>NC_052066.1:93866264-94466264 GCF_015852505.1 Tachyglossus aculeatus | reverse complement strand
GGCAGCTTCAGGGTGTGGGGAGTAAGGGAGATGCTGCTGGGGGTAGACTGGCATGATTGGCATAGCTGTCAATCTTACAGGAATGGAGGGGGTATATTTTATGGTATTTGCTAGACTGTAAACTCATGGGCAGGAAATGTGTTTGTTTATTGCTATATTGTATTCTCCTTAGCCCTTAGTACAGTGCTCGTCATACAGTAAGCGATCAATAAATACATTTAAATGAATGCTAGGCACTCATTTTGTTCCAGGCACTGTACTAAGTGCTGGGGTACATATATGATAATCAGTTTGGACACTCAAAGTCCATGTCCTACATGGGGCTCACAGATTTTTTTTTTAATGGCATTTGTTAAGCACTTACTGTGTGCCAGGCACTGTTCTAAGCGTTGGAGTATTTACAAAGTAATAAGGTTGGGCACAGTCCATGGGGCTCAACAAGGGGCTCATAGTCTTAATCCCCATTTTACAGATGAGATAACTGAGGCCCAGAGAAATGAAGTGACTTGCCCAAGGTCAAACAGCAGACAAGTGGTGGAGCCAGGATTAGAACCCAGGTCGTTCTGACTCCCAGCCCTGTGATGTCTCCAGTAGGCCACTTGGCTGCCTCTCATAAAATTTGTAAATGACTTGTCCAAGGTCACTCAGCAGCCAACTAGACCACCCTTCTTCTCAAATGGATTCATATCCTTCCATCCCCTCCATCAAGTTTGACAGGGATGAGATCAGGTTGGGAATTTCCTTTCCTCCTGAATCTGGGAGGTGGGAGACATGGTTCCTAGTCCCACCTCTACCACTGTCCTGCTGTATGACTTTGGGGGAGTTGCTTAACCTGTCTGGGCCCCAGTTTCCTGCGTCGCAAAATGAGGAGAGTGCTGCTTACTCCTCCCCACTTCACTGGAATGTTATGAGAACAAAATGAGACCCTAGGTGTGAGAGTGTTTTGGAAAAATAAAGCACTATGTGAATTCATGGGGAAGCAGCATGGCCTGATGGAAAGAGCATGGGCCTGGGAATCAGAGGACCTGGGTTCTTATCCCGGCTCTTTGACTTGTCTGCTGTGTGACCTTGGGCCAGTCACTTCACTTCCTTGTGCCTCAGTTACCTCATCTGTAAAATGGGGATTGACTGTGAGCCTGATGTGGGACATAGACTTTGCAACCTGATTATCTTGTATCTGGCCCAGTGCTTAGTACAGTGCCTCGCACATAGTAAGTGCTTAGCAAATACCATTAAAAAAATCAAGGTATAATTATTATTTCTTTTAACCCTCTCTCCCCTAAACATTGCCTCTTGAGACTGCATAATTCCACTTCTGCCTTAGTTTAATAGAAATGAGCATCAAGTTCCAGTAGTTCTTCCTCCTTCATTGTAATTCTAAACATCATTCTCGTAATTAAAAAGGAAATTGGAGGAGGACTATTTAAAAGTGAAATGTTTTGGTTCTCGCTTTGTTCCCCACTCCTTCACCCTACAACCTTATTATGCCGTGATTTAGGCCAAGTCTCCATTTTTGTTTCCCAGTGCCCTGTTCCCTCAAGCACAGTTAGCAGTCATCCTGAGCAGGAACAGCACTGGGGACGTCAGATCCTCTACTTAGGAAATGGTAAGTGACTAGAAAGGGGAATTTCATTAATGGTTTGCAAATGTCTCTTTTCTTTCTGTTTCTGCTGAGACTCAATCTTGGCTGTACTACTCAGAATCAATCAATTGATCCTTGGTATTTACTGAGCCTTTACTGCATTCTGAACACTGGGCTTCAGGGAGTCCACTAGGTTTGGTAGACATAATCCCTGCCTTCAAGGAGCTTACAGTTTCGTTAAGAACCACTTTCCAAGAAGTTTCAGTGGGTTGTGACAGCTTCAGCTCTCTTCTCCAGCTGAGCTCAGGCTGCGACTACTGTTTGTTCTAGGCTGTAAGTCTGTTGTATAGCACTCTTGCAAGTGCTTAGTACAGCACTATGCACACAGTAAACAATCAATACATTCCATTGATATATTAATTGATAGGCCGAACTGCCCTGTGAGTGGTTTGCTCTTTGGACCTCCAGCGGAACCATCCCCTGGGGAGGTTATAGCTGCCTGCTTTTTAGAAACCAGAAATCCTCTTGAGGTGCTACATAGTAAGAGTTTAGGGTTGATAACCTGACTGTAGAACAGATCCTAGATCTTTTCAGCAAAGCAGTGTGGCTTAGTGGAAAGAGTACAGGTTTAGGAGTCAGAGGTTATGGATTCTAATCCTGGCTCTGCCACTTATAAGCTGTGACTTTGGGCAAGTCACTTAACTTCTCTTTGCCTGAGTTACCTCATCTGTAAAATGGGGATTAAAACTGTGAGCCCCATGTGAGACAACCTGATAACCTTGTATCTACCCCAGTGCTTAGAACAGTGCTTGGCATATAGTATGCGCTTAACAAATACCATTATTATTAAAGCAGGAGAGGGAGTTGCTCAATCTCAGTTGCGTTAGAATCAATCAATCAGTTGTATTTATTGAGCGCTTACTGTGTGCAGAGCACTGTACTAAGCGCTTGGGAAGTACAAGTTGGCAACATATAGAGACAGTCCCTACCCAACAGTGGGCTCACAGTCTAGAAGGGAATCAGCTAGTTCTTGGCTCTGGAGAGGGGTTCTGATTACTCTCAGAGGACTACAGGGCAGGTGTAAGAATCAATCACTGGTACTTGAATGGCCTTGTTTCCCTTTTGTAGTAAACATCCAAGTTTTGGGGAAGCTGCATATATGCCGTTGTTTGTTATCCACCTCTCTCTTTATACTAATAACAATAATGATGGTGATGAGGTTGATGATGATTCCAGCAATGGTTAAGCACTTTGTGGCAAGAACTGTACTAAGGCCTGGGGTGGATGCAAGATAATTAGATCAGACAAAAGTGCCAATACCACATGGAGTTCACAGTTTAAGGAGGGAGATGAACAGGTATTGAATCCTAAGTCACAAATGAGGAATCTGAGGCCTGGAGAAGATAACTGATATGTTCAAGGTCACAAAGAGAACAAGTGGGGCTGGGATTAGGACTCAGGTTCTCTGGCTCCCAGCCCTGCACTCTTTCAATAAGACATGCTGCTTCTCTCTTCCCCCTTCGCCTTTCCTCCCCACCCCTTCTTGAATCAGTCCTTTTAAGTTTCACTTATGTTGCTCAGGGTTAGGAGTTAAATTTTATTCTTTCTTGGTCTAGATTCTGAAGGGACAGTTTTGAAAAACTGCATATGGATTGACCCACTCAGTAATTTATATAAGGCTTAGGGGTTAGTTTCTATACTTTTTTTTGGCTTGTGATGACCATAAACCTGAGGCATCCTAAATAAAACACAAATCAATGAGTGCTGCTTCTTGAAAAGTATTGATATTTAAAATGTGACAAAATCCCAATGGAAGACTTAGTTCTAACCCAAAAGCAGTAAGAGTCCTCAGGAACTGAGAGCTTTAGAGACCCATTATAAAACAAAACTCAAATTCAGTGAAGTAAATTTCCTGTCCTGAGGAATTCAGTGCATCCTGCTGTCTTTGCAAAAGCTTGCTGAGGCAGAGACTGTCTCCTTAATCAACACACCAACTGGATGGAAACTTCTGCGCTCTCAGAAGCATCATCTTTGAGCACAAAGGCACAGCTCCTTTTCTGCCTCACAACCCACCCCATCTCTACTAATAGTCATGGTTCTATGTGCTAATCGCTGTGCTATGCGATGGGGTAGGTATGATGTAAGCCAGTCAGGCACAGTCTCTGCCTACATGGAGATCGCAGTCAAAGGAGAATGGCTCTCTCTCTCTCCATATTCTTTAGAAAAATGAGGGCACTATTTACATGCAGTTCATTACTTTGTGTTGCAGATTTGGCAGTGCTATAACTGTGGCCTGAAAGTGAGTCCTTTTTCTACATTCCCTTACCTTCTGTAAGAGCTTTGCAGTGATTGAATAGTAGCCCACACCTAATTGGGTTTGTCTCCAAATCTCAAACAAAATAGCTTTTATTTTGCCCCTTTGTGTGTGGACCTGGGTACAGTGAAAAATATCTTAAAAATAAAAAAAATTAAAACCTCACCCAGCCAGGAGTTATGAACCATGCATTTATGATCTAAGGAAAAAAAATAGCACTTAGCTCTAACTTCCGATTGCAGAAAATGATTTAGAGAGATAGAGCACTTGACTTTTAAGCACTCATACAGGAAAGTAAGACCGCCCGTGATTCTGCAGTTAATTTAAGAGTGTCATAATTGCACATTAAATCCCTTGGGGAGTGCGAGAAGAATTTATGACTTACCTGTGGCAGCCATGGAGTCAACCGATCAATCAGCTGTTATCAATGATGTGACTAGATCATTGACTGTCGGAGTAAAATGGGCTACACTTTGCTCTCAGGATCATGATCCTTTCATCATCTTCTAGGAAATGCTACAACAGGTCCCAAACCAAAATATTTTAAGATTCTATTGGAATTGTTGAAGCCCTGCCAGATGGAGTTGAAATGTCAAAGAGCTACAGATGTCTCGGTCTCTTTCGGAGTCCAGTATGTGCTTATAGGAGGGTCAGACCTGAATTGGGCTTAGAATTGCGAATGATCACAACTAAGCTGGGCAGTAAAGAGTTTATCCAGCTTGTGCAATGAGAAATGAGAGGAGGAGGAGGAGAGGTTGTTCCCATGCCTGGCCGTGACCTTTCCTGTGAAACCGCTATACTGAGAGCTTCTGTGAATTCCAGTTCATATTCACATGGCTTTTTCTTCCTCAGAACATGCTACTCATAATTCATTCATTCATTCAATCGTATTTATTGAGTGCTTACTGTGGGCACAGCACTGTACTAAGCGCTTGGGAAGTACAAGTTGGCACAGTATAAAGATGGTCCCTACCCAACAACGGACTCACAGTCTAGAAATAACAAGCTCTGGTATATTTCAGGGAAAATCAAGTCTTGGCAGTTACTGAAACCCTTAGCTTTATGGTGTGATATCGATAAATCAATCAGTGGTCTTTACTGAGTTCTATGTGCAGAACACTGTATGAAGTGCTTGGGTTAATAATCATCATAATAATTGTGGTATTTAAGCACTTACTATGTGCAAGGCACTGTACTAAGCTCTGGGGTGGAATCAAACAAATCAAATTGGACACAGTCCCTGTCCCATGTGGGGCTTGCAGGAGCTCACAGCCTCGTTCCCCATTTTACTGGTGAGATGACTGAGGCGCAGAGAAGTGAAGTGACTTGCCCACAGCAGATAAGTGGCAGAACCTTTTAGAACCCATGACCTTCTGACTCTCAGGCCTGTGCTCTCTCCACTACGCCATGGTGTTTCTCATAACAGAGCTGGCAGATGTGTTCATTGTCCAGTCTAGGGGGGATACAGACATGAGTATAAAGAAATAATACATAATTTAAAGATATGTACCTGAGTTCTGTAGGGTTGAGAGCAGAACAAATATCAAATGCTTAAAGGTCACAGATCCAAGTGCATAGATGATGCAGAACAAAGAGAGAGAGCTGGGGAAAAGAGGGCTTAGTTGGGGTAGACCTCTTGGAGGAGGTGTGATCTTAAATGTAACATTTTGTATCTAGCTCATCCTCAATGGGTGGTTGGGTGGATGGAGCCACTCGTAAACAACAGGTACGCGGTAATCCAGCCGCCATCCTCATCATCAGTGCTATTTATTGAGTGTCTACTGTGTGCAGGGCACTGTACTAAGCACTTGTGAGAGCACACCTGTATATATGTATATATGTTTGTACATATTACTTTATTTATTTTACTTGTACATATCTATTCTATTTATTTTGTTAATATGTTTGGTTTTGTTCTCTGTCTCCCCCTTCTAGACTGTGAGCCCACTGTTGGGTAGGGACTGTCTCTATATGTTGCCACCTTGTACTTCCCAAGCACTTAGTACAGTGCTCTGCACACAGTAAGTGGTCAATAAATACGATTGATTGATTGATTGCATTGCAACAGAGTTGGTAGGCAAATTCCCTGCCCAATTGAAGGTTTTAGGGCCGAGAACCTGCTCAAAGGAATTGATTATAGTGTTAGTGGCTGGCACAGTGCCACTTGCCCTCTCATCCCTCCCAAGTGAGCTCCCAGTGGGGTAATGAGAGCAGCAAGAGAGTAAGTGTGCAGGGAGCAGCCCACTATAATAATAATTATGGTATTTGCTAAGCGCTTTCTATATGTCAGGCACCATACTAAGCGTTAGGGTGGATAAAACCAAATTGGGTTGGACACTGTCCCTGTCCCACTTGGAGCTCCCAGTGTCAATCCCCATTGTATAGATGAGGTAACTGAGACACAGGGAAGTGAAGTGACTTGACCCAGGTCACACAATAGACAAGTGGCGGAACAGGGATTAGAACTCATGACCTTCTGACTCTCAGGCCTGTGCTCTATCCACTACATCATGCAGAGTTGATGCTGTATGAGAGAACCTCTGTCCAGCAGTCAGTTTGCCATCATGACTGCCAGGTAGCCACTGTGGTCTTGCCTGACCTTGTTAGCTATTTTAAGGATTCTTGCAGAGTCCATCCACCATGGGAGATGTCTTATGTTGTTTCTGGGTCACAAGCCTTCATTGCTGATGGCACACCCCCAGCAGACATTCCCCTCATTCTACCTATTTCATGACCCCTCTTCAGTGAGGTGTGGGTCGGACTTGTGTAGCACAATAAATCAATCAGTCGTATTTATTGAATGGTTACTGTGTGCAGGGCACTGTGCCAAACACTTGGGAGAGTTCACTGTAACAATATAATAGACATAATGAGCTTACAGTCTAGAAGGGGATTGTTGTTGTTGTCTTATGCTGTCGAATTGTGTCCGACCCATAGCGACACCAAAGACACATCTCTTTAGAATGCCCCACTTTCATCTGCAATTGTTCTGGTAGTGTATCCATAGAGTTTTCTTGGTAAAAATGCAGCAGTGGTTTAACATTGCCTCCTTCAGTGCAGTAAACTTGATTCTCCACCCTCAACTCTTTCCCATGCTGCTGCTGCCCAGCACAGGTGAGTTTTGACGTGTAGCAGATTGCCTTCGACTCACTAGCCACTGCCCAAGCTAAGAGTGGAATGGAATGGACAGGCCTCTGCTTGACTCTCCCTCCTGTAGTTGTGACTGGTAGAGTACTGGAAGCTCTCCAGGTGCGACCCTGAGAGGGGCTAGAAGGGGATACATACGTTAATAAAAATAAACTAATTATGGTGAAGTCCTTAAGTGCTGTGGTGGTGAATAAAGGGAGCAAATTGGGGTGATGCAGAAGGGAGTGGGAGAAAAGGAAATGAGGGCTTAGGAAAGACATCTTGGAAGAGTAGTGCCTTCATTGGTTGTCAGACCATCATGTAGTTGAATAAATTATAAACTCCATGCGGGCAGGGATCATGTCTTCTTCTAGTGAATTTTACCAAATGCTTAGTGCACTACTCGGCACACAAGAATATTGTTTGATAAATTGGTCTTAGAGATTCACTAATCATTTTGGAGACAAAATAAAGTTTGATAATTCAGCGCCTCCTTGATTGTAATATTTGTAAAGCTGTTACTGTGCACCTAAAATGGTTCTAAGTGCTATGGTAGATACAAGATAATCAGCTTGGACACAATCCCAGCCCCTCATGGGGTTCAGCCTAAGAGGGAGAGAGACAGGTATTGATTATCCATTTTACAGAGGAGGAAACTGAGCCTCAGAGGACTAACATGACTTGCCCAGGGTTGCACTCTCCTTGGGTGCAATAGAGTCAGAATTAGAACCCAGTTCCTTTAATTCCCAGGCCTGGTGCTTATTGATAAATGTCTTGATTTAGTTCTGCTTTTTGTCCATTTCACAGAAAGGTGAAGGTCTGGTCTGTCTTGATGGTGGAGGTGAAGGACAGTTGCTTAATCAGTGTAATCATCATCATTGTCGTGTTGCAGGATATTTCAAACTTCCTTCAGATCTGAACCTTTTTTCTCAAGGTTTCATCTGCACTACTTTACAGTGCCGCCCTTCACACACATGAGGGATAAGGACCGTGTCTAATTCCCATCTGGATATACTCTCCCAGTGATTATTACAGGATCCTGCACACAGTAAGCTCTGAATAAATACTATTATTTCTCCTCTAAAGCGGTGCTTCTTGAAGCAGCATGTCCCTAGTGGATTGAGCTCGGAGTTGGGTTCTAATCCCAGCCCTGCAATTTATCTCCTGTGTGACCTTGGGCCAGTCATTTCACTTCTTTGGGCTTCAGTAACCTGATCTGTAAAATGGGGATGAAGACTGTGAGCCCCTTGTGGAACAGGGACTGTGTCCAACCCAATTTGCTTGTATCTACCCCAGCACTTAGTACAGTACCTGGCATAAAGTAAGCGCTGAACAAATACCACTGTCATTATTATTAGCTGAACCTGTTTGGGGGCCTTCGGAATAAGGGAGGGGTAAGATTGCTACAGTTACTGTCTGCAGCAGTCCCACTTCCACACGGGGAGCAGTAGTTGTGGAAACATGCTGTGGTAACTCTGAGGAAAAACAGCCAGTATGTGGCCTGCTCAAAATCACTGTTGACAAGGGTATTTAAAGAGTGCTCCTCTTGCCAGAGTTTCTGAACGTGTGAACACAAATGTACCATCTCCAAGTACAAAGCAAATGGGTGGAAATTGAGTTGTCTTAACCCTACCCATAGCAAAGCTTTCAATGTAGGGAGGTCACCAAGCAACTCAAAACTGAGATTGTATGTTCCTGTCAACCTATACGAAACCCTTTGGTGTGCTGAGACACTTCCAGGTGGCTGAATTGAGTCTCTCTGAGCAAATTCTCAGTTTAGTCAGTCAATCAATCAATCGTATTTATTGAGCGCTTACTATGTGCAGAGCACTGTACTAAGCGCTTGGGAAGTACAAATTGGCATCACATAGAGACAGTCCCTACCCAACAGTGGGCTCACAGTCTAAAAGGGGGAGACAGAGAACAGAACCAAACATACCAACAAAATAAAATAAGTAGGATAGAAATGTACAAGTAAAATAAATAAATAAATAAATAAATAAATAAATAGAGTAATAAATATGTACAACCATATATACATATATACAGGTGCTGTGGGGAAGGGAAGGAGGTAAGACGGGGGGATGGAGAGGGGGACGAGGGGGAGAGGAAAGAAGGGGCTCAGTCTGGGAAGGCCTCCTGGAGGAGGTGAGCTCTCAGCAGGGCCTTGAAGGGAGGAAGAGAGCTAGCTTGGCGGATGGGCAGAGGGAGGGCATTCCAGGCCCGGGGGATGACGTGGGCCGGGGGTCGATGGCGGGACAGGCGAGAGCGAGGTACAGTGAGGAGATTAGTGGTGGAGGAGCGGAGGGTGCGGGCTTGGCAGTAGAAGGAGAGAAGGGAGGTGAGGTAGGAGGGGGCGAGGTGATGGAGAGCCTTGAAGCCCAGGGTGAGGAGTTTCTGCCTGATGCGCAGATTGATCGGTAGCCATTGGAGGTTTTTGAGGAGGGGAGTAATATGTCCAGAGCGTTTCTGGACAAAGATAATCCGGGCAGCAGCATGAAGTATGGATTGAAGTGGAGAGAGACACGAGGATGGGAGATCAGAGAGAAGGCTAGTGCAGTAGTCCAGACGGGATAGGATGAGAGCTTGAATTAGCAGGGTAGCAGTTTGGATGGAGAGGAAAGGGCGGATCTTGGCAATGTTGCAGAGCTGAGACCGGCAGGTTTTGGTGACGGCTTGGATGTGAGGGGTGAATGAGAGAGCGGAGTCGAGGATAACACCAAGGTTGCGGGCTTGTGAGACAGGAAGGATGGTAGTGCCGTCAACAGAGATGGGAAAGTCAGGGAGAGGACAAGGTTTGGGAGGGAAGACAAGGAGCTCAGTCTTCGACATGTTGAGCTTTAGGTGGCGGGCGGACATCCAGATGGAGATGTCCTGAAGGCAGGAGGAGATGCGAGCCTGGAGGGAGGGGGAGAGAGCAGGGGCAGAGATGTAGATCTGGGTGTCATCAGCGTAGAGATGATAGTTGAAGCCGTGGGAGCGAATGAGGTCACCAAGGGAGTGAGTGTAGATTGAGAACAGAAGGGGACCAAGCACTGAACCTTGGGGAACCCCCACAGTAAGAGGATGGGAGGGGGAGGAGGAGCCTGCAAAAGAGACTGAGAAAGAACGACCAGAGAGATAAGAGGAGAACCAGGAGAGGACGGAGTCTGTGAAGCCAAGGTCAGATAACATGTTGAGGAGAAGGGGGTGGTCCACAGTGTCAAAGGCAGCTGAGAGGTCGAGGAGGATTAGGACAGAGTATGAGCCGTTGGATTTGGCAAGCAGGAGGTCATTGGTGACCTTTGAGAGGGCAGTTTCCGTGGAATGTAGGGGACGGAAGCCAGACTGGAGGGGGTCGAGGAGAGAGTTGTTGTTGAGGAATTCTAGGCAGCGCGTGTAGACAACTCGTTCAAGGAGTTTGGAAAGGAATGGTAGGAGGGATATGGGATGATAACTAGAAGGTGAGGTGGGGTCAAGAGAGGGTTTTTTTAGGATGGGAGAGACATGGGCATGTTTGAAGGCAGAGGGGAAGGAACCAGTGGAGAGTGAGCGGTTGAAGATGGAAGTTAAGGAGGGGAGAAGGGCTGGAGCGAGAGATTTCATAAGATGAGAGGGAATGGGGTCAGAAGCACAGGTGGCCGGAGTAGCACTTGAGAGGAGGGAGGAGAGTTCCTCTGAGGATACCGCTGGGAAGGATGGGAGAGTAGCAGAGAGTGTTGAGAGCCGGGGGGTTGGAGAAAGGGGGGAAGAGACTTTGGGGAGGTCGGACCTGATGGATTTAATTTTGTTAATGAAGTAGGAGGCCAGATCGTTGGGGGTGAGGGAAGGAGGAGGGGGAGGAACCGGGGGCCTGAGAAGGGAGTTGAATGTACGGAAGAGCTGGCGGGGGTGATGGGCATGGGTGTCAATAAGGGAGGAGAAATAGTTTTGTCTGGCAGAAGAGAGGGCTGAGTTAAGGCAGGAAAGGATAAACTTGAAGTGAACGAGGTTGGCATGGTGTTTAGACTTTCGCCAGCAGCGTTCGGCAGCTCGAGCATAAGAGCGAAGGAGGCGGACAGTGGCAGTGATCCAGGGCTGTGGGTTAGTGGTGCGAGAGCGGTGAAGGGAAAGGGGAGCGAGCGAGTCTAGCTGAGTAGAAAGGGTAGAGTTGAGAGCAGTAATCTGATCATCAAGACTGGGTAGAGAGGAGAGGGCGGCGAGGTGGGGTGTGAGGCGCTCCGAAAGATGGGTGGGGTCCAGAGAGCGGAGATCTCTGTGAGGGAGTAATACGGATTTACAGGGGAAAGGAGTGTGAGTGAGGAGGCAGGTGAGAAGATTATGATCAGAGAGAGGGATCACAGAGTTGGTGAGGGTGGACACAGTGCAGCGGTAGGAGATGATGAGGTCGAGGGTATGACCAAGTTGGTGAGTGGGTGAGGTGGGGTGGAGGAAGAGGTTGGCAGCGTCAAGGAGAGATAGAAGGTGGGTGGCAGAGGAGTCGTTAGGGATATCCATGTGGATATTGAAGTCTCCGAGGATCAGATTGGGCATGGAGAAGGAGAGAAGGAATGTGAGGAAGGGGTCAAAGTCATTAAAGAAGTTGGAAGTGGGGCCCGGAGGGCGGTAGATGACGGCTACAAGAATCTGGAGGGGGTGGTAGAGGCGAATAATGTGGGCTTCAAAGGAAGGGAAGGAAAGGGAAGGGGGAGGAGGGATAGTGCGAAAGCGACATTGGGGGGCGAGAAGGAAACCGACACCTCCTCCTTTTCCGGTGAGTCTGGGGGAGTGGGAGAAGAAGAGGCCTGCACTGCAGAGAGCAGCAGAAGAGACCGTGTCGTCCGGCGACAGCCATGTTTCAGTTAGGGCGAGGAGGAGTAGAGAACTGGAAAGGAAAAGGTCCAGGATGAAAGGGATCTTACTTAAAACGGAGCGGGGGTTCCAGAGGCCACACTTGGCATCAGCTGTCGAGGGAGGGGAGGGAGGGGGAAGGGTGCGAGGGGTGGGGAGGGTTTGGATTGGGATGAGTTGGCGGGGGCCTGGGCGGGGAGAGTGGGAAGGGGGGTGGCGATGGGAAAGGAGAACTGGGATGGGGTGGGGGCGGGGAGAAGGGGAGGGAGGGGGGCCGGGAGGGAGAAGCGGAGGACCTGCGCTGGTACAGAGGAATCCTTGGTAGGGGTTGAGGGGGAGCGGTCTTGGTGGGTGAGAGGGAGGGAAACAGCTGGGTGGGAGAGGGGAAGGGGAAGGTGAGGAATGGGAATGGCAGTTGGGAGCAAGGGAACTGAAAGTTCATGGTGAGGTCAGCAGGGCGAGCGACAGTACCGCGGGGGGTTAACAATTGAGATGCAGAAGCAATAAAACAGTAGCAATGATAAAAGTAGGCGATGGCATCACAGGGTGTAGTTAAGCAATCAATATGCTATGGCAATAATAGAATTGGCAGACAATGATGCCATAGAGAGCAGATACAAACTATTAAGAGCTGGAGTAGGGTGGGCCAGTTAAGGGGGGTCAGGGAGCAGAGATACCTGGGGAGGGGAGCGAACAGTCAACTAGCATGGGAGGGCTGAGGAGGTGTGAATGAGGTTGTCGTTAATGTAACATGTAACATGGTGCTAACATGGTGCAACAAGGTGCTAACAAGGGCTTTTTACCTGGGGGCGGGGGGGAGAGTCAGTCAGGACCGGACCGGGAAGGTGGGGGGATGAGGGGCACTTTACGGAAGACCTCCTAAGTGGGGGGATGGAAGCAGGGGGGGCGTCCGTGGGGGCACTGAGATGGCGGGAGGGTGGGCGGCCGGGCCTCTCGGGAACGGAGTCCCGGGCGTCAATGGCGGCGCTCTGAGGAGAGGAGCCTTCCGGGAGCGGCAAGGCCGCGCGGTGTGATGGCGGGCGGGCCTCTTGGGAACGGAGTCCCGGGCGTCTATAGCGGCGCGCTCTGAGGAGAGGAACCTTCCGGGAGCAGCAAGGCCGCGTGGTGTGATGGGGGCAGGCGGGCGGGCCTCTCGGGAACGGAGTCCCGGGCGTCTCGCGGTGTGATGGCGGGCGGGCGGGCAGGCGGGCCTCTCGGGAACGGAATCCCGGGCGTCTATGGCGGCGCTCTGAGGAGAGGATCCTTCCGGGAGCAGCAAGGCCTCGCGGTGTGATGGCGGGCGGGCCTCTCAGTCAGTCAATAGCATTTATTGAGCGCTTACTGTGTGCAGAGCACTGTACTAAGCACTTAGGAGAGTACAATACAACAATAAACTGACACATTCCCAGCCCACAATGATCTTACAGTCTAGACAGGGAGACAGACATTAATATAAATAAATTACGGTTATATACATTAGTGCTATGGGGCTGGAAGGGGGGAAGAATGAAGGGATCAAGTTAGGGTGATGCAGAAGGGAGTGGGAGAAGTGGAAAGAAAGGCTTAGTCAGGGAAGGTTTCTTGGAGGAGATGTGCCTTCAATAAGGCTTTGAAGGTGGGGAGAGTCATTGTTGTATATGAGGAGGGAGGTGTTCCAGGCCAGAGGCAGCACATGGGCGAGAGGTTGGCAGTGAGATAGATGAGATTGAAGTACACTGAGAAGGTTAGCAATAGGGGAGTGAAATGTGTGGGCTGGGTTGTAGTAGGAAAGTAGCAAGGTGAAGTAACAGGTGGGTAATCAATCAATCAATCAATCATATTTATTGAGCACTTACTGTGTGCAGAGCACTGTACTAAGTGCTTGGGAAGTACAAGTTGGTAACATATAGAGATAGTCCCTACCCAACAGTGGGCTCACAGTCTAGAAGGGGGAGACAGAGAACAAAACCAAACATATTAACAAAATAAAATAAATAGAACAGATATGTGCAAGTAAAATAAATAAATAAATAGAGTAATAAATATGTACAAACATATATACATATATACAGGTGCTGTGGGGAAGGGAAGGAAGTAAGACGGGGGATGGAGAGGGGGATGAGGGGAAGAGGAAGGAGGGGGCTCAGTCTGGGAAGGCCTCCTGGAGTAGGTGAGCTCTCAGGAGGGCCTTGAAGGGAGGAAGAGAGCTAGCTTGGTGGATGTGGGGAGGGAGGGCATTCCAGGCCAGGGGGATGACGTGGGCCGGGGGTTGACGGTGGGACAGGCGAGAACGAGGGTCGGTGAGGAGATTAGTAGCAGAGGAGCGGAGGGTGCGGGCTGGGCTGTAGAAGGAGAGAAGGGAGGTGAGGAGAAGGGGGCGAGGTGATGGAGAGCCTTGAAGCCGAGGGTGAGGAGTTTCTGCCTGATGCACAGATTGATTGGTAGCCACTGGAGATTTTTGAGGAGGGGAGTAACATGCCCAGAGCATTTCTGGACAAAGACAATCCGGGCAGTGGCGTGAAGTATGGATTGAAGTGGGGAGAGACACGAGGATGGGAGATCAGAGAGAAGGCTGATGCAGTAGTCCAGACGGGATAGGATGAGAGCTTAATTGAGCAGGGTAGCGGTTTGGATGGAGAGGAAAGGGTGGATCTTGGCAATGTTGCGGAGCTGAGACCGGCAGGTTTTGATGACGGCTTGGATGTGAGGGGTGAATGAGAGAGCGGAGTTGAGGATGACACCAAGTTTGTGGGCTTGTGAGACGGGAAGGATGGTAGTGCCATCAACAGTGATGGGAAAGTCAGGGAGAGGGCAGGGTTTGGGAGGGAAGACAAGGAGTTCCGTCTTGGACATGTTGAGTTTTAGGTGGCGGGCAGACATCCAGATGAAGATGTCCTGAAGGCAGGAGGAGATGCGAGCCTGGAGGGAGGAGGAGAGAGCAGGGGCAGAGATGTAGATTTGGGTGTCATCAGCGTAGAGATGATAGTTGAAGCCGTGGAAGTGAATGAGGTCACCAAGGGAGTGAGTGTAGATCGAGAACAGAAGGGGACCAAGCACTGAACCTTGGGGAACCCCCACAGTAAGGGGATGGGAAGGGGACGAGAAGCCTGCAAAAGAGCCTAAGAATGAACGACTGGAGAGATAAGAGGAGAACCAGGAGAGGACAGAGTCTGTGAAGCCAAGGTTCGATACCGTGTTGAGGAGAAGGGGGTGGTCCACAGTGTCTAAGGCAGCTGAGAGGTCGAGGCGGATTTGGATAGAGTATGAGCCGTTGGATTTGTCAAGCAGGAGGTCATTGGTGACCTTTGAGAGAGCAGTTTCCGTGGAATGTAGGGGACGGAAGCCAGACTGGAGGGGGTCGAGGAAAGAGTTGGTGTTGAGGAATTCGAGGCAGCGCAAGGTGAATGACTGCTTTAAAGCCAATGGTAAGAAGTTTCTTTTTGATGTGGAGGTTGACTGGGTCAACCACTGAATTTTCTTGAGGAGTGGGGAAACATGGCCTGAACGTTTTTTATATAAAAAAAAAAGATCCAGAAGCAGAGTGACGTATGGACTGGAGTGGAGAGAGACAGGAGACAGGGAGGTCAGCAAGGAGGCTGATACAGTACTCAAGGCAGGATAGGATAAGTGGTTGGATTAACATGGAAGCAGTTTGGATGGAGAGGAAAGGGCAGATTTTAGGATGTCATAAACGTCGAACTGACAGGATTTAGTGACAGACTGAATAAGTGAGTTGAATGAGAGAGAGGAGTCAAGTATGACACCAAGGTTATGGGCTTGTGAGAAAGGAAGGATGGTGGGGCCTTCTACAGTGATGGGAAAGTTGGGGTAGGACAAGGTTTGGGTGGGAAGATAAGAAGTTCTGTTTTAGACATATTAAGTTTGAGGTGACTGGGAGACATCCAAGTAGAGATGTCTTGTAGGCAGCAGGAAATGCAAGAGTGCAGAGAGGAAGAGAGATCAGGGCTGGAGGTGCAGATGTGGGTATATCACTTAGAGGTAGTAACAATTATAATAATGGCATTTATTGAGCACTTACTATGTGCAAAGTACTGTTCTAAGCATTGGGGAGGTTACAGGGTGATCAGGTTGTCCCACATGGGGCTCACAGTCTTAATCTCCGTTTTACAGATTAAGTAACTGAGGCCCAGAGAAGATAAGTGACTTGCCCAAAGTCACACAGCTGACAATTGGAGGAGCCGGAATTTGAACCCATGACCTCTGACTCCAAAGCTCATGCTGTTTTCACTGAGCCATGCTGCTTCTCTGGCTGCTTCTCTGGTAGTTGAAACTATGCAAGTGAATGAGTTTTCCAAGGGACTGGGTGTTGATGTAAAGTAGAAGGGGACCCAGAACGGAACCTTGAGTGACCCCCACAGTTAGGGGTGGAAGGCAGAGGAGGATCCCTTGAAAGAGACTGAGAGTGAGTGGCCAGAGAGATAGGAGGAGAACCAGGAGAGGATAATCAGTGGAAGATGAGGTAGAATAATGTTTCCAGGAGAAGGGAGTGGTCGACAGGATTGAAGGCAGCTGAGAGGTTGAGGAGCATTAGGATGGAGTAGAGGGCATTGGATTTGGCAAGAAGGAGGTCATTGATGACCTATGAGAGGGTGGTTTCTGAGGAGTGAAGGGGATGGAAGCCAGATTTGGGTGGTTGGGGGTGGCCAAGGAGAGAATTGGAGGAGAGCTTAGAAGAGGACCCTGCGGTTGGGGTGTACATCATATTGGCTGTTCTCCCTGTATGTCTTGAGTTTCAGATTGAAGTGGGGTGTCTATTCTTATCAATTCTGGATAGTTTAATTTAAAATCTTTCAGTTATCACGCCTCCACAAGCCACAAAAACACAGACTTGCTGCTCACCAGACTGATCAGCACATGCAGTGTCAGAGTCTAATTTCCATTTCTCACGTTGTATTCTCCCAAGCACTTAGTACACTGCTCTGCCCGTAGTAGCAGCATGGCTCAGTGGAAAGAGCCCGGGCTTTGGAGTCAGAGGTAATGGGTTCAAATGCCGCTCCGCCACTTGTCAGCTGGGTGACTCTGGGCAAGTCACTTAACTTCTATGTGCCTCAGTTACCTCATCTGTAAAATGGGTATTAAGACTGTGAACCCCCTTTGGGACAACCTGATCACCTTGTAACCTCCCCAGCACTTAGAACAGCGCTTTGCACATAGTAAGCGCTTAATAAATGCCATTATTATTATTAGTAGTAGTAGTAGTAGTGCTCAATAAATATGATTGAATGAATTTTATTTGCACATAGTTGTGAGCATGGCCTCTGCAGGAGAGCCAAGTTAGCTGAGGGTAGTTTTCCCTGATTAAGCCTTCTCCGACAAAGTTTTCATTTCCCCTAGTCCCTCTATCTTCAGCATCGCTTATGGACTTTGTACCCTTGAGAACTTGATATTCACCCCGCCCTCAGCTCTACAATAATTATGTACATATCCATGATTTGTCTAGCTCCTGCACTAGACCCAAAAACCCTTTGTTGCTGTAAGGAATGATCCCAAGCTTTTAGTACAGGGCTCCACACACTGTAAGTGCTCAGTAACTGTCAATTGATTGATGGTTTCATTTCCATGAAGTCAGATCAGGGGACTCAGTGGCAAAGTTCTGATAATCCTGGGACTTTGGATTCTACAGGCAAACCCAGCTCAGCTGCCATATACCACTTAACAGGCAGCCTTGTCCCCAATAAGATGCTCAGGTATCCACTAAACCTTGTGCTCATCTCTTCTTACTCTGACTCCTTCTGCACACAGTTGGAGCTGATTAATCCATCTGTTACACCATGCAGTAAGAGCTCTGTACTAAGCACTTGGGAGAACACAAGGCAACAGAGTTGGTAGACATGTTCCCTTTTTTGAATGCAATTGATAGTGATGAGTGATCCAATTTCTAGACCCAGCTCTGTCACTGGCCTGCCATAAGTGACCATGGGTGAGTCACTTAACCTTGTTAAGCTTTTATTCCCTCATCTTTGTCTCCCCCTTTTAGACTGTGAGCCCACTGTTGGGTAGGGACTGTCTCTATATGTTGCCAATTTGTACTTCCCAAGCTCTTAGTACAGTGCTCTGCACATAGTAAGTGCTCAATAAATACGAAAAAATAAATAAATAAATAAATCTTTAAAATGAGAGATAAATTAGATGGTGAGCTGGTGAGGGACAGGGGCTGAATCAGATCTCATAATCTTGCATGTACCCCAGCACTTAGAAAATAATAAGCACTTGATCATTATCATTCTTATTAAATAAAATTAAATGTCCGAATCTCACGATTCCATTTCAAAATCTCACGTGAGGTTTACTGACTGACAGTATTAGAACAGTGCTTGGTACATAGTAAGCGCTCAACAAATACCATCATCATTATTATTATTGTTATTATTTAATCAATAGAAGCAGCGTGGCATAGTCAATGAAACACAGGCTTGGGACTCAGAAGGTTCTAATTCTGGCTCTCCACTTGTCTAGTGTGTGACCTTGGATAAGTCACTTAACTTCTCGGTGCCTTAGTTACCTCATTTGAAAAATGAAAAAAAATGAAGATTAGGACTGTGGGCCCTTTGTGGAACAAGGACTTTGTACAAACCAATTACCTTGTACCTACTCCACACAATAAGCGCTTAACAAAAATCACAATTATTATCATTTTTTTTGCCGGGAGGGAGGGAGGAGGGTGCAAGTCAGAGGGTTGGGTTAGGGTTTCCATTTCCTGTAAGAGCATATGGGGAAAGTCGGTTAACCAAATACCGCTTTTGTAGTCCTCCCGGGAAAAGAGAATCTCCGTCTCCCTTAGGTCCTCCCTGGTCACTTCTGTGCAAACGTCATCTTCGTTTTCCAAGGGAAGTCATATAGCCCGTAGGTGGTTATTGTTGTATTTATTGACCACCAATAGAATGAATGTCCATCAAATGTTGCTTCAACTTGCCCATCTTGTGGGGGTGGATAGTAACTTTCCTCAGAGGACAGGACGGGGTTGACCAACGAGCAGATGCTTCCACTCTGGCCTCTGGGCTTTTGCTTTCAGACATAACCTTTTACAAAATCAGTTCACTCATTGGAGCCAGTTAAAGTAGTCATGCATTTTTTCCTGCTTGATAGTATCAGCATGTGTTCTATGATGACTGAGCGTGGCCAAGTTACTACTATTTATTTATTTATTTTACTTGTACATATTTATTCTATTTATTTTATTTTGTTAATATGTTTTGTTGTCTGTCTCCCCCTTCTAGACTGTGAGCCTGCTGTTGGGTAGGGACTGTCTCTATTTGTTGCCAATTTGTACTTCCCAAGCGCTTAGTACAGTGCTCTGCATGCAGTAAGCACTCAATAAATAAGATTGAATGAATGAATGAGTGAAAGTTGGTATTTGAGACATGGCCACAGGCCAGTCCTCTGTATTGGACTCTTAAAGACCCAAATACACAGTCATCGGGCACCTTGCATCTCTTGTGCAGCCCCCAGACTGTAAACACTTTGTGGGCAGGGAATGTGTCTGTTTACTCTTATATTGTAGTCTCCCAATTTCTGAGTACAGTGCTCTGCACACTGTAAGCACTCAATAAATACAGTTGAATGATTGAATATGTCGTGCATGCTATGGTACTGTGGACATAAAAACCACTTACTTTTGCCTTCATAGAATTTGGTTAGTGAAATACTCACCAAATATACTTTTTGAGAAGTAATGATAACGATAATGGTAATAATTATGGTATTTGTTAAGCACTTGCTATGTGCCAGGCATGGTACTAAGTGCTGAGGTGGAAACAAGCAAATCAGGTTGGACACAGTCCCTTGCCCCACATGGGGCTCACGGTCTCAATCCCCATTTTACTGATGAGGTAACTAAGGCATAGATAAGTTAAGTGACTTGCCCAAGGTCACAGAGCAGACAAGTGGCAGAACCAGGATTAGAACCCATGACCCTCTGACTCCCAGGCTTGTGCTCTATCCATGCTGCTTCTCATTAAGTAGCAGTGGAGAAATTTAGACACATAATCTCCCAGTGCATCTCATCTCTAGACTGTAAGCTCATTATGGGAAGGGAACCTGTCCCTAATTCCCTTATACTGTACCCTCCCAAGTGCTTAGTACTGTGCTCTACACATAGTAAATGCTCAATAAATGGCGTTGATTGATGGATTTATCCCCAGAAGCTCTAAGCTCAGATCCCTGGCTTGGCCCATCTTGTCTGTTCTCCCCGAATTATCAATGCATTCTGAGAGGGTCAGGTTAGTTTCTCCCATTTAGGCCGAAGAAAGATGGTCACGATATGAGGCCAGATGAGAATCTAACTGCTGCTGCTTATCTCTAGTGTTTTATGGGGGAAATTCATTCAATTCTATTTATTGTTGTTCAAAGAAAATACCTTACTTCAGTCAATCAGTGGTATTCTTCGAGCTTTTCCTGTATGCAGAGCACTGTACTAAGCACTAAGACAATATAGTAGAGTAGGTAGACACTATCCCTGCTGTTAAATAGTGAGGCCTCCCCTGACTAAGCCCTCTTTTCCTCTTCTCCGACTCCTTTCTGCATCACTCTGACTTGCTCTTTTACTCATCCCTCATCCCAGCCCACCAGCACTTATGCACATCTCTGTAATTTATTTATTTATATTAATGTCTGTCTTCCCCACTAGACTGTAAGCTTGTTGTGGGCAGGGAATGTGTCTGCTTATTGTTATATTATATTCTCCCAAGCACTTAGTACAATGCTCTGCGCACAGTAAGAACTCAATGAATATGGTTGAATAAAGAAACTTGAGGAACTGAGGAGAGGCCTTCCCCTTAGACATATACTAGCTCTTTCTAAATATTTCCAATCACAAACACTTGAGAAAAATGGGAAAGGAAGCTGATGCTTAAAATGACTATCAGGTATTTTTTGTTCAGTAGCATATTTGCAGGTTTGCTAAGATGTATCAAATTAAGCTTCCAGTTGTTCATAATATGCAAATAAGGAGCTATCAATGACTTTATCTCCTTTTAGAGTGTGGTGTTCTATAGGTCAGTCTCCTTGTGAACCTCCCTTCATATGAAGTTTCCTGCTTTTTCCCCACTCATGTTTCAAATGACATTTCAGGACCTAGTGAAAAGAGCATTAGCCTGGGAGTCAGAGGACTTGAGTTCCAATCCCAGCTCCTCCACTTGTCTGCTGTGTGACTCTGGGAAAATCACTTCTCTGTGCCTCAGTTCCCTTATCTGTAAAATGGGGATTAATACTGTGATCCCCTTGTGGGACACGTGAACTATGTCCAGCCTGATAAGATTGTGTCTACCCAGAACTTAGTACAATGCCTGGAACATTGTAAGTGGTTAACAAATTGTCTTGTCTTATGCTTTCAAGGACCCCTAGTGGATCCACAAGAGGCTTTTGGATGGGACCCATAGTAGTAGTAGTAGAATGGTTTTAATGAGTGTGCACCGTTTGCAGTGCAGTACACAAAGCGCTTGGGAAGGTACAGCTGAAAGAAGACACACCTTCCCCATAGAGATATTGTCTTGTCTTTTCCTGTCGAGTCGTCTACAACCCATTACGACTCCATGGAAACATCTGTCCCAGAATGCCCACCTCCATCTGCAATTGTTCTGGTAGTGGATCCATAGAGTTTTCTTGGTAAAAATACAGAAGTGGTTTACCATTGCCTTCTTTGGTGCAGTTAACTTGAGTCTCCTCCCTTGACTCTCTACCATGCTGCTGCTGCCCAGCACAGGTAAGTTTTGACTTTCAGCAGATTGCCTTCCATATGCTAGCCATTGCCCAAGCTAGGAATGGAATGGGTATGCCTTTACTTAACTCACCCTCCCTCTGCCTGACTACTGGAAACTATCCAGAAGCAATCCGGAGAAGGGTGCTTAAATACCATTTTAAAAAAAACCCTAAAAAACAAACAAACATGAAAAACACAACTGAATAGCTAGAGGGACTGGGGATACCTCCCACCAGGTTCCAAGAATCTGCCTATTTTTAGGAAAAGAGCAAAAGGCATATAGATCAGAAGCAGAGACTTCAATGTATATGTTAGACTTTTTATCTTAGAACTGACTTGAGGTCTTTATTCCTTGGCTTTCTTATTTTAGGCAGGGTTGACTTTTGGGGTGGAAGAAAACATGAAAGGGAAAGTGGTGGACTTTCTTCCATTATTCTCTGGTATCTATAGAGCACAGACTGAGCACATAACACTGTACTAGTTGTTTGGGAGGGTAAAATGAACAGTAAGACATATTCCCTGCTCTTAAGTTGATCATAAGCTAATGGGGGAGAGCGGTGAAAAATTATTTACAAATTGTAGGGGTAGGAGGCAATAACAGGAAGGAGTTCAATTACAGCTGAGTAACTTAGCAGAATAAGCCATTGCATATTCAAGTGACAATCCAAATCCAACTATTCATATGTACCTAAGTGTGAATTTAGGAATAGAAGACATAAATGCTAAGGGCAGCTTTGGGGGTGATATACCAAGGGAGATGGGAATGGTTCTAGAAAGAGAGTTTAGGAGGATTTATGGAAGGCTTTGAAGATGGAGAGGCAAGTGGTCTGGCAGATTTAGGTGGAGAAGGAGACCCAGGTCAGGAAAATAGCATAAGGGAAGGGATAGAAGTGAAAGAGGATCGAGAGCAAGTACACTACTGATCCTCCAAGTCATTTATGTTATTACTTTGAGATGGGGTGGGGGGAAGTCCCCCATTCACTCTGGAGCAGACGTAGTGAAAAACTGAACCAAATCCTGTGGAGTGATCCCAGATATTTTTTTTTCAGGTAAGTGCTTACTGTGTGCCAGGCCCTGTACTAAGCATTGGTGTAGATACACCTAATGAGGTTGGGCACAGTCCAGGACCCACATCGGGCTCACAGTCTTAATCCCCATTTTACAGATGGGTTAACTGAGGCACAGAGAAATAAAGTAACTTTCCCAGTCACAATTCTGTCCTGGATGTGGAGCTTCTGGAAGTTTGCCAAAATGTTTGAGCTGTTCCAGGCTGCCCGTGGGCCGTCTATGGCTCAAGCTCAAATCCCCAAGAAATTGTGTGGTCTCTAGGAATGGAGGACATGAGTGCTCAGCTGTCTTTTGTCTAGGTGTTTGCTTAATAAGTACCCATATATTGTGTTCACTTGTCCCAAATACGATTGATTGAATGAATGAATGAATGAATCTGCCACCTTCACTCCTGTTAAGCAGTTTCTGGGAGGCAGTCTGGGTTCCATTCCAGCTTGCCCTGGAAATCAGCAGATCGTGTCTAGGACAAAGCTCCTATTATGGGAACAGTGATATTGTGTCTCCGACTGCATTGGCTGGTAGAGAAGCAGCGTGGTATAATGGATAGAGCATTGTCCTGGGAGTCAGAAGGTCATGGGTTCTAATCTTGGCTCCACTGTTTGTCAGCTATGTGACCTTGGGCAAGTCACTTTACTTCTCTGTGCCTCAGGTATCTCATCTGTAAAATGGGGATCGAGATTGTGAACCCCAGGTGGGGCAAGGAGAGTGCCCATCCTGATTTGCTTATATCTACCCCAGTGCTTAGTACAGTGCCTAAGACATAGTAAGCACTTAACAAATTCTATTATTATTATTATTATGGTGAGAATTGGAGTGGACACCAGCCTCTGTTTAACTGCCATTGCGTTTCTAACTTCCCTTTCAACTCTGAAAAAGGGAACACCAGGCAACAGGGCCTAATACAGCAGCTCCTTGTCGGTGCCTCCTTGTGTTGAGTGGACCCATGCTTGTAAAATGATGGCTGGCATATAGTGGCAGCCTGCTCATTCCCCTCAAGTTTTGGGGAGGTCTGCCTGGGCTTGGAGGGCTGCCAGAAGCCACCAACCCCCCACCTCAGAAGGCAATGGTGTGGGAGAGAGAGATCTGAGACTGAACTCCTTGTCTTCCCTACCAAACCCTGCCCTCTCCCTGACTTTCCCATCTCTTGGTGCCATCCTCGACTCCGCTCTCTCATTCACCCCTCACATCCAAGCCGTCACCAAAACCTGCCGGTCTCAGCTCCGCAACATTGCCAAGATCCGCCCTTTCCTCTCCATCCAAACCGCTACCCTGCTCGTTCAAACTCTTATCCTATCCCGTCTGGACTACTGCATCAGCCTTCTCTCTGATCTCCCATCCTTGTGTCTCTCCCCAGTTCAATCCATACTTCATGCTGCTGCCCGGATTGTCTTTGTCCAGAAATGCTCTGGGCATGTTACTCCCCTCCTCAAAAATCTCCAGTGGCTACCAGTCAATCTGCGCATCAGGCAGAAATTCCTCACCCTAGGCTTCAAGGCTGTCCATCACCTCGCCCCCTCCTACCTCACCTCCCTTCTCTCCTTCTGCAGCCCACCCCGCACCCTCCGCTCCTCCGCCGCTAATCTCCTCACCGTACCTCGTTCTCGCCTGTCCCACCATCGACCCCCAGCCCACGTCATCCCCCGGGCCTGGAATGCCCTCCCTCTGCCCATCCGCCAAGCTAGCTCTCTTCCTCCCTTCAAGGCCCTACTGAGAGCTCACCTCCTCCAGGAGGCCTTCCCAGACTGAGCCCCTTCCTTCCTCTCCCCCCTCGTCCCCCTCTCCATCCCCCCATCTTACCTCCTTCCCTTCCCCACAGCACCTGTATATGTGTATATATGTTTGTACATATTTATTACTCTATTTATTTATTTTACTTGTACATATCTATTCTATTTATTTTGTTTTGTTAGTATGTTTGGTTTTGTTCTCTGTCTCCCCCTTTTAGACTGTGAGCCCACTGTTGGGTAGGGACTGTCTCTATATGTTGCCAATTTGTACTTCCCAAGCGCTTAGTACAGTGCTCTGCACATAGTAAGCGCTCAAGAAATACGATTGATGATGATGATGATGACCTGAGCTGGGTAGCAGCAGCATGGGAGAGATTCGAGAGCAGAAACTCAAAGTTTACTGAGTGGAAGAAGGCAGTGGTAAACCACTTCCATATTTTTACCAAGAAAACTCTATGGATACACTACCAGAACAATTACAGCTGGAGGTGAGGTGCTCTCGGACAGATGTGTCCATGGAGTTGCTATGGGTAGGAGTTGACTCGACAACAAAAGACAAGGCAATGTCTCTGTGTCTCTTCTTTCTGCTGTACCTGCCTAAGCACTTAGTGCACTGCATTGCACACAGTGAACACCCATTCAAAGCCCCGCTTCAGTCTGTACTTCACTCTGCTGCCCAGATTATCTTTGTACAGGAACATTCTGGGCATGTCACTCAAAAATCTCCAGTGCCTGTCAACCTACATATCAAGCAAAAATTCCTCACTCTCGGCTTCAAGGCTCTCCATCACCTCACCCCCTCCTACCTCACCTCCCTTCTCTCCTTCTACAACCCAGCCCGCACCCTCCGCTCCTCTGCCACTAACCTCCTCACTGTACCTCGTTTTTGCCTGTCCCGCCGTCGACCCCCAGCCCACGTAACTTCACCTGGCCTGGAATGCCCTCTCTCCACACATCCACCAAACTAGCTCTCTTCCTCTCTTCAAAGCCCCACTGAGAGCTCACCTCCTCCAGGAGGCCTTCCCAGACTTAGCCCCCTTTTTCCTCTCCTCCTCCCCTTTCTCCCCGCCCTACCTCCTTCCCCTCCCTACAGCACTTGTATATATTTGTACAGATTTATTACTCTATTTATTTTACTTGTACATATTTACTATTCTATTTATTTTGTTAATGATGTACATATAGCTATAATTCTATTTATTCTGACGATTTTGACACCTGCCTACATGTTTTGTTTTGTTTTCTGTCTCCCCCTTCTAGACTGTGAGCCCGTTGTTGGGTAGGGACTGTCTCTATATGTTGCCCACTTGTACCTCCCAAGCACTTAGTACAGTGCTCTGCACACAGTAAGTGCTCAATAAATACGATTGAATGAATGAATGACCCCACCCAGAAGCCTCTCTTGGATCCACTCTTGTGGTCCTCAGGCCTTGAACAAACCTCTACTCTAGGTTAGTTTTCTGAGACCCTGCAAGACTCTTCCAGCGTACCTCGTTCTCTTGAATGCCCCACCCCTTGAAGACTTCAGCTGACAGATAGAAAGGTCTCAAGGCTCCAGGGTGATTCCTCCTTTCACACACTCTTAAATAAGATGTTTCTAAGGATGATTATCTTATTGATTTTTCTGACCGTCTTTTCTTTGCCCAGCCCTTTTGATTCAGAGCCTAAAATGTTCCCAGTGTAAATTGTGAGGAAGAACCTCCATAGGCAGAACAAAAGAAATTATCAGTCACAGGAGGTTAGGGGACATTATCCTCCTTTCAGAAGTTGAGAAAACTGATGCACAAAGGTAATTAAGTCCATCTGGCTTATGCAGTTCTTTGACATTTAATGTAATCAGTCAGAAAATACTTAGAGAGCACCCCTAAAGCTATAAAGCTGTGCTTCTGCCAATATGGCACTGTTAACTTTTTGGAAAGTAATTTTGTGGTAGAAAAAAAGAATCCTAAACCCTCAAAAATCTCTTGATTTTATATCACTTTGGTTTTTAAGATGCTTTCACTGGTCTTATTTTGTCCTCTCAGTGTCCTTTCAGCAATAGGGAGATACGTGGCTTAGTGGAAAGATCATGGGCTTGGGAGTCAGAGGATTTGGGTTCTAATCTCGGCTCTGCCACTTGTCTGCTGTGTGACCTTGGGCAAGTCACTTCAGTGTGGCTCAGTGCAAAGAGCATGGGGTTTGGACTCAAAGGTCATGGGTTCAAATCCCAGCTCCACCAACTGTCAGCTGTGTGACTTTGGGCAAGTCACTTAACTTCTCTGGGCCTCAGTTACCTCATCTGTAAAATGGGGATTAAAACTGTGAGCCCCCCATGGGACAACCTGATCACCTTGTAACCTCCCCAGCACTTAGAACAGTGCTTTGCACATAGCACTTAACCAGTACCATAATTATTATTATTATTTGGGACAACTTGATTTCCCTGTATCCACCCCATCACTTAGAACAGTGTTGGGCACATAGTAAGCACTTAACAAATACCATTATTATTATTATTATCTCCTTTTTACAGATGAGGAAATTGATATTGGGAGGTTTGGAGATGTTTACCTCGTGTCCCATGTTACAGGCTATTCTGGATAACCTGACATCAGCATTCAGGCTTTTCTACTTCCTGTCCTCTCCAGTCCTCAGTTATCCTAGAAGCCCCAGAACCTTGTTTAAAACCTAGACAAGTGGCGGGATATGAGGCCACCTCTGAGCCCCAGCACTCTGTGAAGCAGCATGGCTTAGAGGATAGAGCAGTGGCCTCAGAGTCAGAAAGACCTGGGTTCTAATCCTGGTTCTGCTACCTGTCTTCTCTGTGACCTTGGGCTAGTCACTTAACCTCTCTGGGCCTCAGTTACCTCACCTTTAAAATGGGGATTAATAATAATGATGGCATTTATTAAGCACTTACTATGTGCAAAGCACTGTTCTATGCCCGGGGGAGGTACAAGGTGATCTGGTTGTCCCATGGGGGAATCACGGTCTTAATCCCCATTTTACAGATGAGGTATCTGAGGCCCAGAGAAGCTAAGTGACTTGCCCAAAGTCACACAGATGACAGTTGGCGGAGCCGGGATTTGAACCCCTGACCTCTGACTCCAAAGCCTGTGCTCTTTCCACTGAGCCACGCTGCTTCTCTGCCTGAAGAGAGTGAGCCCCATGTGGGACAAGGATTATGTCCAACCTAATTAACTTGTATGTACTCCAGTGCTTAAAACAGTGCTTGGCACATAGTAAGCACCTAATAAGTACCATAATTTATAATTTTATTTAAGTCAGTCCTGGTACAAGCAGGAGACAAGAATGAGAAGCAGCATGGCCTAGGGGAAAGAACATGGATCTGGGAGTAAGAAAACCTGGGTTCTAATCCCAGCTGTGCCACTTGTCTGCTCTGTGACCTTGGTCAAGTTACTTCACTTCTCTTTGCCTCAGTTACCTCAACTGTAAAATGAGGCTTAAGACCTTGAACCCTATGTGTGACAGGATTTGTGTCCAGCCCGATGATCCTATATCTACCCCAGCGCTTAGTACAGTGTCTGGCACATAGTAAGTGCTTACAAAATACCTTTAAAATAATGGCGAAATAATGGCGAAAGCACAGTGACCTGCACTCCCAGCAGAAAAACTCTTATTTTCAAAATTTTTCATTATCATTTTTCAGTTTTTCTGTGATAATAGTTTCATCCCCCGACCCCAATATTAGCTGGCTTACAGTCAGGCAGATGCCAATAATGTTGTTAGAATACAGGCCATTGTTTCAACTGTTTCTGGATTTCCTCGGGTCAGACGCAGTCCATGACTTGTGTATTTCATTATCTCTCCACTACACTATATGCCTGATTGTTTCTCCCCATCTGAGCCTTGTAAAGCAAGCCACCTTTGGCAGATGGAGTTGGAATTTGGTGACTTCGTTCTAAGACCCTCTAACTTAAAAGACTTGGAATTTTTCACTGATTTCATAAGCAGTTTCTCCTGTTAAGGATTATGGTTGTTTGGAGGGATGTAGAATCATGAGTCTCCCTCTCTTTCAGGGAAACATCTTTAGACTAATAGTTGGCTAGTAGATATGAGGGCAGAAGTGCAGGAGACATTAAAGAAGCCCAAACTTCTCTGTTTGAGTTACAATTACGCAACATTGAATTCCCCACAATCACCTTTTTCCTATAACTGAATCATGGGGTAGAACTACAGAAACAATTCTGTGGTTTACCATTCTGTACCACCCAGCAGGGATGCAGACCTTGATAAATCTTACTGTGGTGTCATCATGTCATCATGTATTTGCATTACATATTTATCTTCAGTTTAAAGAAGAGTTCAAGATAGCATCAACTTGCTACAGTGTTTCTCACTCTGTTCATGTTTCAGTAGAGACCCTTTATTATCAATCTCATTCCTTTTAAAGTTTCTTCTCAGAACCCTTAAGTTGAAGTTGAGAGTTTAAAGTTGGTGTACTTCAATTAAATCCATTTGGAATGGGTGTGTGTGTGGGGGGGAGGTTGGGTGGGAGTGAGGGTGGGAAGTAAAAAGGAGCTTTGTTGAGTAAATCCATATTGCAATCCTGTGGATATGTACTGAGATCTTCAAGCTGCCGTATCTGGCCCAGACTACTGTTTAATGCATTTGTTGAGCAGTGATTCAAACCCTTGTGTTGAACCATTGTTGAAACTATTTGTTTAAAAAATTTCACTTCTAATTGTGGTGTGCTTATGTCAAGGGTTTGCAATGTACCCTTCTGGACACCCAGAACAAACTAATAGTGAGCAGAGTCTGAGAGAGAAAATGTTTCACAGAAGATGTGGTCTCAGGAGCATGTGGAACTGTGAGACCTAATCCCAAGAAGGGAAATCAAATCTATCAGTGGTATTTATTGAACCTTTACTGAGTACTTGGGAGATTGCAGTACAGTAGAGTTGTTGACACTATCCTTGCTCACAAGGAGCTAACTCAGCAGTGGACATGGGACTGTCTCTACCAACTTGGGTATATTCAACTCTCCCAAGCGCTTAGTACAGTGCTCTGCTTTCCGTAAGTGCTCAATAAATGTGATGGATTGGATCAGCTGAATAATCTTTCTGGTGTTCCAAGAGATGGTAACACTCCAGTAAGGATTGAGTATGGAGAAGGGAAAGGTTGCATTCTGTACTGAATTTTGTTTATTACTCTCAGTAGGTGAATACTTAAGTGGTTAGCTGATGCAGAAGTGCTGAAGTGTGTGTTTTGAGGAAAATAGCATGGGGAGATGAGATTACTAGGGGAAAGTCTCCTGTTGGAGATTGGATTTCAAGAGGATCTTGAAGATGGGGAGTACAGTGGTCTGCAAGATGTGAATGGGGAAAAAGTTTTGCAATCAGGGATGCAGTAACATCTGCAGTCAAACGACTTCCTCCAAGATGTATTTGAACTTGGCCCCACTGTGATGCATGATGTGGCAGCTTTGAAAACTGGGAAGATTTCCCACTTTGAAAGGCATCGGTAAAATTTGGCTGCATTCAAAGTGCGAACAAAGTCCAGGAGCAAATGTCGGGACAAGAGAGCAGATATGGGGGAATTCTTCTAGGCTATCATGCTTCCCAACCAAGGCCAATCACTTCCTCGTTTCTGAATCCTGTTCAAACAATCACTTCCAAGACTGCTTAAATATTTCAAAGTTTTTCCTCTTAGATAACCTTTATAACTAGGTTTGATTTTCTGGCACTATGGAATGCACAGTATTTGCAAATGCAAATTCAGGGACTGTGTCTGTTATATTATCACGTTGTACTCTCCCAAGCGTTTAGGTCTTGACTTATGCCATCAAGTCATCTCTGAACCAAAGCAACTCCATGGACACATCTCTCCCAGGGCGCTCCACCTCCATCTGCAATCGTTATGGTTCTGTATCCATAGAGTTTTCTTGGTAAAAATATGGAAGTGGTTACCATTGACGCCTTCCATGCAGCAAACCTTAGTTTCCACCTTGACTCTCTCCCAAGCCGCTGCAGCCCAGCACAGATGAGTTTTGACTTGTAGCAGATTGCCTTCCACTTGCTAGCCACTGCCCAAGTTAGGAATGGAGGTGCCTCTGCTTGACTCTCCCTCCCATAGTCGAGAGTCATAGAGAACTGGAAACTCTCCAGGTGTGACCCTGAGATGGGGAAGCTCTTAGGGGTACACAGTATATGCTCAATAAATACAAGTGACTGACTGACTGACTCTTCTTTATACGTAGAAAAACTAGCTTTTAATAAAGTGAATGGAAAGAACTCGGTTTGTTGGGTCAGGAGCCCATTGGCGGGTGGAGAATGATGGTGACTAACCCCACTGGGCTTGGGGATCCAGGCCTTCATGTTTTCTGCACTGCAAACCAATCCTGGGCTTCTTACACCAGGAATATTAATAGGCTTGCTTGAGTCTGCCCTTGTGAGCTCGGCTGAGCCCTAAGGAGGAACTGTGGCCTAGTGGATAGGGCATGGGACTAGGAGTCAGAGAACCTGGATTCTAATCCTGGCTCCTCCACCTGTCTGCATTGTGACCCTGGGCAAGTGACTTAACTTGGCACTGTATTAAACACTGGAGTAGGTACAGGGTAATCAGGTTGGACACAGTCTGTATGCCACATGGGGCTCACAGTCGTAATCCCCATTTTACAGTAGGAGGTGATGGAGGCATAGAGGATTATATTTTTTTCAATGGTATTTGGTAAGCGTTTACTATGTGCCAGGCACTGTTCCAAGTGCTGTGTCTTATCCAAGGTCATACAGGAGACAAGTGGTGGCATGTCCTTTCACTCCCCTTTCCACTAGGCCGTGCTGCTTCTCCCTATCTGACCACAGCCTCCTCGCCTGCATTCTCTCCCACACACCTCCTCCCTACAAATCGGTGCTGTTCCCCCACAGAGACCTCCAATCTTTTGATCTCATCCAATTTTCTCATCACTCCCCATTTAGCCTCCATACTCATACTACCATCCCTTGATGACCAAATTCACATTTCTCAACATCATCTGCTCTACTGAACTCAACACACGCACTCCCCTATCCCTTTGTCAATCTCGTACCACTAATCCACAGCCCTGGATCACCTCCACAGTCCACTTCCTTCGCTCTTCTGCACAAGCTGCAGAGCACTGGTGATGGAAATCTAGATATCAGGCTGACCTCATCCACTTCAAGTTTAACTCTCCCCTCTCCTCTACCCAACAAAATTATTTCTCCATCCTTATTGACACCATGCCCATTGCCCTCGCCAGTTGTTCCAGATGTTTAACATGCTCCTCAAACCTCTTGTCCCCCACCTCCCACATCTCTTACTCCTAATCACCTGGCCACCTATTTTATTGAAAAAAATCAATAGTTTCATGTGTAATCTCCCTAAAATCTCCCATGCCCCTTCCCAATCCCTCCCTCCCTCCTCTTGCCCTTTCTTCAACTCTCCCATCTTTCCCAGCAGTATCTGAAGAGATCTCCTGTCTTCTCTCAAAATCTACCTTGTCTACCTGCACATCCAGCCCCATCCCTTCACACCTTATCAAAACACTGGCCTCTCTCTTTTTCCTTCCCTAACTGCCATCTTCAATTGTTTGTTTTCCAGTGGCTTCTTCCCCACTGTTTGCAAACATGCCTATGTCTCCCCTATCCTAAAAGAATCCTCCCTTGACCCCACAATTCCCTACAGTTATTGCTCCATCTCCCTCCTACCATTCCTCTCCAAACTCCTGGAGGGGGTTGTCTACACCTACTCCCTCCTCTTGCTTTCCTTCAATTTTTTTGTTGAACCCTCCAATCTGGATTCCATTCCCTTCACTCTTTAGAAAACACCCTCTCAAAGGTCACACGTGATCTCCTTCTTGCCAAATTCAGTGGCTTCTACTCCATCCTAATCCTCCTCAATCTCTGAGCTGCCTTCAACAATGTCGACCATTCCCTTCTGGAAACGTTATCTAACTTCGGTTTAGCTGACACTGTCCTTTCTTGGTTCTCCTCCTATCTCTCTGGCCGCTTATTCTCAGTCTCTTTCATGGACTTCTCCTCTGCCTCCTACCCTCTAACTGTGGATGTCCCTCAGGGTTCAGTTCTGAGTCCCCTTCTATTCTCCATGTACATCCTTTCCCTTGGAGAACTCATTTGCTCCCATGACTTCAACTACCATCTCTAGGTGGATGATTCCCAAATCTACATAGCTCTAGCCCTGATCTCTCTCCCCCTCTGCAGTTTCACATTTCCTCCTGCTTTCAAGACATCTCTACTTGGATGAGATGTCTACTGCCATCACCTCAAACTGAACATGTCAGAAACAGAACTCTTTATCTTCCCACCTACCCTGAGTTTCTCATCACTGTAATAATAATAATACTAATAATAACAATGATGGCATTTATTAAGCACTTACTGTGTGCAAAGCACTGTTCTAAGTGCTGGTGAGGTTACAAGGTGATCAGGTTGTCCCACGGGGGGCTCACAGTCTTAATCCCCATTTTACAGATGAGGTAATTGTTGGCCAGAGAAGTTAAGTGACTTGCCCAAAGTCACCCAGCTGATAATTGGCAGAGCCAGGATTTGATCTCATGCCCTCTGACTCCAAAGCCTGTGCTCTTTCCAGTGAGCCACTCTGCTTCTCACTATAGACAGCACCACCATCCTTTCTGTCTCACAAGCCCATAACCTCAGCATTATCCTTGACTCCTCTCTCTCATTCAACCAATATATCCAATCTATCACTAAGTCCTGTCGGTTCAACCTTCAAAACATTGTTAAATTCCACCCTTTTTTATCCATCCAAACTGCTACCATGTTAAGTCAGTTCAATCCACCTTGATTATTCATTCAATTGTATTTATTGAGAGCTTACTGTGTGCAGAGCACTGTAGTAGCAGCCTCCTTGCTGACTTCCCTGCCTCCTGTCTTTCCCAACTCCATTCCATAATTCAGTCTGCTTCCTGGATCATTTTTCTACAAAAACATTGTCTACATTTTCCCACTTCTTAAGAACCTCCAGTGGTTGTCCATCCATCTCCACATCAAAGAGAAACTCCTTACCATCGACTTTAAAGCACTCAATCACCCTGCCCCATCCTACCTCACCTCACTACAACCCAGCTCACACACTTCTCTCCTCTGATGCCAACCAGTCATACCTCAATCTTGTCTATCTCACCACCTACCCCTTGCCCACGTCCTGCCTCTGGCCTGGAATGCCCTCCCTCTTCAGAGCTTACAATTACTGCCTCCCTGCTTCAAAGCCTTATTTAAAGCGTATCTCCTCCAAGAGACCTTCGCTGACTCAGCCTTCTTTTCCTTTTCTTCCACTCACTTCTGCATCATCATGACTTATTCCCTTATTCCCTTCCTAGCCCTACAGCAGTCATGTACATACTCATAATTTTTATATTAAGATTAATGTCTGTCTCCCACTCTAGATTGTAAGCTTGTTCAGGGCAGGGAATGTTTGTTATAATGTACTCTCCTGAGTGCTTAGTTTAGTCCTCTGCACACAGTAAGTGCTCAATAAATACAACTGATTGATTGGAGCATGGATTTGTGTGTGTGATGATATTCTAGGAAAATGATCTGGCAACAAAATGAAGTATGGGCCGAACAGGCACAGCACTGGAAAGGGGAGGATCTGGATATAGGGAGGTCTTTGAGGGGGCTGATGAACTAGTCCAATTGGGATGATATGACAAGTGTTTACCAAGTTCTTTTAAGCACTTGATAATCACCCTGCCCTCAGCCTCACAGCATTTATGTACCTATACTCATACCCTGCTGTTTCCCCTATATGTAATTTATTTCCATGTCTGACTCCCAGACTAGTCTGTAAACTCCTTGTAGGCAGGGACTGTGCCTACCAACTCTATTGTACTGTACTCTCCCAAGCACTTATTTCAGTGCCCTGTACACAGTAAGAACTCAATAAATTATTTACATTTGATTGATTGGGCTGGAGTGATGACAGTTTGGATGGAGAGAGATGGTTGGGTTCTGGAAATGTTTTGAAAGAATCGATAAGTTGGAGATAGATTTAAAGTGGGGGTTGAAAGAGATGGAGTCAAGGATAATATCACGATTACAACCATGAGAGTCAGGGAGGAAGGTGTTGTTGGAAGTTGTGATGGGAAGATTATCCCAACCCAAGATGTTTGGGGAGGGAAAATATATTCAGCTTTGGACGTGATGAGTTTGAGGTGCCAGTGGGACATCCATGTAGGGGTGTTCTGGAGGCAGGAGGAGATGCAAGATTGCGAAGAAAGAGAGAAGTCAGAGCTGGTGAATTAGATTTGGAAATCATCTGTGAAGACAACATAGTTGAAATCTTGGGAGAGGATGAGCTCCACAAGGGAATGGATGGAAAGTGAGAAGAGAAGGGGACCCAGAACTGAGCCTTGAAAAATTCCTGTGATTAGGAAATGGGAAGGCACAGGAAAAGGCAGAGAAAGAAACTGAGAATAATAATGAATAATTAGGGCATTTGTTAAGTGCTTACTATGTGCCAGGCACTGTACTAAGTGCTGGGGTGGACACAAGCATATCAGGTTGGACACAGTCCCTATCCCACATAGAGCTCACTGTCTTAATTCTTGTTTTACAGATGAGGTAACTGAGGCACAAAGAAGTGAAGTGACTTGCCCAAGGCCACACAGCAGGCAAACTGTGGAACCAGGATTAGAACCCAAGACCTTCTAACACCCAGGCCCATGCTTTATCCACTATGCCATGCTGCTTCTAGATTAGACCCTTGATTCAACACTAAACCCTTCTCTTTTCAGCTACTACAGGGACTAGCTAGTCTGGTTAGTTTCCCTGCATTTAGGTGTCATTTCTCTCTGATCACCTCCTGTTCCTCCTGCCCTTCATCTTTGGTTGGGTTGCCGAGCATCACCAAGCAAGAGGGCCAGGCCTTTACACTTCAGTAACTGGATTAATCATTTGAGGGAGAACAGCATTACGTGAGGGCTTTCTGTTCCAGAAGAGGTTATCATTTAGGGTACCCATATGACTGGAGATAGTTCAAAGAACTGTAGGGGGCAGACTTGAAAAGAGAATACCTTATTTAGGGCCTTCAGGTTTTGAGGCTTAAAGGAACAGTTTTCTATTGTCCCTTGCTTTTACTGCTGTTACTCTCCAGCTAAAAGGAGGCTTGGCTTTGGAGACTTTCTGTGTGGGTGCATGTCAGAGGGAAGGACAAGAAGAGGGTATCATGCTGGGGCTACTGGGGAACTTTTTTGTGGTATTTGTTAAGCACTTACTATGTGTCAAACACTGTTCCAAGCACTGGGTTAGGTACACGTTAATCAGGTGGGACAGTCCCACATGGGGTTTACAGTAAATGTAGGAAACAGTTGAGGAAACTCAGTTGACAGTTGAGGAAACTGAGGCATGGAGAAGTTAAATCACTTGCTCAAGGTTACAGAGCAGGCAAGTGACAGAATTAGGATTAGAACCCAGGTCACCTGGCTCCCAGGCCCTTGCTTTATCTACTAGGTCAAGCTGCTTTCCATTTTCCCTCCCCAATCCTCTCCATCACCTAACTTTTCTGCTTCAGTGGACAGCACCACCATCCTCCCCATATTTAAAGCTCATGACCGTGACATTATCCTTGACTCCTCCCTCTCTTTCAATCCCCATATTCAGTCTGTTGCTAAATCCTGTGGCTTTTCTTCCACATTTCTAGGATCTGCCCCTTCTCCCTCCAAACAGCCACCATGCTGCGTCAAGTACTTGTCTAATTCTGACTTTACTACTGCATCAGGTTCTTTCAATCAATCAATGTTATTTGTTGTTTACAGTATGTAGAACACTGTGCTAAGTGCTTGGGAAAGTATGATGTAACAGAGTTGGTAGATGCATTCCCATCCCACAAGGAGCTTACAGTCTAGAGGAGGAGACAGACATTAAAATAAATTACAGGTATGTACAAAAATGCTGTAGGGCCGGAGGTGGGGTGACTATCACATGCCTAAGAGGTACAGATCCAAGTGCATAGTCAGTTCCTTCCTGAATTTCCTGCCTGACATTTCTCCCCTTTCCTTCATTCTTCATTCCACTGCCCAGATCATTTTTGCAAATCTTCAATGTGAACGTCTTACCACTCATTAAAATCCCTTCATTCCTCACTCCTCAATAAAAAGCTGTGAGCATTGGCTTTAAGGTGCTCAATCATCCGTCTCTCTCTCTCTCTCCTCCATGAATCCATTCTCTTCTCCCACTACAGACTAGCTAGCACTCTTCAGTCTTCTCCAGCTAATCTACTCACTGTATTCGATTCTCATCTCTTCCTTCAGCAACCTCTTGCTCGTGTCCTTTCTCCTGCCTGGAAATCCCTCCCCACTCAACTCTTTCAGACTACATCTCTCCCCACCTTCAAAGCCCTTCTGAAACCTCACCTTTTCCAGGATGCCTTCTGCAATTCATTTATTTTTCCCCACTAGTCTATATCACCCACTTTAATGCTCCCCAAACCCTTAAGTACATCTTTACATACTCTACCACTTAAACACTAATTCAAGCACATGCCCCCTTTACCTCTTCCACCCATCTGAAGCTACTTTTAATGTCTACCTCTCCTGTAAGCATTGTAAGCATTTCGAGTGCAGGGGCCATGTCTTCTAATTCTTTTGTACTTTCCCAAGTTCATTCATTCATTCAGTCATATTTATTGAGTCCTTATTGTGTGCAGAGCACTGTACTAAGCTCTTGGAAAATACAATAGAGCAATAAAGAGAGACAATACCGGCCCACAACGGGATCACAGTCTGGGTGTGGGGGTGGGGGGAGGCTGAAATCAGTACAAGTAAACAGGCATCAGTATAAATAAATAGAATTATAGATATATACATAAGTGCTGTGGGGCAGGGAGAAGGGGGAAGAGCAAAGGGAGTGAGCTGTGAAGTGAAAGGGGGTGGGAGTTGAGAAAAATTGGGGATTAGTCTGGGAAGGCCTATAGGAGGAAGTGAGGCTTCAGTAGGGCTTTGAAGCAGGTAAGATTGATTGTCTGGCGGATCTGAGGAGGGAGGGCATTCCAGGCCAGAGGCAGAACGTGGGCCAGGGGTTGGCGGTGAGACAGGCGAGATTGAGGCATAGTGAGAGGTTAGTACCAGAGGAGCAGTGTATATGGTCTGGGATGAAGAAGGAGAGAAGGGAGGTGAGGTAGGAGGGAGCAAAGTGATCGAGAGCTTTAAAGCCAATAGTGAGGCGTTTTTGTTTGATATGGATGTGGATAGGCAACCACTGGAGTTTTTTAGGAGGGGGTGACATGCCCTGAATGTGTTTCTGTAGAAAGATAATCATTCATTCATTCATTCAATCATATTTATTGAGCACTTACTGCGTGCAGAGCACTGTACTAATCCTGGCAGCAGAGTGAAGTATGGACTGAAGTGGGGAGAGACAAGAGGTTGGGAGGTCAGAAAGGAGGCTGATGTAGTAATATAGTTGGGACAGAGTGAGTGATTGTACTAACATGGTAGTGTTTTGGATGGAGAGGAAAGGGCAGATCTTGGTGATGTTGTGAAGGTGAGACCGACAGGATTTGGTGACAGATTGGATATGTAGGTTGAATGAGAGAGCGGAGTCAAAGATGACACCAAGTTTCTGGACTTGTGAGATGGGAAGGATGGTTGTGCCATCTACAGTGATGGGAAAATTCAGTACTCTATGCTCAGTAGTAATAAAAATAATACCTATGGTATTTATTAAGCACTTACTATGTGCAAGAGCACTTACTATGTGCAAGACACTTTATTAAGTGCTGGGATGGATACAAGCAAATTGTGTTGGATGTAGTTCCTGTCCCGTGTGGGGCTCACAGTCTCAATCCCCATTTTACAGATGTAGTAACCAAGGCACAGATAAGTGAAGAGACTTGCCTAAGTCACACAGAAGACAAGTGGAGGACCAGGGATTAGAACCCATGACCTCTGACTCTCAGGCCCGTGCTCTGCCCAGTACGCCATGCTGCATCAATAAATACTGTTGACTGATTGAAACAAGACTGTAGGAGAAACTTTGAGACCAAAGGGTAACAGATTCTAAAAATGGCTTAAAACCCCATGTTGCACTATTGAACCTTTCCTTCAGACATGCATGAATGTCCAAGAGGGCAATCATAATTTTGTTCATCTGAGAATAATTGTCACTGTCCAAAGCAGAATCCTGGGTTAATGAAAGGTTGGTCTAATCAAATCATACCTATGCTTCTGGACTTCTGTCATTTTCCAGTTAAAATCCCCAGGAGTACTTTGGTGACCGGATTTCCTTAGAGAAGTTGTTGTTTTCTTATGTTATTTATTTAGCTGATGACTTTATCACACATGTGCCTTGGAAAATCTGATTTACTTTTTTCCACTTGTTTTGTTCTTTTAGATTTTAAAGTAGTGAATAACAAATAGCTATTGTATTCTTCCCATTTACCTTTAAAAGCTAGTGATGGAATTGTAGGGTTGGCTCTAGTATATATATAGCCAGAGAGAGCATTTCAGGGTACACTATCAGTGTAAGCTCCTTTGCTGGGAACATATAGTATAGGGCACTGCACACAGTAAATACTCAATAAATACAATTGATTGATCAAGGGGATATCTGCCCCAACTATTCTCATAAGGATTACTGCATCAGGATTACTGCATTACTGGATTACTGCATCAGCCTCCTCTCTGATCTCCCATCCTCCTGTCTCTCCCCACTTCAATCTATACTTCATGCTGCTGCCTGGATCATCTCTGTGCAGAAACGCTCTGGGCATGTTACTCCCCTCCTCAAAAATCTCCAGTGGCTACCAATCAACCTATGCATCAGGCAAAAACTCCTCACTCTCGGTTTCAAGGCTGTCCATCACCTCGCCCCCTCCTACCTCACCTCCCTTCTTTCCTTCTACAGCCCAGCCCACACCCTCTGTTCCTCTGCTGCTAACCTCTTCACTGTGCCTCGTTCTTGCCTGTCCCGCTGTCGACCCCAGGCCCACATCCTCCCCCTGGCCTGGAATGCCCTCCCTCCGCACATCCGCCGAGCTAGCTCTCTTCCTCCCTTCAAAGCCCTACTGAGAGCTCACCTCCTCCAGGAGGCCTTCCCAGATTGAGCCCCCTCCTTCTTCTCCCCCTCCTCCCCATCCTCCCCGCCCTACCTCCTTCCCCTCCCCACAGCACCTGTATATATGTTTGTACATATTTATTACTCTGTTTATTTTACTTGTACATATTTACTATTCTATTTATTTTATTTTGTTAGTATGTTTTATTTTGTTATCTGTCTCCCCCTTCTAGACTGTGAGCCTGCTGTTGGGTAGGGACCATCTCTATATGTTGCCAACTTGTACTTCCCAAGCGTGTAGTATAGTGCTCTGCACACAGTAAGCGCTCAATAACTACGATTGAATGAATGAATGAATAAGGCTCTAGCCTTTTAAATGATTTTATTTTTATTCTAGCCATGAAGAGAAGAGCCATTCCCCCAAGCAGAAGTTGGTAACTAAGGCCTTAGATTTCTGCCACCGAACATTTGATTTCAAGGTGACTGTTGCTTTAAGGAAAAGGATTTGCTGAAACCCATGGCCTGGATGGCCCCTGAAGTATAAGATTTTGTTGGCCTCATGTGACCATGAGTGAAATGCATTGCAATCCCTCAGTGTTTCAGAGGGAAGGCTGATTTTTGCAAGTTTATGTGTTTGACTCCCATTCCCATTGACCACCGTAAAGCTAGCCATTCAGTTTCTTCAGTTCAAGCAGCTGGTGGTGCTGGATGGATTTGTCATTGAGCTTGCTGTCTCTCCCCTTCATTAGATCCCCGGGCACCTCTTGGTTGGCCTGTGAGAGGGTCGGAAAGCACTCTCCGGGATTTGGTTTACCCAGTGACCTGAGGGTCACTTTGCTCAGTTACAGTTCTGACCCACTGAGAAGTCATCTACATTCATTTATTCATTCATTCAATTCAGTCCTATTAAGCGCTTGCTATGTGCAGAGCACTCTACTGAGCACTTGGGAAAGTATAATGCAGTCTAGATACTACCTAGTGTAATCTAGGTTTTAATGGAAAAGTGTGTTAGGAGACAGGAGTAGTGGTTTCCATTTTCAATTGATCAATCAATCAGGAGTACTTAAAAATAATAACAATATGTGGTATTTGGTAAGTGCTTACTATGTACCAAGCACTGTTCTAAGCGCTGGGGTAGATACAAGGTAATCAGATTGGACACAGTCCCTGTCCCGCATCGGGCTCACAATCTTAATCCCCATTTTACAGATGAGGTAACTGTAGCCCAGAGGAGTCAAATGACTGGCCCAAGGTCAGCAGTCACGTGGCATAGCTGGGATTAGAACCAGTGTCCTCTGACTCCCAGGCCTGTGGTCTTTCAATTAGGCCATGCTGCTTGCTGTAGTTGTATTTGTTAAGTGCTAACTATGTGCCAGGCATTGTACTAAGCATTGGGGAAGATACAGCCAATGAAATTGGCACATTCCCTGTCCCACATGGGGCTCACAGTCTTAATCCCCATTTTAAAGATGAGGTATCTGAGGCCCAAAGAAGTGAAGTGACTTGCCCAAGTTCACTCAGCAGATAAGTGACAGAGCCAGGATTAGAACCCAGGTCCTTCTGACTCCCAGTCCTGTGCTGTATCCACTAGGCCATGCTGCATTTACCGAGCCCTTACAGAGCACTGGACTAAGTACTTCAGAGAGTACAATTGTGTAGATAGGCACAATTCCTGCCCACAAGGAGCTTACAAACTAGAAGAGGAGACAGACATTAAAATAAATTACCTATGGGTATGTAGAGAAGCAGTGTGGCTTAGTGGAAAAAACACGGGCTTGGGAGTCAGAGGTTGTGAGTTCTAATCCCAGCCCTGCCACTTGTCAGCTGTGTGACTTTGGGCAAATCACTTAATCAATCAATCAATCAATAAATTGTGTTTATTGAGTGCTTACTGTGTGCAGAGCATTGTACTAAGCGCTTGGGAAGTACAAGTTGGCAACATATAGAGACAGTCCCTACCCACCTTCTCTGTGCCTCAGTTACCTCATCTGTAAAATGGGGATGAAGACTGTGAGCCCCATGTAGGACAACCTGATGACCTTGTATCTACCCCAGAGTTTAGAACAGTGCTTTGGCACATAGTAAGTGCTTAACAAATACAATAATAATAATAATAATAGTAATAATAGTATTTGTTAAGCACTTACTATGTGCCAAATCACTTTTCTAAGCGCTGGAGAGGATATAAGGTGATCAGGTTGTCCCACATGAGGCTCACAGTCTTAATCCCCATTTTATAGATGAGGTAACTGAGGCACAGAGAAATTGTGACCTGCTGAAAGTCACACAGCTGACAAGTGGTGGAGCTGGGATTAGAACCCATGGCTTCTGACTCCCAAGCCCGTGCTCTTTCCACTGAGCCACTCTGCTTCCCTTATTATTAATATTACATGTAAGTGCTCCAGGGCTGGAAGGGGTGAAAAATCAAAGTGCTTTAAAGGAACAGTCCCAAGGGCATAGGCAACACAGAAGGGAGGCCGAAGAAAGGGAAGTGAAGGCTTAGTTAGGAATGAATTCTTGGAGGAAATATAATTTTAGTAGAGCTTTGAAGTTGGAGATAGTGTTGGTCTGTCTCATGTGAAAGGGGAGGAAGTTCCAGGGCAGAGGGAGGTTATAAGCAAGAAGTCAGTGCTGAGAAAGAAGAGATCAAGGTACAGTGAATATATTGGTGATAGATGACTGCAGTGAATGGGTTGAGTTGTAATAGGAGATCAGGGGGGAGCTGATTGAGTGGTTTAAAGATTATGGTAAGGAATTTCTATTTGATGCAGAGGTGGATGGACGCTGGACAACCATTTGAGGCTTCTGAGGAGAGAAGAGGTGTAGGCTGAATGGTTTTCTTAGAAAAATAATAGTAATAATAACAACTGTGTAATGGAAAGCCCTGTACCCTGCTGGGAGTAGGTATTGAGCACTTTCTGTGTGCAGAGCACAGTACTAGGCGCTTGGAAGAGTACAATATAACAAACAGAAGAGAAGCAGCAGCGTTGCATAGTGGAAAGAGCGTGGGCTTGGGAGTCAGAGGTCGTGGGTTATAATTCCAGCTCTGCCACTTATCAGAGAAGCAGCATAGCTCAGTGGAAAGAGCCCAGGCTTGGGAGCCACAGATCATGGATTCAAATCCCGGCTCCACCACTTGTCAGTGGTGTGACTTTGGGCAAGGCACTGAACTTCTCCATGCCTCAGTTACCTCATCTGGAAAATGGGGATTAAGACTGTAAACCCCATGTGGGACAACCTGATCACCTTGCATTCCCCCTCCCAGCACTTAGAACAGTGCTTTGCACATAGTACGTGCTTAACAAATGCCGTTATTATCATTATTAATATTATTATTATCAGCTGTGTGACTTTGGGCAAGTCACTTAACTTCTCTGTGCCTCAGTTACCTCATCTGTAAAATGGGGATTAAGACTGTGAGCCCCACGTGGGACAACCTGATTACCTTGTATCTACCCCTGCGCTTAGAACAGTGCTTGGCACACATAGTAAGCACTTAACAAATACCATCATCATCATTATTATTATTAGAAGCAGGATTGCCTAGTGGATAGAGCACGACCTGGAAGTTAGGACCTGCGTTCTAGTCCCGGCTCTGCCACTTGCCTGCTGTGGGACCTTGGGCAAGTCACTTCACTTCTGTGTCCCTCAGTTACCTCATCTGTAAAATGGGAAATAGACTGTAAACTCATTGTAGCTGTGACTATATCTGTTATATTGTACTAATCTGTAAAATGGGGATAAGAACAAGAGCCCCCTTTGGGACAGGGACTCTGTTCAACCTGATTGACTTGTATCTACCCCAGTGTTTAGATCAGTACTTGGCACATAGTAAGCCAAGTGCTTAGTACAGTGCTCTGCACACAGCAGGTGCTCAATAATTATGACTGACCGACTATGACCTCCTTGTAGGACAGGCCCCCGTGTCCAACCTGATTAACTGGTATCTACCCCAGCGCTTAGTAGAGTGACTGACACGTAGCAAGTGCTTCACAAATACCATTTAAAAAGAAGTCCCAGTGTCTTCTTGAAGTGGGTCCAGGATCTCCTAATCACATGCTAAGTTGGACACCACTAGAGCTTCATAGACCCGCAACATGATATGGAGGGTTGAGGCCTCAAGGTCATCCACATTCTGTTTGTCAGTATTTCAAAAACCATCCTCATCTCATTCATTCTGTTTTCTACTGTTTTGAATAACAGTGCATCATTAGATGGGGTGCTGGCCAGACAACAAAATGCCTGGGGCTTTGTGTTTCAGGAAGCAACATGGTCTAATGGAAAGAGACAAGGCTTGGGAATCAGGGAACTTGGGTTCTAATCCCAACTCTACAACTTGCTGCAGTGTGATCATGGGCAAATCACTTTTCCCTGACTCAGTTTCCACATCAGTAGAAATGGATGTCTGCTCTCCCTCCCCTTTAGAATCAATCATATTTATTGAGCACTTACTATGTGCAGAGCACTGTACTAAGCACTTGGGAAAGTACTATAGTTAGCATGTGCATCCTATGTGGGATAGGGACTGGGTCTGATCTACTCATGTCAACTACATTACTTACAGTGCTTGGCATGTAACAAATGCCACAATTATTAATGTTATCATTATTTTTGGTTGTGAGTCAGGTTTCCCAGGTGTAGGCTGATCCTCAGAGACTTCAACATTCACGTGGATGCCACGTGATTAACTGGTATCCTCTGCCACCCATCTCCTATCACTCCTTGGCTCTGCCAACCTCCTGCTCCACCCCACCTGGCCCACTCACCAATTTGGTCACACACTCGATCTCATCATCTCTAACCGCTGCACAGTCTCCAACCTCACCAAATATGAAATCCCTCTCTCTAACCACAACCTTCTCACTTGCCTCCTCTCTCACACTTCTCCTCCCTGTAAATCTGTATTACTCTCCAACAGAGACCTCCACTTTCTTGACTCCATCCATCTCTCTCTGTGCATCACACCCCATTAGGGTCCCTACCCACTGTACCAACTCTGGGTCGCTAAATAGATGCTCTCAACTCTACCCTCTCTACTCAACTCAACCTACTCGCTCCCCTAACCCTTCAGCACTCTCACGACACTAACCCACAGCCCTGAATCACCGCCACTGTCAGCCTTCTTCACTCTTGTGCTCGAGCTAATGAATGCTGATAGCAGAAATTTAAACACCAGGCCAAACTTGTCCACTTTAAGTTTACCCTTTCTTGCCTTAACTAGAGAAGCAGTGTGGCTTAGCAGAAAGAACGTGGGCTTGGGAGTCAGAGGTTGTGGGTTCTAATCCCCGCTCTGCCTCTTGTCAGCTGGGTGACTTTGGGCAAGTCACTTAACTTCTCTGTGCCTCAGTTACCTCACCTGTAAAATGGGGATTAAGACTATGAACCCCACATGGGACAACCTGTTTACCTTGTATCTGCTTAGAACAGTGCTTAATAATAATAATAATAATAATGGCATTTATTAAGTGCTTACTATGTGCAAAGCACTGTTCTAAGCACTGGGGAGGTTACAAGATGATCAGGTTGTCCCACAGGGGGCTCACAGTCTTAGTCCCCATTTTACAGATGAGGGAACTGAGTCACGGAGAAGTTAGGTGACTTGCCCAAAGTCACACAGCTGGCAATTGGTAGAGCTGGGACTTGAACCCATGACCTCTGACTCCAAAGCCCGTGCTCTTTCCACTGATCCACGCTGCTTCTCTAAGTGCTTCAGAAATGCCATTATTATTATTATTATTATTATTATTAACTCTTCCCTCTCCTCTGCCAGGCAAAATTATTTCTCTTCCTTTATTGACACCCATGCTCATCACCCTCATCAGCTGTTCCCCCATCCCTCACCCCATCAATCTGGCCACCTACTTCATTAGGAAAATTAACTCCATCAGGTCTGAGCTCCCCAAAGTCACCCCTCCCCCTCTTCCATTCCCCCCACCCTTGATCCCCTCTTCTACCCTCCCATCCTTCCCAGCAGTATCTTCAGAGGAGATCTCCTCCCTCCTCTCAAGTGCCACGCCCTCCATATGCACTTCAGACCCCATTCCCTCCCACCTTATAAAACCTCTCACCCTTTCCCTCCTCCCCTCTTTAACTTCCATCTTTAACTGCTCACTGTCCAACGGCTTCTTCCCCTCTGCCTTCAAGCTTGCCTTTGTCTCCCCCATCCTAAAAAACCCCTCCCTTGACCCCACAGCCCCCTCCAGTTATCGCCTCATCTCCCTTCTACCCTTTATTTCAAAACTGCTGGAGCGAGTCTTCTACACTCGCTGCCTCGAATTCCTCTCCCAACTCTTTCCTGGACCCCTTCTAATCTGGCTTCCACTCCCTCCACTGAAACCACCCTGTCAAAGGTCACCATTGACCTCCTTCTTGCCAAATCCAACAGCTCCTACCCTGTCCTAATCCTCCTGGACCCCTCAGCTGCCTTTAACACTGTTGACCATCCCCTTCTCCTCAACACATCATCCAACCTTGGCTTCACTGACTCCACCCTCTTCTGGTTCTCCTCTTATCTCTCTGGCCATTCATTTTCAGTCTCCTTCATGGGCTCCTCCTCCCCTTTCCATCCCCTAACTGTAGGGGTTCCTCAAGGATCAGTTCTTGGTCCCCTTCTGTTATCTATCTATACTCACTCCCTTGGTGAACTACTTCACTCCCAATATCATCTCTACGCAGATGAAACCCTAATCTACCTCTCCGCCCCTGCTCTCTCTCCATCCCTCCAGGCTTGCATCTCCTCCTGCCTTCAGGACATCTCCATCTGGATGTCTTCCCATCTCCTAAAACTCAACATGTCCAAGACTGAGCTCCTTATCGTGCATCCCAAACCCTGTCCTCTCCCTGTCTTTCTCATCACTATGGACTGCACTATCATCCTTCCCGTTTCACAAGCCCCACAGCCTTGGGGTCATCCTCTACTCCGCTCTCTCATTCACCCCACATATCCAATCCGTCACCAAAACCTGCTGGTCTCATCTCCACAACATCACCAAGATCCGCCTTTTCCTCCAAACCGCTGTCTTGTTAATACTATCACTAATCATATCCCTACTGGATTACTGCATCAGCCTCCTTTCTGATCTCCCAACTTCCTGTCTCTTCCCACTTCAGTCTATACTTCATTCTGCTGCCTGGATTATCATTCTATAGACACTTTCTGGGCACATCACCCCCTCCTCAGAAATCTCCAGTGGTTGCTTATCAACCTCCATATCAAGCAAAAACTCCTTACTTTTGTCTTCAAAGCTCTCCATCACCTTGCCCCCTCCTACCGCACCTCCCTTCTCTCCTTCTACATCCCAACCCACACATTCCACTACTCTGGTGCTAACCTTCTCACTATGCCTCGTTCTCACCTATCCTGCCGTAAAGCTCTGGCCCATATCCTACCTCTGGCCTGGAATGCCCTCCCTCCTTAAATCCGCCAAACAATCACACTTCTCCCCTTCAAAGCCCTACTGAAAGTTCAGCTCCTCCAGGAGGTCTTCTCAGAAGCCCCCGTTTTCCTCTGCTCCCCCTCTGCTCCCCATCGCCCCAGCCCACTCCCTTTGCTCCACCCCCCTCCCCGGCCCACGGCACTTGTATATATATATATGTACGTATTTATACTTATAATTCTATTTATTTTTATTAATGATGTGTATACAGCTATAATTCTATTTATTTATAATGATGCTACTTATGCCTGTTTACTTGTTTTGATGTCTGTCTCACCCCCTTCTAGACTGTGAGCCCGTTGTGGGCAGGTATTTTCTCTGTTGCTGAATTATACTTCCCAAGCACTTAGTACAGTGTTGTGCACACAGTAAGTGCTCAGTAAATATGATTGAATGGATGAATGAATAGTACATAACTTTGATTTTCTTTAGACATAAGCTTGTTATGGGTATGGAACGTGAATGCTAATGCTGTTTTACTGTATTCATTCATTCATTCAATTATATTTATTGAGTGCTTACACTGTGCAGAGCACTGTACTAAACCTTTGGGAGAGTACAATACAACAATGAACAGACACATTCCCTGCCCACAGTGAGCTTACAGTCTATAGAGGGAGACAGACAAAAATATAAATAAACTGCAGATATGTACATAAGTGCTGTGGGGCTGGGCGTGGCAGATGAATTCATTCATTTATTCATTCAGTCATTTATTGAGAGCTTACTGTGTGCAGCGCACTGTACTAAGCTCTTGGGAAGTACAAGTCCGATGAATGAAGGGAGCTAGTCAGGGCAACACAAAAGGGACAGGGAGAAGAGGAAATGAGGGATTAGTCAGGAAAGGCCTCTTTGAAGGGGCGGGGAGTAATTGTCTGTCGGATCCGAGGAGGGAGGGCATTCCTGACCAGAGGCAGGACATGGGCGAAAGGTCGGCAGCGAGATAGATGAGATGGAGGTATAGTGGGAAGGTTACCATAAGAGGAGCTAAGTGTGCGGGCTGGGTTGTAGTAGGAGAGTAGCAAGGGGAGGTAGGAGGGGCCAAGGTGATTCAGTGCTTTAAAGCCGATGGTGGGGAGTTTTATGTGGAGGTGGGTGGGCAACTATTGGAGTTTCTTAAGGAGTAGGGATACATGGCCTGAATGGTTTTTGTCCCTCAACTGATTAGTACAATGCTCTGCACATAATAAGTGCTCAGTAAATACCACTGATTCACTGATTGATGTACTGTCAGTCCTCAGTACTATGCCAAATCCTTAAAGTGATTCACAATCATTTGCTCGTTCACTTGTGTATACACCTCTGGAGAACAGATACCATTATACAGCAGTTGCTGAATGCCTGCTTTACAGTCTTTAGGTGATGTTTTTAGTCTGTTGAGCAGAAAGTTTCCTTGTGGATTGGAAAAGTATTCTGATTCGAGCTCCCAGATACCAAGTTGCATCCCAGTATAGCATAGGTTGAACAGGACTGCTTTACTCTGATGGTAATGGAGGAAGATTCAGACAGGGCACTTTTAACTCTGACATGATGGAGGATACCAACATAGTTTAGCAGTTGCCAATGCCTTGGTCTCTGGGTGCGTCCACATTTTTTATAAAGTCATTGAATACAGCCTAAAGATGCTGGTGTTGCTCTTTGTCACAGGGCGGAGATTATATCTGCTGGTTTTCTTTTTGATCTGAAAGTACATTTTGCTTCCTCAGTTGCCTGTCCAGAAGGATTCCATCTGGAATCTTGCTGACAATGAACAACAGCAAAATGCTTCAGCAGTTTCCAGTCAGATTTCTGACCTTCTAAAGGAAGGTGATTATATTCAAAACAAATGTAATCATGTCCTAAGCAGGACTCATCTTCCCACCCGAATCCTGTCCTCCCCTTGACTTTCCCATCTGTAGATAGAACAACCATTATCGCTGCCTCACAAGTCCAAAAAGTTGGGATTCTCCTGGATTCATCTCTCACTCAGCCCACGTTTTCAATCTGCCACCAAATCCTGTCAGTTCTACCTTCACAACATTGTTAAAATCTTCCCTTTCCTCTCCATCCAAACTGATGCCACTTTGAATCCAAGCACTTAGCCTATCCCACCTTCATTACTGCATCAATCTCCTTTCTGACCTCCCTGCTTCCAGCCCTTACCCACTTCGGTTCATACTTAGTACCTCGCTCCATATACAGTAACCACTCCATAAATTCGATTGACTGATTGATTATGGTGGCATCATTTGAAGTCTTTCGATTTTTCCTCAATGTGCTGCTTGTTGAGGAAAACTGTCTCCCCTGCTCCCTAGACTTTAAGCTTGTTATTGGCAGGTAATGGGTGTACCAACTCTGTTGTATTGTACTCTCCCCAGCCTTTATTGCAGTGCTCTGAGTATACTGAGTGTTCAATAAATACCATTATTTGATTAATTTTGATGGAAGAATTCATGCAGACACTTGAGGTCCAGGTCCCCACCTTTCTGGTAAATTTCTACAGGAATGCTGTCAGATCTGGGTATCTGACCATTTTCCTTGGTTTTCACTATAGTAATTCTTCCTCGAAAGTGTAGATCTAATTTCATGCCCAGCTTTTTTTAATTTTTTCCACTGACACTATCATCTCGAGTGGCCACTGACTGCGTTTACAAATTTTGGACCCCTGCCAGCCCATTCTGTTCATTTAAATAAATGGTGACATTTAAGTATTTCAAAAATAACTACCAGTATGCATTTACTGTGTTGGAACAATTAGTGTTTGTAGCTTTTTCCATTTCTGACTATAGCCATCAACCAATCAATCAGTCAAATTTATTCAGTGTTTACTGTGTGCAAAGCACTGTACTATTCATATTCAATCATTTATTGAGCACTTACTCTGTGAAGAGCACTGTATTAAGCACTTGGGAGAGTACAACATGATGTAACTGACACATTCCCTGTGCACAGTATTTGTCTATGAAGCAGACAAGACAATTGCTCTCTGGCTTATTATGGCACAAGCAACAGGTACATAAACAAGATTGCTGTTAGGACACACCCAAAAAGATTCTCTGCAGGAATCTCTACAACCTATAAAGTTGCTAAGGCAGTCACTGGGGGGGACTACATTCATTCATTCATTCAATTGTACTTATTGAGTGCTTACCGTATGCAGAGCACTTTACTCAGCACTTGGGAAAGTACACTACAGCGAGAAATGGTCACATTCCCTGCCCAGAATGAGCTTACAGTCTAGGTGGGGGAGACGGACATCAATACAAATAATTAAATTACAGATATGTACATAAGTGCTGTGGGGCTGGAAGGGAGGAAGAGCAAAGGGAGCAAATCAGGGTGATGCAGAAGGGAGTGGGAGATGAGGGACAGTGGGTCTTAATCTGGGAAGGCCTCTTGGAGGACATATGCCTTCGATAAGGCTTTGAAATAGGGGAGAGTCATTGTCTGTCGAATTTGAGGAGGGGAGGGCGTTCCAGGCTAGAGGCAGGATGTGGGCTGGGGTTGGCGGTGAGACAGGCGAGATCGAGGCACAGTGAGATGGTTAGCACTAGAGGAGCGAAGTGTGTGGGCTGGGTTGTAGGAGGAGAGCAGTGAGATGAGATAGAAGGGGGCAAGGTAATGGTAATGGATGCTTTAAAGCCAATGGTGAGGAATTTTTGTTTGATATGAAAGTGTGTAGGCAACCACCGGAGTTTTTTGAGGTGACATGTCCAGAACGTTTTTGTAGCAAAATGATCTGGGCAGTAGAGTGAAGTATGGACTGGAATGATTAGAGGCAGGAGGCTGAGAGATCCGCAAGAAGGCTGACACAGTAATCCAAGAGGGATAGGATGAGTGATTGTATTAACATGGAAGCAGTATGGATGGAGAGGAAAAGGTGGATTTTAGTGATGCTTTGACCGACAGGATTTAGTGATGGATTGAATATGCAGATTGAATGACAGAGGGGAGTCAAGGATAATGCCAAGGTTATGAGCTTGTGAGACAGGAAGGATTGTAGTGCTGTTTGCAGTGATGGGAAAGTCAGGGGAAGGACAGGGTTTGGGTGGGAAGATAAGGAGCTCAGTCTTGGACATGTTAAGTTTGAAGTGATGGGAGGACATCCAAATAGAGATGTCTTGAAGGCAGGAGGAGATGCGAGACTACAGAGAGGGAGAGAGATGAGGTATGGAGATGTAGATTTTAGTGTCATCTGCATCTCCAATCTTCTCCCTCATTAAAGAGCCATTGCCTACTCTTCCCAAGTCCCTAAGAGCACCGACCTCACTTTCCCCTGTAGACTGCAAGCTCCTTGTAGACAGGAATCACATCCAACAACTATATTCTCTTGTACTCTCCTAAGCAGTCAGTATGGTACACTGCACATAGTAAGTGCTCAATAAATGCCATTGATTGATTCTGAGCTGCAGAAGCCAGCTCCAGGAGCCATGGTGGAGAGGGGCTGGGTTCTTCCAATAAAACGGGACCAAAAGGCACCAGGTATAGCACTTATTCCAGACAGAGGGCAGACCAGCTGAAAATCAGACTGGCCTGTGGAAAACCAGATGAATGACAACCTTTCTACCTGCACTGTGGCCATATCTTTCTAAAATATGATCAGAACTGAGAGATAACTGGAAGGCAAAGGTATCAAAGCAAATATAAATTTAGAAAGATACTCAGAAATTTCTAAGAAAACTTGTTCTAATGCAATTTTTATGTCTTTCTGTTGTCGGTCATATTTACGAAGCAGTGCACTTAAAACACTTCTTCTCCCAAGCAATACTTCAAGGAAAGTATTAAATCCATTGGAAGTCTTTTTTAAATGAAATTTAAATAAGCATTGGGTTGCAACACTTCAGTTCTCTCTGAAAGTTTTGAATTGACTCACTTCCCCCGATTATAAAAACCTGGCTCTTAGAAATGAATTCCTCTTTGCTTTGTTTATGTGATTTGCTCCCAGGAAATGTGTTTATGCTCTAGTAACTGCAGAACATTTTTCTCCTAAGTGCAAATCCCTCTTCAAAGACTCTAATAACTTTTTATTAAAATTTAACTCTTTCCCATGCTAAAAGAGCTCTGGATAGTAATGCTTGTATTATTTCTTAAGTGCTTACTTCGTGTCAAGCACTATTCTAAGCACTAGGGCAAATACAAGATAATCAAGTCAGGCACAGTTCCTATGCCACATTGGGTTCATGGTCAAAGTAGGAGGGTGAATAATCAACCAATCACATTTATTGAGCACTTAATGTGTGATGAGCACTGTACTTAGCACTTGGGAGAGCACAATGCAACAATAGACAAACACGTACCCTGCCCACAGTGAGGTTACATTGTAGATGGGGAGACGAACATTAATATGATTAAATAAATGACAGATATGTACAGAAGTGATTTTATCTCCACTACACAGATGAGGCACAGAGAAATTTAAGGACTTGCCCAAAGTCACACAACAGACAAGTGGTGGATCTGGGATTAGAACCCATGTGTCCTGACACCCAGTCCCATGTGCTTTCCATTAGGCCGTGCTGCTTCTCCTTTATCAAAGAGAATTAGAAATCCCTTCTATAGACCTGTAATTGTTTGAAAAGATTTCCAAATGTCTGTTTTGGACCTGAATAGGCAATCAGGAAATGCGATGTTCTGGGAGAGATCAGAAGCCCAAACTCATCCACTATTCAGTATACTACTGTACATTTAGGTTTTGGTTCTCCAGGAGGGTGGTAATGCCAAGGGGCTGAATCACAGGTGCCAGGCTCACCAAATAGCAAATACTACTGCTAGGAAAGGGATGACTTTTTATGTGTCAGCATAGGAGATAATAATTTGTCACATAGCTGCCTCTCAGTCCCACCCACACGAATGGATAAAATCTCACTATCAGTATCATCGTCTTCAAACCCAAAGGGCAGCTCTATGGTTACCAAATTAATAAAACCATCTGTTTTGTAGATTGGAGACTGAGAGGTTCCTGCACTTGGAAATGGTCGGCTTTTCTATGTCTTAGGAAAGCATAGCCTGGGCCCTCTGCCTCCCTGAAGATAGAAAAGCAGTGTTGCCTAGTGGATAGAGCATGGGCCTGGGAGTCAGAAGGATCTGGGTTCTAATCCTGACTACACCACTTGTCTGCTGTGTGACCTTGGGAAAGTCACTTAACCTCTCTGTGGCTTAGTTACTTCATTGGTAAAATGGGGATTAAAACTGTTAGCCCAATGTGGGACATACATGGACACGGATACAACCTGATGAGCTTGTACCTACCCCAGTTCTAGGTAGAGTGGTTGGCACAGATACCGTAAAAAAAAAAGATCCTTGAGGACCTCTTGGAGAAAACCTTCTTCTCTTCACCTTGACACCAAACACTAATTCAGGACACTGCTGTTTTTATTTATATTTCTGCCAAAAATATCCGATACTCTGTCCAGGATTAGGAGCCAAAATACAAGCAGATGATCAGACTTAATTTCACATATCCTCTAGACTGTCAGTTCGTTGTGGGCAGGGAACATGTCTACTAATTCTGTTGTATTTTAATAATAATTATAATAATGGTATTTATTAAATGCTTACTATGTGTCAAACACCATTCTAAGCCCTGGGGTAGTTACAAGCAACTCAGGTTGGGCACAGGCCCTGTCCCACATGGGGCTTACGGTCTTAATCCCTATTTAACAGATGAGGTAACTGAGACACAGATAAATCAAGTGACTTGCCCAAGGTCACACAGCAGACAAGTGGTGGATCTGGGATTAGAACCCAGGTCCTTCTGACTCCCGGGCCCTTGCTCTATCCAGTAGTCCATGTTGATTCTCTGTCCCAAGTGCTTGGTACAGCACTTTGCACATAGTATGCATTCAATAAATACCATTAGTGGATTGATTGATGCTGATTTTTATATTTGACAAGATTTGGAAATCCAAGAGACATTAGTGTGGTCTTGAAACCTTCACCCTTGGTAGGTGGGAAACTGCAGGTTGGATACCTCAGCCTCGGTTGATGGCGTCAGATCTTTCCATCCTTGAGACAGACTTTCATGCATAATGTAATGGCTTGGCGACCATTGCAGCAGCTGTTGCAACAACTGCTCAGCCACCGGCTTCCTCTCCCTCAGCTTGCTGACCTCCGGTTCCACTTCACACCCTGACCAATTTGGTCACGTGCCTGATCTTATCATCGCTAGTCACTCTGCCATCTCTAACTTCACCAACTCTCAAATCCCACCCTCTGACCACAATTCCCTTGCGTGCCTTCTACCCCTCACATGACCTCCCCACAAAACTGACCTCTCCTCACCTATCCCAAGCCATCTTGTCTTATTTGCTTTCCCTATCCATTCATTCATTCAATCGTATTTATTGAGTGCTTACAAACATATATACATATATACAGGTGCTGTGGGGAGGGGAAGGAGGAAAGGTGGGGGGGGATGGAGATGGGGAGGAGGGGGAGAGGAAGGAGGGGGCTCAGTCTGGGAAGGCCTCCTGGAGGAGATGAGCTCTCAGTAGGGCCTTGAAGGGAGGAAAAGAGCTATCTTGGCGGATGTGCGGAGGAGCTGAGGATCCAACCTCCCCTGTCTTGCCAATCCACACCCTCGACACTGCCCACTCCTCTGAACTCAAATCCGTTGCATCAGTGTCCCTCCGCTGATCTCCTACCATCAACCACAGCGCTGGATCACCTCCACAGTACGATTCTTCCACTCTTGTGTAAGAGCAGGAGAAAGCCACTGGTTGAAATTGAGACATCAGTCCTACTGCTCTTCCTCTTGTATCTTGTATCTACTCCAGTGCTTAGTACAGTGCCTGGCACGTAGTAAGTGCTTAACAACAACCATTATTTAAACTGTTATTTCTCACAGTCACAGTACTATTCAAATCACATCTCCTCCAGGAAGCCTTCCCAGATTAAGGTCTCATCCCACCCACAACCTATTTTCCTTTTCTACTGCCTCTCCCATGCACTTAATCCCACCCTCTAAGCATTTAGGACTCACCCCTCATCTCCCATCACACCACATATGTACGTATCCTTACACTTGGTTGCTTCCATTGCCTGTAATATGCTTTAGTGTCTGTCTCCCTGTTGGACTGTGAACTCCTTGTGAGCAAGTATATCTACCATTTCATTTGTCTCTAGTCTTAATCCACATTTTACAGATGAGGTAACTGAGGCACAGGGAAGTGAAGTGATGTACCCAGGTTCAACACAGCAGACAAGTGGCAGAGCCTAGCAGAAATTTGGAAAAATAGGTGGCCAACATGGGTAGTTTATACCCTGATGGCTACTGGTGTTTACCTTGGCAACTGCCTGCTGGGCTATTATCACAGTGTGGTACTTTTGGCTGTCTCAGTGGGAAGAAGGTGGGCTGGGGAGTCAGAGGTCATGGGTTCGAATCCCAGCTCCGCCACTTAGCTGTGTGACCTTGGTCAAGCCGCTTCACTTCCCTGTGCCTCAATTACCTCATCTGTAAAATGGGAATGAAGACTGTGAGCCCCATGTGTGACAACCTGATCACCTTGTATCCCCCCAGCGCTTAGAACAGTACTTTGCAAATAGTAAGCACTTAACAAATACCATCATTATTATTATTAGGGTGGTCCTGCACATCACCCATTCACTTAGTCCCACCCTTTAAGCATTTAGGGATCTCATCCCATCCCCACAACATATACGTACATATCCTTAAATATGGTTGCTTCCCTTGCTTGGGCTGTAAGATCCTCGAAGGAAAGGGATCAGTTTTACCTACTCAAGCCCTTTGTACAGTACTCTGCAGAAAATTCTCAGTAAAATCCCAGGATTGATTCATTGAAAAAGCTTTGCATGCATTTTGCTGCATCCATGCATGGCTCATACTGGATCAATCAGTAGTGTTTCCTGAGCAGCTTCAGTGCAGAGCACTGTTCTAAGCACTTGGGAGGGTACACTAGTAATAATAATAATGATTAAGGTATTTGTTAAGCACTTACTATGTGCCAGGCACTGGACTAAGCCTTAGGGGGTTGGAAACCATCCCTGTCCCATGTGGGGCTCACCATCTTAATCCCCATTTTACAGATGAGGTAACTGTGGCCCGGTGAAATGACTTGCCCAGGGTCACACAGCAGACAAGTGTTGTAGCCGGGATTAGAACCCACGACCTTCTGACTCCCAGGCCTGTGCTTTATCCATTACGCATGGAAGTCACAATCCTTATCCTCAAGGAGCCCCAGCGGAGACATGATTATCGGGGACAATGAGTGCAAAGGGCACTATGCAGACCATTATAACTAGAATTAAAAGCTTAGGGGAGGTTCTCAGCCCCAAAATCTACTGGGCTAAGGCTTGTTTTTCATTCTTCATAAGATAGTCTTTCGTAATAGAGTTTATGATGGACTGATGTGGGAGGTCGTTTTATTCACAGATTCAGGTGGTTTGCCATCACTTTATGGGAATGAGATAGTCACAAGTGATACTTAGTTTCCCACTCTTCAACCTTTCTGTTCTTTCTTTTCCCTTTTATAGTAATGCTGCCTATAAAAATGCCTACCACCAGATTGTCATCCAGAAGACTAGAGCGGTATCAGAGGAGATAGTTTGATTCTTAAGTCTGTTTTGCATGTCCAGGGCCTTGAATTTCAAATTGAATTTGAGCTTTCTTGAAAGCTGATAAAATGCTAGTATATTGTTTCTAAAAAAAATAAGAGTAACCCACCATTTCAATCAAATAAATGAACTAGTTTGACTAATATTCATTGAAAAAATATTTGGGAGCTTTGCCATGTAGCACAGGGGCTGTGTCTGACCTGGCTGTGTTGTATGGTGTTTAGTACAGTGTTCAGCATTTAATAAATGCTTTGCAAATGCCACAGTGTAGAGGGGGTGGAGATTTCCTCCTAGTTTCCCCCACTTGCTTCCCTGTTTTCCTCATTCCTTTGGTGAGAAGCAGACTGGCCATCTCCCTCAGGATGCCTGAGAGGAAATTCCCCGTTTCTTGTGAGGAAGAATGGTCATGGCAACAGGCCTTGACTGTACTGGCCTGCTCTTAGGAGAGCAGAGGTTCTGAACCCAGGCAGAAGCCTAAGAAAACTTCGTGCTTGACTCACCTCTTTGCTTGACTCAGCTCTAGGCAATGCTGAATCTGTTTCCTTGTGTTTTATATATATATATATATGTATACCTAGGTGAGGAAACGGAAACTCTATATTTACATGCATGCGTGTGTGTGTCTGTGTGTAGATATGACTGTCATCTTCTAAACCAATGGATGACTCTATACATTTTTGTGCATGTAGATGTGTGGAGAGAGAGTGCTAGAGAGCGAGGGCCATCCATTGTTGTTGAAGGTGGGGTTGAAGACTTGATTCCGACATGCAAATATGACTGCAAAGGGTAGTCAACTGTGTTTTTTGAGCACTTATTGGAGCTAAGAATTGGTACTGTACTAAGACATGGTAGTGGACAATCCCGTTCAATCATGGGTATAAGTGATTAGCATTTGGTGGTGCAATAAAAAAAAAATCCACCCCCAAAACCAAAGTCTGCCAGTTCTGGTGAGCTGGATTTTAGTGTAGTGAACCAGGCAACAGTTTGAGTCCCTTGCTAATCTTTTCCCACTTAGGGTGTGCAGTGTATTCTAAGTTCGGGTGTTCGGTCACCCAAAAAATCAAAGAACTACACTTCTGCCATCTCAGGGATCAGTACACCATTATCCTGGGTGCCTACTTGCCTAGAACTTTTGTTTAGGATAGGGGAGAGAGTATCCCTCTGTCTGCAGGACCATCAGTAAAATAGTGTGAACTGCAACCTACTTCCTTGATGATTTTCTCTTTTATCCTGACTTCAGTTCCTCAATCGGCACTGAAGCCTTTCAAATCTACCTTTAATTTTCAACCTTTCTCCCTGCTCCAGACGAAAGCTGAAAAATGCCAAAATGGCTTTTCCCAGTGAAAGATGCCAACCACTTGGCATCTGACCCTGTGATGCCTCATTGTGTTCTTGCTCAAAGCAGTATTCCTCTCCCTTTGTGAGGTGCTCTGTTGACCTCTCTTGCCCCCTAAAAATCATGATTTATGGGTATCTTTTCTTAAAGACTTTTCTTGTCAAGAGCTGTAAACGTGTTGATCAAAGGTGAAAGAAATGTTGCATTTACTCAGACTTAAAAACAGTAGTGTAAATTTAGAACAGAAACAGTTATAAACTGAATTCTTCTTAGAAACAGGAAATATTATCACAATATCTTTTGGGAATGATTCTAGACTGTAAGCTCCTTGTGGGCAGGGAGCGTGTCTACCAACTCTGTTGTATTCTACTCTCCCAAGCACTTATATAGTGCTCTGCACAAAGTGCTCACTAAATATAATTTATTGAAATGCAAACAATGTACATTCTTGCACAGCTAATATGTCCTTTAGTCAGCATCCCTTTGGTATCATCCCCACTTATTGGTGGGGAAATTGAAGCAATGAGTAGTTAGGTGACTTGTCTATACACATTCACAGTCAGTTACCAAACTGGGACCATAAGCAGCTGGGGAGCTTTGGAGGATCCTCTTTGTTTCTGTGAGGCTTGCTCCTTTTATTATCAATTTCAGATTTTGTTATATCGTACTCTCCCAAGCAAGTACTACAGTGCTCCACACACAGTAAGCACTCAGTAAATGAGATTGATTGATTCTGTCATTTTCCTGGGGATTTTACTCAGTTGGTGCAGGAGTTTCCAGCTTTAAAGTAGATCTCATTCTCATCCAATCTACAGCATATATTTTATGGTTGACTATCACCTCTCAAAATAACCCAGGGAAATAATAGTCAGGCCTGTAATTTCCAATAAATTAAAATATGCATTTCTTTGTATCTCCTCCTCCTGAATCCATTCTCCTTTTAATTTCCAAAATCTTAAAAACCTTCTACAAAATAACCCGAAACAAAGAGGTTATAGCTGTCAGAGGGGGGAATCACAGTGGGAAAGTTTGACAAAGAGAACAAACCCAGGTATTAAAGCTTGAAAGGTGATATCAAAGATACCTACAGTAAAAACTATTTTCCCAAAGGCATCTTTTCAAGAACTTAACACCTGCTAAATCCACCCTTGCTTGTGTAGTGGATTAAAGTGATTCCAAGTTGACCAGCCGATGAAAAAGGTTTTCTTTCTGTGTGGCTATTGAGTCTGCATTTTCTAGAAGCTTTTTAGGAAAAAAGAATTGAGACTTCACTTTTTTTGTTTCTGCCCTTCTCTGATTCTTCTTGTCCTCAGCACGCCCCATAGAATTTCAGTCCAAGGATTATGGAGACTAAGCACTTACCTCTTTCAGATTTCCTTCTTGAGGGCACTGCCCACTGGTTTGAGATGGCTGCCCCGCAAAGTCCTCTGAAAATCAACAAAACCACCACAAGAAACTCTCGTGAACTCAGCTGCTGCTGGGGTGTGAAAGCAGATGGAAATCAGGAACTCCACAGTTAAACCAGAAGCTAGTTAGTGGGTTAATTCTCACTGTGGGCTGAGTTTGCTTCTCTCTACTTATCAAAGACTGGGTGGGAGGCTAAGAAAGTTCAAGTCCACTTGTTGGGGTGCATGATCCTTTAGTTGATTGTCCTGACTCACCAAAATTCCAAAGTAGTGGCATCCCTGTATTTCCCACTAATGTTTTCTTTTGAAAACTGGCCTTGACCAATCCCTCAGGCAAGTGAAGAGTGTGGAGGAACCCAACTGTTGTTTACAGTTTCTAAAGAGCCAGCCATTGGACGTTTACCAAACCGCCTAATCTGATGCTCCAGACAGGTCAAGAGCAGAGATATTATGGATTCTGACATTGCAGGGTTTGGATTCATGAAGATGGTCCTTTTTATTTGGACACAGATGGATTCAGGCAATGTTTTGCGACAGCCTCAGGCTTTTGTTTGAGGATATGTTGATGAAAGTGGAACACAGTTAATAGCATGGTCTAGTGGATAGAGCATGGACCTGAGAGTCAGAAGAACCTGGGGTCTAATTCTGGCTCTGCCACTTGTCTGTTGTGTGACCTTGGGCAAGTCTCTTCATCTTAATCTGTGCCTCAGTTACCTCATCTGTAAAGTGGGAATTAAGACTGTGAGCCCTCTGTGGTACAGGGACACTGTCCAACCTGATTAGCTTGTACCTACCCCAGTGCTTAGAACAGTCCTGCACACATAGTAAGTGCTTAACAAATACTGTTATTATTATTATTATTATTATTATTATTAATTACATCCAACGGCTAATGACAACAGACACATTACCTCAAAATGCTTACTAGACTTGTGGGTACAAAAGTGTTTTTGTCCCCAGCAGTTATGACATCTACTAGCTAAGGGATTTTTCATTTACTTTTCCAAACCTCCTATGAGTGATCAGTGTTTAAATCATGGACTGAAACCAATTGTGTCTTCAGATTTAATTATGACATCCAACAGCTATCATGCCCCAGAATGGGCTAGAGGAGACATTCACTCAATAGTATATATCGAACACTGACTATGGGAAGAGCACTGTACTAAGCGCTTGGGAGAGTACAGTACAACAATAAACAGACAAACTCCCTGCCCACAATGAACTTGAACAGCCTAGGAGGGGGGAGACAGTGTGGCTTCACCACTTCCCAGCTGTGTGACCTTAGATAAGTCACTTAACTTCTCTATGCCATTATTTCTCCATCTGTAAAATGGGGATTCAGTACCTGGTTTTCCTCCTACTTCAACCGTAAGCCCCATATAAAATGGGGATTCTGTAGCTGTGTTTCCGTTACTTCGAAAGCAACAAGGTCTAAGTTGAAAGAGCATGGTCCTGGGAGTCAGAAGACCTTGGTTCTAATCACGATTCTGACACTTCTCTTCTGTATTGCCTTGGGCAAGGAACTTCACTTCTCTGGGCCTGTCTCCATTCATTCATTCATTCATCAATTCATTCAATCATATTTATTGAGCTCTTACTATGTGCAGAGCATCATCATCATCAGTCGTATTTATTGTATTGCACTGTACTAAGTGCTTGGGAAGTACAAATCGACAGCATATAGAGATGGCCCCTACCCAGCAATGGGTTAACAGTCTAGAAGGGGGAGACAGACAACAAAACAAAGTAAGTGGAAAGGTGTCAATACTGTCAAAATAAATAGAATTATAGGTATATACACATTATAAATAAAATAAATAGAGTAATACATAGGTACAAATATACACAAGTGCTGTGGGGACGGGAAGGGGGCAGGACAGGGAGAGAGTGGGGTGATGGGGAGGGGAGGAGGAGAGGAAGGGGGGGCTCAGTCTGGGAAGGCATCCTGGAGGAGGTGAGCTCTCAGTAGGGCTTTGAAGGGAGGAAGAGAGCTAGTTTGGTGGATGTATGGAGGGAGGGCATTCCAGACCAGAAGTAGGATGTGGGCCAGGGGTCAACGGTGGGTCTCCCTCCTACTTAGACTGTGAGCCCCATGTGGGACCTGATTATCTTGTGTATACCCCAGTGCTTAGTACAGTGCTTGGCACATAGTAACTGCTTAACAAATGACACAGTTATTATTATTATTTAGACTATAATCCCCTTGTGGGACAGGGATTGTATTTGATACAATTATCTTGTATTACCCCAAATCTAATTATATTGTATTTGTAAGCACTTAACAAGTTCCATGGTTATTATTAGTAGAGAAGCAGCATGGCTCAGTGGAAACAACACGCTCTTTGGAGTCAGAGGTCATGGGTTCGAATCCCGGCTCCACCACATGTCTGCTGTGTGACCTTGGGCAAGTCACTTAACTTCTTGGAGCCTCAGTTACCTCATCTGTAAAATGGGGATGAAGACTGTGAGCCCCACGTGGGACAACCTTATCCCCCTAGCGCTTAGAACAGTGCTTTGCACATAGTAAGCACTTAACAAATGCCATCATTATTATTAGTATTTTACTATTACATGCCAAACTGCTCCCATGAATGAAGTGCAAGGGAAAACATGGGTTTAAAAGCCATGTTTTCAATATGCTAGCAAAAAACTGTGCCTGTGTTTGTAAAATAAGGAGCAAATTGGTAAATTTGAGAATGATAATAGTTTTCTTACAGTCATCTGGTATGTGGACAGGATCTCCATGGGGGAGGGGAGAGCAGTTCAAGATAGTGGGGAGAAGGCTGCAGGAAATGGGGACAGAGAGACACAAACCACACTCTCACACCCATGAGGGGAAGCAGCAGCGGGAGAGGGTCACAGAGGACACTGGCCCTTCCTCACCCTCTCAAGTTCAGCTCAGGACCCTGGGAGCACAAGCAGCTGTTTGTTCCATTCCTCTGGAGAGCTTCAGGGATGACCACAGGCCCTCCAGCCTGGATCTAGGGTGGGTGGAAAGAACTAACTGCTGCCTCTGCCGGGTCTTTCTCCTCCCCTTTCCCACTGGAGCAACTGTCTTGTGGGCTCACTCTCTGTGCCTGCACTTGAAAAACCCCTCCATTGTATTGCCTCAAAATGATGAGACACCAGAGAGGTTCAACTCTGGTAGAGAGAATGGAATAAAAATAAGAATAATTATGGAATTTTTTTATGGGCAGGGAACACGTCTGCTGATTCAGTTGTATCATCTTGGGAAGCAGAATGGTGTAGTGAATAGAGCATGGGCCCGGGATAAGAAGGTCATGGTTCTAATAACGACTCTGCCGCTTGTCTGCTGTGTGACCTTGGGCAAGCCACTTCATTTATCCAGGCCTCAGTTACTTCATTTGTAAAATGGGGATTAAGACTGTGAGCCCTATGTGGGACAGGGACTGTGCCCAACCCAATTTGCTGGTATCCACCTCACCTCTTAGGACCATGCCTGACACACAGTTAGCACTTAAACAAATACCGCAGTCATTACTATCCTTAATGTCATTACTCTCCCTAGCCCTTAGGACAATGCTCTGCACAGAGTAAGTACTCAATAAATACCATTAAGTTCCTATGTGCCATGCAAGGTACTAAGCGTTCAGGCCTGAGCCATGAGTGACCAGTAATTCCCTTCTTGACACAAAGCCCCTAGTCCATCCCCACAGTGAATTTACGGGTTCACAACCTTTAGTCACCCTTCCCTCAGCCCCAAAGCCCTTATGTCCTTCTGTACTTATCCTTAGTTTATACTGATGTCTGTCTCCTCATCTAGACTGGAAGCTTGTTGAGGGTGGGGGGGGTGGGCATGCCTATCAACTCCAGCTCATTGCTCCTGTCACAACAGAACCTGTGTGGCCTGGGCCTAGACTTTCTAGCCCCAGCACGGCTCTGCCCCCAGTACTGGAAGTAAACCCTGAAACAACAGAGGCCCTGGATGTGGCAGCCCTGGTTGAGCCAGGCTGTTTCAACTTGAACCCAAGAAGACTGTCTAATTCATTCATTTATTCACTCAGTTGTATTTATTGAGAACTTACTGTATGCAGAGCACCGTACTAAATGCTTGGAAGAGTAGAATACAACAATAGACAGACCCATTCCCTGCCCACAACAAAATTATAGTCTAGGCAGTGGTGGGGGGTGGCAGACATAAGTAAAAAAATAAATGACAGATATGTACATAAGTGTTGTGGGGCTGGAAGTGGGGAAAGAACAAAGGGCGCAGGTCAGGGCGATGCAGAAGGGAGCGGGAGAAGAGGAAAGGGGAGGCTTAGTCTGGGAAGGCCTCTTGGAAGAGATGTGCCTTCAATAAGGCTTTGAAGGTGGGCGGAGAGTAATTGTCAGATTTTGGGGAGGGAGGGTGTTCCAGGCTAGAGGCAGGATGTGGGTGAGGGGTCATCAACGAGATAGGCAAGATGGAGGCACAGTATGGCTAGCACTAGAAGAGCGAAGTGTGCCGGCTGGGTTGTAAAAGGAGAGTAATGAGGTAGGAGGGGGTGAGATGATTGAGTGCTTTATAGACAATGGTGAGGAGTTTCTGTTGGATGCGGAGGTGGATGGACAAGCACTGAAATTTTTTGAGGATTGGGGTGACATTTCCTGAACGTTTTTGTAGAAAAATGATCAGGGCAGCAGAGTGAAGTATGGACTGGAGTGGGGAGAAACAGGAGGCTGGGAGGTCAGAAAGGAGGCAGATTTAGTAATCCAGGCAGGATAGGATGAGTAAATGAATTAACAAGGTAGCAGTTTGGATGGAGAGGAAAGGGCGAATTTTAGTGATATTGTGAAGGTGGGACCGACAGGATTTAGTGATGGATTTGATAATAATAATAATAATGGTGGTATTTGTTAAGCACTTACTATGTGCGAAGAAATGTTCTAAGCACTGGGGGATACGAAGTGATCAGGTTGTCCCGTGTGGGGCTCACAGTCTTAATCCCCATTTTACAGATGAGGTAACTGAGGCACAGAGAAGTTAAGTGGCTTGCCCAAGGTCACACAGCTGACAAGTGGCTGAACCGGGATTCAAACCCATGACATCTGACTTACAAGCCTGCACTCTTTCCACTGAGCCACGCTGCTTCCCTTGAATTTCATTTCATTGAATGAAATGCTGCAGTGAAATTTCAGCTGGGAAAAGCTCCCCAAGTTACCAGTTTATCCTTAATCAGTCAAGTAAGGGTCCTTTAGAAGCTTGTTGAGGGTGGGGGGGTGGGCATGCCTATCAACTCCAGCTCAGTAAGGGTCCTTTAGAAGGTGTAGAATTTGAGGGCTAGTGTAGATGCAACTGTCTTGATACTCTTCTGCATTTTATTGGGCTCGGTGCTTTCTCTGGTGTGGGAAATTTTCATTAGATCATCCAGTTGTCTGGGATGTTGATCTCCAAGGAAATATAGTGAAGCAGAACAGAATCCTATTTATATTCTGACAAATATGTTCCCGGGGTAAAAAATAGAAAGAATAATAGTAATGGTATCTGTTAAATGCTTACTATGTGCCAAGCACTGTAGATGTAATTGTCAGACATAGCCCCTGCCCCACACACAGCTCATAGTTTAAGGATATGGGACAACAGGAATTTGACCCCCATTTTACAGATGAGGAAACTGGGGCACAAGGAGTTAAGTGACTTGCCCAAGGTCACACAGCAGGAATTTTTCTCAGTCACCAGGCTTCATAATCATCATTACTAGTGATGACTCTGGGCAGAGTATTCTACTGGGCAGGGGAGAACATCAGTCTGTAGTATAAATTGCACAGCTACTGTATACAGAACATTGTACTAAGCACTTGGGAGTCTACAGTAGCATTAGTGTATGCGATTCAGTGTTCTTAAGACCTGTGTCCTTCATCCCACCTCTGCCAGTTGCCTGCTGGGTGAACTTGAGCAAGTCATTAGCTTGAATCAAGTGAATCAAGTGGCCTAGTGGATAGAGAAGCAGTGTGGCTCATTGGAGAGAGCACAGGCTTTGGAGTCAGAGGTCATGGGTTCAAATCCCGACTCCACCAATTGTCAGCTGTGTGACTTTGGCCACGTCACTTAACATCTCTGTGCCTCAGTTACCTCATCTGTAAAATGGGGATGAAGACTGTGAGCCCGCTGTGGGACAACCTGATCACCTTGTAACCTCCCCAGCTCTTAGAACAGTGTTTTGCACATAGTAAGTGCTTAATAAATGCCATTATTATTATTATTATTATTATTGTTATTATTATTATTATTATTGCATGGGCCTGGGAGTCAGGAGGACCTGGGTTCTAATTCCGTATCCACCACTTATGTGCTCTGTGACCTTGGGCAAGTCATTTCATTTCTCTGTGCCTCAGTTCCCTCATCTGTAAAATGGGAATTAAGTATATGAATGAAGTATAATAATGATAATAATGAAGGTATTTGTTAAGCACTTACTGTGTGCCAAGCACTGTTGTAAGCACTGCGGTAGATACCAGGCAATCAGGTTGTCCCACATGGGATTCACAGGCTTCATCCCCATTTTCCAGGGGAGGGAACTGAGGCACAGAGACGTGAAGTGACTTGCCCAAAGTCACACAGTTGACAAGTAACGGAGCTGAGATTAGAACCCACAACCTCTGACTCGCAAGACCGGGCTCTTTCCACTAAGCCACGCTGCTTCTGTATGTGAAGCTGAAGACACAGTAGCTACCCTCAAGGAATTTCCAATCTCATGTTCTCAGAAAGCTCCAGTGGTTCCCCGTTTCATTAATTTTGACCTTGGGATTTAAGACTCTCCACCAGCATTTTTCTCTCTTCACTTCCTATGTACAAGGTTGCTGTTTTTGCTGTTCCTCAGCTAACCTCTTAATTGTCCTAGATCTAGCTACCACTCTCCCCGCAAATCCTCCTGCTTGCAAAATCCAACGGCTCATACTCTGTCCTAATCCTCCTCGACCTCTCAGCTGCCTTCGACATTGTGGACCACCCTCTTCTCCTCAACACGCTATCTGAGCTTGGCTTCACAGACTCCGTCCTCTCCTGGTTCTCCTCTTATCTCTCCAGTCGTTCATTCTGAGTCTCTTTTGCAGGCTACTCCTCCCCCTCCCATCCCCTTACTGTGGGGGTTCCCCAAGGTTCAGTGCTTGGTCCCCTTCTGTTCTCGATCTACACGCACTCCCTTGGTGACCTCATTCGCTCCCACGGCTTCAACTATCATCTCTACGCTAATGACACACAGATCTACATCTCTGCCCCTGCTCTCTCCCCCTCTCTCCAGGCTCGCATCTCCTCCTGCCTTCAGGACATCTCCATCTGGATTTCTGCCCGCCACCTAAAACTCAACATGTCCAAGACTGAACTCCTTGTCTTCCCTCCCAAACCCTGCCCTCTCCCTGAGTTTCCCATCTCGACGGCACTACCATCCTTCCCGTCTCACAAGTCCGCAACCTTGGTATCATCCTCGACTCTGCTCTCTCGTTCACCCCTCACATCCAAGCCGTCACCCAAACCTGCTGGTCTCAGCTCCGCAACATTGCCAAGATCCGCCCTTTCCTCTCCATCCACACCACTACCCTTCTCGTTCAAGCTGTCATCCTGTCCCGTCTGGACTACTGCATCAGCCTTCTCTCTGATCTCCCATCCTCATGTCTCTCCCCACTTCAATCCATACTTCATGCTGCTGCCTGGATTGTCTTTGTCCAGAAATGCTCTGGGCATGTTACTCCCCTCCTCAAAAATCTCCAGTGGCTACCAATCAATCTGCGCATTAGGCAGAAACTCCTCACCCTGGGCTTCAAGGCTCTCCATCACCTTGCCCCCTCCTACCTCACCTCCCTTCTCTCCTTCTACAGCCCACCCTGCACCCTCCGCTCCTCTGCCGCTAATCTCCTCACCGTACCTCGTTCTCGCCTGTCCCGCCATCGACCCCCGGCCCACGTCATCCCCTAGGCCTGGAATGTCCTCCCTCTGCCCATCCACCAAGTTAGCTCTCATCCTCCCTTCAAGGCCCTACTGAGAGCTCACCTCCTCCAGGAGGCCTTCCCAGACTGAGCCCCTTCCTTCGTCTCCCCCTCGTCCCCCTCTCCATCCCCCCATCTTACCTCCTTCCCTTCCCCACAGCACCTGTATATATGTATATATGTTTGTACATATTTGTTACGCTATTTATTTATTTATTTATTTTACTTGTACATATCTATTCTATTTATTTTATTTTGTTAGTATGTTTGGTTTTGTTCTGTGTCTCTCCCTTTTAGACTGTGAGCCCACTGTTGGGTAGGGACTGTGTCTATATGTTGCCAACTTGTACTTCCCAAGTGCTTAGTACAGTGCTCTGCACACAGTAAGCACTCAATAAATACGATTGATGATGACGAAATCTGCCAAACTGGTGCCCTCCACCTCCAAGTCTTCCTAAAATATCCCCTCTTCCAGAAGACATTCTCCCACTAATTACAGTCAGTGGTATTTATTGGGCACTTATTGTGTGCAGTGCACTGTACTAAGTGCTCCCGTCTCCTCCACATGTCTGCTTTATGATCCTGGGCAAGTCACTTAACTACTCTGTGGCTCAGTTACCTCATCAGTAAAATGGGGATTAACATTGGGAGCCCATATGGGATAGGCACTGTGTCCAACCCAATTATCTTGCACCTACCTCAAGGCTATGTACAGTACCTGGCACCTGGTAAGCACTTAACAAATACCACAGTTATTATCTCTTTAGAGTCCAAGTTCCCCCTTAAAAAGGTGCTGCCTTAACAGGCTGGGAGGCATGCAGTCCAGATGCTACTTGATGTGTTTGGATGGATTGTTTGAATTTATGATGTCTGGCACCATGCCTCTCTGTCTCTCTAGAAGAAAACTTCTCTTACTGTTGTTTTGCCTTTCCTAGCTGGGAGCTGTAGTTCCTTATTGAGTTAGTCTGGCATGGTGTAATCTTCCCCTAGTACTGAAGTAGGAAGCAGTAAGCATCCATGTTTGCAGATATCTTTGGCTAAATATATAGGAGATAAAGCTATAGATGAGGGGCCTTGTGGCATAGTGGAAAGAGAATGAGCTGGGAGTCAGAGGACCTGTGTTCTTATCCTGCCTCTGCCAGTTGCCTGCTGGATGACCTTGGGTAAGTTACTTAACTTGAAGCAGAGTGGTCTAGTGGATAAGTGCTTAGTACAGTGCTCTGCACACAGAAAGCACTCAATAAATACGATTGAATGAATGAATGGATAGAGCACAGGCCTGGGACTCAGAAGCACCTGAGTTCCGAACCTGGCTTCACCACTCATGTGCCCTGTGACCTCGGGCAAGTTACATTACTTCTCTGTGCCTCATTTTCTTCATCTGTAAAATGGGAATTAAGTATGTGAGACCTATGTGGGACAGGGACTATGTCCAACCTGATTATCTTGTAACTACTCCAGTGCTTAGAACAGTGTTTGGCACATAGTAAGCCCTTAACAAATACCACAATTCTTCTTCTTCTTAACTTCTCTGCCCTAAGTTTCCTCATCTGTAAAATGGGGATTCAGTTACCTCTCCTCCTTCATTCATTCACTCAACTGTATTTATTGAGTGCTTACTGTGTAGCATACAATGATAATAATAATAATAATGGTATTTGTTAAGCACTTACTATGTGCAAAGCACTGTTCTAAGCGCTGGGAGGATACAAGGTGATAAGGTTGTCCCACGTGAGGCTCACAGTCTTAATCCACATTTTACGGATAGGTAACTGAGGCACAGAGAAGTAAAGTGACTTGCCCAAAGTCACATAGCTGACAATTGTGGAGCTGGAATTTGAACCCATGACCTCTGACTCCAAAGCCCGTGCTTTTTCCACTGAGCAAAGCTGCTTCTCTACAATACAATTGTATTGTTGTTCAATACAACAACAACCAGACACATTCCCTGCCACTCAGAATTTAAGCTCCATGTAGGACAGGGACTGTTTCTGACCTGATTAACTTGAGTCTAACACAGAGCATAGAACAGTGCTTAACTCTTAGTAAGGCCTTAAGAAATATCATGATGATAATAATGATAATGATAATAATAGTAAAGTGGGAGACATGGGAAGTTGTGACATTGCAGTGGGTGTTATAAAGGGTATTGTAAAGGGTTGTGTGGTGTGATTGCAAATGAAATGAGATTATGTGGGAGAATAGACTAAAAGGACTGTGGGAAGAGATTGTTGTTTCCTCTACTGCCTTCTCTGGGGCTCCCACTCTGTATTTGCTCATTTTCTCTTCCCCTCCTTTCTGTCCCGCACCCTCAGGCCCCTTTGGGCTTCACTGTCCTCTGTGCATCTTTCTCCATAGCATGACATAGAGAAGCAGCATGGCTCAGTGGAAAGAGCACGGGCTTTGGAGTCACAGGTCATGGATTCAAATCCCGGCTCCACCACTTGTCCGCTGTGTGGCCTTGGGCAAGTCACTTCACTTCTCTGTGCCCCAGCTACCTCACCTGTAAAATGGAGAGTAAGACTATGAGTCCTATGCGGGACAAGGACTGTGCCCAACCCAATTTGCTGGTACCCACCCCAGCGCTTAGAACAGTGCCTGGCACACAGTAAGTGCTTAACGAATTCCATAATCATCATTATTATCATTATTATCTCCCCTTTTGTCTAGCTCTGTTTGTAAATCTGCATCCTGGAGCAGCTCTCTTTCTGTTTCCATCTGTCTCTGCTAATGAAACCAACTGATTTTAGATGTCTATTAGGCATTTCATACTGGCCAGGCCCTGAATGCTGGCTCTGAATTCAATGACTGTGTGTTGCCTTAATCAATTACTTTCACTGAATTCTTGCACCACACAGAGCAGGGGTCCTCCATTCTCTCTGAAGCAGGGAGAAATCTGGACTTGTTGGTCTGGATAATTTTCTCGGAATTCCACTTGGAGGGAGGGAATAGTGTCTGGGATTTTTTTTTGAGGCTGTGTCTTGGCTGGTGCCACCATGATGTGGAAATCACTACCTAAGATGCTGCCATAGGATCCTAACAGTCTCACCCAGGGCTACTTTGCTCAACTTTGTAGTTTTGCAAAGTGTCTCCACATATGCCCACTACAATGAAAGAAAAGATTTAAAGAATGGGCTATAAAACGCATGATGACTTTATGCATACTTGGAATAGGAAATTGACAGTCAGGTTTTGAAACTAGATTTATCTCCAGTTAGTGCCGTTTATTCACTGAGTCAATCAATGGTATTTTTGAGTGCTTACTGTGTGCAGAGCACTGTACTAAGCCCTTGGGAGAGTACAACAGTTGTTAGACACAATCCCGTAAGCCCGTTGTTGGGTAGGGACCATCCATCTCTATATGTTGCCAACTTGTACTTCCCAAGCGCTTAGTACAGTGCTCTGCACACAGTAAGCACTCAATAAATATGATTGAATGAATGAACAAGCTTACAGTCTAGAGGATGAAGTTTTACTTTTAGTTTTCATTCAATGAATTGAATTTATTGAGCATTTAGTATATGCAGAGCATTGTATTGAGATTTTAGGAGAGTACAATATAGCAGTTACATTCCCTGCCCACAGTGAGCTTACAGTCTAGAGGGGGAGGCAGACATTAATATAAATAAATAATATTACAGCTATGTAAATGAGTGCTATGGGATGGGAGTGCTTATGAATAAAGGGAGCAAATCAGGGCAGTGCAGAAGGGAGTGGGAGAAGAGGAAAGGAGGGCTTAGTCAGGGAAGGCCTCTTGGAGAAAATGTACCTTCAAGAAGGCTTTGAAGGTGTGGGTAGTAATTGTCTGTTGGATATGAAGAGGGAAGGCATTTAAGTCCAGAGGCAGGATGTGGATGAGAGGCCAGCGGCAAGGTAGACCAGATTGAGGTACAGTGAGAAGTTTGGCATTAGAGGAGTGAAGAGTTTGGGCTGGGTTGTAGTAGGAGAGTAGCAAGATGATGTAGAAAGGGGCAAGGTGATTGGTGTTTTAAAGCCAATGGTAAAGGGGTTTCTCTGTGATGTGGAGGTGGATGAGCAACCACTGGAGGTTTTTGAGGAGTGGGGAAACATGGCTTGAATGTTTTTGTAGAAAAAAATAAGGGCAACAGAGTGAAGTTTGGACTGGAGTGGGGAGAGACAGGAGGCAGGGAGGTTAGCTACAAGGCTGTTAGAGTGATTAAGGTGGGATAGGATAAGTGCTTGAACTAATGTGGTAGTAGTTTGGTTAGAGAGGAAAAGGCCGATTTTAGCTACCAATTTACCAGCACTGTTTTATTGTCTGAGCAAGAAGGGCTTTTGGCTCTTGGACCAAGCCAATAGGTCACCTCTAGGTAATGCTACCATATTCAAGCACTAAATATTGATTAGTATTTGCATTTCAATCAGTTCAGATAGGCATTATTTAATTGCTCTTTCTAGAAGCTGATGGTCACTGTGGGGAGAACCACCCCACATAAAAATAAATTAGTCTTTCTTCCATTTTTCTGGGTGCTGAACACAGATATGAAGGACAAGGTCCCTGCAGACCCCTAAATGACAGGAAGATGTGACTCTCAATCTTAATTTTGCTTCATACTGTGGCACTTGTGTTTTTCTTTTGGAATTGACTCCTACACCTCTAGTTTGTATCAGAGAATAATAATGATAATCAATAATTATGGAATTTAAGTGCTTACTATGTACCAGGCACTGTACTAATCTCTGGGGTGGATACCAGCAAATTGGGTTGGACAAGTCCCTGTCCCACATGAGGCTCATAGTCTTAATCCCCATTTTAAGGGGGATTCTAATTCTAAATAGGAAGGAGAACAGAGCCACTGTTTTGCAGATAAGGGAACTGAGGCACAGCGAAGTGAAGTGACTTTCCCAAGGTCACACAGCAGACAAGTGGTGTAGCAATGGAACTAATAGGCAAATCCTCACTCTCCTGCCCACATCCCCAAAGACGATCTTCACAGAGTCGTCTGTAGCAGCAGAATAATTCAGGCACGAACCCAGTCTTCCTGAGGCTTGAGGTTTAAGAGAAGCAGCATGGCCTAGCGGGGAGAGCCTGGGCCTGGAAGTCCGAAGGACCTGGGTCCTAATCCTGGCTCTGCCAATCACTTGCTGTGTGACCAGGGACAAGTCACTTAACTTCTCCATGCCTCAGTTTCCTCAACTGTAAAATGGGGATATGCATCCTCCCTCCTAGTTGGACTGTGAGCTCCATGTGGGACAGGGATTGTGTCTGACCTAATTAATTCGTACCTACCCCAATGCTTAGAACAGTGTTTGACACAAAGTAAGCGCTTAACAAATACCATTAAAAAAAGTGGAAAGAGCCTTCACCCTGGAGCCAGAAGGACCTGGGTTCTGATCCTGTCTTCACCACTTCCCTGCTTTGTGATCTTGTAACTTCATTTTGATTCAGTTCTTTCATCTGTAAAATGGGGATTAAATACCTGTTCCCTCTGTCACTTAGCCTGAGTGCCCCATGTGGGACAGGGACTGTGTCTAACCTGATTGTCTTGTATCTACCCCAGTACTTAGTATGGTAGTTTTTAATTAAAAAAAAATTAAAAAAATTATGGAATTTGTTAAGAGCTTACTATGTGTGAGGCACTGTTTTAAGCTCTAGGGTAAATACAAGCTAATCAGGTTGGACTCGGTCCCTCGCTCCATCCCTTCTACCCTCCTTAACTTCCATCTTCAACCACTCACTCTCCACTGGTTCCTTCCCCTCTGTCTTCAAACGTGCCCATGTCTCTCCCATCCTAAAAAAACCCTCTCTTGACCCCACCTCACCTTCTAGTTATCGCCCCATATCCCTCCTACCATTCCTTTCCAAACTCCTTGAACGAGTTGTCTACATGTGCTGCCTCGAATTCCTCAACACCAACTCTCTCCTCGACCCCCTCCAGTCTGGCTTCCATCCCCTACATTCCACGGAAACTGCCCTCTCAAAGGTCACCAATGACCTCCTGCTTGCCAAATCCAACGGCTCCTACTCCACCCTAATCCTCCTCGACCTCTCAGCTGCCTTTGACACTGTGGACCACCCCCTTCTCCTCAACACGCTATCCAGCCTTGGCTTCACAGACTCCGTCCTCTCCTGGTTCTCCTCTTATCTCTCCGGTCGTTCATTCTCAGTCTCTTTTGCAGGCTATTCCTCCCCCTCCCATCCCCTTACTGTGGGGGTTCCCCAAGGTTCAGTACTTGGTCTCCTTCTGTTCTCGATCTACAGTCACTCCCTTGGTGACCTCATTCACTCCCACAGCTTCAACTATCATCTCTATGCTGATGACACCCAGATCTACATCTCTGCCCCTGCTCTCTCCCCCTCTGTCCAGGCTCGCATCTCCTCCTGCCTTCAGGACATCTCCATGTTACTCCCCTCCTCAAAAATCTGCAGTGGCTAAAATCAATCTGCGCATCAGGCAGAAACTCCTCACCCTGGGCTTCAAGGCTCTCCATCACCTTGCCCCCTCCTACCTCACCCCCCTTCTCTCCTTCTACAGCCCAGCCCACACCCTCCACTCTTCTGCCACTAATCTCCTCACCGTCCCTCGTTCTCGCCTGTCCCGCCGTCGACCCCTGGGCCTGGAATGCCCTCCCTCTGCCTATCCGCCAAGTTAGCTCTCTTCCTCCCTTCAAGGCCCTACTGAGAGCTCACCTCCTCCAGGAGGCCTTCCCAGACTGAGCCCCTTCCTTCGTCTCCCCCTCGTCCCCCTCTCCTTCCCCCCATCTTACCTCCTTCCCTTCCCCACAACACCTGTATATATGTATATATGTCTGTACATATTTATTACTCTATTTATTTATTTATTTTGCTTGTACATATCTATTCTATTTAATTTTGTTAGTATGTTTGGTTTTGTTCTCTGTCTCCCCCTTCTAGACTGTGAGCCCACTGTGGGGTAGGGACTGTCTCTATATGTTGCCAACTTGTACTTCCCAAGCGCTTAGTACAGTGCTGTGCACACAGTAAGCGCTCAATAAATACAATTGATTGATTGATTGATTTCCCACATGGGGCTCTCAGTCTTAATCGCTATTTTATAGATGAGGTAACTGAGGCACAGAGAAGTCAAATGACTAGCCCAAGGTCACACAGCAGACAAGTGGCAGAGCCGGGACTTGTACCCAGGTAATACTGACTCCCAGGCCCATGCTCTATCCACTAGGCCATGCTGCTTCTTTGGTGCTTAGCATAAAGCAAATGCTTAACAAATATCCCAGTTACTATTACAAGTATTGTTTATGTGACTGGGGAGGAAGCAGTTGAGTGGGTGGTAGGAGCAGATAGATCAACGACTAGTGTAGAGAGAGCTCTGGAAAAAAAACCCACTTCTCTCCCCAAACTACTTAAATCTCGGAATGTTGAGCCCCCAGTCTATAATCAATCACTTGTATTTATTGAGCACTTTCTGTTTCTAGAGCAGTTTACCAAGTGCTTGTCAGAGTACAGTCTGACCAAGTTTGTAGACATGTTTCTTGCCATCTTTCTGCCACTGTCAGTATCGTTTTAATCACCAGTAGGTGAACCACGATTTGTTAATCCAGTGCTTAGAACAGTGCTCAGCACTTAGAACAATGCTTAGCGCTTAGAACAGTGCTTTGCACATAGTAAGCGCTTAACAAATGCCATCATTATTATTATTATACTGACCATGTAACATTTCTTTGCAGTTAATGATGAACAAAATAAAGTGAAAAGTATTGTAAATTACATATTAAGAAGTTGCTTGCTGCTTGGGCAAGTCACTGAACTTTTTTGTGCCTCAGTTACCTCATCTGTGAAATGGGGATTTAGACTGTGAGCCCCATGCGAGACAGGGACTATTTCCAACGTGATTTGCTTATTCATTCATTCATTCAATCGTATTTATTGAGTGCCTACTGTGTGCAGAGCACTGTACTAAGCACTTAATTCCACTCCAGCACTTAGTACAGTGCCTAGCACATATTAAGCATTTAACAAATGGCGTTATTGTTATTATTATCATTATTATCTTTAATCACAGCAGCATAGAACAGACACTGGAATTACCACACCACTCTGTGCTTCACTCTTTAAATGACGGCCAGATAAAGCACCTTCAATTCTGACTCGACCAAATACACACTTGGGAAGTAACGTAAATTGCTGGGTGACTTTCTCAGAATGACTGAATTTGCTTACCAATTGACTGAGCCCTGGTTTACTAAAGGTGTCCAATCAATCAGTCAGTCATACTTACTGAGCACTTACTGTGTGCCGAGCCTGTACTAAGCGCTTGGGAGAATACATTAAAACAGCATCGGTAGATATGTTCCCTGCTCACAAGAATCATTACAATATGATAAATGTAGGAAAAGTGTTCAAAGAACACTAAAACCTCTACACTGGTGCTCTTTGGCCTAATATAAGCATTTGAGTGTAAGCTCATCTCTAGACTGAAAGCTTATATCTGCTCTGTTTTGTTTTGGTCTGAAGCCAGATTCAAATTTAGGTAGCACTCTATTAAGTGCTGGGGTAGATACGAGGCAATCAGGTTAGACATTCATAGTTTTAATCCCCATTTTGTAGATGACGAAACTGAGGCACAGAGATGTGAAATGACTTGCCAAGGTCTTACATCAGCCAAGTCGCTGAGCCGGGATTAGAACCCAGGTCCTCTTGACTCCCAGGCCCATGCTCTCTGTTCACCAGATCACGCTGACATGCTCTCTGCCCATAATAGGTTTACAGTCTAGAGGGTGAGACAGACATTGATATGAGTAATAGTATAACATAATAGTAACAGAAATAATAATAGTAATAATAATAGTGATAAAAATAATGATGGTGATAATAGTGCCTCGATCTCACCTATCTTGCCAACGACCCCTCACCTATGTCCTGCCTCTGATCTAGAATGTCCTCCCTCCTCAAATCCAACAGACAATTATTCTCCCCACGTTCAACGCCTTATTGAAGGTACATCTCTTCCAAGAGGCCTTCCCTGACTAAGCCCCCCTTTCCTCTTCTCCCACTCCCTTCTGATTTGCCCTGACTTGCTCCCTTTGTTCATTCCCACCCCCAGACCCACAGCATTTATATCCATGTTTGTCATTTATTTATATTAACATCTGTCATCATCATCAATCGTATTTATTGAGCGCTTACTATGTGCAGAGCACTGTACTAAGCGCTTGGGAAGTACAAATTGGCAACATATAGAGACAGTCCCTACCCAACAGTGGGCTCACTGTCTAAAAGGGGGAGACAGAGAACAAAACCAAACATACTAACAAAATAAAATAAATAGAATAGATATGTACAAGTTCAATAAATAAATAAATAAATAGAGTAATAAATATGTACAAACATATATACATATATACAGGTGCTGTGGGGAAGGGAAGGAGGTAAGGTGGGGGATGGAGGGGGGACGAGGGGGAGAGGAAGGAAGGGGCTCAGTCTGGGAAGGCCTCCTGGAGGAGGTGAGCTCTCAGTAGGGCCTTGAAGGGACGAAGAGAGCTAGCTTGGCAGATGGGCAGAGGGAGGGCATTCCAGGCCCGGGGGATGACGTGGGCCGGGGGTCGATGGCGGGACAGGCGAGAACGAGGTACGGTGAGGAGATTAGCTGCATAGGAGCGGAGGGTGCGGGCTGGGCTGTAGAAGGAGAGAAGGGAGGTGAGGTGGGAGGGGGCGAGGTGATGGAAAGCCTTGAAGCCCAGGGTGAGGAGTTTCTGCCTGATGTGCAGATTGATTGGTAGCCACTGGAGATTTTTGAGGAGGGGAGTAATATGCCCAGAGCATTTCTGGATAAAGATAATCCGGGCAGCAGCATGAAGTATGGATTGAAGTGGAGAGAGACACGAGGATGGGAGATCAGAGAGAAGGCTGATGCAGTAGTCCAGACGGGATAGGATGAGAGCTTGAATGAGCAGGGTAGCGGTATGGATGGAGAGGAAAGGGCGGATCTTGGCAATGTTGCGGAGCTGAGACCGGCAGGTTTTGGTGACGGCTTGGATGTGAGGGGTGAATGAGAGAGCAGAGTCGAGGATGACACCAAGGTTGCGGGCTTGTGAGACGGGAAGGATGGTAGTGCCGTCAACAGAGATGGGAAAGTCAGGGAGAGGGCAAGGTTTGGGAGGGAAGACAAGGAGTTCAGTCTTGGACATGAGAGCATCTTTCTCTCCCCTTATAGACTGAAAGGTCATTGTGGGCAGTGAATTTGTCTGTTGTTGTATTGTACTCTCTCAAGCACCTAGTACAGTACTCTGCATACAGTAAGCACTCCTACCTCACCTCCCTTCTCCCCCTCCTACCTCACCTCCCACCCCGCACCCTCCGCTCCTCTGCCGCTATTCTCCTCACTGTACCTCGTTCTCGCTTGTACCGCCTTCGACCCCCGGCCCACATCATCCCCCGAGCCTGGAATGCCTTCCCTCTGCCCATCCGCCAAGCTAGCTCTCTTCCTCCCTTCAAGGCCCTACTGAGAGCTCACCTCCTCCAGGAGGCCTTCCCAGACTGAGCCCCTTCCTTCCTCTCCCCCTCGTCCCCCTGTCCATCCCCGCGACCATACCTCCTTCCCTTCCCCACAGCACCTGTATATATGTATATATGTTTGTACATATTTATTACTCTATTTATTTATTTATTTTACTTGTACATATCTATTCTATTTATTTAATTTTGTTAGTATGTTTGGTTTTGTTCTCCGTCTCCCCCTTTTAGACTGTGAGCCCACTGTTGGGTAGGCACTGTCTCTATATGTTGACAACTTGTACTTCCCAAGCGCTTAGTACAATGCTCTGCACACAGTAAGCACTCAATAAATACGATTGATTGATTGATTGATTAAATACGATTGAATGAATGAATGAATGAATGAAAAGCAATAGTAATTATAATACAAGCCATTCTCAACATGAAGTGTGAGGACAGGATTAGCAGCAAGCTCCCCTCCACCCCCAGAAGACAGTCAAATCACAGCCCTGAGGCAACATTTGCGGAAGCCCAGCCCTGCTGGGCAGGATATGAGAGCAAGAATAGATGACATCAGGATACCCAAGCAGCTGCTGTTTGAGGAACTGAAAGGGAGCATGCACTGCCAGGAGGGTGGCATGAGCAATGTAAAGATCTAGTAAAGCTCATCCTCAAGCAGTGGGACTTGAGCTCTCATTGTGTGCAGAGCACTGTACTAAGTATGTGGGAGAGTACAATATGACGGACACATTCCCTGTCCTCAATAACCTTACAGTCTAGAGTACTTAGAAATGGACTGCTGGCAGACCACGGCAGCAGGCTTTGGAAGAGGGGTTGTTCTCCTAGCGGGAAGGCTTCAGGAAGATGGGCACAATAATCAATCGATTAGTGGTATTTATTAAGTGCTTACAATGTTCAGAGCACTCTAATTAGTGCTTTGGAGAGTATGGTACAACAGAGGAAGGTTGGAAAGCAGAGAAGCATCATTGCGTAGTGGATTAGAGCATGGGCCTGGGAGTCAGAAGGTCATTAGTTCTAATCCCAGCTCTGCCAATTGTCTGCTGTGTGACCTTGGGCAAGTCACTTCCCTTCTCTGGGCCTCAGTTACCTTGTCTGTAAAATGGGGATTAAGACTATGAGCCCCATATGGGACAACCTGACTACCTTGTATCTACCCCAGTGCTTAGAACAGTGCTTGACACATAGTTTGTGCTTAACAAATACCATAATAATAATTAGTAATAAGAAAGGAGGCAGGTCCCTTGTGGAACAGAAATATTAAAGCAAGGCTATAGCTTTACGAGCATTCAATGCAGAAGGGAATGTCTGTCATGCATCAGTTTTTTAAACCCCATCTGCATGGATGCATAGAGCCTCAACAACAGTAGTATCATCTTTGGTCATTCAGTCATATATATTGAGCACCCGCTTTGTGCAGATCACTGTAATAAGTGCTACCCTCACAAGGCTCATGGTCTGAAGCAGGGGAGTGAGCTGGGTGACAGGTCCATGTGGAAAGACTGACATAATAGAGAAGGATTCATTCATTCAATAATATTTTTTGAGTGCTTACTGTGTGCAGAGTACTGTACTAAGTACTTGAGGCAGTGCAATAAAACACTAAACAGACACATTCCCTGCCTACGATGAGCTTACAGTCTACAGGGGGAGACAGATATAAATAAATAAATTACAGATATGTAATTAAGAGCTTTGGGACTGGGAGGGAGGATGAATAAAGGGAGCAAGTTAAGTGATGCAAAAGGGAGAGGGAGAAGAGGAAAGGAGGGCTTAGTCAGGGAAGGTCACTTGGAGGAGATGTGCCTTCAGTAAGGCTTTGAAGATGGGGAGAGTATATGTCTGTTGGATATGAGGAAGCGGGCCTTCCAGACTGGAGGCAGATTGTGGGCAAGAGGTCAGTGGTGACATACCTGAGCTAGAGTTACAGTGAGAAGGTTGGAATTAGAGGAGCAAAGTACGTGGGCTCAGATGTAGTAGGAGAATAGCAAAGTTAGATAGGAGGGGGGCAAGGTTTGAGTGCTTTAAAGCCAGTGGTGAAGAGTTTTTGTTTGATGTGGAGGTGGATGGACAACCCCTGGCAGTTCTTGAGGAGTGGGGAAGCATGTCCTGAATGTTTTTGTAGAAAAATGATCCAGGCAGCAGCATGACATATGGAGTGGAGTGGGGAGAGACAAGAGGCAGGGAGGTCAGCAAGGAGTCTGATGCAATAAAATGAAGACAGCATAGGATAAGTTGGTAGCAGTTTGGATGGAGAGGAAAGGGAAGGTTTTGGCAATGTTTTGAAGGTGGAACTGATAGGATTTAGTGATGGATTGAATAGATGGGTTTGATGAGAGAGAGGAGTCAAGGATAATGCCAAGGTTACAGGCTTGTGAGATAGGAAGGACAGTGGTGTCATCTACAGTACTGGGAAAGTTGGTGGAGGACAGGGTTTGGGTTAGAAGATAAAGAAACCCCATGGCCTAGGAACAGAGCACAGGCCTGGTGGTCAGAGGACGTGGGTTCTAACCCCACCTCTGCCACTTATCTGCTGTATGACATTGGGCAAGCCACTTTACTTCTCTGTGCCTCAGGTATCTCATCTCTAATATGAGGATTAGAGAAGCAGCGTGGCTCAAAGGAAAGAGCCCTGGCTTTGGAGTTGAAGGTCATGGGTTCAAATCCCGATTCTGCCTCTTGTCAGCTGTGTGACTTTGGACAAGTCACTTAACTTCTCTGTGCCTCAGTTACCTCATCTGGAAAATGGGGATTAAGTCTGTGAGTCCCATGCAGGACAACTTGATTACCTTGTATCTACCCCTGCTCTTAGAAAAGTGCTTTGCACATAGTAAGCACTTAATAAATGCCATCATCATTATTATTATATAATTCATGGACTGTGTCCAACCTAATTTGCTCATACCTACTCTAGCTCTTAGTATGGTGCCTGGCACATAAAAAGTGCTTAACAAATACCATTAAAACCAAAAACCCCCCAAAACCCAGTATCATTAAGAACATGACAACCTAAAAGGAGTTGCAGAATGTTGCAACTAAAGAAACTTAGTTCAGTGTCTATTGTGCATAGCCGGGGAGAGCCTGGATTCAACAGGAAAAACAGCATGGCCTTCCTAACGTTCTTAAAGTTGGGAATCGGTGCTAATGCATCCGTTTCTCCTTGAAGTGCTGGACTACAGTGTAAGCTCCCCCACACCCCTCCCCCTGCCAAGACTGTAAGCTCATTGTGGGAAGGGAACTTGTCCACCAAATCTGTTATATTGTACTCTCCCAAGACCTTAGTAATAATAATAATAATAATAATATTGGCATTTGTTAAGCACTTACTATGTATTGAGCACTAAGTTCCAAGTGCTGAGATAGATACAGGGGAATCAGGTTGTCCCTTGTGGGGCTCACAGTCTTAATCCCCATTTTACAGATAGTAAGTGTTCAATAAATACCATTGATTGGTTGATTGTTTGAGATACTTGGAGAGATCATTGAGAAGCAGCATTGCCAATGGATAGAGCACTGGCCTTGGAGTCAGAAGTTTGTGAGGTCTAATCCCAGCTCTGCCACCTGTCTGCTGTGTGCACTTGGGCAAGTCACTTCACTTCCCTAAGCCTCAGTTGCCTCATCTATAAAATGGGCTTTGAGACTGGGAGCCCCATGTGGACAGGGACTGTTTCCAACCCAATTTGTATCCACCCCAGCACTTAGTACAGTACCTGGCACACAGGAAGCACTTAACAAATACCACAGTTATTATTGTCATAACTATAAACTGCTTGCTGTCATATTGGCTTCTCTCTTCTAGGACAAAGGATATGTGTGTGTGTGTTGTACTGATAAGTTACCCTCTTACTAGCCACACAATCACAGGGAGTACCTTCTGCAAATTTTTGTTTCTAAAAGCAGAAACTGGAGTTGTTTTAGAGCATGGGCCTGGGAGTCAGAGGTTGTGGGTTCTAATCCAGCCACGTGTCTGCTGTGTGGCCTTGGTCAAGTCACTTCAGTTCTCTGGGCCTCAGTTACTTCATCTGTACAATGGGGATCGAGACTGTAAGCCCCAGGTGGGAAAGGAACTGTGTCCAACCTGATTTGCTTGGATCCAACCCAGCACTTAGTACAGTGCCTGGCACATAGTAAGTGCTTAACGAATACCATAATTATTATTAATGCCAGAGTTGCATCGGGTTTGTTCAGTGATCCTCAGTCAAAAGGCAGTAGTTGGTCTGAGAATGTGTGGGTAGTAGATGGCCTTTCTAATCTTATGACATTAGGGACTGCATTTATGAAGTAAGAGTGCTCACTGACAGAAATGAGAGCACAAGAATTCCAAACTGGGGACCTTTCCCTGGAAGCCTGCAGCCCTAGTTACAAAGGAGAGATGCATTGTAGAATATCGTCACCTGCTGGTTGCCTTTGCCCACTACATTTGGCCAAGAGCAGGGTTTGAATTTTAACTGGGCTCTTTCATTTTAAGAAATGGCTCCCCGTCGCTGAGCCCCAGAAAACAGTTTGTCATTAGCAAGCTAAGTCTCAACTGAGCAACAGTGAGGTGGGGGCTAGGCCTCCATCTGAACTCATGGAGGGGCCCCACATGCCAGCTTATTCAATCAATCAATCATATTTCTTAATAATAATAATGGTGTTTATTAAGCGCTTGCTATGTGCAAGCACTGGGGAGGTTACAAGGTGATCAGGTTGTCCCACAGGGGGCTCACAGTCTTAATCCCCATTTTACAGATGAGGTAACTGAGGCACAGAGAAGTGAAGTGGCTTGCCCAAAGTCACACAGCTGACAATTGGCAGAGCCGGGATTTGAATCCATGACCTCTGACTCCAAAGCCTGTGCTCTTTCCACTGAGCCACGCTGCTTCTCTGTGCTTAATGAGTGCTTTATTGAGTGCTTACTGTGTGCAGAGCACTATACTAAGGGTTCGGAACAGTACAGTATAACAGAGATAGTAGATACGTTCCCAGGCCACAGGAAGTTTACATTCTAGAGGAGGAGCTTACAGATCATCAACATCATCATTATTATTACAATAATAATAGTGGTTTTTCTTAAGTGCTTACCACTTGCCAAGCACAATACGAACTGCTGGAGTAATGAAGTTGGACACAGATCCTGACCCTCACAGGGCTAACAATATAAATAGGAAGGAGAACAGGGGTTGATTCTCTGCTTTACAAATGAGGTAAATGAGGCCCAGAGAAGTGAAGTGACTCGTCCAAGGTCACACAGCAGACAGGTGGAGGAGCTGGGGTTAGAATCCAGGTCCCCTAACTCTTTGGCCCTTGCTCCTTCCACTAGACCGTGATGCTTGTCTTAGCAACAGCAGCCTGAGAACAACCCTCCTTGCTCCCTGCAATGGCACCCTCCCTTTTTCTCCATGTGCTTCTCTAGTGGATTCTCCACCCTCAGCACCTCTGACATGTTGCAGTGCCATGGAGGGAGTGGAGTGACCACTATGGGTAGAAGTGTTGGAAGCATGGGGCTACTCCACTGGCAAATGGCACTGCCTTGCCACTTTATGCACTGCAAGCACTGTACTGAGTACTTGGGACAGTGCAATAAAACAATAACAATAACAATAATGATGGCATTTGTTAAGTGCTTACTATGGGCCAAGCACTGTTCTAAGTGCTGGGGGGATACAAAGTAATCAGATCGTCCCACATAGTGCTCACAGTCTTAATCCTCATTTTACAGATGAGGTAACTGTGGCACAGAGAAGTTAACTGACTTGCCCAAAGTCACACAACTGACAAGTGGAGGAGCCGGGATTAGAACCCATGACCTCCAACTCCCAGGCCCGTACTCTTTCCACTGAGCTATGCTGCTTTTTGAGGTAGTAACAGGTATAACAGATATATTATTTCAATATAACAGATATTATTTCAATAATGCTAATAGTCATATTTCTTCAGCTGTAACTGCTTGTTAAGCACAGTACTAAGAGCTGGGATAGACACAAGTAATAAACAGGCCTACCAACTCTGTTATATTGTCAGTTAGTCAATGGTATTTATTGAGCACTTACTGTGTGCAGAGCACTGTAGTAAGTGATTGGGACATTACAATATAAAAATATGACAGACACATTCCTGGCCCACATTGACCTTAGACTAGCAAGGGAGACCGACATTAATAGAAATAAACAGACATGTACGTAAGAGCTATTGTGTGCAGTGTAACTCTGTTCTGTTGTACTTGCCCAAGTGCTTAGTATAGTTCTCTGCACACAGTAAGTGCTCAATAAATGATTGATTTTATGGGTGAACGGATGGGTGCTTGGCACGTGACTTCTGCTGAGTTGAGAGACAGAAAGCTTTTCTCCATGGAGGCCTTTCCATGGCAACTTACAACACATGGCTCTTCCCTTCCCCAGGTGGGAGACCAGGACTCCTTCTTTGCCACTGAAGCTTGAGGATCAGCAGTAATGAACTCCAAATAATAATGCTCATAAGCAATTGGATACCATCTTGAAAGGATCATGGTTGAGGAGTGAGGGCGACTTTAGTTTCTCACACAGACATTTATTATGTGTCTTCAAGTGTTTCCTTTCAGGTGAAAATATTGCCATTCTTAATGTTACTGGAAACGGCCTTTTCTTTGCATGATAAAAGCAGAGACATTGCCAAGGGTGGTAATCGTATGGGTTGGAATGTAAACAACAAAAAAAGTTTCTCAACTCTTAATCATCATATTGAATTATCAGACTAGTTTTATTGAACAAAAACTGCAGCTATGGTGGACCAGTGAGGTAGTGCTGAAATTTAACATCTGGTTTCCCCTTTCTTGTAATAATGATAATTATGGTATTTTGGGTTTCCCCTTTCTTATCATAATCATAATTATGGTATTTGTTAAGTGCTTACTATGTGCCAAGCATTTTACTTAGCATCATGTTAATTGCTTTTGAACACCCATAAAATTGTCCTCAGGACACTCTAATTTTTGTTATTTTTAAGATATACTAAATCTAAGCATGATTTCCCTTTGAATGGGAGGTTTTGCAACCTATGGCTTAGAAGCTGCAGGAAACTTAATCGTTTCAGTAAATATCGGGTTCATCATTCCAATGAACTCTTCCTCGGTCAGTCAATCAATCAATTTATTGAGTACTTACTATGTGCAGAGCACTGTATTAATTACTTTGGAGAGTGCAATATTACTTTTATTATAGTTTTTTTAGTGCTATATGTTAAGCACTTATGTGCCAAGAAGTATACTAAGTGCTAGGGAAGCTACAAACTAAAGTTGCACACATTCCATGTCCTACATGGTGCTCACAGTCTTAATCCCAACATTACAGATGAGGGAACTATTAAAGCACAGAGAAGTCAAATGACTTGCTCAGGGTCACCAAGCACACAAGTGGTGGAGCCTGGATTAGAACCCAGATTCCCTGACTCCCAGGCCCATTGTATTTTTCATTCATTCATTCATTTAATCATATTTATTGCTTACTGTGTGAAGCACTGTTCTAAGCACTTGGGAGAATACAGTATAACAATAAACAGACACATTCCTTGCCCACAGCTAGCTTACAGTATAGAAGGGGAGACAGACAATTTAAATAAAAAAATTACAGATATGTGCATAAGTGCTATGGGCCTGGAAGGGTAGGTGAATAAAGGGAGCAAGTCCGGGTGATGAAGAAGGAAGTGGGAGAAGAGGTAAGGAGGGCTTAATCAGGGGAGGCCTCTTGGAGGAGATGTGCCCTCAGTAAGGCTTGGAAGTGGGGGAGAATAGTGGGGTAGTGGATAGAGCATGGGCCCGGGAATCAGAAAGTCATGGGTTCTAATCCCAGCTCCTCCACTTATCTGCTGTGTGACCTGGGGCAAGTCACTTAACTTCCCTGTGCCTCAGTTACCTTATCTGTAAAATGGGGATTAAGACTGTGAGCCCCACATGGGACAACCTGATTGCCTTGTATCTACTCCAGCCCTTAGAACAGTGCTTGGAACATAGTAAGTGCTTAACAAATACCATTATTATTATTAATATTATTATTACTATTATTAGGATTTGAGGAGGGAGGGCATTCCAGGCCAGAGGCAGGATGTGGGTGAGGGGTCGGCAGAGAGATGACCTTGGCACACAGTGAGAAGGCTAGCATTAGAGGAGTGATGTGTGCTGGCTGGGTTGTAGTAGGAGAGTAACAAGGTGAGGTAGGAGGGGGCAAAGTGATGGGGAGCTTTAAAGCCAGTGGTAAGCAGGTTTTGTTTGATGCGAAGTGGATAGGCGAGCTCTGGAGTTTCTTGAGGTTTGGGGAAGCATGACTGAGTATTTTGGAGAAAAATGATCCAGGCAGCAAAGTGAAGTATGGACTGGATTGGGGAAGGGACAGGAGACTGGGAGGCCAGCAAGGAGACTGATGCAGTAATCAAGGCGGGATAGAATAAGAGATTGTATTGACATGGTATCACTTTGGAGAGGAAAGGGCAAATTTTAGTGATGGTGTGAAAGTGGAATGAATGGGATTTAGTGATGGATTGACTATTTGGGTTGATTAAGAGAGAGGTGGCAAGGATAACACCAAGGTTAAGTAGTGGTGCCATCTACAGTGATGGGAAAATCATGGGAAGGACAGGGTTTTGGTGAGAAGATAAGGAGCTCTATTTTTTACATGTTAAGCTTGAGTTTATGGGAGGCCATCCAAATAGAGGTAACTTGAAGGCAGGAGGAAATGCGAGACTGCAGAGAGGGAGAGAGGTCAGGGCTAGAGATGTAGATTTGGGTAACATCCACATAGAAGTGGTAGTTGAAGCCATGGGAATGAATGAGTTCTCCAAGGGAGAAGCAGCGTGGCTTAGTGGATAGAGCACAGTCCTGGGAGGCAGAAGGTCATGGGTTCTAAGCCTGGATCCACCTCATGACTGTTGTGTGTCCCTGGGCAAGTCACTTCACTTCTCTGGGCCTCAGTTACCTCATCTGTAAAATGCAGATTAAGAATGTGAGTCCTATGTGGGACAGGGACTGTGTCCAACCTGACTACCTTGTATCTACGCCACTGCTCAGAATAGTCCTTGGCACACAGTAAGCACTTAACAAGTACCATAATTATATTTTTATTTTATTATTGAGGGAGTGGGAGTAGATGGAGAATAGAAGTGGACCCAGAACTGAACTTTGAGGAACCCCCACAGTTAAGAGGTGGGAGGCAGAGAAGGAGATGGCAAGGAGGCTGAGAATGAGCGACCAGAGAGATAAGAGGAGAACCAGGAGAGGACAGTGTCAGTGAAGCCAAGGTTGGATAATGTTTCCAGGATAAGTGGGTGGTCTACAATGTCAAAGGCAGCTGAGAGGTCACGGAGGATTAGGATGGAGTTGAGGACATTGGATTTGGCAAGAAGGAGATCATTGGTGACCTTTGAGAGGGCAGTTTCCCTGGAGTGAAGGGGGACAGAAGCTAGATTTGGAGGGGATCAAGGAGAGATTTGGAGAGGAATTTGAAACAGCAGGTTTAGACATCTTGCTCAAGAAGTTTGGAGAGGACTGGTAGGAGGAGATGGCGCAATAACAGGAAAGAGCTGTGGGGTCTAGGGAGGTTTTTTTTAGGATAGAGGAGACATGGTCATGTTTGAAAGCAGTGGGGAAGAAGCCATTGGAGAGTGAACAGTTGAAAATGGCTGTTAGGGAATAAAGAAGGGCGGGAACATGGACTGTGTCCAATCTGATTAGCTTGTATCTAGCCCAATGCTTAGTACAGTGCCGTATTAAGTGCTGTAATACCATTAAAAATATGATAAATATCCTTGATCATTTGATTGGTTCTGACTCTACAGCAGTAGTTTCTTTACGGAGTACCTCTGGGAGTGAGTTATTAGATGGCGGTGCAAGAGAGTTACTGGGAAATGGGGAAAATTATTTAAAAGCTGTGATGTGGGGAGAAAAGATGGAGGGAAGGTTGGGAAGGGGGCAGAGCTGCTCGGGTTGGCTGTGGTGCCTAGTAGAAGGAGCACAGGTCTGGAGTCAGAGGACCTGTGTTCTAATGCTGACTTGAATACTTGCCTGTTGTGTGACCTTGAACAAGTCACTTGCCTTCACTCTAAATGGTAATTTAATGCCTGTTTTCTCTCTGTTTAAGACTGTAAGCCTAATGTAGGCTAGGGATTGTGTCTGATCTGACTATATTGTATCCACTGTATATTGCATGACACACAGTAATCTCTTCTCCCCCACTAGCCTGAAAGCTCATCATAGGCAGAAAACGTGTCTTCCAACTCTGTTACACTCCCCGAAGCAGTACAAAGATTGTCATTGTACAGTGCTCTGCACACATTAAGCACTCAATAAATATGATTAAGAAGTATCTCAATTATTATTATAAGCTGTAGTTACTGGAAGGGTGGGAAGGGGTGGAAGATTACCTAATTGTCAGGTGGAGATACCAAAGAAGGTTAATATGTACATTTTTTAATGGTATTTGTAATGGTATTTTTAATGGTATTTGTTAAGAGCTTTCTATGTGTCAGGACCTGTTCTAAGCACTGGGGTAGATAGAAGATAATCAGTTTGGACACAGTCCATTTCCCACATGGGGCTCACAGTCTTAATCCCTACTTTACAGATGAGGGAACTGAAGCACGGAGAAGTTCCCAAGGTCACACAGCGGACAAGTTGCAGAATTGGGATATAACCCATGTCCTCTGACTCCTAGACCCATGATCTTTGAACTAGCCCTTAACTTTGGCATTATCCTTGACTCCTCTCTCTCATTCAACCCACATGTTCAGTCTATCACTAAATCCGGTCATTTAAACTTCCACAGAATCACTAAAATCTGTCATTCAGCTGTATTTACTGAGTGCTTACTATGTGCAGAGCACTATACTAAGCGCTTGGGAGAGTACAATACAACAATAAACAGACACATTCCCTGCCCACAGCACGCTTACAGTCTAGAGGGATGCTGCCCTTTCCTCTCCATCCAAACTACTACCATGTTATTCCAAGCACTTATCCTGTCCTGCCTTGATTACTGTATCAGCCTCCTGGCTGACCTCCGTTCCTTCTGTCTCTCCCCACTTCAGTCCATACTTCACTCTGCTGCCCAAATCACTTTGCTACAAAAATATTCAGGTCATGTTTCCCCACTCCTCAAGAAGCTCCAATGATTGACCATCCACCTCCGCATGAAACACAAACTCCTTGCCACCAGCTTTAAAGCACTCAATCACCTTGCTCTCTCCTACCTCACCTCACAACCCGGCCCAAACACTTTGCTCCTCTAATGTCAACCCACTCACTGTACCTGGATCTGGTCTTTCTCACCACCGACCTCTTGCCCACATACTGCCTCTGGCCTGGAACCCCCTCCCTTTTCCTATCCATCAGACATTTACTCTCCCTGCTTCAAAGACATATTGAAGGCACATCTCCTCCAAGTGGCCTTCCCTGACTAAGCCCTCTTTTCCTTTTCTTCCACTCCCTTCTGCATCGCCCTGACTTACTTCCTTTATTTATCCCCCTGCTTCACAGCCCCACAGCACTGTGTACATACCTGTAATTTTTTAATTTCTATTAATGTTCATCTCTCCTCTAGACTGTACGCTCATTGTGAGCAGCAATGTCTGGTATATTGTTGTATTGTACTCCCCCAAGTTCTTAGTACGGTGCTTTGCACACAGTAAGTACTTAATAATAATAATGATGGCATTTGTTAAGCGCTTACTATGTGCAGAGCACTGTTCTAAGCACTGGGGGGATATAACGTAATCAGGTTGTCCCACGTGGGGCTCACAGTCAATCCCCATTTTACAGATGAGGTAACTGAGGCTCAGAGAAGTTAAGTGACTTGCCCAAGGTCACACAGCAGACATGTGGCGGAGCCGGGATTCGAACCCATGACCTCTGACTCCAAAGCCCGGGCTCTTTCCACTGAGCCACGCTGCTTCACACTGCTTAATAAATATTGATTGATTGTTAGACCACCCTTCTTCATTTAATTTACCATTTACTTAAAAGGAAGTAAAGTCCAGGCATTCATACATTTATTTACAATGAAATAAAATCCATAGAACCTCTCTGATTCAATATGAATGCATTCATGTAGCTACTTTAGTTATGTGCGACCACTCGATGTTTATCGAGCATGTATTTTGTGCAGAATATAAGCACTAAGCGACTAATACAATAGAATAAAATAGGATAATACAATAATAATAATGATATTTATAGTTGACAGTATAAAATTCTGGTTAATTTTGGTAAAAATAAGGGGTCTGGCCTTTGTTTAGGAACTAATTTCCTTTAAATAACTTATTTCTATAAGGAAATTGGGTTGAGTTAATGGCATTTTTTCAACTTGAGACACTTCTCAGGAATTGCTTATTAAATATGAGTCATACAGTACAGGCAGTTCTTGGATGTATTCTTAAACTCCAGTACATATGTTCTTATATATACCCATCACCCGCACATGTACATATGCTTGTTCAATTATTTATTTTGAGCTCTGTAAATACTTTTATTTCTGGTTTTCGTTATTAGATTGCAGGATCTTTGCGGTTGGCGATTTGCCACTTGCTTATTTTCTACTTCTCAAGTACTTCTACAGATGTTGTTTATTTTCTGTCTCCTCCACTAGATTGTAACCTTGTGGACAGAAACTGTGTGTACCGCCTTTGTTTGGTACACACAGCGTGGCTCAGTGGAAAGAGCACAGGCTTTGGAGTCAGAGGTCATGGGTTCAAATCCCGGCTCCACCACTTTTCTGCTGTGTTACTTTGGGCAAGTCACTTAACTTCTCTGGGCCTCAGTTACCTCATCTGTAAAATGAGGATTAAGACTGTGAGCCCCCTGTGGGACAACCTGATCACCTCGTAACCTCCCCAGCGCTGAATAAATACCATCATTATTATTATTATTATTGTTTCTCCCAAGAACTTATACAGTGCTCTGCATTCTGTAAGTCATAAATACCACTAATTGATTAGTTCCTCCACCCCCTTCACTTTGGTTGCCCAATTTCATATCACCACATCATCCATTCTCCTCACATGTCCCACCCAGTAAAGCTTTGTTAAATCTATCAGAATTTCAGTGCTAGGAGATTGTCGTGTGTTTGGCATACTGTCTTGCCACTTGAGGTTGGCTAATAGTCTTGATGTCATCTTTGACTCCTCAGTGTTATTCAATCTATTGCTAAACCCCCTACAGTATTTTCTGGATCCACCCCTTCCTCTCTGCCCAGGCGGGTGCCACCTTGGTTCAGACTCATGCCACAGGCTTCCAGGCCGAGTTTCTACATCAGCCTCCTGGCTTCCCTGCCTCCAACTTCTTCCCTGTTCAAGCTGTGCCACATTCTACCACCTGGACTATTTTTCTAAAATATCATTCAGTTTCCACCTCTTCCTTCCCCACAAACCTCCAGTGACTATCAGTCAGTCAGTCTGGGACATTTTTTAAGTGCTTACTATGTGCAAAGCACTGTTCTAAGCGCTGTGGAGGATACAAGGTGATCAGATTGTCCCATGTGGGACTCACTGTCCTAATCCCCGTTTTACAGATGAAGGAACTGAGGCTCAGAGAAGTTAAGTGACTTGCCCACAGTCACACAGCAGACATGTGGCGGAGGCGGGATTAGAACCCATCCATTTCCCTACTCATTAAATAGAAATCCTAACCATTGGATTCAAAGCTCTCCAGCCCTCTCCTTACATCCCTTCCCTTTTCACATACCTTGCTTGTTCACCAGCCATTTCCCAGCTTGCATTCCACGCTCTCCTACATCAATCGATCAAACAATTTATTGAGCACATAATTTGTGAAGATACTGGGTTAAGTGCTAAGGAGAGTACAGTACAATGGCATTAGTAGATGTGATCCCTGCCCACATGGAGCTTACAATCTAGAGGGGGAGACAAACATTAAAATACATTATGGATATCTACACATGTGCTATGGGTGGGGTGAATATCAAGTGCTTCAAGGGTACAGATCCAGTTGCATATGGGATGCAGAAAGGAGAGGGAGTCTGGAAAATGAGGAGCTAGCTGGGGAAGACCTTTAGAGGAGGAAGAGATATGATTTCAGTAAGGATTTAAAGGTGGGGAGAGTAGTCGTCTGTCGTTCAACTCCTAAGGTGGAAGGCACTAACCCTTGAAGAACTCCATGTACCGGTCGATGCACGGAAACGATGGAATAAGATCCTACCACCACTTCTACATTGCCCTCCATGGGAAGTCAGGGACTTAGAGTAATTATTTAAGGATATGAAGGTACCGTTTAATTAGGGGAAGCATTTAAGAGAAGTAGCATAGCCTAGTGGGAAGAGCATGGGTCTGGGAGTCAGAGCACTGTGTTTTTAATCCTGGCTTTGCCTCTTGTCAGTTTTGTCACCTTGGACAATGGTTTTAATCCTGGCTTTGCCTCTGTCAGTTGTGTGACCTTGTACAAGTTACTTCCCCATACCTCAGTTCCCTTGTTTGCAAAATGAGAATTCGATACCTGTTCTCCCTCCTTCTTAGACTGTAAGCCTGAAGTACAACCTAGTTATCTTGTATCTGGTCAAGCACTCAGTTCAGTACTTGGCATATAGTACGTGCTTAACAAATGCAATTATTATTATGAATTACTACTGCCGTTATATGAGAAATAAAAGTTCTTAAAATTCAGATCCTCTTCCCCTTTCCCCAACAGCAGCAATAAATACTATTGCCCTGTGGCCTAGGTGTTTTGTCAGTCCAGTCCAGTGGACAAGAACCTCCAGTGGTTGCCTGTCCACCTCTGCAGCAAACAGAAGCTTCTCACCATTGGCTTTAAAGCACTCAATTACCTTGCTCCCTCCTACCTTACCTCTCCTATTTCCTACTACAATCCAGCCTGCGCATTTAGCTCTACTAATGCCAACCTTCTCACTGAACATCAATACCTCAATCTCATCTATAGAAGAGAAGCAGTGTGGCTCAATGGAAAGAGCATGGGCTTAGGAGTCAGAAGTCATGGGTTCAAATGCCGGCTCCACCAATTGTCAGCTGTGTGACTTTGGGCAAGTCATTTAACTTCTTTGTGCCTCAGTTCCGTCATCTGTAAAATGGGGGTTATGACTGTAAGCCCCCCATGGGACAACCTGATCACCTTGTAACCTCCCCAGTGCTTAGAACAGTGCTTTGCACATAGTAAGCACTTAACAAATGCCATTATTATTATTATCTATCTTGCTGCCAAACCCCCGTCTACTAACTGGAACTCCCTCTCTCTTCATATCCGACAGATCATCTCTAGACCTATAAGCTCATTGCAGGCAGGAAATGTATCTGTTTATTGTTCTAGTGTACTCTCCCAAGCGCTTAGTTCAGTGCTCTGCACTCAACAAATGAACCATTTCATATCCCTCTCCCCACCTTCAAAGCCTTATTGAAGGCACATCTCTTTCACGAAGCCTTCCCTGCCTAAGACATCATTTCCTCTTCTTCCACTCTCTTCTGCATCACCCTTTGACCTTGGATTTGCATCTTGTATTTACCCCATCCTCAGCCCCAAAGCACTTAATATACATATCTGTAATTTATTTATTTCTGTTTATGTGTGTCTCCCCCGCTAGACTGGAGCCTTATTGTGGGCAGGGAACATTTCTACCAACTCTGTTATACTGTACTCTCCCATTCAGTTAGTCTGTTGTACTTATTGAGCGCTTACTTTGTTCAGGGCACTGGACTAAGTGCTTGGGAGAGTACAACACACCAATACAACAGACACATTCCTTGCCCACAGTGAATTTACAGTCTACAGGGAGCTTCTAGTCCAATCACCTCCTAGTACAGTGTTCTGAACGAAGTAAACACTCGATAAATCTGATCTATTGATTGATTGATTGTCATCCAGCAATCTCCCTTCTCTTCAGCTAAACTGGGGCGCTCTGGTTAGTCATAAGCATTGATGCTTTGAGTGTCATTTGGTCTTCCTCCCTCCACCCTCCTTTGTTTGAAAACAGTATTTGTTAAGTGTTTACTATGTGCCAGGCATTGTACTAAGTCCTGGGGCAGATACAAGATAATCAGATTGGATATGGTCCATTCTTCACATGGTAATCACAGTCTTAATCCCCATTTTACAGATGAGGAAACTGAGGAACAGAAAAGTGCCATGTCCAAGGTCACACAGGCACAGTTGGGATTAGAAGCCAGATCCTTCTGACTCCCAGGCCTGTGCTCTACCTGTAGGCCACACTGCTTCTTGTCTTCCTTCTCCCTCTGGCTCAGTGGAAAGAGCACAGGTTTGGGAATCAGAGGATGTGGGTTCTAATTCTGGCTCCGCCACTTGATTGCTGTGTGACTTTGGCCAAGCCATTTAACTTGTCTGTGCCTTAGTTACCTCATCTGTAAATGAGGATTAAGACTGTGAGCCCCACGTGGAACAGCATGATTACATTATATCTCCCCCAGCGCTTAGAACAGTGATCGGCACATAGTAAGTGCTTAACAAATACCATAATTATTTATTATTATTATCATTATCATTATTATTATTATTTTTTTTCTCCTTCCCCTCCCTCAATGAATATACTACTGGGTGGTCCTGTGGTCTGTCTCGCCAGGCTTCAGGAGTGAAGAGGAGAAGCAGGAGGCCTGTTTAACAGCAAAGTGGATATTCAGCCCATGAATCATTCAGTCAGTGGAACTAGATCGAATTAGGGTTAAATTATTTATTCCCAAACCTGTTTCTCCCTGCTTATTAACCCCGAGGCTAAGTCAAGGTCTCTGAAATCTGTGTCCTCTTGAAGCCTTTTTTCTCGTACACTTATGTATTCAACCCAGTCTCCAAGTCACCAGGAGAGGGCAGCAATACACAGACATAGTTTCCTTGGTCTTCCTGTGCTAGCGTTTTAACATCCCATTGAGGATATAATAATAGTAATAATAATAATAGTAGTAATGGTATTTGTTAAGCACTTACTACATGACAAGCACTGTTCTAAGCGCTGGGGGGGATACAAGGTCATCATGTTGTCCCATGTGGGGCTCACAGTCTTAATCCCCATTTTACAGATGAGGGAACTGAGGCACAGAGAAATGAAGTGACTTGCCCAAAGTCACACAGCTGACAAGTGGCGAAGCCAGGATTAGAACCCATGACCTCTGACTCCCAAGAGTCAGAGGATATAAGAAAGGATATAAGAAATATATAAGATATAAGGATACAAGAAAGCAGAGGGTAAAAGAGCAGTTCTGTAGTTTGTTAGAGCTGGGGACCCACCACATCCTGTTTTCAATGTTTCCACTTTCTGACTGAGAATTTGAGGTCACCCCAGCTCCCCTTTTCTAAACACACTTAGCTAGGTGCACCACACAGATAATCAAAAGAAGAGTTTATTTACATATGGTACATGCTTATTTCTACAAAGGAGAGAAGTTTCCACCACCTTCACCCTATACATCGGTGTACTCATAATATATACGGACTTCGGACCTTCTGACACTCTGAAGCGATCTGATGCTCTCGCTCCGAGTTCGGATGTTCGATTTCTTGAACAGCCTTCTTGAAAATGACCTACACATGAAAAAGTAAATAATGGGATCCAGACATACATTACACGCGGACAGGAAAAGGGTCATTTCCTTACAGTAATAAAGAATCTTGTGGGCAGAGCTGTCTAAACGCCGATCTAAGTGGCTAAAAGTGAAGGGTATTCTACACAGATGGTAGGGCAGAAAGCAGGTGAAAAATACAGCCACCACCACCCTAATGCTTTGATTGTGTCTTCGTTTCCTGCTTGACTGGCTAATGAACTGCTTGCTGGATTTATGGATGTACCTGGATATGGCAATGTAACATCCAATCAGTATCACCAGCACAGCAACGAAGATGCAGCTGTTGACGTAGATGACGGCTTCGTGCCATTTGACTCCCAGTGGACTTTTAAGTTTGACACATTCCCCTACGTTCTCCTTGGTGGGATGACCGTTCGTCAGGATCAGATTAGGTAAGGAGAGAATACCCATGACCACCCAGACGCAGACGGATAAGACCTTGGTAAATGTGACACTGTACATCCTGGAGTCGCCAAATGGCTTCACCACCTTCAGGTACCGGTCGATGCTGATCAACCCCAGAAACACAATGGACGTGTACATGTTGGCGTAAAACAGGACCGAGGTGTAGCGACAGAGGAAAAACTTGAAGTCCCATGGCCCAAACCCGGCATCGTGAACTATTCTAAACGGAAAGGTCAGCGTCATGATCAGGTCTGCGACCACGATGTTTTTAAGGTAAAATATGAAGCTGGTTTTGTTTCGGATGTGGAAGAAAATCCACACGGCCAGTCCGTTCAGCAAGAGGCTTGCCACAAATATTATGAGGTAAAGCACGGGTAAGACGATGGTGACGAATTCATTGTTGGCTGTGGTGTTTCCTGGCAGGCCCGTCGTCACGTTACCTGAAATCCGATGGTCTGGGCCCAATTCGCTGTCTGTGGGAGGAATGGGAAGGAACATATGAGTCAGTGTACTGCACACAAACGTCATCAGCGCCTGCTGACACCTTGGAGGGAATGCTCTGTTGTACAAGCGCTTAGTACAGTGCTCTGCACACAGTAAGCGCTTGATAAATATGATTGAATGAATGAATGAATTTGACCAAGCCTGGAATGAGTTAGTACCAGGGGCCCCCTGGACACCGCTCCTCAGCACAATGTTGCAAAAATAACATCAGGAAAATAGGCCTATGAAAAGAAGGGCATTCAGCATCCTAGCTTACAGTCACTGTCCTAATCACAGGAGCTATACTCAAAATATGGATCATCCCATGTTGTTGGCTCCAGGAAGTTTTTATCCCAGAGAATGATCAAGTCACATTGCTGATGTCTGATAGCTAGCCCTTTTCATGTTCCCATTTGAGGCCTCTTTTTCTCAGCTCTCTCTCTCTCTCTCTCCTGTGTCATCTCTGCACTTGGATCTATGACCTTTGGATATTTGGTGTTTGCCCCACCCTCAGCCCCGCAGCACTTATGAACATATTTACAAATTTTTTATAGTAATGTCTGTCTCCCCTTCTCGCCTGTAAGCTCATCGTGAACAGGTAACATTTCTACCAACTCTGGGTTCTACCAACCCAGGGGTTTAGTACAGGACTCTACACACAATAACTGCTCAATAAATAGCATTGATTGCTTGATTGATCTTCGTCTATCACTCCTACCCCCCAAAAAATCCAAAGAGCAAAGTAATATGCTGTAAACAGTACAGCATGTCAAGTCCCCATGCTGTAGGGGTTGGGAAGTTTATTGGGTGGAACTCCCTGGACTCCCTTGGACATATTAATCAATCAGTCAATCAATCTTATTTAATCAAAGTATTACTAAGGTCACAGCTCCTCCTAAAGGCTTTCCCCAATTAAGCCCTAGTTTCCCCAGCTTGCTCTCCCTTCTGTCACCTAGGCACTTCAATCTGTGACATTCGAAAATTTGATATTTGCCCCATCCCCAATCCCACAGCACTTATGTGCATATCTGTAAATTATATATCATAAATTACTTATTTGTATTAACGTCTGTCTCCCCCTCTAGACTGTAAGCTCATTATGGACAGGGAACATATCTGCTAATTCTGTTGTATTATACTCTCCCAAGCACTCGGTACAGTGCTCTACATATAGTAAACACTCAACAAATTTGGTTAATTGATTGCTTGAAATTGAGAGCTTACTGGGTGCAGAGGCATTGTGGCTCTGTGGAAGGAGCACGGGCTTGGGAGTCAGAGGTCATGGGTTCTAATCCCAGCTCTGCCACTTATCAGTTGTGTGACTTTGGGCAGATCACGTAACTTCTCTGTGCCTCAAGTACCTCATCTGGAAAATAGGGATTAAGCCTGGGAGCCCCATGTGGGACAATGTGATTACCTTGTATCTACCCAGTGCTTAGAACAGTGCTTGGCACATAGTAAGCGCTTAACAAATACCAAAATTGTTATTGTTATTATTACTAAACCCTTGGAACAGCATTGGTAGACATGCTCCCTTCCCACAATGAGCTTACAGAAAAAGCCCTAGGCGCCTCTCAGCAAATGGTTGCGTTTCAGATGTGATCTGAAGCGACAGAGAGTACCCGCTTAGTACAGTGATATGCACACAATAAGTGCTGCAAACATTGATTGATTGTTAAAGCCGAACATTCTTATGCCCAGAATCTTTTGATTTTGGTGGGTTTTTGTATTTTGTGGGAGGGGGAAGGGAGGGTTGTTCATTTTTTTTCCCCTTTTCCAAAACCTTTCTCTCAATTGTTCAAACCACACTGATTTCAGAGGCTTCAAATAAACATGCTTTTTTTCTCGCTGGCCTACTCTGTCAAGCTTTCAAGTGCTCATTTCCACTGGTTTTAGTAAGAAAATAAGAGCTCTTCATCCATTATAAATGCCAAGCTCCAGACTCTCATCTTTCGCACATTCCTTGGTCTAGTTTTGTGATGGTCTTCGAGAGGGAAAAGTGCCCTCTTCATTGTGCTGAACAGTTGTTTAATGTAGCCAGTAGCAGTGGCCCAGGACTTCTTCCCAACTGAACTTTTTTAAATAGTCAATTTAGCCTTCCTAGAAAATCTTTGTCTTGATAGAAATCGGGAAACGGGATGGAGTTGAGCCTGCGGTCTGCAGGAGGAGGCGATTCTATCTGTTATTCTTCTCCTTCCCACCTGTGGTCATGTGGTCCAAGCTGGGGTTCCAGAAGATCTGGAGCGAATTGTCCCCCTGGAGTACTGATTCTCTGTCTTTGTAAAAATCCACTTGCTTGGGATTAGCATTCTTTTATATCCTGTGCATTAACAGCTGAAATCCTCCTCAGTCCGTGTGGCATATGTTTAGCCTCCGCAGGACCCAGAGAGATCTGTGGGTGTGGGCAGTGAGTTTTGTCATGTGTATTCACACACCCTGGAGGGTTGTGTGTGCGTAAAACAATGTGTCTTCATAGAGAAGTCATAGTAGGCTGGGAAACAAAAATTGTCCTTTCATTCATGCCACCAGTACAGCACATCAGTGTAGTTTCATTTTACTACCAGGTTGGTAAAAAAAATGCACGTGGGCTGGTTAATGCTTTGTACCCATTCATAAGGCTCTTCTCCTTATATGCATATGAAATCTCAACCTAATTAGATTAGGAGTCCTTGAACTCATGTAATTATGTCTCGGATGAATGCCCGCTGTTAAAATCTTTCCACAGGGTCTCCCTCCACCATGGATCCAAGACATACTTGAAAGCAGACTGTGTTTAAGCTTTCAGAAGGGTTGGTTCGGTTGGGAGGATGAGCAAATCATGTCTTCTTCAGGCCTAAAGGGAAGTGGAGAAAGTCTTGTCTTGTCTTATGCTGTCGAGTTGTCTCCGATCCATAGTGACTCCATGAACACATCTCTCCCAGGGTGCCTCACCTCCATCTACAATTGTTCTGGGAATGTATCCATAGAGTTTTCTTGGTAAAATTATGGAAGCAGGTTACCATTGCCACCTTCGTGCAGTAAACTTTAGTCTCTGCCCTCAACTCTCTCCCATACTGCTGCTGCCCAGCACAGGTGAGTTTTAACTTGTAGCAGATTGCCTTCCACTCACTAGTCACTGCCCAAGCTAGCAATGGAATGAGTATGCCTTTGTTTGACTCTCCCTCCAGTAGTCGAGATGATAGACTACTGGAATCTCTCCAAGTGCCATCCTGAGAGAGGAGTGGAGAAAGGCAGCCCCAGAAATGTTTCCAGTCCCTATTTCTCTCTGAGAGGCTGCCTTTCCCACTTTGTGTCTTTTGTGCATTTGTCCATTCCAAGGCGCTGGCTAGGGTTCTGCCTCTCCCCGGCCTGGGGCCACCACACCAGTGAGTTTGAGCAGGAGAGTTGAAGCGGAGGGATTGTCATCTTCCTTCAGGATCTGCGAGTGAAATTCTTCCTGAAATGTAGGGTGGTGACCTAAGAGGGCTGTGTTTTCAGCAGAGACCTTACAGGCTTTAATCAACTGGTTTTTCCCCCTGGAATATCCCCAACCCAGCCTATTAACCCATCCCTTGGTCACCCAGTTTTGGAATAAGGATCCTATTTAGTTTTACAAATTGTGGGAAGCAGCGTGGCCTAGTGGAGAGAGCGTGGGCCTGGGGTTCAGAAGGAACTGGGGTCTAATCCCAGCTCTGCCAATTGCTTGCAGTGTGACCTTGGACAAGTCATTTCATTTCTCTGTGCCTCAGTTTCCTCAACTGTAAAATGGGGATACCTGTTTTCCCTACTCTTAGTGATAAGCCCCATGAGGGACAGGGACTGTGTCTGACATAATTAACTTGTATCTACCCCAGCACTTGGAACAGTGTGTGGCACAAAGTGAGCACTTAACAAATACCATAAAAAAAGGTCAAAATGCCTGGTTCAGCTGCGGTAGATATATTTTATTACTGTTCCTTGCTGGGAATGCTCTCTTGCACAGGGCCTTTCCCACCCCTTTCCCTTAGTCACCAAGAGGAGGTTTCTTCTCCGGATTTGCTCTTTCCCATTTGTTTGTTTTCTTCCTCTTTCCCCCACAAATCAGTTCTCAAATTCTGGAGAAGCTAAAAGGAGTCTGCTGTGAAAGCCGATTAGCCTTGATTGCAGCAGAGAAATAAACAGCACCAAGCGGCCAGAAGGGCCTAGGTTCCCTGTTTAGAGATATCTTATCTAGTCATGGTGGGTGGCCCCAGATATGAGAGAGAGAGAGAGAGAGATCTCTGAATTAAATGAGTTGGCTTGGAAATGGGAGGCACTTAGCCCCTTATGCAGCTTAGAAAAGAGAGATGGGTCTTGGTTCCCTGTTTTCTCTAGACCGTAAACTTGTTTTTTTGGGTTTTTTTGGTATTTGTTAAGCACATAATATGTGTCAGGTACTGTACTAAGTGCTATGGTAGATACCTTCTAGACTGTGAGCCCGTTGTTGGGTAGGGACCATCTCTATATGTTGCCAACTTGTACTTCCCAAGCACTTAGCACAGTGCTCTGCACACGGTAAGCGCTCAATAAATACAATTGAATGAATGAATGAATACCAGCTAATCAGGTTGGACACAGTTTGTGACCCACATAATAATAATGATGGTATTTGTTGAGCGCTTACTATGTGCTAAACACTGTTCTAAGCTCTGGAGTGGGGGGATACAAGGTGATCAGGTTGTCCCCTGTGGGGCTCACAGTCTTAATCCCCATTTTACTCCCCATTTTACAGATGAGAGAACTGAGGCCCAGAGAAGTTAAGTGACTTGTCCAAAGTCACACAGCTGACAAGTGGCAGAGCAGAGGTTAGAACCCATGACCTCTGACTTCCAAGCCCGTGCTCTTTCCATTGAGCCATGCTGCTTCTCTGGGGCTCATAGTCTTAATCCCCATTTTCCAGATTAGGTACTGAGGCACAGAAATGTTAAATGATGTGCCCAAGGATGCACAGCAGACAAGAGGTGGAGCTGAGATTAAAACCCAGGTCCTTCTGACTCTCAGGCCTGTGCTCGATCCATTAGGCCACATTGCCTCTCCACTGTTCTCTGAGCTCAGAAGATCCATGGACCTTTGGATTCAGGGCAAGGAGTTGACCTGATGTGGACCAAGGCTGAGTTTTAGGAACATCTAGAGGGCTAAAGTCCCCATAGCCCCCCTTACTCCCATGCTTAGATTTGAGATAAGCCACTCAGGGAGGGGAGGAATGCTAATCTGTGAGGAAATGTTTGCTCCACCAGCTGAGGGGGGGACAAGCACGTGTATAGAGTGACTCAGTGGAAAGAGCAGGGGCTTTGGAGTCAGAGGTCATGAGTTCAAATCCCGGGTCCGCCAATTGTCAGCTGTATGACTTAGGGCAAGTCACTTCTCTGTGCCTCAGTCACCTCATCTGTAAAATGGGGATTAAGACTGTGAGACCCCGTGGGAAAACTGATCACCTTGTAACTTTCCTAGCGCTTAGAACAGTGCTTTGCACATAGTAAGCACTTAATAAATGCCATCATTATTATTACTATCCAACCACAGCCCCCTTATCCCTCCCTCAGGGCAGTGCTTGTGGTCTATGAGCCGTCTGCTGGACCACCTCTACTGTAAAGCCCACCTTCCCTTTCCCCTTTGGGGCTTAGGCATTTGCACCTGTGATAAAATATGGGGAGAAAACTGAGGCCTTGAAGATAGATCAGTCAATCATTGGTATTTATTGAGCACTTCCTATGTGCAGAGCACTCTGCCAAGAGCTTGGGAGAGTACAATACAACATAGCAGACACATTCCCTGCCCACAATTAGCTTATCCTGCCCACAGTGATCATCATCATCATCCTTTGTTAAGTGCTTCTTGAGGGCAGAACACTGTACTAAGCGCTTGGGGGAATGCAGTATAACAGAGTTGGTAGACATGTTCCCTGAGCACAAATGAGGTATTAAGATCCAGCATTAAATGCCATACAACTGATAAATGGGGAGATTTAAAGTAGCCAGTTTCCAGCTCTGTCTGCATACTCCTATTTACTCTTGCTCTGCATATGTGAGTTTTCCTGTGGGTTTTGTAGACAGGTTAAATATTTCATGAGGAAAAGGTTGAATAGTCATTTCAAAGTTACGATAGCTCCTGGCTGGATTGTGTTTGTTAGCCACTAGACAAGATCCTTGGGCAGGTTGAGTCTCCCTGGTGACTATCTGCCTCAGTGCCACAAAAGGGGTGTTCCACTGCTTAACCAGGCAGTGGTATTTATTGAGCACTTACGTGTGCAGAGGACTGTATTAAGTGCTTGACCAGTGCTCTGTTTCTATGTTTATGTGTGTCTGTATACAATTGAGCACTTAGTACGGTGTTCTGCACATAGTAAGCTTCAATAAATAGCATCGATTGATAATATGCAACTTGATTTCCATCTGCTGTTTGGTTCAAACATTTTCTGGAAGTTGATTGCTTAATGACTGGGGGTTCATTACCAGTGGGCTAGACCTACATTCCCCCTCTCAAGGTCTTACCTGGAGAGTTTCCAGTACTCTACTAGTCTCAGCTATGGGAGGGAGAGTCAAGCTACCCATTCCATTCCTAGCTTGGCCAATGGCTAGCGAGTGGAGGGCAATCTGCTACAAGTCAGAACTCACCTGTGCTGGGCAGTAGTGGCATGGGAGTTGAGGGTGGAGACTCAAGTTTACTGGGCAGAAGGAGGCAACATTAAACCATTTCTGTATTTTCACCAAGAAAACTCTATGGATATACTACCAGAATGATTGCAAATGGAAAGCAGGGAGTTCTGGGAGAGATGCTTCTGTGGTGTAGCTGTGGGTCGGAAATGACTTGACGGCATAAGACAAGAGGAGGCCTACATTCAGAATGCCTTTGAAAAGAGGGAAGCAGCATGGCCTAGTTGGAAGAGCATAGATCTGGGAGTCAGAGGATCTGAGTTCTAATGCCGTCTCTGCCAATCACTTGCTTTATGTCCTTGGGCAAGTCACTTAACTTCTCTGTACCTTAGTTCTCCTCTTCTCCCTCCTAGACTGTGAGTCCTGTGAGGGACAGGGACTGTGTCCAAACTAAATAACTTGCATCTATCTCAGAGCTTAGAGTAGTGTTTGACACATAGTAAGCCTTAACAATTATCATTAAAAAAAGGCCCAGGATATAATAATGATAATAATGGTACTTGTTAAACACTTATTGTGTGTTAAGCGCTTTTCTAAGTGCTGGGGTAGATACAAGCTAATCAGATTGGACACAGTTCTACTCATTTAAAAAATGACAAGTAAAGGTTGTGCTGTGGCGTTCCCATGATTGAAACTACATCGTGGCATTGAGGCTGTGAGATGTTCAACTCGGTGACAGCGTCTGCATCTGGATTATGTCAGCCCCTGAGACTTTTGGCACTGTCCTTGTGTTTAGTATTAACAACGTGGGTAATGAGTGCATCTGTTTAATACAGAGTGATAGGCCTAGGCTCAGTTATCACTGCCATCTCTCTTCCCACAGTTTACAAAGAGAGAACTATGCATTTTTAGTCAAATGCTCAGTGAAAGCCTGTTGTAGTTTGCCTTGTAAAAGACAACGTAATGTACGCTTGTTGGTCCAACTGTAGAAGAAAGATGACAACGTCTGTGTGGGAACCTCCATAGAGCTTTCAAGGCAGGGTGGGAGGTGAGATGATGAAATTGTTCTCCGTTGATCTTGGCAGGAAGTTTACATTGGAAAAGCAAGTGTGTCACTACAGTTAATGTAAAGTGGGTAGAAAAGGTATTTTAAAAAGAAGTTTGGACTACATCAGTAACTAGTGACTTTCTTAAATTGTGAGCCCCTTGTGGACCTGGGTCTGTGTTTAGTTTTCACCCGTGTATTTTTCCACAGCTCCTAGTACAGTGTTGTGTACAAAGTAAGTGTTTAATAAATACAACTACTACTTATGGGGGAAAATGTGGCTGTAGAAAAATGCTACTTCTGTTTATGGGAATACATAATTAAATCTCTCTGGGATTTGTTTGCAAATGAAGGCTTGTAATTATAGTATTTATGGTACTTGTTAAGTGCTTACTATATGCCATGCACTGTACCTAGCGCTGGGGTAGATACGTAATAATCAGGTTGGACACCGTCCCTGTCTCACATGGGGCTCACGATCTAAGTAGGAGGAAGTAGTATTTAGCCCCAATTTTTTAGATAAGGAAACTAAGGCACAGAGAAGGTAAGTGACTTACCTAGTAACACAGCAGACAAGTGGCAGTGCTAGTATTAAAACCCAGGTCCTCTGACTCCTGGGCCCATGCTGTTTCCACTAGGTCACACTGCTTTCCTCATGACCTAAATTAGAGCTTCCCAGCTAATTACTGTGTTTTGGGAAGATCTCCTATAGTCCCTGAAACATTACCGCACTACCATCTTTGTTTTCCCCAGGCATGTCCTTACAATGACATGACCGGCTTTAGCACGAGGGATTTGGCTGCTTTTCTGGATGCTGCCCTATTTAATGTCATTGGTCATGAGTGAAGCGTCACCATGCTCTGAAGAAGCAGGTCTTTAGGAGTGGTGAAATCAAAGATAGTAATACCCAGAGGGTTGGTGAAGGCCTGGTTTTAGGTGCTACCATCTTTGAATCTGCCGTGCATACATGAGGCTGCCACATGGGAGTGAGAATGTCTGCACGGTATATCAAAAATGGGTCACTAGTAGGAAACACAGTGAGAAGCAGTGTGACCTAGTGGATAGAGCACAGGCCTGAGAGTCAGTAGGACCTGGGTTCTGATACTGACTCTGCCACTTGTCTGCTGTGTGAACTTGGGCAAGTCATTTTACTTCTCTATGCCTCAGTTCCCTCATCTGTAAAATGGGGATTAAGATTGTGAGCCCTATGTGGGACATGGTCTGTGTCCAACCTGATTAGCTTGTATCTGCCCCAGTGTTTAGTACAGTCTCCTCATACTAAGCACTTAACAAAGACCATAAAAACAAAAATCTTGTGGTGTAGAGAAGGATTAATGAACAGTATTGATTATTAAGTTACAGTCAGAGAAGCAGCGTGGCTCAGTGGAAAGATCACAGGCTTGGAAGTCAGAGATCATGGGATCTAATCTCGGCTGCACCGCATATCTGCTGTATGACCTTGGGCAAGTCACTTAACTTCTCTGAGCCTCAGTTATCTCATCTGTAAAATGGGGATGAGATTGTGAGCCCCACATGGGACAACCTGATCACCTTGTATCCCCCCCAATGCCTAGAATAGTGCTTTGCACATAGTAAGCGCTTAACAAATGCCATCATTATTCACAGTTGACTTGATGGCTGCTTCACTTCACTTGACTATGCCTCAGGTTACTCATCAACAAAATGGGGATCCAATACCTGTTCCACCTCCTACTTAGACTTTGAGCCCCATGTGGTACTTGCTTATCTTGTATCTCCCCCAGCAGTCAGTACAGTGCATGGCACATAGTAAACACTTTATAAATACCACAATTATTATATATTAAAACTTATTTAGCCATGTGAACTAGTCACATTTAAAGGGCAACATCTAGCAATTCCTTTCCTCCTTTCTCCTGCAGTTCTTTTGTCCATTTAAACCTCCTCTCACATCCCATCTCACCCACATTCCTCATCCATCCACACCCTCTTTCCTCTTCTATGTTAAATTGTGCATCTTCATGCTAGTTGTTGCAGGCGTGTTCCAACAACAGGTATCTCCCCTTTGTTTTTGAAGATGATACTACTGACAGTAAGATCTTATCCATATATGCAAGTGTTGCTGAAAAGACCTTTGCAAGATAAGAAGCTTACCACTAAAGCAGAAGGAAACCTACCTACACCAACATAGTAGGTTCCTCCTAGGTTGGAAAGCTTTCTAGTAAAGAGGTGTAGTGAATCGTATTTATTGAGCACTTACTGTGCATAGAGCACTGTACTAAGTGTTTGGGAGAATACAGTATGATAGAACTGTCAGATACGTTCCCTGCCCACAATGAGCTAATAGTCTAGAGAGATGGTTTTCCCCTTCCTCCTCTACCTCTCAGCTCAGCCCAGCCAGAAATGATTCTAAAGTTTCTGTCAGCCACTGATGGGTTGGTTTTCTCTTGTTTTTCATGCTTGCCTCTTTGCATTGGTTGAAGTTTCTGGTGGCTACTTAGAAACTTAGCAGCTTAGTATATCAGCATTTAATACAGTGCCTGGCACAGTAACTGCTTAACAAATACCATTAAAAAATGAAACAAAACTGACCGTTATGTTGGACTGGATCTAAGGGAATAAACAGAACCAAGGAAGGATATTTGGCTTTGAATTCCGGTCTACAGAGCCAAATTCTCCAAATAATTTTGGCTCGATAACCTGACCTTTATCATCTAGATATTTCAAGAGAATTGCTGGTAACCTTCCCCCTGGTTTCCCAGAAGCAAAAGATCACCCTTCTAGATGGTCACATTGTGATTGGGTTTTCTGGTTGCAAAAGGACCATTTTGAGTCCCCAAAGTCCAGGAGGTAGAAAATGTGCTCCTGCACTATTAGTCCGATTATGATTTTTTCTTTTGCAAAGGTGACATGTCATTGCTCATTGGGGCAGGTTGCCACTACCACAAAGTGCGGAAGCATCAAAAGCCCTTCTGCCCTTGAGCAGGACTGAACTTCTGAAGTCATGCAAACTGTAGGGTGTTGCATCTTCTGCTGTAGTGCCCTATCTGCATTGACCATTACCTAAATGATCATCAGAGATGAATATTGCCTTTGGCTACCAGCCAATCTTATTGAACCACAGATTCAGAAAATTAAAGCTGGAAAATATTTATGTTCATTTCATCCTAAGCTCTATTTTGGGACAGTCTTTGGATGAAAGGATGAAAGGTACCCTTATTAACCAAAAACTGCAGGCTTGATAGCCTCTGGCCCATTGCCAGTTTAAAGACAATGCCATTTCCCCCTTTAGACTGTTGACTCATTATCTTCTAGACTGTGAGCCTGTTGTTGGGTAGGGACTGCCTCTATATGTTGCCAACTTGTACTTCCCAAGCGCTTAGTACAGTGCTCTGCACACAATAAGCGCTCAATAAATACCATTGAATGAATGAATGAACTCGTTAGGGGCAGGGAATGTGTCCACTATTTCTAGTGAGAAGGAGTGTGGCTCAGTGGAAAGAGCACAGGGCTTGGGAGTCAGAAGTCATGGGTTCTAATCCCCTCTCTGCCACTTGTCAGCTGTGTGACTTTGGGCAAGTCACTTAACTTCTCTGTGCCTCAGTTCCCTCATCTGTAAAATGGGGATTAAGACTGTGAGCCCCACGTCGGACAACCTGATTACCCTGTATTCCCGCCCGCCCCCCCCCGCCCCCCCCCCCGCCCCCCATACTTAGAACAGTGCTTGGCACATAGTAAGTGCTTAACAAACACCATCATTAATTCTATTGTAGTATTCTCTCCTAAGAGCTTAGCTAAGTGCTCTGTGTACAGTAAGTGCTCAGTGAGCCCGTTGTTAGGTAGGGACTGTCTCTATATTTTGCCGTCTTGTACTTCCCAAGCATTTAGTACAGTGCTCTGCACAGAGTAAGTGCTGAATAAATATGATTGAGTGAATAAATACCACTGATTGATTGATTGAAAGGAGTTTTCCTCCAGTTCTTATAAAAGCAAAACCAGAGGAAGTTGTGGAAACAGCAGGAATAGAGAAGGAAATATTTCCTCAGCCAGCTTCATACTAGAATGTTCTTGGCTTTTTACCTGGTAATTTCCCCCGGGCCAGATTGAGCCCCATACTTTAACTGGGCTGTGTTTCAGGACACACACAGACAGGATTGAGCTGTGGGATCCAAGCAGCTTGGGCTTGCTTTAGCTTCTGAAAGACAGGGAGGGTAGGAAAGAAAAAAGATAATTAGTCAATCGTATTTATTGAGTGGTTCCTGTGTGCAGAGCATTGTACTAAGCTCTTGGAAGAATACAGAGTAACAGTGTAACAGACACATTCCCTACCTACAGTGAACTTACAGTCTAGAGGGGGAGACAGACATTAACGTAAATAAATCAATTATAGATATGGACGTAAATGCTGTGGGCCTGGGTCTGGGGGATGAATAAAGGGAGCAAGTCAGGGTGATGCCAAAGGAAATTGAAGAAAAGGAAAAGAGGGCTTCCTCAGGCGTCTTGGAGGAGATATGCCTTCAATAAGGCTTTGAAGTGGGGCAGAGTCTGTCAGATATGAGGAGGGAGGGCATTCCAGGCCTCAGGCAAGATGTAGACTAAGAAACCGTTTGAACCAGGACTGCAAGGACAGCATTTTGAGCACTTTTGAGTTGGATGATTCCTAGTTGAGGAGCCATATGTGCTGTGGATCTGGAAGGGGTGGTCATCGCACTGTTAGCTAGAAGTGAATGAGGTTGCAGCGGTGATAAGTATGTCCATTGGCACAACGACAGAGATCCCACAGAACTTCTGCTGCCAAAACCCTGGACTCATCAGCCCATCAGCCACCTCTCACGCTTACACATTTTTTATTTATTCCCACCTTTGATGCTTTTGTATGGTCGATTGTGGAGTCAATTTAATTATTCCGATTTCTCCATTTCAAAATCTTTTTACGTCTTTCTCCCCTGTAAGCTCCTTGTCGGCTGGGAACTTGTCCCAAGTTCCTTGTACAATTAATTACACCTACTGGGCACCCTTATTTAATAATAATAATAATAATAATAATAATGACATTTTTAAGTGCTTACTATGTGCAAAGCACTGTTCTAAGCACTGGGGAGGTGATCAGGTTGTTCCACGTGGGGCTTACAGTCTTCATCCCCATTTTACAGATGAGGTAACTGAGGCCCAGAGAAGTTAAGTGACTTGCCCAAGTCACATAGCTGACAATTGGTGATCCAGGATTTGAACCCATGACCTCCGACTCCCAAGCCCATGCTGTTTCCATTGAGCCATGCTGCTTCTTCTGTCCTTGCCCTTGCACTAGGATTTGCTCCCTTTATTCACCCCTCCCTCAACCTCATAGCACCTAGGTACATACTTGTAGTTTAATCTATTTGTTCATATTAATGTCTGTCTCCCCCTCCAAAGTATAAACTCATTTTGGGCAGGGAACACATCTACCATCTGTTATATTGTACTCTCCCAAGCGCATAGTCCCCTCTCAGGGTCATAACTGGAGAGTTTCCAGTACTCTACCAGTCTTGACTATGGGAGGGAGAGTCAAGCAGAGGCCTACCCATTCCATTCCTAGCTTGGCCAGTGGCTAGTGAGTGGAAGGCAATCAGCTACAAATCAAAACTCACTTGTGCTGGGCAGCAGCAGCATGGGAGAGAGTTGAGGGTGGAGACTCAAGTTTACTGCATGGAAGGAGGCAATGGTAAACCACTTTTGTACTTTTACCAAGAAAACTGTATGGATCCGCTACCAGAATATTGGCAGATGGAGGTGGGGAATTCTGGATGAGACATGTCCATGGTATCGCTAGGGGTCGGAGATGACTTGACAGCATAAGACGAGACAAGTGCTTAGTACAGTGCTCTGCACACAGTAAATGCTCAATGAATTTGATTGATTGAGATGAGGTTACTGTGGGGAAGTGAAGTGACATGCTCAAAGTCACACAGCAGGCAGGTGGCAGAAGTGGAATTAGAACCTGGGTCTTTTGACTCCCAGGCTGTGCTCTTTCTACTAGGCAGGCTGTGCTCTTTCTACTAGGCCACACTGCTTCTCTCTGAGGCCTTCTTGATACTCCCATTGCTCTCTGTATGCCCTCTGACTGACAATTATTCCCCCCGACCCCCACTTCAAAGCCTTACTGAAGGCACGTCTCCTCCCAGAGGCCTTCCCTGACTAAGCCCTCCTTTCTTTTTTTCCCACTCCCTTTATTTCCCACTTTATTTATCACCCTGACTTGCTCCCTTTATTCATTCCCCCTCTTAGCCCCACAGCACTTATGAATCTATCTGTAGTTTCTTTATATTAATGTCTGCCTCCCCTTCTAGACTGTAAGTTTGTTGTGGCCAGGGAATGTGTCTATTGCTATAGTGTACTCTCCGAAGCTCTTTATACAGTACTCTGCCCAAAGTAAGTCCTCAGAAAATACGACTGAATAAATGAACTCTCCTGGGCACCCTTCTTGCTGGTGGGATGTCAGTGTTAAACAGCAGGTTTATCATCTGCCTTCCTCCAGAAGTCCATTTCTTTTTCACAGACCCTTTAAGGGTCATGTGAAAAGAAGGTGAAAGTGAAAACAGTACCAGGCATTACAAGTAATTAACTTTACAGCACAACGAGAAGCAGCGTGGCCTGGAAGAAAGAACAAGGGCCTGGGAGTCAGAGGATCTGGTTTCTAATCCCAGCTCTGCCCATTGCCCGCTTCATGACCTGATTATCTTGTATCTACCCCAGTGATCAGTGGAGTGCTTGGCATCAATAAAGTGCTTAACAACTACCACAATTATCATCATTATCATTTATTATCATTATTAATACTAATGACAGTGTGGCTAAAGCATGGCCCTGGGAGTCAGAAGGATCTGGGGTCTAGTCCCAACTCTGCCACATGTCTGCTGTGTGACCTTGGGCAAGTCACTTAACTTCTCTGGGCCTCAGTTATCTCAACTGCAAAATGGGGATTAAGACTGTGAGCACCATGTGGGACATGGACTAAATCCAACCTGATTAATTTGTATCTACCCCAGCGCTTACTACAGTGCCTAGCACATAATAAAAGCTTAATACCATAAAAAGGAGTTTATGATCTAGAGGGAGAGACATGAATAAATAAATGAATAAATCAATAAATTAAGGATATGTACATAAGTGCTGTGAGGCTGAGGGTGGAATGTATATCCAGTGCTAAAAGGGTAGAAGTCCAAGTACATAGGTGATGGGAGTGGGAGAAATGAGGGCTTATTCAGGGAAAACCTCTTGGAGGAGATGTTTATAGTACTTTTGAGACATTTCAGCAGCCAGCATCCCAGATACCCTCATTGTGAGTTGCTACAGTGTGTAGGACAGCAGGAAGTATCACGTATGGCCTCACTAGCACCCATCCTGACTTTTGTTAGTACTGTACTAAGCACTTGTGCGAGTACAGTTTAACAGAGTTGGTAGACATGTTCCCTGCCCATGACGAGCTTACTGCCTAAAGACCTAATCTTTCTACTGCTTCCTGGTTCCTCTTCCCAAATCCTTGAGAGAGGCTGACCACTAATAGATGATGGAGAAAGATGGTGGGAAGGAGCAGGATGAAGAAGGATAAGTTCCTCTTGCTTTCATAATAATACTACTAATAATTGTGGTATTTATTAAGCACCTACTCTGTGCCAAGCATTGTACTGAGCATCAGAAAAGATATAAGATAATCAGAACTTCCAAGGGCCTCACAGTCTAGGTAAGAATTGGAACAGGTATTGAATCCCCATTTTGCAGTAAACGCTTAACAAATACCATAAGAATAATAATTATTATTAATAAAATATCTGTATAAATGCTGAGGATGGGCTCATTGTGGGTAGGAAATGTTTCTATCAACTCTGTTGTATTGTACTCTCCCAAGTGTTTAGTCAATGCTGTACACACAGTAAGCGCTCAATAAAGACCATTGATTGATTGATTGATATATGTGCTAAAGGAGACTGATGGATTTATATGACTTGGGGTGATGGAAATTAGTTGGGGAAGGATCATGGAAGTGGTGAAATTTCAGGAGAGCCTTAAATATAAGGAGGAGACTGTGGACTTTAATGCTAACCTTCTCACTGTACCTAGACCCTGTGTATCTCGCCGCCAACCTCTCTACCACATCCTGCCTTTGGCCTGGAATGCCCTCCCTCCTCACACCTGACAAATAATTGCTCTCCCCCACTCCAAAGCCTTACTGAAAGCACATCTCCTCCAATAAGGCTTCCCTGACTAAGCCCTCCTCTCCTCTTCTCCCATTCCCTTCTGTGTCGCCCTGACTTGCTCCCTTCATTCATCCTCCCTCCCAGCGCCACAACACTAATTAATCAATCATATTTATTGAGCGCTTACTGTGTGCAGAGCACTGTACTAAGCGCTTGGGAAGTACAAGTCGGCAACACATAGAGTCCCTACCCAACAGTAATTTATTTCATTCATTAATTCATTCAATCATATTTATTGAGCACTTACTGTGTGCACAGCACTGTACTAAGCACTTGGGAAGTACAAGTTGGCAACATATACAGACGGTCCCTACCCAACAGCGGGCTCACAGTCTAGAAGGGGAAGACAGACAACAAAACAAAACATATTAACAAAATAAAATAAATAGAATAGTAAATATGTACAAGTAAAATAAATAGAGTAATAAATCTGTACAAACATATATACAGGTGCTGTGGGGAGGGAAAGGAGGTAGGGTATTGGGGATGGGGAGAGGGAGGGGAATGGGTTGACTCAGTCTGGGAAGGCCTCCTGGAGGAGGTGAGGTCTCTGTCTACCCACCTCTAGATTGTAAGCTCAATGTGGGCAGGGAATGTCACTGTTAATTGTTCTTTGTACTTTCCCAAGAACTTAGTATAGTGCTCTGCACACAGTAAGCACTCAATAAATATGATTGAATGAATCAATGACTGCATCCATCGCACCCATAAATGTGTGTTTAGCTTCAATGAGTTTCTCTTTTACGATGGGTGTTCCAGCCACTGAGAATTAGACTAGAATTTGACAATGTTGTCTTCACACATCGAATAATAATCATCACAATAATAATAGTAATGGTAATGATAATAATAATTGTGGTATTTTTTAAGTTCTTACTAGGTTCAAGGCACTGTGCTTAGCGCTGGCGTGGATATAAATAAATTGGGTTGGACGTAGTCCCTATCCTACATGGGACTCACAGTTTTAATCCCCATTTTACAGATGAGGTAACTGAGGCCTAGAGAAATGAAGTGACTTGCCCAAGGTCACACAGCAGACAAGTGGTAGAGCCAGGATTAGAACCCAGATTCTTCTGACGAGCAGGCCCATACTTCATCCACTAGGCCACACTGCTTCTCAGGTTCTAGTTTGTACGCCTGGCTCTTCTTTACCATGCACTCTAATCCAAACAGAGGAAAAGGAGTTATATCAAGAAAACCTTTGCTTGTGCTGGAATGAGATAAGGCAGGAGGCGGATTCTCTGATCTTGGAGAGCTATGAAAGAACGATAAGCAACTGTCTGGAATGGTTTAAAGGAGGCAGGGAATGGACCAGTTGAGATGATCACTTAGGTGTCTTCCAGCTCTGGGATTCTGTGGAATTTGGCTCCCTTTAGTCTTACACCACCTGGCATGCTTGGGGATTCAAGTCCCTCAAGCCGCAACGTGTGTTTGGACATGCCACACTAAGAAGGAAGTTTGGGGTCTCCCAGGGTGCGCGGTGGACCCAATCGTTCATCTATTCATTCATTCAGTCCTATTTATTGAGCACTCACTGTGTGCAGACCACTATACTAAGCGCTTGGGAAAGTACAATAGACAGTGACATTCCCTGCCCACAACAAAGGTGGAGAGACAGACATCAATACAAATAAATACATTACAGATGCATACATAAGTGCTGTGGGGCTGGGAGGGGGATGAGGTGGGCAGAGATCACCATAAAGCTAGGAGGTTCAAGATGGGGTAAGATCCAACAGTGGTCTTAGCCTGTAAAATGCACAAAACGGTGATGAATGAAAATCTTGGGAAAATGGAAGAATATGTTTTTGAGACTCCATCACTCTCCATCAGTCAGTCTTATTTATCAAGCTTTTACCATGTGCAGAGCACTGTACTAAGCACTTGGGAGAGTACAATATAACAGAGTTGGTAGACATGTTCCCTGCTCACAGGGAGCTTACAGTCTATAAGTGCTTAGTACAGTGCTCTGCACACAGGAAGCAGTTAGTAAATAATAATGATAGCATTTATTAAGCACTTACTATGTGCAAAGCACTGTTCTAAGTGCTGAGGAGGTTACAAGGTGATCAGGTTGTCCCACGGGGGGGGCTCACAGTCTTCATCCCCATTTTAAAGATGAGGTAACTGAGGTGCAGAGAAGTGAAGTGACTTGCCCAAAGTCACACAGCTGACACATGGCGGAGCTGGGATTTGAACCCATGACCTCTGACTCCAAAGCCCAGGCTCTTTCCACTGAGCCACGCTGCTTGAATGAATATATAGGGAGACAGACATTAATATAAATCACTATGTTCTTTATCAACTTGCAGTATAATGGAACACATTTAAGTCGGGAAGTGGTGTGGCTTTGTGGAAAGAGCACAGCCTGAAAGTCATAAGACCTGAGTTCAAATTCCACTCCACCACTTGTCTGTTGTGTGACCCTAGGACAAGTCACTTAACTTCTGTGTGCCTCAGTTACCTCCTCTGCAAAATGGGGATTAAATCCTACTCCCTCCTACCTAGACTGTGTGCCCCATATGTCACAGGCACTGTGTCCAACCTGATTATCTTGGATCTACCCCAGTGCTTAGTATGGTTTTTGGCACAAAGTAAATATTCAGTCTAAGTATCATTTTTTAAAAAAAAGTTTGACTAGTAAATTCATTTCCAAAGATTAAAAATCTGTGATGTAAAAGCAGAATTTTATTGCATTTTCTAATTCCTCTTTAAAAAGAGAAGCAGCATGGCCTAGTGGAAAGAGCATGGGCCTGGGAGTCAGAGAACTTGTGTTCTAATCCCAGCTCTGCTAATTGCTTGAAGCTGTGTGACTTTGGGCAAATCACTTAAATTCTCTGTACCTCAGTTCTCTCATTGTCCCTCTTACTTAAACTGTGATCCCCATGTGGGACAGAGACTATATCCAACTTAATTCACCTCTGTCTGCTCCAGCGCTTAGAACAGTGTTTGACACATAGTAAGCACTTAAATACCATTATTATTATTATTATTGCCATAAAAAAGAGGTTCCTATTCTCCCTCTCCCTCCACCCTCTTAGACTGATGGGACGGTAACCTAAAATTCGATGTTTAAATAATAAACATTGGTATTTCCCCAAATCAGAATTAACCAACCCATCACAACTTCAACTGTTGAAAACCATCATTAGGAGTAGGATCTGTGAGCCCACTGTTGTGTAGGGACGGTCTCTATATGTTGCCAACTTGTACTTCCCAAGCGCTTAGTACAGTGCTCTGCACACAGTAAGCGCTAAATAAATACGATTGAATGAATGAATGAATCTGTGGTTAAGACTGGGGTCAAGGTTAGTGTTCATGTTGGGCTTTTGCATAAAGGTTAGATCAGCTATTAATGATTCTTTGGGTCAGTGGTTTGACTGGTGACAACATTAAGCAATTGATTTGTTGACCCGCGATAGTTAAGCGCTTGGTTTCTGATGATTTCTTACATCACCTTGTTGGCTCAGAAAGAAACAATCTGAAACCAAATTCATCCCAACACCATGGCAGCGCAAAACTCCCCGCTTGTAACCCATGACAGCTTCATACTTGAAATTTGATTCGGTAGTTCTCAAAGCAGTTTTAATAGCTCAGTAAATTGCTTCCCACAGCAGCAATATTTCATCCCCAGCACGCCAAATCCCAGGCACCTAAACTTCATTTTCAAAAAAAAATTACCTAAATTAAGCTGGGAATTGTCCAGCCGGAGTTGAAAGATACAGTCCCTGCCCTAAAGGAGCTTATGACCCAATTTGAAATTAAACTTTAATTGTTGGGTACTGGTGCGTGCCTTTATAGACAGAAATAATACGATTCAGCATTGCATTATCTGAGACTCAGGCTAAGAGAGTATTAAGGTGAGTTTTGGGGATCAGCTCCAATATTGTATTGACTTTGGGGAAGTGGTCACTGATTTTTCTCCCTGGTTGGGGCTAAGTGTGTGATCATCATCAATTGTATTTATTGAGCGCTTACTGTGTGCAGAGCACTGTACTAAGCACTTATTATATTAATTAATTATATATTAATTAATATTATGATATTATTATATTGTACTCTACCAAGTGCTTAGTACAGTGCTCTGCACACAGTAAGTGCTCAGTAAATATAATTGTATGAATAGGGTGGATGGTTCTGGAGATTTACATGATTTAAAGAATCTAAACCCTTTTTGGCCTGACCCCATCTCTGACAAAAAAAAATCTCAAATAGGCACTCAATTTTAAAGAAATCCTTGGACAAATTTCAGGCCCTCAGTTCTAGGCCCCCTGGTACTATCCCTCCTCAGCTCAGAAAACTGAGGTTGAAAAATATAGCCATCTTGGGCATATAATAAACAGACCATTCCACTTTTCATCTTCAAAGCATATCACAAACCTGAACTAATGAAACCTCAAAACATCTCTTTGAGGTTAGTAAATTCTATTTGGCTTAATATACAGATGAAGATGAAGGGTTAGTGGGTCACTTCAGAAACAGGAGGAGGAAACAGGAGGAGGAAACAGAAACAGTGCTACCTATGAATTTGGGGACTGCCTTAACACTTCTAACACCATCCCCTTTAGATGCTAAGCTCCTTATGGGTATAGATTCCATCTTATCATTTGTAATTTTCTTAATGATAATAATAATAATTGTGGTGTTTGTTATGTGCTTTCTATATGCCAGGCACCGTATTAAGCGCTGGGGTGGATACAAGCAAATCGGGTTGGGCATAGTCCCTGTCCCACATGGTGCGCACAGTCTCAATCCCCATTTTACAGATTAGGTAACTGAAGCACAGAGAAGTGAAGTGACTTGCCCAAGGTCACACAGCAGACAAGTGATGGAGGCGCTATTAGAATCCATAACCGGCTGACTCTAAGGCCGATGCTCTATCCACTGTGCCATGCTGTTTTTCTTAAGCACATAGTTCAGAGCCTTGGTTAATGAAGGCACTAGAATACAAGGTCACTGTAGGCAGAGAATGTGTCTACCAACTCTGTTGAATTGTACTCTCCCAAGTACTTAGTATAGTACTCTGTACCCAGGAAGTGCTCAATACATGCCATTGATTGGATTGATGCATTCAGTACCTACTGGCAATACAAGTGTCAGTTTTCATGTCTTTGCCATCTACATATTTCATCTCATTCTCCAACTTGTACCATCATACCACCTCCCATGAGTGCCATCTTGCTGGCTTTGTGGTCTCTAGCCTGAGTGACAATGTCCATCTCCTCAGCATGTTTCACACTCAGGCCTTCTGCTCACATTTTTCCATTAATTGTTTGTCTCCTGGGAAATCCCTTATGTTCCTCACTGAAAGAAAGCTTGATCTCATATTTGGCTCCCCTGTCTTAATGACATTGTGATAAAATATCCCTCCTATAATTCCAACTAAGGCGCATAATGCTGAGTCAAATGTGAATTAGCCATGGTACCTGCCCACCATTGAAATCCATGGGGTTAATTCTTCACGTGGGAAGGGAAGCAATGGAAAAATAGCTAATATTTCAGGAGACTTCCTCCTAAACATGAGGGACTGGTAGGAATGTCCTGCTAGGTAATTTGAATGAATAAATATCCATCAGCATTTTAACACTCCCTGAATTACAGGTGTCCAAAGGATTAAATTTAGTGCATTGGTACAGTCATTAGTTATAGCAACATAGGTGAAACCTCCATGGAGTACTCTAATAAGAAAAACCTTGGGGTTTGATGGTTGGAATGGAATCCCCAAGCATTTGGAGTTAATTTGCCACAGTACATGTCCCTTCCTGGCTAAAGCTGAATGTCACGTCCATTTGCTTATTGGTTTGTCAGTTCCAGATTCTCAGTTTCCCACTTACTCTTCCTTCTTCAACTATCTTACGACAATAATTGAGTTTAATTATGCTTGCCAGATGTCATCTAAAAGCCCAAATCATTTGGAGTGTAGCCTAGAGGAAAGGGCACAGGATAGGAGTCAGAAGACCCAGGTTCTAATTGTAGCTGTACTGTGGCTTGTTGTGTGACCTTGGGCAAGTCATTCTACCTACCTGTCTTAATCTCAATTTCTCCATCTGTAAAATGGGAATAAGGAGCCTGCTTTCTTCTGAACATTGTGAGCTTCTTGTCTGCCAGGGATGGGTCTGATCTGATTATTTTGTTCCCGCCTCAGAGCTTCATACAATGCTTGGCACTTAGTAAACCCTCAATAAATTTTGCAAATATTGAAAGGATAGCTATGTTTTGTTCTTCAATTCTCAGCTGGGATGTGGGGAAACTAAGTAAATATTACTTGGAAATGTGTTATTTCCAAACATTCTTTTGAAATGATCTTTCTCTTCTAAATTCATATTTGGGCAGGCTTAAGATCTTCTTCAGCATTCCCACAGGTGGTTATGAGAGTCTCAAGAGAGAGCACTTTGAATTGAAACCAGTGTCTTATCCTAAAAACCATGACATATATGTGGTCAGGGGTTTTACATTTCCAAGAAACTCTAGTCCACCAGCGAGGGAAGTTGAAATAAAACACACATTGGAAGATGTTTCATTTTCCTGGTTTTGTTATTTCCCATGCTTTTTGACTTGTAAATCATGTTTTCTGCAATGTTGGTTTCAGGTAGGCAACAAGAATCCCATTTAATAATGTGGTATTTATTAAGCGCTTACTATGTGTCAAGCACCCTCGGCTTCAAGGCTCTCCATCACCTCTCCCCCTCCTACCTCACCTCCCTTCTCTCCTTCTACAGCCCAGCCTGCACCCTCCTCTCTTCTGCTGCTAATCTCCTCACTGTGCCTCGTTCTTGCCTGCTCCACTGTCGACCCCCGGCCCACATCATCCCCCTGGCCTGGAATGCCCTCCCTCTGCACATCCGTCAAACTAGCTCTCTTCCTCCCTTCAAAGCCCTACTGAGAGCTCACCTCCTCCAGGAGGCCTTCCCAGACTGAGCCCCCTCCTTCCTCTCCCTTTCCTCCCCTCTCCATCCCCCCTGCCTTACCTCCTTCCCCTCCCCACAGCACCTGTATATATGTATATATGTTTGTACGTATTTATTACCCTATTTATTGATTTATTTACTTGTACATATTTATTCTATTTATTTTATTTTGTTAATATGTTTTGTTTTGTTGTCTTTCTCCCCCTTCTAGACTGTGAGCCTGCTGTTGGGTAGGGACCGTTTCTATATGTTGCCAACTTGTACTTCCCAAGCGCTTAGTACAGTGCTGTGCACACAGTAAGCACTCAATAAATATGATTGAATGAATGAATGAAGCAGTGTACTAAGCATTGGGGTAGGTACAAGATAATCAGGTTGCATATAGGGTTCACATTCTAAGTAGGAGGGAGCACTGGTATTGAACTTCCATTTTACAGATGAAGGAACTGAGGCACCAAGAAGTTAAGTGACAGCAGGTTTGGGTATACTTGGTGGGGCTGGGATTAGAATCCAGGTCCTCTGACTCCCAGCCCATGCTCTTTTCACTAGGCCACATGGTTCCCCATATATTCTCTTTTGCTACATTTGAGGAGACTCTTAGAGGACACAAAGGTTTTGATCACTGTAGTTAATTTTCATTCATGTCCCACTGAACAAAAATTCTTTGCAGCTACAGCTTTTCTTTCAAAGTCTTAGGCAAGCCATTAGTCCAGGTAATTTATTCCACAGTTTGGTTAGTTCTGTTCTTTCAATTCGTATTCCTGCTTTGTTAGGAGGTGGCTTGGGGATGTATCTGCACCATGGATCTAAATCTCATCAGAATTATCCACAAGCCATATCAATCAGTTAATTGGTGGTTTTTATCAAGTTCTTAACATGTGCAGAGCACTGTACTAACCACTTGGGAGAGTACAATGCAATGGAATTAGCAGACAAGTTCCCTGTCGATAACGAGTTTACAGTCTAGAATGAGTCAGGATCTCGGTCTTTTTACATTTAAGCAGAGATTTGAGGACACTAGAAAAACGGGTGCCTGCTGTACAGAAACTGTTCTATCCTAAAGGGAAGCTGCATGGTTTAGCAGTTAGAGCATGGTCCTGGGGATCAGCATGGACATGGGTTCTAATCCCAGTCTGCCTGTGTGACCTTATGCCTGTCACTTAACTTCTCTGTGCCTCAATTACCTCATCTGTACAATGGGGATTAAGACTGTGAGCCCCATGGGACATGGACCATGTCCTATCTGATTAGCTTGTATCTGCTCCAGCGCTTAGTACAGTGCCTGGCACATAGTAAACACTTAACAAATACCATTAAAAAAAAGTGAACTCTTCCAGACCAATGGGTTCCCAAAGATTCCAAAACATCAATTAGACACAAATTAAATCCAGATCAAAGGGGTTATTGCACATTTAGCTATAGTTGTTAATCTACTGACAAAATGAAGGAAGGAGGAGTGGACTGGACTGAAAGGTTTGATTCGTTCATTCATTCAGTCATACTTCCTGAGCCCTTACTGTGTTCAGAACAGTGTACTATGCACTTGGGAGAGTACAATATAACAATAAGCAGACAGATTACCTGCCCCACAGTGAGCTTACAGTCTAGACAGGGGTGGGTGATATACATTAATATAAATAAATAAATGATAGATATGTACATAAGTGCTGTGAGGTTGGGAGTGGGTATGAACAAAAGGAGCAAGTGAGAGTGACACAGAAAGGAGTGGGATAAGAAGAAAGGGGGTATAACAGAAGCATGGGAAACATCTCCTGCCAATTAGGAGCTTCATTATAGCTCAAATATTTCTCTTTTTTAGGAAGTGTCATCGTCTGTTTAAATGTGGTATAATCATCATGATCACTGTTATTCAATTTAATTCACTCATTTATGTATGCTCCACATTTTTCTCCTTTTTCTTTATGAGCAGGAACATGTCTGCTAATTCTGTTGTATTATACTCTCCCAAGCACTTAATTCAGTGCTCTGCACACAATAAATCCTCAATAAATTCCATTGGTGACTAGATTTATTCAAGCTGAAATAAGAGTATAAGGAATTCCAGAAGTATTTAGCTTGGGAAATATACATTTTTCAATTGGAACCTTAAATACAGCAATTATTTAAACTGAGTATTGATTCCTTTTAATTGCATAATTATTTCTTGAATCATCAATATGCACATTACTCCAAAAGAAACTACAATTTTCTAGGTTTTATTCACTGAGAAAATGTAAGTAATCTAGTTTTAATTGATTTATAGAAATATAACTGTTCCTTACACCTCTCAGAGTCACACCTGGGGACATTCTGGCATTCTACCAGTCTTGACTGTGGGAGGGAGTGTCAAGCAGAGGCCTACACATTCCATTCCTAGCTCGGGCAATGGCTAGCAGTGGAAGGCAATTTGCTGCAAGTCAAAACTCCCCTGTGCTGGGCAGCAGCGGCATGGGAGAGAGTCGAGGGTGGAGACTCAAGTTTACCGTATGGAAGGAGACAGTGTTTAACCACTTCCGTATTTTTACCAAGAAAACTCAATGAATACACTACCAGAGCGATTGCAGGTGGAGGTGGGGTGTTCTGGGAGATTTGTGTCCATGGCATCTCTATGGGTCAGACATGACTTGACAGCATAATACAACAACAACTGTTCCTAATATCTTCTCAGGTAGTTTCCCTGGTTTAATAATGAGTGATGTTCTCGTCTTGTTTAAATCTTCTTGCCAAATTACCTTATAACCAACCATTGATTTTTCTGCAGAAAGGGGGAAAAGGACAGGGATTAATGGAATAGTGGATAATTGCCACATTCTCATTTTAGACATTTACTTCAATTCCCTTCCTCAGTAAACATATATCAGTTACCCACAGGTAACTAGCATGGCATAATGGATTATGCTTGGGCCTGGGAGTCAGAAGGTCATGGGTTCTAATCCCAGCCCTGTCACTTGTCTGCTCTGTAACTTTGGGAAAGTCATTTCACTTCTCTGTGCCTCAGTTACCTCATCTGTAAAATGGGGATTGAGACCATGAGCTCTACATGGAACAGGGACAACCTTATTTGCTTGTATCCAGCCCAATGTTTAGTACAGTGCCTGGCACATAATAAGCTTTTAAAAAACAGAATTATTATTATTATTATCTGTGCCTTCTTGTGCCTCAGTTACCTCATCTGTGAAATAGAGATTGACTATGACCATCTAAAACTCAATATGTCCAAGACTGAGCTTCTTATCTTCCCTCCCAAACCCTGTCCTCTCCCTGACTTTTCTGTCACTGTAGACGGCACTACTATCCTTCCCATCTGACAAGCCCGCAACCTTGGTGTCATTCTCGACTCTGCCCTCTCATTCACCCCACCCATCCAGTCTGTAACCAAAACCTGCCCAATCTCACCTCCACAACTTCATCATGATCCACCCTTTCCTCTCCATCCAAACTGCTACCTTGCTGGTTCAGTCTCTCTTCCTATCCCGACTTGATTAATGCATTAGCCTGAACAGGCTCTGCCTCCTGTCTCTCCCTGCTTCAGTCTATACTTTATTCTGCTGCCCAGATTATCTTTGTACAGAGATGCTCTGGGCATGTCACTCTCCTCCTCAAAAATCTCCAGTGGCTGCCTGTCAACCTACAAATCAAGCAAAAACTCCTCACTTTCAGCTTCAAGGCTCTCCATCACCTCGTCCCCTCCTACCTCACCTCCCTTCTCTCCTTCTACAGCCCAGCCTGCACCCTCCACTCCTTTGCTGCTAACCTCCTCACTATGCCTCGTTCTTGCCTGTCCCACTGTTGACCCCTGGCCCACGTCCTTCCCCTGGCCTGGAATGCCCTCCTTCCACATATCCACCAAACTAGCTCTCTTCCTCCCTTCAAAGCCCTACTGAGAGCTTACCTCCTGCAAGAGGCCTTTCCAGACTGAGCCCCCTTTTTCCTCTCCTCCTCCCCATCGCCTCCCCTGCTCTACCTCCTTCCCCTCCCCACAGCACTTGTATATATTTGTACATATGTATTACTCTATTTATTTTACTTGTACATAATTACTACTCTATTTTATTAATGATATGCATATAGCTACAATTCTATGTATTCTGATGGTTTTGATACCTGTCTACATGTTTGTTTTGTTGTCTGTCTCCCCCTTCTAAACTATGAGCCCATTGTTGCGTAGGGACTGTCTTTATATGTTGCCGACTTTTACTTCCCAAGCACTTAGTGCAGTGTTCTGCACGCAGTAAGCGCTCACTAAATACCAACATTATTAAATATTTGAATGAATGAACGAATGAGCCCCATGTGGTACATGGACTGTGTCCAGCCAGATTATCTTGAATTTAGACCAGTGCTTTAGTAGGGTGCCTGGCACATAGTAGGTGCTTAGGAAATGCCTTTTTTTTTTCAAAAAAAAGGGAACGATTTTTTATAGATTTCTTTCCCCTCCCCTCCCTATTCTCTGTGCTGCCCCAGAGAAAAGAACTCCCTAACAAGAGCATTAAAAGGGAAAGGAGGAACTGGAAGGGGTCTGGGTAGTGGAATGTCCAGGCTCTGAACTGAAACATAATCAATGGTATTTGAATGCTTGCTAGGTGCAGAGCACTGTACTGAGCACTTGGGATAATAACATCAAATGTGTAGTAACTGATAGATCAGCAAGTTTGGGATTCATTCTCACTGTGTTTACTGATTCAAACTGATATCTGGTTAACACCCTTTTGGGTCACACTTCCAAGTTCTGAAAAAATAATCTACAGTCACTTAAGGCAGTTCATGTGTAATCAGTATTCAAGTGGTGATCCCAAAGTAAATATAATTTACAGCTGTTTGGAAGGTTGAGCTTTTCAGCCTACTTTCAGTTACAAAAAAGCAGCATGGCTTAGCGGAAGAAGCACAGGCCTGGGAGTCAGAAGGCCTGGTTTCAATCCCAGCTCCAACGTTTGTCTGCTGTGTGACATTGGACAAGTCACATAACTTCTGTGGCTCAGTTACCTCAGCTGTAAAATGGGAATTAAGACTTTAAGCACTATGTGGGGCTTGGACTATGTCTAACTGGTCTAGCTTGTCTCTTCCCCAGTGCTTTGTGTCTGGTACATTCATTCATTCATTCAATCGTATTTATTGAGCGCTTACTGTGTGCAAACACTGTACTAAGCCCTTGGAAAGTACAAGCTACACACAGAGACGGTCCCTACCCAACAACGGGCTCACAGTCTACAATGGGGAGACAGACAACAAAACAAGTAGACAGGTGTCAATACTATCAGAATAAATAGAATTATAGCTATATACACATCATTAATAAAATAAATAGATTAATAAATATGTACAAATATGCACAAGTGTTGTGGGGAGGGGAAGGGAGTAGGGCAGAGGGAGGGAGTAGGGTCAATGGGGAGGGGAGGAGGAGCAGAGGAAAAGGGGAGGGTTCAATCTGGGAAGTCCTCCTGAAGGAGGTAAGCTCTCAGTAGGGCTTTGAAGGGAGGAAGAGAGCTAGTTTGGCAGATGTGAGGAGGGAGGGCATTCCAGGCCAGAGGAAGGACGTGGGCCAGGGGTTGAAGGTGGGACAGGAGAGAACCAGGCACAGTGAGGTTTAGCAGCAGAGGAGCAGAGGGTGCGGGCTGAGCTGCAATAATAATAATAATGATGGCATTTATTAAGTGCTTACTATGTGAAAAGCACTGTTCAAAGTGCTGGGGTGGTTTACAAGGTGATCAGGTTGTCCCATGAGGGGCTCACAGTCTTAATCCCCATTTTACAGATGAGGTAACTGAGGCACAGAGAAGTTAAGTGACTTGCCCAAAGTCACACAGCTGTCAATTGGTGGAGCCTGGATTTGAACCCATGACCTCTGACTCCAAAGCCCGTGCTCTTTCCATTGAGCCATGCTGCTTCTCACAAGGAGAGAAGGGAGATGAGGTAGGAGGGGGCCAGGCGATGGACAGCTTTGACGCTGACAGTGAGTTTTGCACATAATCAGCACTTAACAAAGACCATAAAATAAAAGCTACAAAGTCTTTAAGTATCTCAAAGCTTGTGCTGTTAAAAACACATGGTTTTACTCAAGTTGATGCTGTTTAATTTCTTCAATTTAAAATTATTTTCCTTCCTAGAAAATAGTTAACAGAATTTACAGTCTTTTCCTTTAAGAGGACAGTGATCTATTCATTCCCACATTAGTATTTTGAAGCAAAGCAGACTGCTCATTGTAAATATTTCACAGGCATAGTTGTTGCCCTTGAGCAGTTTACAGTCTGATGGGGGAGACAAGCACACAGATTAAATACACGAAGAGGAAATGGGAGCAAAAACGCAGATACAACTGGAGCAGCAAAAACTTATAAAAATAAATAAATGGAATAAATAAACCAATATATAGAAATAAGGATGACTGGATGACATGGCCAGGGGAGATGGGTATTAAGCAGAGAAGGCCTCCTGGTAGAGGTGGTCTGTCAATTTTAGAAGAAGGAGTTTCATGTAGGGGGAGTGGTTTAGCTTGAAGATGGGAGAGTTAAGAACACTTACAACTAGGAAGATAGCAGGTGAGGAGTGAAAAGTGCATAGTTCAACAGGAGAGAACGGGTGGGGAGTTTTGCATCTATTGGTCAGGCGATTCTGTTTCATATGGAGAGAAATGGGTAGCCATTGGAGTTTTTTGAGGAAGGGACAGAGACATTCTGTACTTAATTGGCAACCTCTTTCTTTGAATGAATGATATTTTAGGAAGGTGGCCTAGGCAGCTCAAAATTGGACAGATTATAGAGGGGAAAGGCTGGAGACAGGGAGGCCTGTTTGGAGGTTGGTACCATAGGCCAGCAGGGTAAGTGACAAAGGTTGGGACCAGGGTGGTGGTGAGAAGGGTGAAGGAGAAGGGACTGGGTCTAAGAAATCCTGTAGATGGAAAACTGACAGATAAAATATGGGAGCAGAAAGACAGAAGTCAAAACTAACCCCCAGTTCCCAACCTGGTATGAGTAAGTTTAGGAGGGAAGAAGTCAGGAGGAAACATGAGGTTATGAGCCCCATTTGGGACAGGGACTATGGCCCACCTGCTTATCTTGTATCTTCCCCAGTTTTTAGTAAAGTGTTCGGGCACCTAATATGCCCTTAGCAAATACCTCAATTATGATTATTAAGACAGGTAAGAAGTTGGAGATGGTGAGAAAAATTTGGCAGTCATTCAAATAAACGTGGTAGTTGAAACCCTGCAAGCGGATAAGCTCCCTAAGAGAAAGAGGGTAAAGTGAGACAAGAAGAGGACCAAGACAGAACCTTGGGGATGGCAATATGAAGGGTGAGGGGAGGGAGAAATGTCATTCAGGAAGACTGAGAAGTGGGTCAGAGAGGCAAGAGGAGAACCATGTGAGTTTCATATATTTTTTTTAAAAAAGTGGTTTTAAGCACTTACTATGAACCAGGCACTGTACTAAACTCTGGGGTAGATACAAGCTAATCAAGTCTGTTGTAGTCCATTTCTCACATGAGGCTCACATTCTTAATGCCCATTTTTTAGATAAGGTAACTGAGGCATAGATAAGTGAAGTGACTTGCCCAAGGTCACACAGCAGACAAATGGCAGAGCCAGGATTAGAACTCAGGTCCTTCTGACTCCCAGGCCCATGGTCTATCCATACTACTTCATATCTCTGAAATAATGGTAGTAAGAGTGTCTAGGAGAAGGATGTGATAAGAATCAAAAGCATAATCATAAGAGTGGTATTTACTAAACACTTACCATGTTCCTAGCATTGTACTAAGCACTGGGGAAGATCCAGGATAATCAGATCAGACAGTCTCTCAGGTCCCTCAAGGGGCTCATGGTTGAAGTAGGAAGGAGAACAGGGTACTGAATCCCCTTTTCATGGATGAGGAAACCGAAGCACAAGGAAGAGATGAAGAGCACTGAAGGAGCCAAGAGGTCAGAGAAGATTAGGCCAAAATAGAGCCCATTTAGACTTGCCCAAAGAAGATCTATTATCTAATGATACCTTAATCAGAGTTTGTCACTAATTTGCTTGGTCGCCTATCTTCCTTTCATTCTTCTAATCTTGATAAATCTCCCATCTCTTTTTATGACTAGAGGAACAAACATCACAATGATAATAATCACAATAATAATAATAATAGTGGTCTCTGTTAAATGTTTACTATGTTCCAAGCACTCTACTAAGCCCTGGGCACAAAAATCCAACAAGCAGTGTGTCAGAGATGGAATACTGGTTAGGGTGAGTGTTTGGTCTGATCTTGTAATGGTGATTCCTGTATTCTGTTGTTTCATGAGATAAGGGTTGATAGCAGATAGGTGGGGATTAGTCAAAGGAATCAAATCCTAGAGTCATAGAGACATTTCTTTTTCATTTACTAATTCCTGAGAGCAGAGTCAACAATGGCTTAAAATATTCCACACCTGCCTTTATTTTATCCCTAAGGAAGCAGAATTTCCTAGGTTGGGGAGGCTAATTAGTAATTTGGGTGTCTCCAGGCTTGGACAGTCTGTCCTGAATTTCATAACAAGGGTGACTGAATTTTTCGGGGGGTGGGCAGGGGTTGTGGGCGTTAAATAATATCATGGATGTGGAGGGAACTTGAGACGGTCAGGAAACCCATTTAAGCTCTCCCAACCACGAAACACCAGTTTTTCATTTCAGCATCCTCAGAGAAGGAGATTTCCCAATTGCCTAGCAAAAATGGAATTCAGTTTATTAAATGCGAACAAATGAGATGTCATATGGGGGAAGAGAACTCTCCTTCACTATGCTTTGAGAAGAGGCTGAAGAATGAGGAATTGAATCAGTGTGGCCTAGTGGATAGAGCACAGGCTATGGAGTCAGAAGGACCAGGATTCTAATTCTGGCTCCTCCACTTGCCTGCTGTGTGACCGTGATGAAGTCTGTTAACTTCTCTGTACCTCAGTTCTCTCATCTATAAAATGAGTATTAAGACTGTGAGTCCCATGTGGGACATGGAGTTTGTTCAACCTGATTAGCTTGCATCTACCTCAGGAGCCTAGTACAGTGCCTGGCACATAGTAAGTGCTTAACAAATACCATTAAAAAAAGCAGTGCATTCATGTTTCATCCAGAATAATAATAATAATGGCATTTGTTAAGCACTTACTGTGTGCTGAGCACTGTTCTAAGTGCTGGGGTAGATACAAGGTAATCAGGTTGTCCCACGTGGGGCACACAGTCTTTGTCTCCATTTTACAGATGAGGTAACGGAGACACAGAGAGGTCAAGTGACTTTACCCAAAGTCACACATCTGATTAGTGGCAGAGCTGGGATTAGAACCCAAGGCCTCTGAATCCCAAGCCCATGCTCTTTCCACTAAGCCATGCTGCTTCTGCACAGGGTAAGTGGATTGCAAAAAATATTATCGAATCTTTCTCTATCTTAGTATCTGATTTATCATTAAGCTAAAGAAAATGGGATTTACCACTAGTATTTTTTTGATACAATGTAGGATGATGGGGTTGAAAAGCACTAAGTTGGGATCATGCAGGTGGGATAAACTTGATTTGATAGCATCTGCCTTCAGGACCAACTGTAGGGAGAGCCAATCTAGGCAATATGTATTTATTTATTTGTATTTATGTTTGTCTCCCACTCTAGTCTGTTAACTCATTGTGGGCAGGGAATGTGTCTGTTTATTATATTTTACTCTCCCAAGCACACAGTACAGTGCTCTGCACACAGTAAGTGCTCAATAAATATGACTAACTGACTGACGAGTGGCCAAGGTCCTGCTCTTCAGAGAATGATGCACACCCCCCCCACCACCACCAAATGATGACTGGCATAATCCAGGAGTATCCTGGGGTGGGACCAGGTTGGTCCCAAAGACCAATGCTTCACCATCTTGGTCTGGAATGGGGCAGAGGGGCAGGACTGTTAATGGTGTTTATTATAATGGTGGGATGCACTATACTAAGTGCTTAGGATAACACAACAGAAACAAAAGACACAGTATCCGCCCACAAAGAGTCTACCATCTAAGTGAGAGGTGAGGGAGGAATAATTTAAGGATCGGGACTGTGGCCCTGTTATAGAGTTTCATGTTTCCTAGTCCTTTCTCACCCTCTCAGGGTCGCACCTGGAGAGTTTCCAGTACTCTACCAGTCTCGACTATGGGAGGGAGAGTCATGCAGAGGCATACCCATTCCATTTCTACCTTGGCCAGTGGCTAGTAAGGGAAAACGTTCTGCTACAAGTCGACTCCTCTGTGCTGGGCAGCAGCTGTGTGGGAGAGAGTTGAGGGTGGAGACTCAAGTTTACTGCATGGAAGGAGGCAATGGTAAACCATGCCCATATTTTTACCAAGAAAACACTACCAGAACAATTGCAGATGGAGGTGAGGCATTCTGGGGAAGATGTGTCCATGGTGTCGCTATGGGTCGGAGATGACAGAATAAGACAAGTCCTTTCTCCCCAACTTGGACTGGGCCCAGGGCTGGTCCCTTTTGCCTGGCCCAGGAGTCCAGCTGATTGAGACCTTTGACATGGGGCTTGTGACCCTGTGCAACCCCCCACCACCCCAACCTTGTCTCCTCACCTCAGGGGCTGCCTTCAAACCAGTCAGACTGGCAGCAGGTGTGGAGAATCGGGCTGGGAAGGAAGAGTGGAAAAGCTAGAAAGCCCTTATCAGTCAGGGAGGCAGGCTCAGCATTGAGATTTGGGGCTATGACGTGCATTCTTTATGTAGGTCTGCACAGCCTGATCTTAAAAAATATTGGTTGGGTGGTCGGGCTTGCCCTGTCCGGTTATTTCACGTTGAAAAGCAGCATGGTCTAGTGGAAAGAGCACGGGCTTAGGAGTCAGAGGATCTGGGATCTGATCCCAGCTCCACCACGTACCCGCTGTATGACTTAACTTCTCTGTGCCTCAGTTTCCTCACTGGCGGACTGTGAGCCCAAGTGGGACCTTATTATCTAGTATCTACCCCGGCACTTAGCACAGGTCTGGGAGTCAGAAGGACCTAAGTTCTAATCCCATCACTGCCACTTGTCTGCTGTGTGACTTTGAGCAAGTCACTTAACTTCTCTGTGCCTCATTTATTTTGTCTGTAAAATGGGGATGAAGACTGTGAGTTCCATGGGGGAGAGGGACTGTGTCCAACCAGATTATCTTGTATCTACCCTAGCAGTTAGAACAGTGCTTGACACATACTACGATTTAACAAACACCATCATTATGGTGCTTGGAGCTTAGTTAGTGCTTAAATACCACAATTATTTTTATTGTCTTTACCTTTCACACAATAACTAATCTCAATTACCTATTTTGGCCCACCTACTTCATTTGTCTCTTATCTTAGACAAAAGTCACTTGAAGAAGTTAGTTAGACTGTGAGTCCTATGTGGGTCCTGATTATCTTGTATCTCTGCCAGTTCTTAGTACAGTGCTTGGCACATAGTAAGCACGTAATAAATACCACAACTATTATGTCTACCTTAGGGGCAGGGCAACTGGCTCAATGGAAGGAGCAGGGGCTTGGGAGTCAGAGGTCATGTGTTCTAATCCCAGCTCTGCCACTTGTCAGCTGTGTGACTTTGGGCAAGTTACCTCATCTGTAAAATGGGGATTAAGACTGTGAGCTCCACGTGGGACAGTCAGATGTGTGGCTTTGGGCAAGTCACTTAACTTCTCTGTACCTCAGTTACTTCATCTATAAAATGGGGATTAAGACTGTGAGCCCCACGTGGGACAAACTGATCACCTTATATCCCCCCAGTGCTTAGAACAGTGCTTCACACATAGTAAGTGCTTAACAAATACCATCATTATTATTATTATTGTTAATTGTATTTATTGAATGCTTACTTTGTGCAGAACACTGTGCTAAGCATTTGGGAGAGTAAAGAATAATAGAGTTGGTAGACATTCTGTCTGCCCACAACAAGCTTATAGTCAGGTAAATTTGGGGGCGGGACCCCTGTGATGTAAGCTTCTCTTAGTGGGTAGAGCACGGGCCAGGGAGGCAGAAGGACATGTGTTCTAATCCTGACTCCCCCATGTGGCTGCTGTGTGACCTTGGGAAAGTCATAACTTTTCTGGGCCTCAGTTAGCTGATCTATAAAATGGGGATTAAGACTGTGAGCCCCATGTGGGACAGGATCTGTGTCCAACCAGCATAACTTGTATCTACCCCAGCATTTAGAACAGCACTTGGCATGTAGTAAGCACATAACAAGTACCAAAATCATTATTAATTATTGTTATTGTTTTTATCCACACCCTGGTCAGGGAAGGTATGGAGAGGGTTGAGGGGAAGATTCTTGCCTCCCAGATTCTCCTGCCCCAGACCTACAGGCCTGTCACTCTATTTCCCAGGATGCTTTTTAGCAATAAACAGAAACAGAACCCTTGTTCCCAGATAGATGAGATCAAGGTATAGTGAGTTGGTTGGTATAGGGGAGCAAACTACACCTGCTGGGTTGTAGTAGGATCAGCAAGATAAGATAGGAGGGGGCAAAAGGTGATTGAATGTTTTACAGCCAGTGGTAAGGATTTCTGCTTCTGTTTTTATCTGGCTGGCAGCAAACTATGCACTCCTTATCCAGGAGGGGATCCCCAGCCCAGCTCCCCAGGACCACCCCCCAAAAAAGTGAGGGTCTCAGGGCAGTGGAGTCATGTTTCTTTGTACTCCCACTCCAGTCAGCTTGAAATCACCAAACTCTAGTCACCGGATTTTTCATTGCCTCATGGTTTTCTAAGGTTCCAACCCAGTTTAATTTAGCTTGAAACTCCATTTAGTTTTATGGGCTTGGAAATTGAGAGTAGTGAGATATTAAAGTGGAGCTAACTTAAAACAAGTTCTGTTGGGGTATCTGAAATCAAGAGGAACACACCAAAACATAGCTCACTTTGACTCTATGCACAGTTCAACTAAGGACAAATTGTCCCTTCTTGATAGGAATCAGGAAAGCAACCTCTTGAGATGCTTATATAGAGCAGCTCCCATGTAAACAAACATGCTTGTTGACAGATAATTTGCTGTGTCTGCATTTGTGTCTTGTCACAGCTGAAGGGAAACTAGGCCATGAAAAATATGGGACATCTACTCTACACATACACTAGAGGATCATTCCTTTAGAAAGGACCGTCAGTCAATCAATCGTGCTTATTGAGTGCATACTATGTGCAGAGCACTATTCTAAGCACTTGGGAGAGTACAGTATATCAGAGTTGGTAGTCATGTTCCCTACCCACAAGGGGCTTGCGGTCTGAAGGGGGAGACAGACATTAAAATAAATTATGGATACGTACTGAAGTCTGTGGGGCCGAGGGTGGGGTGAATAAGTGGTACAAATCCAAGTGCAAGGATAATGCAGAAGGGAAAGGGATTAGGGCAAATGAGAGTTTAGTCAGAGAAGGCCTTCTTGGAGGAGATGTGCTTTTAATAAGACTTTGAAAGTGCGGAGAGTGATTGTCTGATGGATATGAAGGGGTAGGGAGTTCCAGGCTAGAGGCTCGAAATCAGGAAGGAATTGGGGGTGAGATAGAAAAGATTTAGGTAAAGTGAATAGTTTGGTGTTGGAAAAACAAAGTGAACATGCTGGATTATTGTAGGTAATCAGTGAGGTAAACTAGGAAGGGGAAAGCTGATTGAATGCTTTAAAGCTAATGGTAAGGAGTTTCTTTTTGAAGCTGAGGTGAATCAGCAACCATTGGAGATGCTTGAAGAGAGGGGAAACATGGACTGATTTTTTTTTTAAATGATCCGGGCAGCAGAGTTAAGTGTGGACTGGTGTGGGGAGAGACAGGAAGCAAGGAGGCTGATGCAGTAGTAGTCAAGGCAGGATGGGATAAACGCTTGGATTAACTGGGTAGAAGTTTGGATGGAGAGGAAAGACAAATTTTAGCGATGTTGTGAAGATTGAACTGACAAGATTTAGTGATAGATTGAGTATGTGGTTTGAATGAGAGAGATGAATGGTTGAAAATGCCAAAGTTACAGGCTTTTGAGCCAGAGAGGATGGTGGTGCTGAGAAGCAGCATGGCCTAGTGGAAAGAACGTAGGCTGTCAGAGGTCATGCATTTTACTCCCAGATCTTCCACTTATCAGCTGTGTTACTTTGGGCAAGTCACTTAATTTCCCTGGGCTTCAGGTACCTCATCTGAAAAAGTGGATTAAGGCTGTGAGCCCCACGTGGGACAACCTGATAACTTTGCATTTACCCTATTGCTTAAAACAGTGCTTGGCGCATAGTAAGTGCTTAACAACTACCATCATTTTTAAACGAATGCTATGAATGACAAGAAAAAACTACATTTCCATATTCTTTGTTGTATTTGTTAAGCACTTACTATGTGCCAGGCACTGTATTAAGCCCTGGGGTAGATACAATCTAATGAGGTTGGACACAGTGCATGTCCCACATGAGGCTCACAGTCTTAATCTCCATTTTACAGATGATGTCACTGAGAAGTTAAGTGATTTGCCCAAGGTCACACAGCAGACAAGTGGCGGAGCCTGGATTAGAACCCAGGCCCTCTGACTCCCAAGCCCATGCTCTTTCAACTAAGCCACATTGCTTCCCTCAGATTGTTCCCTTTTTACACATGGTATTTGGATATTTTTGATAGGTTTTTGTTTGTTTTCTTTAGTATTTGTTAAACTCTTACTATGTATCAAACACTGCTCTAAGCATTGGGGTAGATGCAAGTGAAATAAGTTGGATACATTCCCTGTTCCACATGGAGCTCACAGACTAAGTAGGAGGGAGACAAGGAGAACTGAGGCACAGAGAAGTTAAGTGATTTGCCCAAGGGCACACAGCAAGCATTTGGCAGCGACAGGATTAGAATCCAGGTCCTCTGACTCCCAGGCACATGCTATTTCCAGTAGGCCATGCTGGTTCTCTTAAGGTCTTCTCATTGAGGAAGATATGGTCCTCAGAAGTTATGGACTGCAATGGAGGGGCAATTTTTAAGTCTTGGGACAATTAAATATGTTGTGTTTGTCCCTTCTATGTAAAGGGGATCTGGATATATATTAAGGAGCCACCTGAAATTATATGCAGTAGGAAATTTTTAGGGTTCTGTCACTTTTCAGCGGGAGTGACTTGGGTTTTACTTTTTACTTACAGCCTAATCCAAGCTCTAATTACAGCCCTTAACTAGTACCGATTAATCACTAAACTAGAGGCTCTTTCACAGAACTTTAGTGCCTATGTCAGTATCATATCCCTTCAAAAAATTACTTTTTGATGGATGATGATAATGGGCATTTTGGATTCTTTGTTGTTAACCAATCAAAGCCTTCCCATATTGGACCTGGTGTTCCACAAAGCCCACGTATTCCTGGATATTTCATATTTGGGCGGGGTGAGATAGCACCATATAATTTAACATGTTTCTGCCTTTGGCAAATTGGAATAAAAAACATGTTTTGAGGGGATTTGGTTTTTGGTTTTCGTTCATTAGTATACAATTGGCTAAGTTTCCCGGTTTGACTCCATGTCAAGCTTCGGGAAGTCATTCCTTTGATAAATAGTCCAAAGAATGTGCATGTGTGCTCTGTGCCAAAGCCCCATCCCTTTGAAACCAAGGCCGAAGGAACATGCTTTTCTAATAGTAATAATTGATGACAATTGTGTATTTGTTAAATTCTTACTGTGTGCCAAGCACTATGCTAAGCACTTGAATAGATAAAAGATAATCAGGTCTCCTATGGTGCTCTCAGTCTAATTAGGAGGGAGAATAGGCATTGACTTTCCATTTTGCAGATGCGGGAAATTAAATGACTTGCCCAAGGTCACACAGAAGGTACATGGTATAGCCGGCATTAGAACCAAGGTCCTCTGACTCCCAGGCTCGTGCTCATCCCATGAGGCCACACTGCTTCCCATATTCTCTTACCATGCTTAGGAAAAGGAAGTCTTTGCTGTGGAAGGAAAGGCCTGTTCTATATATATACACATATACATATGTGTGTGTGTGTATGTGTGTGTATTTATGGTATTTGTTTAGCGCTTACTACGTGCCAAGCACAGTTCTAAGTACTGGGGTAGATATAAGGTAATCAGGTTGGACACAGTCGACGTCCCAGATGGGGCTCCCAGTCTTAATCTCCATTTTACAGATGAGGTACGGAGATGTGAGTGACATACCCAAGGTCACACAACAGACAAGTGGTGGAGTGGAATTAGAATCCAGGTCCCTCTGATTCCTAGGCCCATGGTCTATCCATTATGCCATGCTGCTTCTCATAATATCTATGATCTGCTGTTTGAAGGCATTTGTGGACTTCGGTCTTTGTCTTGACCCAAGATTCAAAAGTAAAGGTTGTCATTAGGTAGTTCTGTCTGTACTCAAACTCAGCCTTCGCCATCCTCAGTCTCTGTCTCTTCCCCTCTCCCTCTTCCCTCTACTACAACTGCACTGCCTGGTTCCAAAAACACTTCTCAACTGGTCAGCCACATTAGAAAATCAGGGCTCCTTACTTCCATAAACAAAAGTAACTCAGTCTTGTCCCTGGCCTTTCTGCCTGATACTATCCCTGGCTCCCAGGCCTCCAGCTTTAGAAGTAAATATACAATCTCTCTTGGTATCTCTTTAAGAGGTGGCCTAATTTGATCTGCAAGCTGCCACATCCTCTCCCTTCCCAGTACACACCCTCCCTGGCTGGGTAACTAGCCAAACTGCTCTCTCACTCCCCTGCCCGTCCCACCTCCTTATCCTTCCTGGTACCCATACGTGGAAGCAGACATACTGAAATCTCTAGTTGATTGTATTTAAAATATTCTTGGGGGTGAATACTGAAAGTGAAATAAGGATTACCTTCTGAGTCATGACCACACTTCATGGCAGAAGGAGGGAAAAGTTTCGGCAGCAGAGGAATCATAAGAAAACAAGAGCCCCCATAAGATGTCTGGAATCTCACTGAAATGGTTTCGAGCCCTAACTAGAATTGCCCTGAGCTTTTACCTCTACTGGGACCATGTACTCAGTATTCTAGAGTAAGAGTCAACCCTCTTTCCCCATCTTGTCAAATTGCATTGACTGTTCTTTCTGTGTGAGAGTAAAAAATAGAGTGAAAAGACAAACATTCTACCAGATGCCTCCACCCATCCCCTCCGCCCCCAGTTGCCCCATTCATTCATCCTTCTGTTTGATTCCAGTCATCATTTTTTCTGTATTTTGGGGCCATTTTTCATCAAATGTGTCTGTTGTATTATTATATTGTACTCTCCCAAACTCTTGGTATAGTGCTCTGCACACAGTAAGCACTCAATAAATACGGTTACTTGATTGATCTCACATTTCTCCTATTGGTTCTGATCCAGTTGTGGTAAAGGAATGTGAATTTTCAGTACATGTTTGGGCTAGGACACTGATAGGGAATTAGACCACATCCTTGCGGCGACACCATCCTGTTTGGGCTCGGTCAGGAGCGTTGTCGAAGCAGCTCCTGTGCTCAGGCACACGGAATTGGGACTTTTGCAGTAAGAATTTTTGAGGGTTTCACAGGAAAACAGTCCTTGAATTATAGGGTAACTACATCTTCAAAATGCTTGACAAACATAATTCAAACTAGGCTAAGGGTTAAAGATAGGGCAGAATGTTATTGCTTCTCCTCTATGATTAAAAAAAAAACTTACAGAAGTTTTAGCCTTGCTGAGTTTCAATTCCCTAATAGTAACTTGGAACGGCCCTTTCTAAAATCGAGTATGAGGTGGCTTGCTGTTTTTAGGAAGAAATCGAGTGTACTCACTGAAATTACTTCACTGACTTTTTTCGAAATGTACAACGTAATACAGTTGCCAAGTTGTTTGTTAGACATATAATTTTCCCAGTGACTCTTACCTGACATGTTTGAACATGATCTCTCAAGAATCTGAATGAGGATTACCCTGCTCTTTGTGGTATAATTAAAAGAATGATATTCTTTATTGAAAGGAGAAAAAAATCCCTCCAAGAAAAGACCTTCCAAAATGCTCAAAACCCTTGTCATTTCATTTTAAATAAATCGGATTTGTACACTGTAGAATGAATTTGTTTTTTCCCTAGAATGTCATTTTATGCAGAAATGATCAAACTGTTTTAGAGAAGCTTCCCGAAAACAACCATTAGGCGACATGATTTCCCAGCCTATTTATTCTCCTTTTGAGAACTCAATGTGCAGTTTACATTTTCAATGGCTCTGTGGTTTTCCCTGAATTGAAAACTGTAAAATCCTGCGAAGAGTGCGCTTGTCTCTTTAACGCCTTTTTTAGCTTTCAGGTTGAACTAATTTTTTTCCTCCCATGCTGACATTTAACTCCCAGTTTTCTGCCTGAGCTCAAATAAAAAAAAAAAAGTTGTCGATGTTTTCAGTCAGCTCTTCTACCCCGGTAATTTTGGACCTTCCCTAACCCATTTTGAGCAATCACTTACCTGTCATTGTGACTGTCCATTCGCAGGGCTCCTCGACTCTACTTCTTAAGAGTGACCTTCAAACTTTTACGGGGAGAAGAGTAGCTTTTCCAGTAAAGTATGCAGAAGAATCATGTTTTCTTCCCTTCCAGGAAAGGCAGGGACCCCTTTGCCCCACTGCTCTCAGGGGTCCGCCTTCCAAAGACACAGAATCCCCCTGATCTGGAGCCTGTGAACCAGCTAGCTCTCTCACTAATTGAAATGACTCACCTGTAAGAGGAGGTGAGATTTGCAGCCTTAGAAGCTCATTTCCTGATCCTAAAGGAACACTAACTCAGGACTCAGACAGTGATTCACCTGGGGGGAGCAGTGGCTTAGTAGTACCTTAAATACCAGTAGGTTTGTGTAAAGCCTGGGGAGGAAAGAATCAAGGTATGCATTGCTGTAGCTTACCTTCCCTATCTCTTCTATGGGCTGCTGCTCTATATGGGGGAGTTATGAATGGGTGTGTGAGTGTGCATTTTAAATGATGATGATGATGATCTGACATTGGAGAAATACAAGACTTTTAACTTGAACCCGTGAGGTTAATGTAGTTTCTAGAAGACAACACAAAGGCTTGTTTTGGACCAACCAGCTTCTCTTGAAGATGAAAATCATATTTTTTGGTCACATAACCATTTAAAACTGGAAAACAGCCCCTCTGCTAACATTCTGAGACACAGAGCCTGCTCCCTTGGTTTAACTCTTTTTGAAATCCCAGCCCAAATGTCTCTGAAACATCCAGGAGTCTCCTTCATGACACACGTCTGACCATCCTTGTACAGATTAAAAAATTGTATTTATTGAGCACTTACTCTATGCAGAGCACTGTGAAAAGTGTTTGAAACCAATAAGGCCTAAAAAAAGAACCTATTAGAGACCACACTTCTGCTTTTTAAGCAAGTGGCCAAGCCCCTTGAAGGCAGGGGATCGTATCTACCAACCATAGTTTATTCTCCCAAGTGCTTAGTGCAGTGCTCTGCATACAGTGAGTGCTCAATAAATACCGCTGCTTGATTGATTCCTTCGCTGAACAGTCTTACGGAATGATAGAATTATTCCAGCTCCTTTTAATCTCAAATTAATAAAACCTTTCATTAAGAACCACTTATTTTGGATGATCCTGAAGGCCTTCATAATTCAACCAAAACCATAAAACAGTTCAGGTGCCTGGTATTTCTATGAGCATGCACTCTCATCACTCAATGTATGTGAAATCTGGTCTGAAGGTTGAGTCAAAGGAACAATAATTTCTAATTTCACAGGATCCTGGAACTCTCAGGGACCTCTAGGGGTCGACGCGGTGTTTTTGCCTAAATGAAATCCCAACAATCCAGGATATCATATCCCAGATATTTTGAGGGATGGAATTGTACCCTAATGTGTGTGTTCAATCAATCTATCAATCAATCAATTTTGTTTATTGAGTACTTACTATGTGCAGTAGACTCTGAAAGTGCTTGGGAGAGTACAGTATAACAGAGTTGATAGACATGTACCCTACCTGCAACAGGCTGGCAGTTTATCAATCAATCAAAATCTAATCAAAATGAATCAAAAATCAAAGGAAAAGTCACTGAAGAGTACCCGTTTCTAGATAGACTCTGCATGCATACAACCATTTTTTTCCAATATCCCAGCATGCACACTTGTCTAGATAGAACACAGTAATATTGAAAAAAGTGGTTGTGTGCTGGTGTACATGCAGAATCCATCAAGAAACGTGTACTAGTCAGTGACTTGATTTTTTTTATTGCTTTCTTTTAATTTTGATTCATTTTTCTTACTTTGACTGTGAGCTCCATGTGGGTCAGGAACTGTATCCAACCTGATAAAGTTGTATTTACCTCAGTGCTTAGAATGGTCTTTGACATGTACTAAGTGCTTAAAAATATGAATAATGATAACAATAATATGGGGTTCTTTAAGAATACAACTTCCAGATTATCAGAGACTGCATTGAATTGTCAGATATATGAGCCCATTTTTGGGTAGGGACCGTCTCTATATGTTGCTGACTTGTACTTCCCAAGCGCTTAGTACAGTGCTCTGCACACAGTAAGTGTTCAATAAATGTTATTGAATGAATGAATGAATATATGATCTTTTAGAAAATGTTAGATTATATATGGAGAAATATATAAGCCTAAAAAAACCCAATACCTTAAAACAATATATCTCATTTTTGTTTTTTGCCTTCAGACACCAGTTATGCTATTTAGACATGAACAAGAATCAACCACTCTTCCCACTCTGTTAATCTCTTTAACAGAGACCTTCTCATGCCTCTTCTAAAAACCAGTTAACAATTCATGGTCTGGTACATTTGGTAAAGAAAGGAACTTTACAAAAATGAATGTTTTTTCAATATTAGGTATATGACTCCTTTGTTGATGTTGATGAGAAGAGACAAAAGAAGAATCTGAAAAATAAATCCTAGAAAAATATCATCTTAACCCCAAGCTATGCTTGATAAAGATGAGTCTCCTCTCTCTGCTTTTCCAGTGTCCTCTCTTCTGCTGGCTGGGACCCCCCCAGTGGACTTTGGGGCATCTTTCCTCTCTGCCACTCTCCAGTGGAGCTCTGTGGCTTCCAATCATGATTCATCTTCCTCCTCCCACTGCTCCTTATATATAAGTTAGTTCAAGTTCTGCAGGTTTGCCAAGTGGAGACTGTGAGCTCCTTGTAGGCAGGCAATGTGTCTATCAAATCTGTTATACTCTCCCAAGCACTTAGGTACAAGTGCTCTGTACCCAGTAAGGTTTTTTTTTTAAATGGCATTTGTTAAGCACTTACTATGTGCCAGGCACTATTCTAAGCCCTGAGGTAGATGCAAAGTAATCAGGATGGACACAGTCCATGTCCCACATGGGGCCACTCAATAAATACACATCATCAGGTGTCCATTGTTCCTTAATCCAAAATTGATGCTGACCTCAGGTGTGAACACAGGATGTACAGTGCCCTGCACACAGTAAGCACTCAATAAATACGATTGAATGAATGAATGAATGAACTATAGATCTGAGTCTTTACCCTGGACCTGTGCAGGACCTGAGGTGACCGTGACTCTCCAGGGGCTTGTGGCTATTGAGAAGATCATGTTTTGAAATTTAATACAGTGGTCTATACACAGTCAAGGCTCATTACGTAAGATTGATTGAATAAGATTGATTTATTGAGATGTAGATTAACTCTTAAAAGTCCATTGAAGCAGATTCCTAACCATTGGGTGGTTATTGATTCACTCAGGTTGTTGAGTGGCTTTTCCATTTGGGAGGAGTCAGTGTTATTGGTGACGTGGTGCATACATGCAGTTTAAAGGCTGCTGCTCTTCTAGACCGTGAGCCCATTGTTGGGTAGGGACTGTCTCTATATGTTGCCAACTTGTACTTCCCAAGTGCTTAGTACAGTGCTCTGCACACAGGAAGCACTCAATAAATACGATTGAATGAATGAATGCTGATGCTGATTTTGAACGAGTGCTGCCTTGGATCTTTGCAGTCTAGAGGGAGGAGGGCAAGGTATTTCTTCCAGTCAATTCATTGCCCCCAAAATTAAGCAGCACATTTCCAGGAACATAATTGTCTTTGAGGCTTTTTGTTTGTTTTTAGAGGTTTGGAGTATTCTTGTCAGGAATTCAGTAAGCAACTTCAAGGTAAACTTGGATAGTCTAAGCCCACTTTAGCGTATGGTCAGGAGACGTTCTTCACTTGTTTCCCAGCACGAGTCATCTAATGGAAATGTTCAAGTCAGGCTTAAAGTATTCCCCACTTCCCTTTGGCAGCTGAGTCCTGAAAGGAACTCCAAGAGGACTGTGGTTTATGCCCTTTGTTTGCAGTTGGTCTATCTTGCCTTCCTGGAGGGAGGAATTGAGTTGTGCCTACTTTTCAAAACCTTGCTGAACCTCCTGAATTGTTAGGGTGTATAACAACATTGTGCATGGTATATCACAAGTGCTTCCCAGCCTCTCAATGCAAATTAGTCCTGGTAAGGAAAAAGTTAACATCAGAAATCCCTTATGCATTAATCTTGAAACACCCCATGCCAGTTGAAGCTTGTTAAAGCTGGTCTTGCCCAACATTATAAAAAAAAAAAGGGAAGCAGTACACGTTTAGTCACGAAAGTGAAATAAATGTATGCTTTGATGAAAAGAGCAACTCAAAACCAACCCATAACTTTATTACTGTTCAAATTATTTAAAGGTGAACCTGTTTGGTTTTTTTTTAATCTGCAATTAAATGACGTATTAATAGCTCAGACAATTTTACTCTCTTCAACATGGGGAAGCTTTTTTTTTTTACAAGTATGTTGGATTAATAAAGCCAAAGTTTAATTTTAATGCAGGCAAACCTTCTCAACAATGTGACTTGCATTGGAATTCTAAAGTTTCTTTGATGAAAGCATATTGGAGTTTGATCTAATCTGGCCAGGCAGAGATCCAGCTGCATGGTTCACCAGAGCTACGTTGGGCAAAAAGTCTGAGGCATTACCAGGATCGTGTACTAGATGTTGCCCCATAGATATTTCATGATTAGGAGCCCTGGGGCGCACCTCTGGCCTCACCCCTGTCATCCTGTGGGGAAGGGAAATATCCTTCCTCAGTAGACATAAGTGCAAAATCATTCTGCGTAGGGCCGGGTGTTAGAGGGTGAGGGGCAGAAGCACCACATAGGCAGCTCTGTCAGGGGACAGTGAGGAGAAGGTGGAGGGCATATAGTGGGCTGAAGGGGAAAGGGGATGGTCTGACAGGGTCTTTTCATTGTTTTCCTTCAAAGGTAAAGGAAGAGGTTTTAAAATTCTAGGGAAGGTTGGGATGAGATGTTCCAAGGACCCCTTCAACCTGCAATGGGTGGGGGGGGGGGGGAGAGAGAGAGAGAGAGAGAGAGAGAGAGAGAGAGAGAATAGCAGTAGTTTTGAAAATCTCTTTAATGTCCAGTGGGTCTATGCCAAAGATGATCTCCTCTACCTACTTTTCCCTTCTCCTTTCTTCTGCTGGCTGGAATTCCCAATGGACTTTGGGGTATCTCTCCTTTCTTCCCCTCTCCAATGGGGCTCTGTAGAGTCTATGGCTTCCAATCATGATTCCTTTTCCACCTCCCACTGCTCCTTAACTTCTCTGTGGTTTCCTAAATCCTCAGTTTATCAATCAATCAATTGTATTTATTGAGCGCTTACTGTGTGCAGAGCACACTACTAAGCGCTTAAGCAGACATCACAGCCATTTTCTCAGGAATGAAAATAAAGCTGAGCCACGAGAGTAAAAGAATGTACTTTTTCCAATATTTCCCTTTATAACAGCAGCAAACAGTGTGGTCTAGTGGAAAGAGCATGGACCTGGAAGACAGGGGACCTGGGTTCTAATCTCAGCCTCACCACTTGTCTGCTGTGTGACCGTTGGCTAGTCACTTAACTTCCCTGTGCCTCAGTTCCCTCATCTATCAAATGGGGTCTCAATGAGTGTCTTACCTCCTACTTAGACTGGGAGCCCCACGTGGGACTTGATCATCTTGTATGTACCCCAGTGCATAGTACAGTGCTTGGCACAGTGTAGGTGCTTAACAAATACCACAATTACTTTTAATTATTATCGTTATCATTATTACACAATGAATACTAAATCTCCTACTTTACTGGAGTATAACATACAGGAATCTTCCAGACATTGTCTATTTCGTTGCAGATGAAGGATCGTTAGCACATCGGGTGTGAGGGGAAAATATCTCTCCCATTATGACATCTCTTTCTCATTGCTAAGTGCTTAGTACAGTGCTCTGCACACAGTAAGTGCTCAATACATATGATTGAATGAATGAATTGTGGTGCCATTAAAACCTAATCTCTTGCTGCACTCCATGCGTGGGAACCAACTTTTCCATTCAAATGTGGGGGTGTATTTGGTGCAGGGTATTGAGGGGGCCAGGGCTTGGGGGTTCAGGGAGGAGAGTAGGGGAATGGGAGGAAAAGGAAGGGTGGTGGGTGAATAGGAGGTGTAGGGGAGAGAGGCAGGTGAAGGTGAGATGGGATGAGGTGATTGGTGGAAGGGAGAGAGAGTAAAGGTCTCAACTTCCCTGCCAGACATTCATTGCCATCTCTACTACCTTTGCCATTTCTTTCACCCTCTTTGAGTTCTAGGGCCAAGCCAGAGAGCATTATTATTATTATGGTATTTGTCAAGCACTCACTGTGTATCAAATACTGTTCTAAACACTGGGTTAGGTAGAACTTAATCAGGTGAGACACAGTCACTGTCTCAGAGGAGGCTCACAGCCCAAGTAGGAAGAATAGGTATTGAATCCCCATATATACAGTTGAGGAAACTGAGGCACAGAGGAGTTAAGTGACTTACTCAAGGGTCACTTAGCAAGAATGTGGCAAAGCTGGCCTTAGAAACCAATGTCGTTTGATGCTCAGGCCCCTATTTTTCCATTAGGCCATGCTGCTTCTTGCTGATTCCCTTCTCCCATTCCCATGGAGCTAAGTGAAGATGAGATATTTGTCTGCTTCACTCCTGGTCTGCTCAGGGCAGCTTCCTGGGATGAGGCAGCAGTTGAAGCAGTGGAGCCATTGTGGTACTGTGAGCCCTGCTAACCCAGTTGTTTTCCGTGCTGTTCTCCTGAGCACCGAGTGGCCACAGAGCCAGATTTACCACTGCACACGAGCCCCGATCTAGATGGCGGCCCCATGTCCCTTCAGCCACCTGGCTGTGGGGAATCCCAAACTCTCACCTGCACTGGTGACATTACTGGGGGTTTTCAACCCTAATTCCCATCCCAAAAGACCCCCCAGACTCACTTTAGGATCACTCAAACCCGTCAACCTCCACTGAGTCCTAGTGACCTTCAGTTCTCCAGTTCTTCTAATGTAGGTTTAGAGACCTTTCCTGCACTCCAAATCCCTGTTACCTGCTAATGCTACCACCATCCTTCAACTAAAGGCCAAACGTCTCCCAAAGGTGAAGAGGTCACTGGAGACTAGTCTACCACCCCCTTCTGGGGCTGGCCACAGGAAGCTCACGGACGAAACAGTCCCTCCCCATGGCTCCCCAGATCCATGAGTCTCACCACCACCTGGAGGTTCTCTTGCAACCCCTACCACAGGCTAAGATTAGAGATAACAATAATGTTTAACACTTTCTTAATTGTTAACATCGAAAACAATTCCAGTTCAAACCATCTTTCCCAAGATTGGATACGCTTCAGCATGGCTCAGTGAAAAGAGCCATTCCGTGTGCTTCAGATGCTGGGTTTCCCCATGCCCTTTCTCCCCTTCAGGGGCAGAAGTCTCACTCCTCCGGCATCCTAACCACTGGATCCTGAACCTCCAAGCTATCCTAACCCTTTCCAGGGGTCACCTCCGATGTCTTCCTGCACTCTGTATTTGTCCAGGATCACAGCATGAGCCTGCCTTTGTATCCTGCTGTCCCAGGTGTATGGCTCACAACCTGTCACCTACACAATGGCCAAGGGTACTCTTCTCTAACTACCTGGCCTCCCTACTTCCTTCCAAATCCTTCCCTCTGATTGGCTCAGCTAAGTATTTGCCCTTCCCTTAGGGAGGGGCATCACAGGGTAACTTTCTTCAATTCTTCCTCAACTTCCTCTTAAGTGTGAGGACCAGGGGAGCTGGCCATCACAGAGCTTCTTTCATGGAGGAACTCAGGGCTGCCTGGGGTAACTGGCAGTTATCTCAGGATGAGAGGAGTATCTGACCTTCCCTTGAGCTTGTTGAAGGGGAGAGGGATTGTAGCCTCCCATCAAGGGAAAACAAATGGAGCTGTCATCTCTCATTCTTTTCTAGTTGATGATAATAACAATAATAATAGTGTTATTTTTGTCAAGTCTTTACTATGTGCCAAGCACTTTACTAAGCATTGCAATAGATACAAGATAATCAGGTTGGACTTATTCCCTGTATCACATTGAGCTTTCTATCTAAGCAGGAGGGAGAGCAGGTATCAGATCCCCATTTTATAGATGAGGAAACTGAAACGCAAAGAAGTTAAGTGACTGACCCAAGGTCACCCCGCAGGCAAGTGGCAGAGCCAAGATTAGAACCTGGGTCTCCTGACCCAGGCCACTTAGCCCTGCTTCTCCCCTAGCTCCAGGAGGTAGGGTGGTTAAACTGTAGCCACCCGCTCTGCCCCAAAAGCTTTGGAGTGAAGCTAATGCCTTTGCCTATTGGTTCCAATTCCAAGGGAGAAATGGCCACCCCTGGCCTATGGGGCTGATGTTTTTTGTTCTAGTTCCAAGGGATTGGAGTGCTCGAACTCTCCACTGCTTCCTCCTCATCTGGGAGATTGATTTGGTAGGATTTCCCTCTAACGACTGTGAACTCATTATCGGCAGGGAACATGTCTGCTAATCCATTCAGTCATATTTATTGAACACTTACTGTGAGCAGCATACCTGTACTAAGCGTTTGGGAGAGTACGATACAACAATAAACTGACACATTCCCTACCGACAATGAGCTTACAGTCTAGAGTCGAGCTTACAGTCTTATTCTGTTGTATTGTACTCTCCCAAACGCTTAGTACAGTTCTCACTCTACACATAAGCGCTCAATAAATTCTATTGATTGATTGATTAATCGACAGCTAAATTTGGATAATTATGTTTTATGGCCTAATGGAAAGAGTCAGAAGAAGTCAGGAGACTGAGGTTTCACTGTGCCTTTGCCAATTGCTTGCTGTGTGACCCTGGGCAAAGCTTTTATTTTTATTTCATTTTGCATTTATCTCTCCTTCGCATTTTATGTTGATTTTGTGTTTTGATTGTTTAAGCTTTCCTCATGTGTTGGTCACCAGTCCCCTTTCCCCCTGTATTCTTAGATTATGGGCCTGTCTAATCCCCAGAGCTTTGTACACAGTAAGCATTTAGCAAATAGTACCACTACTGCTTAACTTCTCTATACCTCAGTTTCTTCAACTGTAAAATAGGGAATAAAATACTTGTTTTTCCTCACTGCTCAACTGTGAGGCCTGTGCAGGGCAAGTGACTGTGTCTAGTCTGATTATTTCATATCTCCCATAGAGCTTAACACAGTGCTTGGACACAATGAACCTCAGTAAAGGCAATTGTTAATATTCTTCAGCAGAACAACCTCCTCCCCTCACCTTAATTTTTTTAATGGGGCATTTTTAGTTGGAAATGTGGATATGGGAAGTTTGAATTCAGAGCTCTGAACAAAGCCCCCCAGGTCCAGCCCTTATCTGTCACTAGTGTTCTCAGCTGCCTCAAGTAGATGATCTGTTTCTTTGCTTGCACACTGACTCTGAATGTTCCCCGAAGATGAAAACACTCTACATCTATGACATATTCAGTGTAATTCTCTGTCTACCCTCTGTCTTGACTTACCTCAAAAAATTTCATACAGTAATTGCCTAAAAGGTTCCACAGACACAGTGATTGATAGGTGATTCTCCTGAGGGGGCTGGGGGTAGATTAGAAAAAGTGAAGCCCATACCAACAAAGAAAGTGTGAGTTAAATGGAAGTGTGTATTTGAAAGTGAATTGAATGGAAGTGTGTAGCAGCGTGGCTTAGTGGAAAGAGCCCGGGCTTGGGAGTCAAAGGTCACAGGTTCTAATCCCAGCTCTGCCACTTGTCAGCTGTGTGACCTTGGGCAGGTCATTTAACTTCCCTGGGCCTCAAGTCCCTCATCTGTCAAATGGGGATGAAGACTATGAGCCCCACATGGAACAACCTGATTACCTTGTATCTACCCCAGTGCTTAGAACAGTGCTTGGCACATAGTAAGCACTTAACAAATACTATTATTATTATTATTATTATTATTATTACTATTGAAGGTGACTCTCCTGTAAGTGAGGACTAGCCTTGTGTGCGAGGCTCTAGAGCAGCATGGCCTAATGTTTAGGACACGGGTCTGGGAGTCAGAAGAGTTTTAATCCCGGCTCTGCCAATTGTCTGTTGTGTGACCTTGGAGACCTCAGTTACTACATCTGGAAAATGATCATTAAGACTTTGAGCTCCATGTGAGACATTAACTATGTCCACCCTGATTGGCTTGTATCTATCCCAGAACTTAGTACAGTGACTGGTATATAGTAAGTGCTTAACAAATACCTTGAAAAATAATGTGTTTGCTAATTTCATTGTATCCTCTGAAGCATTTCATACAGTGCTCTGCACACAATAAGCACTCAATAAATACCATCGACTGTGCAGGTGTGAGTGCAAAGACCAATGTGGGATTGAAACTCCATCCCAGACTGTGCCTTCCCATCTTGTCCTTGGCCATACTGTTGAGTTTTTCACTGACAAGGTCTCTTGCCAGTGTCAAAACTGTCTCTTGGTGGCCTGATTATCCCCTGTGGAAGTTGTCTCCAAGCAGTTCACGTGGTTTGATGAAAAGCTCCATGGCCCAGTGGAGAGGACACAGGACTGACTCTTAGGAGCCCTGGGTCACAATCCTGCTTTGGCCACGTGTCTGCTGTGTGACTTTGGAAAAGTCCCTTCTCTGGGCCTCGTTTTCCTCAGCTGTACAATTGGGACAACGTGTTCTCCTTTCCTCCTACACTGTTTGCCCCATGTGGGGCAGGGACTGTGGCCTATCTGCTTATAGTGAATCTACTAGAGTTTCTCATTGCTTGGCACATAGTAAGTGCTCGACAAATTTTATTATTATTATCAGTACTGTTATTATTTCCTTAACCTTTCTTCAGAACCACCCTACTCCATAGCCCCATTTCAGTCCTCTGCACGGCAACCGATTGAGTACACTTCTGTCGTCTACACCAAACAGAAACTCCCCACCATTGTCTCCCCTTCTGGACTGTGAGCTCGTTTTGGGCAGGGAATGTGTCCATTTTTTGTTATATTGTACTCTCCCAAGCAGTTAGTACAGTGCTTTGCACACCGAAGTGCTCAGTAAATACAGTGAATAAATGAATGAATCAGCTTTAGAGCAGGCATTCAACTCTCCCCATCCTACCTCACCTTGCTCCTCCCCCACTGCAACCCAGCCTGCATACTTCACTTCCCTAATGCTAACCTACTCTCTGTACCTCCATCTCATTTCGCTCAGTGCTGATCCCTTGCTCATGTCCTCCGTCTTGCCTGTAACTCCCTCTGGCTTCTTATCTGGTAGGTGGGCATGGAGGTGCCTATCCACCTCCGCATCAAACAAAAACTCCTCATCGTTGGCTTTAAAGCACTCCACCACCTTGCCCCCTCCTACCTCACCTCACTTCTCTCCTTCTACAGCTCAGCCCACACACTTTGCTCCTCTAATGCTAACCTTCTCACTGTCCCTTGATCTCGCCTATCTCACCGCTGACCCTTAGCCTAAGCCCTGCCTTTGGCCTGGAACACACTTCCTCCTCAAATCCGACAGACAGTTACTCTCCCCCTCTTCAAAGTCATCTTCTCCATGAAGCCTTCCCTGACTAAGCCCTCCTCTCCAATTCTCCCATTCCCTTCAGCATCACCCTAACTTGCTCTCTTTGTTCTTCCCCCCACTCCCCCAGCCCCAGAGAACTTATGTACATATCTGTAATCTATTTATTTGTATTGATGTCTGCCTCCCCCTCTAGACTGTAAGCTCCTTATGGACAGGGAATGTGTCTGCTTATAGTTGTAGTGTACTCTCCCAAGTACTTAGTACAGTGCTCTGCACAGAGTAAGAGCTCAATAAATGCTATTGAATTGAATTGAACATCTGACAGACCACCATTCTCTCCATCTTCAAAGCCCTAATAAAGTCCTATATCCTCCAAGATGCCTTCTGAAATTAACCTCTCAATTCCCCAATCGCCCTTAGTTCTGCGTTGCCTATGCATTTGTATCTTTACCCTCTGAGTGTTTTGTTACTCCACCCCCAGCCCCACAGAATTTAGGTACACATCCGTTTACTCTGTTACTTTCCCTATCCATATCTGTCTCTCCCAACTAGTTTGTAAGCTCCTTGGGTACAGGAATCATGTTATCTAACTCTATTGTATTATAATCTCCTGAGCACTTAGAACAGTCTCTGCACAGAATAAGTGCTTAATAATAATGATAATCAAAATCATAATGATAATTGGGGTATTTGTTAAGTGTTTACTTTGTGCCAAGCACTGGACTAAGTGCTGAAATAGGTATAAAATAATCAGGTCCAACATGGGGTTCATATTCGAAGTAGGAGGGAGAGCAGATGAGGGAACTAAGGCACAGAGAACTGAAATCTCTTGCCCAAGGTCACACAGCAGGCCAATAGCAGAGTCAGGGTTAGAACCCAGGTTCTCTGACACCCAGGCCCATGCTCTTTCCACTGAGCCACACTGCTTCATTGTTTAAATTCCATTGATTGATCAGGAAACTTTGGAACAGAGACGCTCAAAGCAAGGGCGGTATAATCTGGGGTTCAGCTGAGATTGCAATGGCTAGGCTTGGCATTGTCCACTAGTCTCAATCATTGTCATATGCAGTGCTGCTTTTCACTGAGAAGAAAAGGTTCTGTAGCATCCATCTGTCATCTTCCAAGTCCAAGTCAACCCTAACAAAACTGATGGCCATGGTGACTTCCCTGATTAATTTCTCAGAAGCAGCATGGCCTAGTGGATACAGCAAGTGCTTGGGAGTTGTAAGGACCTGAGTTCTAATCCTGGCTCAACCATTCGTGTGCTGTGTGACCATGGGCAAGTCACTTCACTTACTTGGGCCTCTGTTACCTTTTCTGTAAAATGGGGATTAAGACTGTGAGCCCCATTTGAGACATGGACTTTGTCCAACCTGATTAGTTTGTTTCTACCCCAGCACCAAAGTGCTTAACAAATATGTTTACAATTTACCACTTCTGTATCACATAAGCATTTGGGTTACTCATCTCACCTCCCTTGTACCCTGTTGCCCTTATGGACTTAGGCTTATAATAATGATAATAATAATAATAATAATAATAGTGGCATTTATTAAGCACTTACTATATGCAAAGCACTGTTCTAAGTGCTGAGGAGGTTACAAGGTGATCAGGTTGCCTCACAGGGTGCTCATAGTCAGTCCCCATTTTACAGATGAGGTAACTGAGGCACGGAGAAGTTAAGTGACTTGCCCAAAGCCACACAGCTGACAATTGGCAGAGCCAGGATTTGAACCCATCACCTCTGACTCCAAAGCCCGTGCTCTTTCCACTGAGCCAATTACTTTTCTCTACCTGTAATTTATTTTAATTTTTGTCTCTCCTGCAAGGCCTTAAGCTTCTTGAAGGCAGGGTTGATGTCTACCAACTCTTCTGTACTCTGCCGAATGCTGTGTATATTTTTTTAATGTATTCATTCATTCATTCATTCATTCAATTGTATTTATTGAGCACTTACTGTGTGTTAGGCACTTACTATGGGTCACACACTGTTTTAAACACTGGAGGAGATACAAGAGGAGCAGCATGTTTTAGTGGAAAGAGCACAGGCTTGGGATTCAGAGGACCTGGGTTCTAATCCCAACTCTGCCAAATGCTTGTTATGTGACCTTGGGCAAGTCACTTAAATACCCTGTACCTCAACTTTCCTCTTCTCTCTTCTAATTAGATTGTGAGCCCCATGTGGAACAGGATTGTGTCCACCTTAATTAATTTGTATCTACCCTGGCACTTCCAACGGTGTTTCATGCATAATGAGCGCTTAACTAATACCCTTAAAAATAAAGTTAATCTGGTTGGTCCCTATCCTGTGTGGACCTCACAGTCTAAGTAGGAGAGAAAACAGGTATTTAATCCCCATTTCTCAGTTAAGGAAAATGAGGCAGAGATAAGCTAAGTGACTTGCTTAAGGTCACAAAGCAGGCCCCTGACTCCCAGGTTCATACTCTTTCCACTCTTAGTGCTCTGCATGGAGTAAGCATCCAATAAATTCCATTAAATGATTGATTAATTGCTTGCCACAGGGATTTATAGTCAAAGTTATGGAGCATGGGCAAACAGAATTTTGTGCAAATTCAAAGCCTCTACCAGTCAAGACCAAATGTAAATAATATCAGTGTATCAGTGTTGGGCATTTGGTAAACTGTGGTACTTATTAATCACTTGCAATGTGCCAACAGTGTGCCAAGCACTGGGCCAATTGCAACAGAATGAGATCAGACCGTCAACCGTAGTGGATAGGCATTGTGTCTGCTCACTCTGTTGTACTGTATTCTCTTAAGTGCTTAATACAGTGATCTGCACATAGTAAGTGCTCAAAACCACTGATAATGATTAAGATCAGACACAGGTCCTGTCTCTCAAAGGGCTCACTGTCTAAGTATATCGGTCTGTGTATCTCAGTCTTGAAAGCAGTAGGTTTAACTCACCTAGAGAAGTGAGCAGCATGAATTAAATGGTCTTGAATTAAATATTCTGATTTCCCATGAGACGCTCTTAAAACCAGCAGCGCAGCCATTTCTCCTGGCAGTCTCTCAGGGGTGTGCCTCCCCAAAGGTGAGGTCCGGATCCGTCTTCAGTAATGATCTAGCAGTTCAGGGTGGTGCCCAATATAAAGGCTAAAATGGAAAACCCCCTTGCGCCAGGGACCTCTCATGGGGTACTGTCTTAGTGATTGGTGGCGGGGGGTTAAATTGTAATGCAAGTGTGAAAATTTTGGCATGCTTGATTCAGTTCCAGAAAATTGTCATCCTTTCTATTTGAGTTTCACTAGAGGAGTGGCAGAAGTTCACAGGGTGGGGGAAGGGATTTGGTTTTTTTCCCAAACTGGTTTACCCAGCCTTTCTGTAAAACTTGACTCTGGTTGTCTCTTGATCCCTATCTTAACATGATGGAAACAAGCACCCAAGAATCACCCAGCAGTGGCAGCTGACTGGGATCCTTTAAGCATCGACACACCCCTTATTTAGGGTATTTGTTAAGCGCTTGCTATGTGCCAGGCACAGTACTATGTGCTGGGATAGATACAGAGTCATCAATGTGGACACAGCCCATGTCCCACATAGGGCTCACAGTTTTAATCACCACTTTACAAATGAGGTAGGTAAAGCCCAGAGAAGTGAAGTGACTTACCCAAGGTCCCACAGCAGATAAGTGGCAGAGCCAGGATTAAAACCCAGGTCCTTCTGACTCCTAGGTCCATTCTCTATCCACTAGGCCCTTTTTTGACACAAGCTCAGCTGTCTTTATCTGGGGTTTCATCCCCCATCAGTTTTACTCTTTTTCTTCTGGAGAGAATACAACCTGTATAATACTAATAATAATAATGATGGCATTTATTAAGCACTTACTATGTGCAAAGCACTATTCTAAGCGCTGGGGAGGTTACAAGGTGATCAGGTTGTCCCTCGGGGGGCTCACAGTCTTCATCCCCATTTTACAGATGAGGTAACTGAGGCACAGAGAAGTTAAGTGACTTGCCCAAAGTCACACAGCTGGCAATTGGCGGAGCCGGGATTTGAACCATGACCTCTGACTCCAGAGCCCGGGCTCTTTCCACTGAGCCACGTTGCTTCACCTGTATCTACAGTCTTTTGGAACATGTGAAATGCCTCTGAAGCAACCAACTTCATTTTCGGTTCCAGTTCTTAGATAGGCAAGAGCTTTAGAAAAACCTTGCTGAAGCTGAGATATTGCTATGTAACTTTTTCGTGATTGAACTTCTCATTTGTTTAATGGGTTTAGTGAGTTTGTTGTGCTCTAAGACAAAGATAATAATAATAATAATAGTATTTGTTAAGGGCTTACTTTGAGCCAGACACTGTACTAAGTGCTGGGGTGGATGCAAGCAAGTCGTGTTGGACATAGTCCCAGTCTCATGTGGCGCTCACAATCTCAATCCTCATTTTACAGATGAGGCCCATAGAAGTGAAGTGATTTGCCCACAGTCACAAAGCAGACAAGTGGCGGAGCCAGGATTAGAACCAGGATTAGATTAGTTCTGGGCAAGGGTTACCCAGTGGCTCTTAGCCTAGAAATGGTGGGCTGGTTTGAGTAGAGGTAAGAGGTTGGGTGGAAGAGGAAACTGGTGTGTCTGAAGTTTTTTTTCTTAAATTTAGTAAAAAAAAAGATTATCGGAAAGTGAGAAGCAGCATGGCCTAGTGAAAGAGCATGGGCCTGGGAGTCAGAGGACCTAAATTCTGATCCCAGCTCTGCCAATTACTTTGTTGTGTGACCTTGGGCAAGTTACTTAACTCTTTTTTGCCTCAGTTTTCTCAACTCTAAAATTGGGATTTAATCCCTTTTCTCCCTAATAATGATAATAATAATTGTGGTATTTGTTAAGCACTTACTATGGGCCAGGCACTGTACTAAGCTCTGGGGTGGATACAAGCAAATCGGGTTGGCCACAATCCCTGTCTTACATGGGGCTCATAGTCTAAATCTCCATTTTACAGATGAGGTAACTGAGGCCCAGAGATGAGAACTGTTTCCCACTTGATTGACCCCAACACTTAGAACAGTGCTTGATACATAGTAATTGCTTAACAAATACCATTATGAGAAACAGAAAGAGTTACCCTTATCTGGGAAATTTTCAGGAGAACCTGAGAAGTTTAGAATGTGTTCCAAGTAAGATGATAAGGTTTTGGTCACTCATATGGGACTGGGCAGCAGAGACAGGAAGGCACATTGACAGAGGTGACCAAAAAAAGAGAGAAAGAGAGCAAAAGGGTCAGAAAAAGAAGAGAGCAAAGGGGGTACTTAGAGAAACAAAGGGATGGGGACAAGGGAGGCAACCATAAGCATATACACAGGCCCACAGACATACATATGGACATGTGCAGACAATTTAGCACTCACTTCCACCTTGGAACTGCTGTAATTCCATGCCGTGCCATACGGCTTCCCACTGAGACTGCTGCCCAGGTCCTCCAGTAGTCTTCCCTGTTCCTTCTCCCACTCCTTTCTGCATTGTCCTGACTTGCTCCCTTTATACATCCCACCTTTCATTCATTCATTCATTCAATTGTATTTATTGAGTACTTATTGCATGCAGAGTACTGAGAGAAGGTTAGTACAAAGGGAGCAAAATGTTCAGGCTGGGTTGTAGAAGGAGGGAAGCGAGGTGAGGTAGGAGGGGGCAGGGTGGTGGAGTGCTTTAAGGCCCATGGTGAGGAGTTTTTGTTTCATGTGGAGGTGGATGGGCAACCACTAGAGTTTTTTGAGGAGTGGAGTGACATGTCCTGAATGTTTCTGTAGAAAAATGTTCCAGGCAGCAGAGTGAAGTAACAGCAACAACGATGGTATTTGTTAAGTGCTTACTATGTGCCAAACACTGTTCTAATTTGCTGGTGTAGATACAAGGTAATCAGATGTCCCATGTGGGGCTCATAGACTTAATCCCCATTTTACAGATGAGGTAACTGAAGCACAGAGAAGTTAAGTGACTTGCCCAAAGTCACACAGTTGATAAGTGGCAGAGCTGGGACTGGAGTATAGACTGAAGCAGAGGGAGACAGGAGGCTGACAGGAGGTCAGCAAGGGGGCTGATGAAGTAAATGCAGGCAGGTTAGGGTGAGGGACTGTATTAATGTGGTAGCAGTTTGGATGGAGAGGAAAGGGCAGATTTTAGCAGTGTTGTGAAGGTGGGACCGACAGGATTTAATGATGGATTGAATATGTGGGTTGAATGAGAGAGAGGAGTCAAGGATAACACAAGCTTATGGGCTTGTGAGACAGGAAAGATGGTGGTGTCGTCTACAGTGATGGGAAAGTCAGGAGGAGGACAGGGTTTGGGTGGGAAGGTGAGTAGCACTGTTTTGGACATGTTAAATTTGAGGTGACAGGAGGGCTTCGAAGTAGAAATGTCTTGAATGCAGGAGGAGATGCGAGACTGCAGAGAGGGAGAGAGATCAGGGCTGGAAATGTAGATTTGGATAGAGGTGGTAGTTGAAGCCGTGGGAGCAAATGAATTCTCCAAGGGAGTGGGTGTGGATGGGGAATAGAAGGGAACCCAGAACTAAACCTTGAGGGACATGCCCCCCCCCCCCCCCACCTCCACTTACGTACATATCTGTAACTTATTTATTTATATCAATGTCTTTCTCCCCCTCTAGACTGTAAGCTCATTGTGGGCAAGGAGTGTGTCTGTTTTATTGTTAGATCACACTCTCCCAAGCAATTAGTACAGTGCTCTGTGCACAGTAAGCACTCCCTAAATGGGATTGACTGATTGCTCCAAAGATCTGGGTCCTGCCAGTGGAGCACTTGTATGGTAAGTCGGACTATGAGCCAGTCTCCTGGCTTCTTCAGAACTGGCCTCTTTCTGGACCAGTGGTTGGAGTTTCTGGCATGGCCAGATGATATGCTTTTTGCTATCCTGGATACTCCCATCACTGTTCTGAAACACAGCCAGTTCACCTGTGTGTGCAGTAGTTTTGGTGCATCTGAGGGGTTTGGTTTTCCCCATCCCAGACTACGGGGGCCTTTAAATCAACTTCATCTTCGGCTTTCAGGCTGCAGAATAGGCCACCAAACAGTGCTGCTGCTTCTTCCAATTCGGGACCCTTGCTCACTTTAGTCGAATGAATAACGAGTGATGGACTCTGAAAGTCATTCCATATATCTGACTCCCCAGAGGTTCTGGAGAAAAGACACTCTCCCTTGCTGAAAGGTACACTTCTCTCCTTCCTTTGGGTCCTCAGTTTAAACATTTCCTGCCAATGGTTCAATAATTTTTTGGAGAAAAACACTGCCCATTCAGGACAGGAATCCCAAATCCAATTCACGCTTCTGGAAATTCAGAAAGAATCTCTAATGTAGTAGGGTATGGGTGATAACAAAATGGAAAAAGCTTTTGACATAGCACTTATGGGTCTCTGGCTTTACATTTGCCTGCCATATTTGGTTTCTTCTAGATAGAGGTCTTTGGAGGGAGATTAATTGTAGTTAGTTCACTTTATTCAATGTAAACATTTTGCCTGTTTTCCATGCTTTTTGACCTGGATAATCAGGCAGGCTTTTTATTTTTTTGAGATTAGCTTGATTTAAGTATTTTTCACAGGTAGCATAGGAAATCCTAAGGTGACCATAGATTTCCCCTTTCCGTTCTAAAGGTCTGTCCCCCGAGTATAGGACTCGATTTTGTAAATCACCTCTCCTAAAGCACTAAGGCATGCTCAGCCCTTGGAAATTTGCTTTACTTCATAGGCTGTGTGGTATTTACTATTTTGTTTTCTTATGGTATTTGTAAAAAACTTACTTTGTGCCAGGCACTGTACAAAGTGCTGAGGTAGATACAAAGTAGTCAGGTTGGACACAGTCCATGTTCCCCATGGGGCTCACAGTCTTAGTCCACCTTTTACAGATTAAGTAACTGAAGCAGAGAGAAGTGAAGTGACTTGTCACACAGCAGACAAATTGCAGAGCTGGGAGTAGAACCCATGACTTTCTGACTCTCAGGCCTGTCCACTATTCCATTCTGCTTCTCCACTATGCCATGTACCTGGTTTATTAAACTGAAGGATCAGTTAGATCTGCTAGAATTCTTTACATTTTTAAATTCCTGGATTAAATTTTCTACCTCAGCACTATATTTCTGGTTATGATGTACAATTAGGGTCATAACAGTGGGCTAATAATTAATAATAGTAATTATGATACCAGTTAAGTGCTTGCTATGTGCCAAATATTGTACTAAGTGCTGGGGTAGATAAAGAGAATCAGGTCAGACACAATCCTTTTCCCACACAGGGCTTCTAGAGTAAGTAGGTGGGAGAACAAAGTGTTGAATTACCTTTTAATAAAACTGAAGCCCAGAGAAGATAAGTGATTTAACCCAGGTCACACAGTGGGCAAATCTAATCTTCCCTGGATTAGAACCCTGGTTTTCTGATTCTCAGGTTTATGCTGTTTTCACTAGACCATGCTACTTCCCATGGGCTGTTTAGTTTCCTCATCTGTAAAATGGGGATTTCAATACCTGTTCTCCCTTCCAGTTAGACTGTGAGCCTCATCTGGGACTAGAACTGCGACCAACTTGATTACTGTGCTTAGTACAGTGGTTGGCATGTAGTAAGTGCTTATATACGTGCTGAAAATGCAGACAGGAAAGTTAGTCACACATCCATCTTTTCAGCCACACTGACACACCTGGATAGGATTTCACTATTAGTAGCAACATTTTTGAAAAAGAACTAATACTATACATATGCATCTGCACACCTACATTTAAATGCCTGTGTTTGTGTATGGGCAAAGAAGTGTATAATTTTGCATATGAATAAAGGAGAGATCCTTTGAGATTACTGGGTTAAGAAAATTCCCCTGTAGGCCTGCAGACATAGTAATGATGTTGCACCATCTTATGTAGCTCATTTATTTGGACGTGTGGTTTGGATTTAATCATTTATTGTAATATTTTATAATCCATTAGTAAATGGATAACATGCTTGGTCAAGGTAATGAAGTCTTAGTAATACCCTACCTCTCACCACAGTTATCGTGATGAAATTTTTGCTGAGAAGTGGGATGGAACTTCGTTGTTGGTTGTGAGTGGGAGAAGAGGAAAGGGAAAGAATCTCCCCCTCTAGACTGTAAGCTCCTTGTGGGTAGGGAAGGTGTCTACCAACTCTGTGTTGTCTCCCGGAACTACTGAGTACAGTGCTCTGCACACAGAAGATGCTCAATAAATACCATTGATTCATCAATTGATTGATTGAATGGAGGGGAAAAGGGAAAGAAGGGCAGACGGAAAGAAGGGAGGGAGAGACAGAGAGTATGATAGTGTTCTGTATTATCTGAGAAAAATGATGAGGTTTTTGTTACGCTCTGGTTTCAAGGTGCTCTTACTACATTAACTCCAAATTTTTAATATCAAGGACAGTGTAAATTTTGTTTGGGGATGTCATCACTCCTCAATAACCTCCAATGGCTACTTAATTCCCTCCACGTCAAGCAGAAATTTCTGACTTCAAGACCCTCCACCAGCCTCTCACTCATCTTGTCTCTGTCCTTCATCTGCTCCCTGACCCACAATCTCACATCTCTCCAGTAAGCCTGCTCATTTTATCTTGCTCTCTACTCTCCCACCTCAATTCTCACACCCTACCCCCAGCCTGGAAGTCAAATCCTCCTGTAAATCCACCAAACCACAACTTTGACCAACTCTAAAGCCCTTCTGCAAGCCCATCTCTTCCAGAAGGCATTTCCCAACTAATTTCATGGGCCTGGGATTCAGTACGATCTGGGTTCTAATCCCAGCTCTGCCACTTATCTGCTGTGTAACTATGTGAAAGTCACTTAATTCATCTGTCCCTCAGTTATCTCATATGTAAAATGAGGATTAAGATTGCCAGTTTTATGTAGAACAGGGACTGTGTACAACCTGACAAATTTGTATCTTTTCCAGTGCTTAGTACAGTGCCTGGCACATAATAATAACAATAATAATTATGGTATTTGTTAAACGCTTACTATGTGCCAGGCACTGTTCTAAGCACTGGAGTAGATACAAGATATTCTAGTTGGACATAGTCCCTGTCCTACATAAGGCTCACAGTCTTAATCCCGATTTTACAGATGAGAGAACTGAGGCACAGAGAAGTGAAATGACTTGCCCAAGGTCACACAACAGATAAGTGGTGGAGCCAGGATTAGACCCCATGACCTTCTGACTCCCAGGCCTGTGCTCTCACTGCTACACGTGCTGCTCCTAAGCAGCGCATATAGTAAGTGCTTAACAAATACAAAAATTATTATCATTATTATTAGTTATTATTATTCATCCATTCATTCAATTGTATTTATTGAGCACTTACTGTGTGCAGAGCACTGTACTAAGCAATTGGGAAGTACAAATCGACAACATATACAGACAGTCCCTACGCAACAACGGGCTCACAGTCTAGAAGGGGGAGACAGACAACAAAACAAAACATGTAGACAGGTGTCAAAATCGTCAGAACAAATAGAATTAAAGCTATATGCATATCATTAACAAAATAGTAAATATGTACAAGTAAAATAAATAGAGTAATAAATCTGTACAAATATATATACAGGTGCTGAGGGGACGGGAAGGATGTGGGGCCCGGGGGGTTGGAGAGGAGGAGAGGAAAAGGGGGCTCAGTCTGGGAAGGCCTCTTGGAGGAGATGCGCTCTCAGTAGGGCTTTAAAGGGAGGAAGAAAGCTAGCTTGGCAGATGTGTGGAGGGAGGGCATTCCAGGCCAGGGGAAGGATGTGGACTGGGGGTTGATGACGGGACAGGCGAGAACGAGGTACATTGAGGAGGTTTGCTGCAGAGGAGCGAAGGGTGCGGGTTGGGCTGTAGAAGGAGAGAAAGGAGGTGAGGTAGGAGGGGGCAAGGTGATGGAGAGCCTTGAAGCCTTGAGAGTGAGGAGTTTTTGCTTGATTTGTAGGTTGAAAGGCAGCCACTGGAGATCTTTGAGGAGGGGAGTGACATGTCCAGAGTGTTTCTGCACAAAGATGATCTGGGCAGCAGAGTGAAGTATAGACTGAAGTGGGGAGAGGCAGGAGGATGGGAGATCAGAGAGGAGGCTGACCCAGTAATCCAGTCAGGATAGGATGAGAGATTGAACCAGCAAGGTAGCGGTTTGGATGGAAAGGAAAGGGCGGGTCTTGGCAATGTTGCGGAGGTGAGACCGGCAGGTTTTGGTGACGGATTGGATGTGTGGGGTGAATGAGAAAGCGGAGTCAAGGATGACACCAAAGTTGCGGGCTTGTGAGACAGGAAGGATGGTAGTGCCATCTATAGTGATGGGAAAGTCAGGGAGAGGGCAGGGTTTGGGAGGGAAGATAAGGAGTTCAGTCTTGGACATATATTATCTACCCCTCAGTGTTTAGTAAAGTGCCTGGCACATAGTATATGCTTAAAAAAACTTTTAAAAAATAAAGAAATTCTATAACCCCAGTTTATATCACCCCAACAGCCATCCTTAGCCTTTTTGTGACTATCGATTTAGTGGAAGGGTTGTTAAATGTCAAGCCCTGGACCTACCCTCTAGACTGTAAAAGCATCTTCCAACTATATTGGATTGTATTCTCTCAAGTGCTGAGTGCAGTGCACTGCACAAGTAAACAATTTAATAAATACCATTGATTGATTGACTAATTACTCAAGGGCATGGAGCAGGTCATCTCAGGATTATGTAATCCATCCCTGTCCCGGACAAGCCCTCAGTTCATTACTTGCAGGCATGGACATGCAATCCGTTTAGCTCAGCGAAGCCTGTTGTTGGGTAGGGGCCGTCTCTATATGTTGCCGATTTGTACTTCCCAAGCACTTAGTACAGTGCTCTGCACACAGTAAGCACTCAGTAAATACAATTGAATGAATGATGACTGTATCTGAACTGATTACCTTATATCTACCCCTACGCTTAGTACAGTACTTGGCGCGTAGTAAGCTCTTAACAAATACCATTTAAAAAAATAAAACTTTGAAGGGGAGATCTCAAGGAAAGCAGGAAGGCTCTGATGATTGGATTTCCCTCACTCCTAACTCTTCTCGAATTTAAGAGGTGACCTCTAGTGGTTGATCGGGCTCATTTATTCAATTTGAATTGTCATCCCAAGTTACACTGCTCTTTCTGATGTGTTATCCAGTTTCTCAGTTAGAGGATATAGAAATGAAATATCAACTTTATCCACTCTGCGTGCCTGATATTCAAACGAAGCAAAACGTTTCCGTTCAAATTATCTCCTTCCTTTTTATTGCTTTAATTCATTTCCCCAGTAAAAATCAAATTAGGCAGGTGTATTCTATATCATTCCCTCAGAAATCTGGCAAAGTCACAGGAATGAAATACTTGTCTGATTGTCAAGACAAGGTTATATTGTCAGTTTGAGTGGTTTGAAGTTCTTGACTCGTTGGAATGGTTTTTCTCCCCTTCATACAAGGTAGTTTTTCTATGAATTTCTTGCACAGAAATATGTATATCAAGGGGTCCATGAAAATATTGGTAGTCGCTATAAAAAGAGTGATTTCTTTAGCAATGAACAGTTGGTTTTGCATGGCACAATTTGTGGTGCTGTTTGTCTGGCTTTGCGTATATGGTACTCTTGCGAAGTGAAATGGGCCAAAACACAAGAAGAAGACAGCCACCACGATGAACACACGACTCTCCATTTTCTTGTTGCTTCCTCTGCTTTTGCCTTTGGATTTTTTATAAGACTGGTACACCTTTTTGGCAATCACCACGTAGAACAGAACCATGAGAACAAAAACAGACCAGAAGATGAACTGAGACACATAATTCACCACTTTATGCCATTTCAAACCCCACGGGCTCTTCAGGGAGGCACATTTTCTCACAGATAAGGGTGTTGCCTTTCTGTTCGATAAGATCATGTTGGGCAAAGAGAGAAGAAACAAAAAAATCCAGATCATGACTGAAAGAGTTTTTGCAAAAATTGGTTTCTGCACGCAAAACTTCCCAAAGGGTCTGATGATCTTAAGAAACCGGTCAAATGCTATGAGCCCTAGGAATAGTATCCCAATGTACATAGTTTCGTAAAAGACGACGGCTGAATAACGACAGACGAAACCTCGGAGTTTCCAAGACACCAGGTAGGAATCGGTGAGGATTTTGAAAGGGAGCATGAGAGTCATTATCAGGTCAGCCACCAGAGTGTTCTTGAGGTAGACAATGAACGTAGATGAGCTGGGAATCTGAAAGAAGGCCCATAGTGCCAGACTGTTGAGTGAAATACTGACCAGGAACAAGACAGAGTAAAGTGCTGGGAATATCAATTGAGTAATCCGGGTGTCTCTTGGACAGCGATCTGAGCCGTTGGATGTACCGTGAGAGATGTTCATCAGAGTGGAGTTCATGGTTTCTGATGTCACCTTTAAAGAAAACAAAAAAACAAAAACACAGACATAGAAAAAGAAAAAGAAAAATCAAGCATTTAGGATTTTTTGTAAAGCAGTTTATCCAGAACTGGTGATACAGTTCATTCACTGCTTCAAAAAATAAACATTTTCTTGTTATGACAAAAGATTTGAGATTTATGCGATTGTCATTTCTTAAATTGATAAAATAGAGCATTGTTATTCTGGTTTGAGATTTGTAAAAGAGTGACAAAGGTAGGTTTTCAGAACAATCTCTGTCCAAAATAAAGTCTCAGTGCCTGGAAATGTCAAAGAAGAACTATAAAGAGTGATTCTAAAAGCTGACATATTACCAGTATAATATGACATCCTCTGGATAATTGCTTCAGCTTTGAAACTCTTGTTCCTACTTACTAATCTGACAGCCCTGAACAAAGGAGAATGTAATATGTTTTCCATAAGTTATGTTCCAAACCTTTTGTTTATCATATTTATTAAGGCACTTTGACTTAAAGCATATTACATATTGCATATACAGCAAAACATACATAATAAATTTTTTAAAATCACCTTTTGTTGAATGGACAGTTGAACAGAGCGCTCTATCTCTTCTGAATGCAGCGTCATTCGTTCTGGGTGAGAGGGGATGTGTTGGCTTGGATTACAGCCTCAAACGTTTTCATGAGTCTTCCTTCCTCATTTTCAGGATCGTGTGCTCTGAAACTTTTTATGGAACTACTTGTTTCTGACTGGAACATTTATATCACGGAAGCAGGGGTAGAAGAAACAACTCTTTCTCTTAATTTGGCTCGCCTATTGTTTATTTATCCTTATGCATTTGAACACTCCTTTAGAAAGCATGATGAAGATTCACTTATTTCTGCCCTGAAATATATTTCCCTCTATCTCTTAATTTGAAAGCTGTGCCTATGAATCAGCTCAGAGTAACTATTATTTATGGTATATGTTAAAAGCTTACTATGTGCCAGCCACTGTACTAAGAGCAGGGATAGTAGATACATGCAATTCAGGGTGTAATAATATTAATAATAATGGCATTTATTAAGCACCTACTATGTTTAAAGCACTGTTCTAAGCAATGGGGAGGTTACAAGGTGATCAGGTTGTCCGACGGGGGGCTCACAGTCTTAATCCCCATTTTACAGATGAGGTCACTGAGGCATAGAGAAGTTAAGTGACTTGCCCAAAGTCACACAGCTGACAATTGGCAGAGCCGGGATTGTATGACTGTGAGCCCCCCGTGGGACACTCTGATCACCTTGTAACCTCCCCAGCACTTAGAACAGTGCTTTGCACATAGTAAATGCTTAATAATAATAATAATGATGGTATTTAAGTGCTTACTATGTGCAAAGCACTGTTCTAAGTGCTGGATAAATGCCATTATTATTATCCAGCACTTGGAACCGTGCTTTGCACATAGTAAACGCTTAACAAATGCCATCATTATTATTATTTCCTGGGGAAAGGATGATCTACATTTCCCAAAGAAAATGAAGAGGAAATCTAATCCATCAGATGGGAAACATTTGGTCTCCTGCCTGTGTTTCGTATTTCCCAAAAAGAGGTGTAGCCCATGTAAGAGCAAAATGGGTGGGAGTTTGGGGAAGGGCCTGGGGCCTGATGAATTTCTGGGTGTGGCGGCTTAGAGGCACCTAATATGGTATTTTTTGGGTCCCCTGGTTTGAGTCGGGGTTTAAGATGACTTTGTAGCCAGGGATTTAGGTCATCTTGATTACTTCTCAAGTGAAGGGGGCAAATCCTAGGCAATGTGTGGGACATTGGTCGTTTCAAGTTTAGATTTTTTGTCAGAGGAGGCCCAGGTTTCTCTCTGCTGATATGCATCTGGAAGACTGACTACCAATGTTTGCTCTAAAGGCTGAAAACTTAAAAGGGCCTCTGTGGAAACTGCCAGTGGATTGGAGCCCATATTTGTTTAAGCCTTATGGGAGGAGTGGGAAAGACGCTATCTGGTTTCTGTCATCTTTTTCTCTTTGTGGCATATATCTAGAGGGAGCTTGCTTCCTCTAGTACCCTTTTAAGTATGCTCTCTCTCTGTCTTTGTCTCTCTCTGTCTCTCTGTCTCCGTCTTTCATCAACCCTCATTTTGTATCATCCACAAGTAAAGGGGACATGGTGGCACTTTTCTAAAAGTCACATTTAGCTCCCCCCCCTACATCCCAGAAGCAGCATGGCTCAATGGAAAGAGCCCGGGCTTTGGAGTCAGAGGTCATGGGTTCAAATCCTGGCTCCGCCAATTGTCAGCTGTGTGACTTCGGGCAAGTCACTTAACTTCTCTATGCCTCAGTTACCTCATCTGTAAAATGGGGATTAAGACTGTGAACCCTATGTGGGACAACTTGATCAACTTGTAACCTCCCCAGCGCTTAGAACAGTGCTTTGCACATAGCGCTTAATAAATGCCATTATTATTATTATTATTATTATCCCTCACCCCCAATGATCTGACCTCCTACTTCATTAGTAAAATTAGCACCATCAGGTCTGAGCCCCCAGAGTCACCCCTCCCCCTTCTCCATCCCTGCCTCTCTTAACCATCTCCACTATTCTCCGATCTTTCCCAGCAGTATCTTCAGATGAGATCTCCTCCCTCCTTTCAAGTGCTACTCCATTTACCTGTGCTTTGGACCCCATTCCCTTTCATCTTATTAAAACTCTCACCCCTTCCCTCCTCCCCTCCTTAACTTCCATCTTCAACCGCTCACTCTCCACTGGTTCCTTCCCCTCTGCCTTCAAACATGCCCACGTCTCCCCATCCTAAAAAAAACCCTCTCTTGACCCCGCTGCCCCTTCTAGTTATCGCCCTATCTCCCTCCTACCCTTCCTTTCCAAACTCCTAGAACGAGTCATCTACACTCGCTGCCTCGAATTCCTCAACTCCAACTCTCTCCTAGACCCCCTCCGATCTGGCTTCTGTCCCCTATACTCCACCAAGACTGCCCTCTCAAAGGTCACCAATGACCTCCTTTTTTGCCAAATCTAGTGGCTCCTACTCTATCCTAATCCTCCTCGACCTCTCCACTGCCTTTGACACTGTGGACCACCCACTTCTCCTCAACACGTTCTCCAACCTTGGCTTCACAGACTGTGTCCTCTCCTGGTTCTCCTCTTATCTCTCCGGCCGTTCATTCTCAGTCTCCTTCTAGGGCTCCTCCTCCCCCTCCCATCCCCTTACTGTAGGGGTTCCTCAAGGGTCAGTTCTTGGTCCCCTTCTGTTCTCTATCTATACTCACTCCCTTGGTGAACACATTTGCTTCCATGGCTTCAACTATCATCTCTGTGCTGATGACACCCAAATCTACATCTCTGCTTCTGCTCTCTCTCCCTCCATCCAGGCTTGTATCTCCTCCTGCCTTCAGGACATTTCCATCTGGATGTCTGCCCACCATCTAAAACTCCAAATGTCCAGGACTGAACTCCTTATCTTCCCTCCCAAACCCTGTCCTCTCCCTGACTTTCCCATCACTGTAGAAGGCACTACCATCCTTCCCGTCTCACAAGCCCACAACCTTGGTGTCATCCCTGACTCCGCTCTCTCATTCACCCCACACATCCAGCCCGTCACCAAAACCTGCCGGTCTCACCTCCGCAGCATTGCCAAGATCCGCCCTATCTTCTCCATCCAAACCACTACCTTGCTTGTTCAGTCTCTTATCCTATCCCAGCTGGATTAGTGCATCAACCTCCTCTCTGATATCCCATTCTCCTGTCTCTCCCCACTTCGGTCTATATGTCACTCTGCTGCCCAGATTATCTTTGTGCAGAAACGATCTGGGCATGTCACTCCGCTCCTCAAAAATCTCCAGTGGTTGCCTGTCAACCTACGAATCAAGCAAAAACTCCTTACTCTCGGCTTCAAGGCCCTCCATCCCCTCTCCCCCTCCTACCTTACCTCCCTTCTTTCCTTCTACAGCCCTGCCCGCACCCTCTGCTCCTCTGCTGCTAACCTCCTCGCTGTGCCTCATTCTTGCCTGTCCCGCCGTCAACCCCTGGCCCACGTCCTTCCCCTGGCCTGGAACGCCCTCCCTCCACACATCCGCCAACATCCGCCAAACTAGCTCTCTTCCTCCCTTCAAAGCCCTATTGAGAGCTCACCTCCTCCAGAAGGCCTTCCCAGACTGAGCCCCCTTTTTCCTCTGCTCTTCCCCATCACCCTCCCTGCCCTACCTCCTTCCCTTCCCCACAGCACTTGTATATATTTTTACATATTTCTTACTCTATTTATTTTACTTTTACAAATTTACAACTATTTTATTAATGATGTGCATAGAGCTATAATTCTATTCACTCTGACGGTTTTGACACCTGTCTTCGTGGATTTTTTTGTTGTCTGTCTCCCCCTTCTAGACTGTGAGCCCGGGTAGGGACCGTCTCTATATGTTGCTGACTTGTACTTCCCAAGTGCTCAATACAGTGCTGTGCACACAGTAAGTGCTTAATAAATATGACTGAATGAATTTAGCTGTATGAATAGCTGAAATAAGGTTGCATATCATTGTATCTTATGTCCAGTACCTTTTTAAGCATCTAGGCATTGGGGAAAGAGACTAGAAATTATGTCCTTGGCTGACTTAGGTGAGGTGGGGGATCTGGGCCATTTGGTCACCCTCATTAACCTACTGGGGCCCAGATTTAGATGGTGGTTCATCATTCAATGCTTAGAACAGTGCTTTGCATATAGTAAGTGCTTAACAAATACCGTCATTATTATTATTATTATTGGGGACCTTTTTGCACACCTGAACTAGCGAACTGGTGGGGCCCCATTGGGTTCCTTTGCAACCCTGTGGACACTTGTTTTTATGTCTCCAACAGATGACCTTCAGCATGAGAAATGAGATTAATTAAAATATATAGGCCTGAAAGGTTCCTGGCAGTGCTGTTGCAGTTGTCTCCTTTTAGAAGGGCAATCCAAGGCCTAGTGGATGGAGCACAGGCCTGGGAGTCAGAGGACCTAGGTTCTAATCTTGGCTCTGCCACTTGTCTGCTGTGTGACCTTAGTCAAGTCATTTCACTTCTCTGAGCCTCAATTTCTTCACCTATAAAATGGGGATTGAATCCTACTCCCTCCTACCTAGACTGTAAGCCCCACATGGGACATGGACCATGTCCAATTTAATAACCTTTATCTACCCCAGTTTTTAGAACAGTGCTTAGCACATAGTAAGCTCTTAACAAATACAATAAATACTATTATCATTACTAGAACAGCACAGTGTGGTGCAGTGGATAGAGCACAGGCCTGGGAGTCAGAAGGTCATGAGTTCTAATGCCGGCTCTGCCATGTGTCTGATGTGTGACCTTGTGAAAGTGAAAGTTACTTCACTTCTCTAGGCCTCAGTTACCTCATCTGTAATATGAAGATTGTGACCATGAGCCCAGTGTGGAACAGGGAATGTATCCACCCTGATTTGCTTGTATCCACCTCAGCGCTTAGAACAGTGCCTGGCACATAATAAGCACTTAACAAATACCATAGTTATGATTATTATTACTATTAGAACAGTAAAGTGAGTCCAATAGGGCCGTGGAACCCATGACTATAGAAGCAACTACAGTTGATTTGGGAAAATTAGAAATTTAAAACTGTCTCGACCACCTCCTGGATGCTCCAGGACAATGCACAAAATCAGTTTGATGGTGAATGAACTGTCTCCCTTCTTCGTTTCCTGTGCCCGTCGGTCCGTAGCCTTTAAGCACCTTAATAATCACCCCACCCTCAGCCCCACTGAACTTATGTATGTATCCGTAATTTATTTTAATGTCTATCGCCCCTTTCTAGACTCTAAGTCCCTGGTAGACAGAGAACATGTCTGTCAATTCTATTGTACTCTCCCAAATGCTTAGTACAGTGCTCTGCACACAGTAAGCACTCAATAAATCCATTTTTATCTCCCTCAGACAGTGGAGGGATGTAGGAGAGAATGAGAGTCAGAAGGAGCTGGGCTCTAATTCTTGCTCCGCTGCTTGTCTGCTGTGTATCCTTGGGCATTACGTTACTTCTCTGTCCCTCAGTTACCTCATCTTTAAAATGGGTATTTAGAATGTGAGCCCTATGTGGGGTATGGACTGTATCCAACCTTGTATCTACCCCAGTGCTCAGGACAGTGCTTGTCACATAATAAAGAATTAACAAATACCATAAAAAAATAGTGCATAGGATCCCTTTGTCATCTTAGCTTCTGGAGCTGTAGGCTGGTGGTGAGGTTAGGGTTGGACTTCCACTTCTCTGCCCTGCCACACCACTCCATGGCCTCTAGATCTGGCTCCAGACTTACCCTGGCCATCTAGTCTCCATTGGCACAGTGCCAAGCTTCCTTGACCTTTGGCCACGGTCTCCTGACAATCCCTGGGCCCCGAGGGTGGGGGCGAGCAAGGCTGTAGCTATACACTCAGTGGTCAATCCCCCAGAACTGGCTAGATGGACAGTTCCAAAGTTAGTGCCCCACTGGGCTCCATGCCTGCTCCATGCTTGGCTTCTGGGGCTGGGGCTGAGGTTCTCGCTCCCCTGCCCCTGCCATCCCTTCTTTTCTTCCCCTACCACTGCCCATTTCCCCAGCTCCAAACCCACATCTCATGTTCACAGATAGAAAACTAGAAGGCAAAGAAACTGAGTGACAGAGGTGTTTTTACTTCAGGGGACAGCTGAAGGAAGGAGGAGGGAAGACCAGGGGCTTGTGTTCTAATCCTGGCTCACCCCTCCAGTCTGCTGTATGACTTTGGGCAAGCCACTTAACTTCTCTGTGCCTCAGTTACCTCATCTTTAAAATGGGAATTAAGACTGTGAACCCCACATGAGCCAACTTGAGTACCTTGTATCTACTCCAGTGCTTAGAACAGTGCTTCACATAGTAAGAGCTTAACAAATATCATAATTATCATTATTATTATAAAAATGAAGCAAAGATGGCAGCCACACAGATGCAGTGTCAGAGGGAGTTGGAAAGAACTGTGCACCTACATAGTAGCCACCTTGGTGAGAGTTCTAGTCCGGACACCACCTGGAATATCCCAAGTGATGGGAGTCTTGTGTGCATCAGGAAGTGGGCTATCTCTCTTTACAGGTACTGTCCTGTGGCAACTGCTTACCTTACTTATTGTCTAAAGCCAGCCCTGCAGCTTTCATGATGACCCCTGTGCCTCATGCAGTGTGTGCGGGCTGAATGACTACAGGAAATCTAGACTGTAAGCTCACTGTGGGCAGGTAATGTGCCTACCATCTCTGGTATAAAAACTCTCCTAAGCGCTTTGTACAGTGCTGTGCACATAGGAAGCCCTCAGTAAATAGGATTGATTGATTGAAATTGTTTGTGAAACTGTGCCCGCTGGAACCCCAAATGTGATATCAGTAACTGGACTAGCTGGGGTCGATGACCAAATCTGAAGACTTCCCTTATGTGCAAATCCTTTTGCACAATCCTAGCTTGTATTTACAGTAAGTCTCAGGGCAGCAATGCTGGCTTCCTGTAAGAGAAGCATAACCTCTCTGGACCAGAAACACTTTTCTCACATGATGTAAGTTCACTCAATGGCATATTTATTCACTTCACGAGGCAAGGGGAATATTTCTTGTGAGGGTTAAATTTTTTTCTCAAGCATTTCATGGAAACTGCAGTGAAATCTCCACCCCCGCTCCCCCCACCCAACCCCATCCTTGGGTTTGCTTTATTTGGGCATTCACCCCACCCTCAATCCCACAGCACTTCATTTATAAATTAATGTCCGTCTCCCGTTCCAAATCGTAAGCTTGCTGTGGGCAGAGAACATGTCTACCTACTCTGTTGAATTGTACTTTCCCAAGTGCTTAGTACAATGCTCTGCACCCCTTAAACACTCAATAAATAACACTGATTAATTGATTGAAATATCATCAATTTGTCATTCATTCTCAGTCTCTTTTGCAGGCTCCTCCTCCCCCTCCCATCCCCTTACTGTGGGGGTTCCTCAAGGTTCAGTTCTTGGTCCCCGTCTGTTCTAGATCTACACTCACTCCCTTGGTGACCTCATTCGCTCCCATGGCTTCAACTATCATCTCTATGCTGATGACACCCAAATCTACATCTCGGCCCCTGCTCTCTTCCCCTCCCTCTGGTCTCACATCTCCTCCTGCCTTCAGGACATCTCCATCTGGATGTCTGCCCGCCACCTAAAACTCAACATGTCCAAGACTGAACTCCTTGTCTTCCCTCACAAACCCTGCCCTCTCCCTGAGTTTCTCATCACTGTTGACGGCACTACCATCCTTCCTTTCTCACAAGCCCACAACCTCGGTGTCATCCTCGACTCCGCTCTCTCGTTCACCCCTCACATCCAAGCCGTCACCAAAACCTGCCGGTCTCGGCTCCACAACATTGCCAAGATCCGCCCTTTCCTCTCCATCCATACTGCTACCCTGCTCGTTCAAGCTCTCATCCTATCCCGTCTGGACTACTGTATCAGCCTCCTCTCCGATCTCCCATCCTCTTGTCTCTCCCCACTTCAATCCATACTTCACGCTGCTGCCCGGATTGTCTTTGTCCAGAAATGCTCTGCGCATGTTACTCCCTTCCTCAAAAATCTCCAGTGGCTACCAATCAACCTGTGCATCAGGCAGAAACTCCTCACCCTTGGCTTCAAGGCTGTCCATCACCTCACCCCCTCCTACCTCACCTCCCTTCTCTCCTTCTACAGCCCAGCCTGCACCCTCTGCTCCTCTGCCGCTAATCTCCTCACCGTGCCTCGTTCTCGCCTGTCCGGCCATCGACCCCTGGCCCATGTCATTCCCCTGGCCTGGAATGCCCTCCCTCCTCACATCCGCCAAGCTAGCTCTCTTCCTCCCTTCAAGGCCCTACTGAGAGCTCACCTCCTCCAGGAGGCCTTCCCAGACTGAGCCCCCTCCTTCCGCTCCCCCTCCTCCCCCTCTCTACCCTCACGCCTTACCTCCTTCCCTTCCCCACAGCACCTGTATATATGTATATATGTTTGTACGTATCTATTACTCTATTTATTTTACTTGTACATATCTATTCTATTTATTTTATTTTGTTAATATGTTTTGTTTTGTTCTCTGTTTCCCCCTTCTAGACTGTGAGCCCACTGTTGGGTAGGGACCGTCTCTATTTGTTGCCAACTTGTACTTCCCAAGCGCTTAGTACTGTGCTCTGCACACAGTAAGCGCTCAATAAATATGATTGATTGATTGATTGATCAATCAATCTTCTCCCTGACTTCAGACTGCTCTATCCTCATACTTATGTTTGCTCCCAATTATTCCATTTTCATCAAGGGCTGTCTCGGTCAGAAATTCTTTCATAATCCAGAAGTAGAGAGAAAAAAAATTTTAGTCTAATTCCTAAAAGTGTCAAAGACTGTGAGTTTGGGAAAATCTCTAGAAAGAAAGTATAGCTTAAAGCTGTCCCTCATTGTAATAATAATAATAATGGTATTAGTTAAGCGCTTACTATGTGCCAAGCACTCTTCTAAGCACTGAGGGAGATACAAGGTAATCAGGTTGTCCCACGCAGGACTCACACTCTTAATCCTCATTTTACAGACAAGGTACCTGAGGCACATAGAAGCTAAGTTACTTGCCCAAAGTCACACAGCTGACAAGTGACAAAGCCGGGATTAGGACCCAAGACCTCTGACTCCCAAGCCCGTGCTCTTTCCACTAAGCCCTGCTACTTCTCACGACAGCCGCACTCCAAACCTTCCATATTTTGGAGGCATAAGGTTAGGATAGCCAGTTGAAGAGTTGATCATTACTACTTCTCAAATTAGAAACTTAGATTGTGAGCCCCCTGAGGGACAGGGACTGTACCTGACCTGATGCTCTTGTTTCTACCCCAACGGTTAGTACAGTGCTTGGCACGTAGTAAGTACTTAAAAATGACCATTTACTCATTCATTCAATCATATTTATTGAGCGCTTACTGTGTGCAGAGTGCTGTACTAAGTGACTTTTGATGGGTGACAATGTCTTTGGGATATGGAGCTTTGTATGTAGCTGCATTTTCAGATTGAATGCAGAGGTCATCCAAGCCATTCTTATAGGGAGCTGAGAATACAATAACATCTTGGCAAATGATTGCTGAGCTGACTGAAAGCTCAGAATGACATGTACTGGTTGGGTTAGATGATTGCTTTCAAAAAAACATCTCAGAAAAAACATGAAATCAGTTACTGGATGGTGAAAGACTGGATGAGCCCATTTCCGTGGGGACTTTGGTATCCGCATAGGTGTTCCTAAAGACCCTTCCACTGCCTGCTTTCTATCATTCCTCAACTCCACCGACCTTCTGCTCCACCCCAGCACTACCACTCACCAACATGGAAACACACTTGATCTCATCATCTCTTGTCATTTTACAATCTCTACCCTCTCCAACTCTGAAATCCCTCTATCCAACTACAGCTTCCTCACCTGCCTTCTCTCCCACACAATCTGTCCTGTTCCCCAACAGAGACCTCCAATCTTCATTCATTCATTCATTTGTATTGATTGAAAGCTTACTGTGTGCGGAGCACTGTACTAAGCACTTGGAAAGTGCAATTCAGCAATGAAGAGAGACAATCCCTGCCAACAATGGGCTTGCAGTCTAGAAAGGGGGAGACAGACATCTAAACAAGTGAACAGGCATCTGTAGAGAAGAAGCAGAGAAGCAGCATGGCTCAATGGAAAGAGCACGGGCTTTGGAGTCAGAAGTCATGGGTTCAAATCCCGGCTCCGCCAGTTGACAGCTGTGTGACTTTGGGCAAGTCACTTAACTTCTCTGTGCCTCAGTGACCTCATCTGTAAAATGGGCATTAAGACAGTGAGCCCCCCACGGGATAACCTGATCACCTTGTAACCTCCCCAGTGCTTAGAACAGTGCTTTGTATACAGTAAGCACTTAATAAATGCCATTATTATTGTTATTATAGCAGCAATACAAATAAATAGAATTATAGATATGTGCACATCAAATCAAGTAAACAGGCATTAATGTAAATAAAGTTATAGATATGTACATATATACACAAGTGCTGTGGGGTGGGGAGGGGAGCAGTAGAGCAAAGGGAGTGAGTCAGAGCGATGTGGAGAGGAGGGGGAGCTGAGGAAAAGGGGGACTTAATTTGGGAAGGCCTCCTGGAGGAGGTGAGCCTTTAGTAGGGCTTTGAAGGGGGGGAGTGTGATTGTTTGGCAGATTTGAGGAGGGAGGTCATTCCAGGCCAGAGGTAGGACATGGGCCAGGGGCTGACAGCAGGACAGGTGAAAGCAAGGCACAGTGAGGAGGTTAGCAGCAGAGGAACGGAGTGTGCGGGCTGGGCTGTAGGAGAGAAGGGAGGTGAGACAGGAGGGAGCAAGGTGATGGAGAGCCTTGAAGCTGAGAGTGAGGAGTTTTTGCTTGATAAGGAGGTTGATAGGCAGCCACTGGAGATTTTTGAGGAGGGAAGTGACATGCCCAGAACATTTCTGTAGAAAGATAATCCAGACAGCAGAGTGAATTATAGACTGAAGGGGGGAGAGGCAGGAGGGTAGGAGATCAGAAAGGATGCTGATGCAGTAGTTCAGTCGGAATAGGATGATTGATTGTACTAACGTTTTGGGATCTTGGCCCTATCAAATTTTCTCAAGTCATTGTGCCCCATTTAGCCTCCATACTCAACTACCTTCCCTTGATGACCAAATTGATACTCTCAACACCACCCTCTCTACTAAACTCAACATACTCACTCCGGTATCCCTATGTTGATTTTGTATCACTAACCCATAGCCCTAGATCACCTCTGGAGTCTGCGTCCTTCACTCCTGTGTAAGAGCCGTAGAATACTGCTGTCAGAATTCTAGATATCAGGCCGATTTTATCCACTTAAAGTTTATCATCGCATGCTTTAACTCTGCTCTCTCCTCTGCCTGGAAAAATTATTTCTCCATCCTTATTGACAGCCATGCCCATCACAATCACCAGTGGTTCCAGACATTTAACCCCCTTCTCAACCCCCCTGCCCCACCCATTTCCCCACCCATTTTCCCAGCGACCTGGCCACCTACTTTATTGAGAGAATTGACACTATCAGGTATGATCTCCCTAAAATCTCCCCTGACCCTCCAATCCCTCCCCGTACCTGCCACTTCTTCAGCTTTCCCATCTCTCCTAGCAGTATCTCAAGAGAAGATCTCCTGCCTTCTCACAAAGTCCACCCCCTCCACCTGCAATCCAACCCCATTCCTTCTTAACTCATCAAAACACTAGCCCCTTCTTTTCGTCCTTCCCTAACTGCCATCTTCAACTGTTCACTTTCCAATGGCTTCTTCCCCACTGCTTTCAAACATGCCCATGTCTCCCCTATCCTAAAAAAGCCCTTCCTTGATCTCACAGCTTCCTCCAGTTATCACCCCTTCTCCCTCCTACCATTCCTCTCCAGATTCCTTGAGTGAGTCATCTACATCTGCTATTCCTCTCCTCCAAATATCACCTTGACCCCTTCCCATCTGGCTTCCATCCCTTTCACTCCACAGAAACTGCCCTCTAAATTATCTCCTTCTTACCAATTCCAGTGGCCAATACCTCATCCTAATCCTCCTGAACCTCTCAACTGCCTTCTTCACTGTCGACCACTCTCTTCTCCTGGAAACATTATCCAAACTTGGTTTCACTGACACTGTCCTCTTTCCTGGTTTTCCTGTCTTTCTGGCCACTAATTCTCAGGTTCTCATTTCACGGGTTCCTCCTCTGCCTCCCTAACTGTGGGTGTTCCTCCAGTTTCAATTCTGGGTCCCATTCTATTTTCCATCTACACCCACTCCCTTGAAGAACTCATTCACTCCCATGGCTTTAACTACCACCTCTATGTGGATGATTCCCAAATCTACATCTCCATAATAATTATTATTATGGTATTTGTTAAGCATTTACTATGTGCCAGGCACTGTACTACACGCTGCAGTATATACAAGTAAATTGGGTTGGATACATCCCTGTCCCCCTTGGGAATCACAATCTCAATCCCCATTTTGCAGATGAGGTAAGTGAGGCACAGAGAAGTGAAGTGACGTGCCCAAGGTCACAGAGCAGATAAGTGGCAGAGTCCCTGCTCTCTCTCCCTCTCTGCAGTCTCGAATTTCCACCTGCCTTTACAGCATCTCTACTAGGATATCCTCCTGTCACCTCAAACTTAACATGTTCCCCCTTCCTCCCCAGACTGTAAGCATGATGTGGGCAGGGAATGTTTTTGTTCATTGTTGTATGTAGTACCCCAAGTGCTTAGTACAGTGTTCTGCACCCAGTAAGTGCTCAATAAATATGTTTGAATGAATGAATGTCTAAAACAGAACTTCTTATCTTCCCACCTATGCTGTCTTCCACCAACTTTTCCATCTCTGTAGACGGCACCACCATCCTTCCTATCTCACAACCCCGTAACCTCGTGGTTATCCTTGACTCCTCTCTCTCATCCAACCCACATGTTCACTAAATACAGTCAGTTCAGCCTTCACAACACAGCTAAAATCCACCCTTTCCTCCCCAACTAAACTGCTATCATGTTAATACAAGCACATACCTTATCCAGCCTTGATTACTATATCAGCGTCCTTGCTGACTTCCCTGACTCTTGTCTCTCCCCATTCCAGTACATACTTCACTCAGCTGCCCTGATCATTTTTCTAAAAAAATCTTCAGTGCAAGTTTCACCTTTCCTCAAGAACCTCCAGTGGTTTCCCACCCACCACTGTATCTAACAGAAACTCCTTACCATCCGCTTTAAAGCACTCAGTCACCTTGCTCCCTCTTACCTCACTTTGTTTCTCTCCTGCTACAACCAAGCTCACTCACTTTGCTCCTCTGATGCCAACCAAATCACTGTGTCTCAATCTCATCTGTCTTGCTGCCAATCTCTCCTGCATGTCCTGCCTCTGGCCTGGAATGTCCTCCCTTTTCATATGTGACACAATTACTCTCCCCACCTTCAAAACCTTATTGAAGGCACATCTCTTCCAAGAAGCCTTCCCTAAGGCTTCATTTCCTCTTCTTCTCATTCCCTTCTGTGTTGCTATGACTTGTTCCCTTTATTCACCAACCTACCTCCACCAGCCCCACGGCACTTCCATACATATCTGTAGCTTATTTATTTATATGTTTGTCTCCCCCTCTAGACTGTAAGCTCATTGTGGGCAGGGACTGTGTCTGTTTTATTGTTGTGTTGTACTCTCCCAAGTGCTTAGTACAGTGCTCTGCACACAGTAAGTGCCCAATAAATACTATACTAAATACAATAAATACTATTGACTGATTCGATTTACTCCTCCAAATCTTGTCTCTGGCAGGCCACTTCAATCAATCAAGGGTAATCATTGAGAGCTCCCAAGGCTTTCAGACACATAGTGAAGGGGGGTTTGGAGCATGCCCATGGAGAGTTCACGTGACTCCTCTGGCCTGAGCTTTTGGGGCTCTACAACCTCCCCCCCACCCCCCACCCCGCGGAGCACTCATTGATACTCCATCACCTCGCCCCCTCCTACCTCACCTCCCTTCTCTCCTTCTACAGCCCAGCCCGCACCCTCCACTCCTCTGCCGCTAATCTCCTCACCGTACCTCGTTCTCGCCTGTCCCGCCATCGACCCCCAGCCCACGTCATCCCCCAGGCCTAGAATGCCCTCCCTCTGCCCATCCGCCAAGCTAGCTCTCTTCCTCCCTTCAAGGCCCTCCTGAGAGCTCACCTCCTCCAGGAGGCCTTCCCAGACTGAGCCCCTTCCTTCCTCTCCCCCTCGTCCCCCCTCTCCATCCCCCCATCTTACCTCCTTCCCTTCCCCACAGCACCTGTATATATGTATATATGTTTGTACATATTTATTACTCTATTTATTTATTTATTTTACTTGTACATATCTATTCCATTTATTTTATTTTGTTAGTATGTTTGGTTTTGTTCTCTGTCTCCCCCTTTTAGACTATGAGCCCACTGTTGGGTAGGGACTGTCTCTATATGTTGCCAATTTGTACTTCCCAAGCGTTTAGTACAGTGCTCTGCACACAGTAAGCGCTCAATAAATACGATTGATGATGATGATGATGATACTGGACACAGAGGAACCACTGTGAAGTTTTGTCCAGATGGGCACGGCCATAGCTCCAATCATCTGTCTTGCCCAGCTCTCTCTGTTTTTGATATAAATTTGAAATCCACCAATAGGTAAAATATAAAAACATGAACAAACTCTAATGATGACCCATCTGTCATTGTGCACATTTGTGCATGCCATTATGCGGCATGCCAAGTGGTGGCACCCAAAAAATGCTATTACGATGCTTAGAAAAAATGTACTCTAGAATGAGCACATTATGAGCACTTGATAAGAAGGAGCCACTTTCTTCCTCCATCATGGAAAGTCCCAGATTTAAGCAAGAGTACACTAATGCTTGGATGAAAGTGGTGAACAGGCTTTACCTAATTATCTTAAGTGAGATTCCTCTAATTTTTCTGATACTGTATTTTAGTAAAGGTAAAAAAGACCCTACTGTGCCTGATATTCTAATCTGAGAAAGAACAACAACTTGAGGGTTATGATTCCTTTAATGAAGAGCAACAGCATCAGTTTACATAGATAACTGGATAGTCACAGTTTTGCAGAGCATTAGTAAAAGTATCTCAACAATTAATTATATTTTTATCTTTTAACTCTTCCTGGAAATTCTTCTATTGGTGAGAAGAGTTTTAATCCCTAGGAGATTTAGGCATACCAAAAGATTCAGAGGCTCCATGTAAATTTACCATTAAGTAATGGGTTTCTCTCTGACCCTAAAGGGTTTTGTCTCTAAATTAATGCAATTTATTGTTCTCCACCCACTACATAGGTAGTGGTCTGCTCTCTGTGAAATGGTGAAATTTAGCTTTGTTCTTTGTAATGGGTATAATTTTTATGTAAGATATCTAAGTCTTTTGGACACGTATCAAAAAGTAAAATGTGGGTGACCACCCACCCTCTTTGCATTTAAACAAAGCTCTAAGATGCTAACTTTTATCTTCCAAACTTTACTGTTGCAGAAATTTGCTATGTTAAGATGTATTCTCTCACCTGGCGATCACACTTTTCCTTTGATGTTACAATATGCTTTAGCTTTTTGTACAAATGTTTATATGTACAGAGCTTGAATAATAAAATTATTCATTTATTTTTAAATGACTTTAAGGAGGAGGATAGAGGTCTTAAGAAGCAGACAAAATTTACTAGCCAAATCGCCACCACTGAATAATCCTCACCACCCCTTTTGATTTGTAATGAAGAAATATGATTTTTTTTTTGTCCTTTTACATACTGTTGATGGTAAGCAGTGTTTGGGGCACACTCCTGGATAGGAAGAGGGGAAGGTTGCAATGTGGTAACGCCAAAGGGAAGTTCTGCAAGACATGCATGATCTATGGTAGGAAAAAGGAAAGGGTCCAGGCATGGTAATGTCAAGAGATAGGTTTGGGTGGGAAAGGGGAGTTGCTTCTTTAAAACAGTTGTGCTCCGGTTTTGGAAGAAGAGAAGGAAGGCAGGGGAGAGGCTTACCAAAATTTATTCAGTATGCAGCTTTGTAAGAGTGCAACAGGAGAATGGGATTCAGTCTCAGGTATCCTCTTACTTTTATCTTCCTCTTTCCCTCCTTTTATTCTTCTCCTCTTTTTGCTCCTGCTCCTTGTATTTGCTAGGCTTAATTCTCAGTATAGTCATCCCTCCTTACCTTTGGATTTGCAAAAAAATGCAAGAAAGTGGGGCAATTATGTGAATAAATATGGTAGTGAGCAGATACCTATAGTTTGAGGATGCATTTAGAATATATGTATTACTGGGGTCAGAAATTGGAATTCTTTTGTTACCAACATTGTTGAAGAATGTGTACATTCGTAGTATAGTACGTATATACTGATAAACATCTTGAGATTCTACCTGGATCTCCATCTGAGGAGATACTCTCCTTCTTTCCTGAAATGTCAATAAATCACTCATATTCACTGAGTGCTTACCCTGTGCACAGCATTGTACTAAGCGCTTGGGAGAGTATAGTAAAAACAGAGTTGATAGACATGTTCCCTGCCCACAAGAAGCTTACAATATAGAGGACTGTATAAATAACTGTCTTTGTAAAGGTGAAAATATGATGACATGCTAATGCAATTCTTACTACCATTAAAAAGTACATTTTTAGAAGGTCGTTATGCCATTATGTTATTATAACTTTTAGACTGTGAGCCCACTGTTGGGTAGGGACTGTCTCTATGTGTTACCAATTTGTACTTCCCAAGCACTTAGTACAGTGCTCTGCACATAGTAAGCGCTCAATAAATACGATTGATGATGATGATGATGATGATGATAAAGGTTCTTAATCTGACTCATCACTCACTTTTCAGTACCCATAATAGTGTTTTCCTAACAAATTCCGTTGAAGTCAAAATAATTAATAGACATCTATAAATAATGCCCAAGTAATGTGAACTATTCATTATGCTTGAATTATAAGGTATTAGGTCTCTACTGCCATAGAAAGGGCCACCCTTTTCATGTTTTCTCCTTCATCTGTACTCATTTCAAGGAGAAAAACTTTCCATAAGAGTACAATTATTTAAAAAAACAAAGACTCCTAATAATTATCGGACTATGTAGTGTGAATTCCAATAAAGTGCTGACTGTAAAATGTTAGGATTCATTATGCTTTCTTTGCTGCACCTATTAAAAGGAAATGAGATGGAATTCATTAAAAAAGCACATGGTCAATTGGAACAGAGGCTGAGTTAGTAAATTAGCTATATCTATGTAGAGTCTTATTAAGATATTTAAGTAAGACTGAGCCTTATACCCTAATAGACCCAGTCAGAATGCACTTTTAAAATAAAAACAGGCAATATCTGCAGTTTACTACAACTTTGCCAAATTTGTTTCTATATATATGTTTATATGCATATGTATGTATGCATATAGCTATATATGTATATACGTACACATATATACTATATATAATGAACAAATAGCTATTTGGAAGTTATAGTTTGTTACCAACTCTAATGTACTTTCCCTACATGTTAAGTATCTTAAATTCTCAAAATGTATAGCTTAAAAAGTTATTATTTTCCATTTGTTCTTAATTTTTCCTAACAGATGGAATGTTTAAGTCAGCTTCCCAGTGAATTCTGACAGCAGTATTCATAGAATGTCTTTCTCCAAGGATTCAGAGAAAGACAGATAGAAGTACCTCTGTAATTCTCTTAATTCTATATAGGAGTCTCTTCACTCGGGGTGCTGCTCTCTTGTCTTTTATTCTTCATCTCCTCGTGGGAAAATGTCAAATCATTTGGGCGCTTCAACATAGCCTTCAAGGAATTTCTAAAGGACTTGCAAAGGAAAAAATATATGAATGGGTCTAAACAAGCATTTAAGGACGTGAGCCATAAAGTGCTCTCTTTAATATAAAATAAGGTGTTCTCAGCAGAGCAATCAAAAACATCATCTCTGGTTTGGCTGAGGGTGTAGGGGATTCGGGCGAAATGGAATGGCACAAAGCAAGTGAAGAACACAGCAATCACAATGAACACTTTCATGTTGACGGTTTTCCTGGGCACTTTCCCCACCCCCCTGGTCCTGACGTAGGACCTGTACAACTCTTTTGTGATGAGAATGTAACAGACAATTATGATAACCAGATTGATCCAGAAGATGACCTGGCAGACATAATTGACGATCTCATGCCACACTAACCCAAACTCCGACTTGAGGAAGGAACATTTCTTCACATTTGCCCGGAGTGGCTTGTTGTTGGTCAGAATCATGTTCGGCAGGGAAAGAAGAAACATGAATACCCAGATGACGGCAGAGAGAATCTTGGTCCCCAGCAGGTTGTTGAGGCCCGCCGCTTTGAATGGTCTGGTGGTTTTCTGGTAACGATCAATGGTGATCAAGCCAAGGAATGAAATGCTGATGTACATCGTGAAGTAAAATATCACGGAGGTTACCTGGCAGACAAACGTTCTCAGGGGCCCTGGGCCCAGTTTGGCGTCGCTCAGGATTTTGAAGGGGAAGGTCAGGATCATGAAGAGGTCTGAAATGACTGTGTTCTTGAGAAAAATGATGAAGTTAGACTTACTGGGGATTTGAAAGAAAATCCGCATGGCGAGGCTGTTCATGATGATGCCTACGAAAAACAGAACGGTGTAGAGCACAGGGAAGAGAACTTGGGTGATTTTGTAATTTCTGCTGCAGATACTGCTGCCATTTCCTGGGGCGTGGGTGAAGTTATGGCTCATCCTCATTTCTCCCATGCGACCTTTGGAAGAAAAGGAAGATCGATTATCTTAACTCTCATTATTTCCTGCTGGGCCAAGGGTCATGGCGTGACTTTTGACTCTGGCGTTGCTTTTAGAGTTAACCTGCAATTTGAAGCCACTCGCTGCAGAATCAGAACTGGGGGGTAAAAGAGGCCTCTAAAAGAAGCAGTTGCTTCCTTTCAAATTTAAATGAGGTTCTGGGTAATTCACACATATATAACACTTGGGGTAATATCAAAACAGGAAGTGATAGGAGTGAACAAACATCCCAGGGGTCTTCCCACAGCAGTAAATTTGGTTTCCTTTCTTGGGCAAGAACATATCCTATTCCATCCAGGCTTTCCTGACTTGTGATGAAGAAAGGGAAATTCATATTTGCTTTTTCTCACACCCTCCGTGCACACAGCTCTCTCTCCCTCCTCCTCCTCCTCCTCCCCCCCATTGCTCCCCTTACTTATGTTTCTCCCGTTTTTCTGTCATGACATTATCCTCACTGGGTGCCCATTATGGTACTGTGATGAGCACCAAAACAGGGTTTAGGTCACTAATATTGGGGTCATCCTCCTGGAAAAGTCAGAATAGACTGACTTAGAGAAGCAGAGCCTCGTTGTGGTGATACATGAAAGCATGATTCTACTTTTGAGAAGTATGGAATGAGAGAACTTTGGTGTGAAAGTAAAATGAACAGGTTGCTAAATAACTTATCCAGAGCACTGTATCAAAATGAGCCATGTTTCAAAGTTGGAATACTCTTCTTTTCCTTTTAATCATCCTACGTGGCATTCTCTGGAAATGCAACCTCTGAGTCACATTTCTTTGCCCCAACACTTCTTAGTCATAATAATAGTTGTATGTAAGAGCCTTCTATATTGATCAATCAATAAACGGTATTTATTGAGTGCTTATGGTGTGCAGAGCACTGTACTAAGTGCTTGAGAGAATACAATATAACAAAATTGGCAGCTGTGTTCCCTGCCCATTCATTCAATTGTATTTATTGAGTGCTTATGGTGTGCAGAGCACTGTACTAAGCGCTTGGGAAGTACATGTCAACCAAATAGAGATGTACCCTACCCCAAAACAGGCTCACAGTCGGAATGGGGAGACAGACAATAAAACAAAACATGTCCTCACCTCACTTCTCTCCTTCTCCAGCCCAGCCCACACCCTCCGCTCCTCTGCCGCTAACCTCCTCACTGTGCCTCGTTCGCCTGTCCCGCCGTCAGCCCCTGGCCCATGTCCTTCCCCTGGCCTGGAATGCCCTCCCTCCACATATCTGCCAAACTAGCTCTCTTCCTCCCTTCAAAGCCCTACTGAAAGCTCACATCCTCCAGGAGGCCTTCCCAGAGTGAGCCCCCTTTTTCCTCTCTTCCTCCCCGTGCCCCCTCAGCCCTACCTCCTTCCCCTCCCCGCAGCACTTGTATATATTTGTACATATTTATTACTATATATATTTTGCTTGTACATATTTACTATTCTATTTATTTGGTTAATTATCTGCATAGAGCTATAATTGTATTTGTTCTAACGATTTTGACACGTCACATTGAGCTGGGCTAAGCCCTGGGGTAAGGTACAAGATAGGTAAGACACAGTCTCTCAAAGTGTAAGGGGAGGGGAGAAAAGATATCTAATCCCCATTTAACAAATGAGGAAATTGAGGCACAGCGTGCTGAAGTGATTTACATAATGTCACATAGCTCTCTATTCTAATTACAAACTGTCAGTGTTTATTTTACAATTTCAGAAATAGAGCCACAAAAGCCATGTATTAGTGAAGTACTGAGAAATATTAGATTTTCAGTAATGTGCCTCGATTAATAAACCCAAAGAAATTAATGTGATATGTTTATATTGTGCTGAGTGCTAGGACCTGGGGAAAAAGCACTTTCCCTTCAATGTTGGCAGGTGATCAAAAGAGAAAATTTATAATGCATTGTGTCTGGGAATGAAAATAATTCAGGAATTGAGCATGTTCTTCAGTAGGTACATGACAACTCAACCTAGAACTTAAAAACTATTCTTTTGTATTCTGACTGCTAATTAGTAAGTCTCAAGTTTAGCTCCAGGATCCCAATTTCCTGAATTCTGTATTTTTTTTTCTTTTATTCATTCAGGTTAGGGGGTTAAATTTGAAAGAAGAGACTGAACAAAGATTCTTTAAACATCTTAGAGAATTCCCCTATTTTGGAGAGATATTAAATTAAATTAGCATGAAAAAACCACTCACATATTACCTCTGGCAAGGTTTTCATTTTCCAAATTATTCAAATAGGTTTAGGTATAGCACAAAGTAGGTGAATCATTTGTGTGTATAAGTGTGAGATAGAAAGAGCAAGAAAACATCCAACCAAAATGTTATAGATAAAGCTGAGTTTATCAAATGTTGCTTTGCATTTTGGATTCTTCCTCTTTTGGAAGTGCCTTCTTAGTAACCATTTGGAAAACTTATCTTACTAACAGCATGGTTCATGTTTTCACACCAAATAAAACCAAGTTCCTTCAACACCTGACTAGCTGCTTACAATATTTCTCATTTCTCAGAATACTTGAGATGTGTACAAACTGACCATTTTTCTTGGTATTTTAATGCTTTAATCTCAGTGAATTCTCTTTATGTTAGGTGTTACAGAGCAGTGGATGGCATTTTATGGTCAAACCATGCTTGAAACCTCTATGTAAAGATGAAGAATTGGAGTGCTCCACACATCCTTAAGTGAGGAGATAAGAACCCCTTCTGACTCCCTCCTTCACACCAATTACCACAAGTGAATTTTCTCTTTCCATAACTAATATCTGCAAGCCTAAATGATCCTCTAGTCATTGTTCTAAAAGGTACAGAATACTTTGCAAAATGTTGATGATATGCTACATAGAGGAAATGAAAAATCACAATATACTTGCCGATGTAGTTACCTGAAAACTGTAGGAGAGTTCCGCAGGGCACCCGCTTTTAAGGTGACTAGAAATTAAAGCTGTTTGAAGATCATCATCTGGTATTTCTCCTTTCGTCTCCCTTTGGAGAATTGAAAACACTTTAAAGATACCAAAGCTTCATCGATTTAATCAACCCAATCTTGGTTATTCTGGATGGCTCAGTGTTATTCCTGTGAAGTCAGAGATTACCTCTAAATAACCGTTGCGCCCTGGCTTCACTGACACTTTGAATTTCCAGCAGGAGGCCTTAATGCTTCTGCTTTTATTTCCTCAGAAAACAGGGCAGGGGGTCACGATTCAAAAAAGCAATTTGAAATCTTCATTCTGTTTACAGAAACCCGCTGGACAAATGATACATCAGACACTCATCTCCTCTAGTACTTATTTTCTCTCTAAAAATAAAGAAACATTAAGAATGAAATAACTGACAGTTCCTTTCATCCTGAGGCCATCCTGTTGGTTAGTAAAAGAAGCTTTGCAGACTGTTTCTTTCAGCTTATTATTTACCTGGAAAAGAGTAAATTGTGTTCAAACACTGTGTGATTTATTACCTTTTAGCAAGTAATTCTGTTACTTCCATATTTATGGATGTTGACTGGTGATAAGTCTTTCTTTTTTATTTTTTCCTTGGTTACTAATGTCATTATTGGAAATCAGCATTTGAAGGCCTCCCATATAAGCAGAACAGTTTCCCTCCATTATAACTAAATCATATTAGGAGGAAAAACATTATGCTACTGAATACATTATATAAAAATACTTTTTTTGCTCTTCTGTGATTCTGTTGAAGTAGCAACAAAACAACTTTTCTTGTTTCTGGTTTAGATGCATTTTAGGAAAAAAATACATCTTTCCGTTGTCAGAAGGCTATTTTAATTAAATTTCCATTGATGGATAAACAAATAAAGTTTTAAAGAAATAATATCTCAAAGAAACTGGAGATCCTCAAAATCTCAGTAGCATGGCCAGTCTGACATTGTTGTGTTATTGCATTATTATTGTATGTAGAGCGCTTAATACAGTTCCCTGCACAGAATAAGTGCTCAGTGAATACCATTGATGGATTGATTAATGAAGATATAAATGCTCTTCATTGTTTGATTTACTTTGAGATATTTCCCAACTGATTTCCAGTTCTTCTGGCCATGCCACTCTAAAAGCAATCCTTACTCACATATATATTTATTTCATTTTTCTATGCTTTTGCTATAGCCAGTTGTATCTAAATCACACTCAAAATATACAATTTAAATCTATCTATCTCTTTCATTATTTGCTAATTCCTTAAAGGTAGAGACCAGACCAGTCCTTTTACACTTACTAGACTCACCCAATCTCCTAAAACAATGCTGTGCTCACAGAGGTGATCAATATTGATTGAATGATTTATTTCACCTAGAAATAAAGTTGCCAAGCTGTTATTTGTCAGGGATGAAAGTATAAAAATCATGAACAAAATCACTCAGAACAAGGCATGTAAAACATAAGTAATAATGATATTAACAATAATGATAATGATATTTGTTAAGACCTTACTGTGTCCCAAAAACTGTACTAAGTGCTGGGGTAGATACAATTATTATTCTATTTATTTTATTAATGGTGTGTATATATTTATAATTCTATTTATTCATATTGATGCTATCGATGCCCGTCTACTTGTTTTGTTTAGATGTCTGTCTCCCCGCTTCTAGACTGTGAGCCTGTTGTTGGATAGGGATTGTCTCTGTTTCTGAATTGCACTTTCCAAGCACTTAGTACAGTGCTCTGCACACAGTAAGTGCTCAATAAATATGATTGAATGAATGAATACAGGGTAATCAGGGCACCTTGTGGGGCTCATAGTTTAAGTAGGAGGGAGCACAAGTATTGAATCCCCATTTCTGCTAATGAGGGAACTGAAGCACAGAGATGTTAAGTGACTTGCCCAAGGTCACACAGCACGTAAGTGGTAAGGCCAGGATTAGAACCCAGGTCCTCTGACTACCAGGTCCATGCTCTTTTTACACTGCTTCTCCTAGACCACTAAATACGATGTTTTTTAAAGGGCACAGTGCAATATTTACTTCAAACAAGCTAAACAATTCCTCAGGAAGGACTGGAAATGGTTCCTTTAAAAACATCGCATTTGAAAGCTAAATTTTCAGTGGCATTTATTAAGCGATTACTATATGCGAAGATCTGGGCCTGATACAAGTTAATGAGATTGGACGTGGTCCCTGTCCCTCATGGGGCTCCCAATCCATTTTATCCCCATTTTGCCAGTGAACAAACTGAGGCCTAGGGAATTTAAGTTCATTCATTCATTCATTCATTCATTCATTCATTCAATCGTATTTATTGAGCGCTTACTGTGTGCAGAGCACTGTACTAAGCGCTTGGGAAGTACAAGTTGGCAACATATAGAGACGGTCCCTACCCAACAGCGGGCTCACAGTCTAGAAGGGGGAGACAGACAGCAAAATATAACATATTAACAAAATAAAATAAATAGAATAAATATGTACAAGTAAAATAAATTGATAGAGTAATAAATATGTACAAACATATATACATATATACAGGTTCTGTGGGGAGGGGAAGGAGGTAAGGCAGGGGGATGGGGAGGGGAGGGGGGAAGAGGAAGGAGGGAGCTCAGTCTGGGAAGGCCTCCTGGAGGAGGTGAGCTCTCAGTAGTGTCTTGCCCATAGTCGCCCAGTAGACTAATGGCAGAGCTAGGGCTTGCACCTAAGCTCCCTGTTTCCCATTCCCGTGCTCTATCCACTAGTCCATGCTGAAGTGTTGAGGGGAATATTTCCAGTTTGCACTTCCTTTATTATGCAACTTGGATCAGAAGCCGTTGAACCTGTGGAATCTCTCCAGGCCTGGGATGGTCATAAGCTCTAGGCCCTCTCTGCATCTTGTAGAAGTCTGGCTGGTGAAGTGAATCGTTACCCACCTTGAGCCTCCAGGAACTTAAGAATTGCGATAGGTCGGTCTTTGAATAGCTTAATGGTGCTGTCCTAGTAATAATAATAATAATAATAATGGCATTTGTTAAGTACTTACTATGTGTAAAGCACTGTTCTAAGTGCTGGGGGAGTTACAAGATGATCAGATTGTCCGACGCTGGGCTCACAGTCTTAATCCCCATTTTACAGATGAGGTAACTGAAGCCCAGAGAAGTTGTGACTTGCCCAAGGTCACACAGCAGACATGTGGCAGAGCCGGGATTCGAACCCATGACCTCTGACTCCCAGGCCCGGGCTCTCTCCACTGAGCCATGCTTCTTCTCCTAGACTCATCTACTGTCTCAGGAACTTTTACCTTATCCAGAGAAGAGAAGACTGAGTAGGCATGAGTCTGAGAGAGAGAATGGGAGTGAAATGGGAAAGTCACAGGGAGGAAGAACAAGGACGGAAGTCGATAAGCATAGAAAGAGAGATGATGAAGCATGGAAAAGAGCTTGTCATGGGCCGGGAAGGTTTGGGAGTCAGTGATAGCAGCTGTAGCTAAATTAAGAACATTAATTCATTCAGTTAGACCCTCTTATAGTGCCATGCACACGAAAATGCTTAGTAAATAGTATTTAATGCTAGTATAAATATTCTGAATTATAAGTGAATAAAGTTACTTACTAAGCAATAGACTTCTTTATGTAGAATGCTAATAAATCAATCTCTAGATCATCGTCTGAGGTCTAAATTGTTGATCGATTAATGGTATTTACTGGTTGCTATTGGGTGCATTGCACTGTACTAAGCACCTGGAAAGTACAATACAATAGCAATTGTAGACATGAGTACTACCTACAAGGAGCTGACCCTATCAGAAAATGTCTGGAAAGAATCCACTCGTTGTGGCTATTTGCTAGTAGTAATGATGGTATTTAAGTGCACACCAGTGCAATGCACTGCACTAAGTTCTTGGAAGAGAACAACAAAAGCATAAAACATATTTTCTGCCTACAAGGAACTTACGTTCTAATCATGAGACAGACAAGACTTTTACAGATATTTCGCAATTGATTATAAATGAATGCATACATGAGGAGCCGTAGAAAGAAATATGGGCATTGGAGTTAAGCAGGGGAATGTTTGTAGGAGAGGATAGGGTTTCAAGGGGTCTTGGATTATGCTCTGCTCATCTGCTGTGTGCCCTTGGACAAGTCACCTAACTTCTCTGGGCCTCAATTACCTCATCTATAAAATGGGGATTAAAACTGTGGGCCCTTTGTGGGACAGGGACTGCTTGTGGCTTAGGGCCCAGTCACAACTGTGGCCACATAGACTGCTACAGCATCCTCCAAAGCCATCCCGGGGTTCATTCATTCATTCAATCATAGTTTTTGAGCACTTACTGTGTGCAAAGCACTGTGATAAGTCCTTGGGAGAGTATGGTATAATATATAATGGACACATTCCCTGCTTGCATAATGATAATAATAATAATGATAATTGTGGTATTTGATAAGTGCTTATTATGTGCCAAGCACTGTTTTAGGTCCTGGGGTAGATTCAAGGTAATCAGGTTGGAAGCAGTCCCTGTCTCTCACGGGGCTCACAGTCTTGATCCCCATTTTACAGATGAGGTAACTGAGGCACTGAGAAGTGAAGTGACTTGCCCAAGGTCACTCAGCAGACTTGTGACAGAACCACGATTAGAACCCACACCATCTGACTCCTTACAACGAGTTTACAACCCAGAGGGGGACACCAGGGATCTTGGGAACTGCTAGGTCAGGAAATTCCCGACAAGGTACACACTGTAGTGCCCCAGGCTGCAGTCTGATAGTAGGTTGTTTCTAGGTCTCCTCCTCATAAGATATCACTTGCCATCACCTTGCAGACAGCCTGGACATCAATTTTCCTCTTAAAATGGGGACAGTACTTCCCTGTGCAGTGAATTTCAAAACCTAATTGGTGTTTGTGTTGTGCTTGGAGATCTCCAGATGAAACAGCTCATGAAAGAAAATTATTATGAATAATTTTAACAAGTCTGGTTTGCTGCTCTGAAGAAAAGTGTCATATCAAGGAGTCCGGATGATGAATTTGTATGATGTATTGAAATTAGACAACTGCTCCCTGTGAGATGCAAACTGGGATGGTCATAGGTCAAGCAGAGATTGGCCTTTCAGTTGATATATTTTCTCACCAAATCACGTGGAGTCTCTTGGGACTGCCCCTGGGTGTTGTCCCAAAATTCATTCATTCATTCAATCCTATTTATTGAGCGCTTACTGTGTGCAGAGCACTGTACCAAGTGCTTGGAAAGTACAATTCGGCAATGAATAGAGACAATCCGTACCCAACAACGGGCTCACAGTCTAGAAGGGGAGATAGACAACAAAAACAAAACAAGTAGGCAGGCATCAATAGCATCAGTATAAATGAATAGAATTATAGATATATACACATAATAAAACAAATAGAATAATGAATATGTACATATATACACAAGTGCTGTGAGGTGAGGAGGGGGTAGAGCAGAAGGAGGGAGTAGGGGCAATGGGGAGGTGAGGAGGAGCAGAAGAAAAGGGGGGCTCAATCTGGGAAGGCCTGCTGGAGCAGGTGAGCTTTCAGTAGGGCCTTGAAGGGGGGAAGTGTACTAATTTGGCAGATATGAGGGGAGAGGGCATTTCAGGACAGAGGTAGGACGTAGGCCAGGGGTCGACGGTGGGGCAGGTGAGAACGAGGCCCAGTGAGGAGGTTAGCGGCAGAGGAGTGGAGTGTGCGGGCTGGGCTGTAGAAGGAGAGAAGGGAGGTGAGGTAGGAGGGGACAAGGTGATGGAGAACTTTGAGGCTGATTGTGAGGAATTTTTTCTTTATACAAAGGTTGATAGGCAACTACTGGAGATTTTTGAGGAGTGGGGGTGACATGCCCAGGGCGTTTCTGTAGAAAGATAATCCGGGCAGCAGAGTGAAGTATAGACTGAAGTGGGGAGAGACAGGAGGTTGGGAGATCAGAAAGGATATTTATGCAATAATCCAGTCAGGATATGCATCCAGCAAAATTAGTAAGGGCCAGAATATCATGTTGTTCCTACAAATAGCCTTCTTAGAATTTAAACTTGTAGGAGCAATTCCAGCTACCAGGAATATTTCTATCAAAATCATTCAGCCGGCTCAGGAAGCTGATGCATCTCTTCCTGCTTTAAAGAAACTAGTTTGCTCGCTAGCAAAAGATTTATGAGTGCTAATTATATCCTCCAGCATGTTGTGTGTAGTTTGTTGAGCTAACACCCAGTTTTTGTTTGTGCTTCCAGATGCAGTAGTAAAATTCTCTTCTTTCTCTCAATTAATGCAGTTATTTTCTATTTTTATGTCTCTCTGGATATCAGTGCCCCAGTACTGCTCCATGCTTGTGAAATTTGTCAAGCTACTGGTGAGGTTTTTGAACAAAGTCCTTTACTTGGAAACAGTAGGAACATGTGATGCACCTGAAGATTTTTAGTCTGACTTTTAACTGAAATGGCAACTTTTTAGGGCACTGGGCGGTTGTTGTTTTTTTCTTCACCTTGTGTAAAAGAGGGAATGGGGTTTTCTAGGGGAAGTAAATTAGAAATAACTTTCTTACACTGAGAGTTGTCACCCACTGCATCTGGGAGATTGTGAAACCCATCACCAAGAGAAGAACTCGTGACTCTGTCTTTCCAGTAAAATCTTGTTTAGTTACAGCAGTATTTTGAGGTCCCAAGAGATTGATTCCTGACCAGGGGCAGAGTTTGGGCTGCTTCCATTTGACAGGAAAAGGTCTTAGGTACATATACTCCCCCTTCTAGACTGTGAGCCCACTGTTGGGTAGGGACCGTCTCTATATGTTGCCAACTTGCACTTCCCAAGCGCTTAGTACAGTGCTCTGCACACAGTAAGCGCTCAATGAATACGATTGAATGAATGAATGAATATCTGTAATTGACTTATTTATATTAATGTCTGTCTCCCCCTCTAGACGGTAAGCTCATTGTAAGCCGGGGATGTGTCTGTTTTATATATTATACTCTCCCAAGTGTTTAGTACAGTGCTGTGCACACAGTAAGCACTCAATAAATGCGATTGAATGAATGAATGAATGAGTTCACTGATCTGCTGGAGCAAGTTTTCAGCCTCGCAATATTTGAGTAGCTGCACTTTTCAAGTAATAGGTTAGTGAATGGCTGGCCTACCCATATGAAATGTTAATAAGCTCCTCCTCTAGACTGTAGGCTCTTTGTGGTCAGGGAACCTGTCTACAGACTCTTCCCAATGCTTAGTAAAGTGCTCTGCACACAGTAGGGACTCAATGTCACCAAAATCCTCCCTTTCCGCTCCATCTAAACTTCTACCACGTTAATTTGAGCATTTATCCTATCCCACCCTGATTACTCTATCAGTCTCTTTGCTGACCTCCCTGCTTCCCATCCCTCCCCAGTTCAATCCATACTTCACCCTGCTACCCAGATCATTTTTCTTTGAAAACATTCAGTCTCTGTTTCTCCACTCTACATTAACTTGCAGGAGTTGTCCATCCACCTCCACATCAACCAGAAACTCCTTACCTTAGGCTTTAAAGCACTCAATCATCTTGCCTCTTCCTACCGCACCACTCTCCTTCTACAACTCAGCTCACACACTTTGCTCCTCTAATGCAACCTAGTCATGTACCTCTATCTTGCCAACGACCCCTCGTCCACGACCTGCCTCTCTGCTGGAACTCCATTCCCTCTCATTTCTGACAGACGATCAGTTTCCCCACCTTCAAAGCCTTATTGAACCAAGAGGCCCTCCCTCCTCATTTCCTTTTCTCCCACTGCCTTCTGTGTTGACCTTTCACTTGGATTTGCACCTTTATTCAGTGCACTCTCATTCCCATGGCTCTTATGTACAGATCCATATTTTATTTATTCACATAAACCTTTGTCTCCTCCTCTAGTCTGTAAGTTCCTTCTCAGCAGGGACTGTGTCTATGAACTCTGTTTTATTGTACTTTACCAAGTGCCTCGTAAGGTACTCTGCACACAGTAAGTGCTCAATAATTACAACTGATTGATTGAATAAATACCATTTGTTGACTGATTAAAGTCAGCCCCTTTCTCCAGCTGGCCCCTTGCCTTTCGAAGTCAGTTTGCTCTGCTGATTGCTTGGGAATTTCTTGGTGCATTGAGATTCTCATTCATTCATTCGATCTTATTTATTGAGCAATTATTGTGTGCAGAGCACTGTATTAAGTGCTTGGAAAGTATAATTCAGCAGTAAAGAGCGACAATCCCTGCCCAAACTGGGCTTACAGTCTAGAAGAGGGGGAGACAGACGTCAAAACAGGTAAACAGGCATCAATATAAATAAATAGAATCATAGCTATATACATATACCTTCTAGACTGTGAGCCCACCGTTGGGTAGGGACCATCTCTATATGTTGCCGACTTGTGCTTTCCAAGCGCTTAGTACAGTGCTCTGCACACAGTAAGCGCTCAGTTAATATGATTGAATGAATGAATGAATGAACATATATGCATAAATGCTGTGGGGTGGAGGGGAAGTGAAAAGGGAGGGTGTTGAAGTGACATGGAAGGGACGGGGAGCTGAGGAAAAGGGGGGCTTAGTCTAGAAAGGCCTCTTGGAGGAGGTGAGCCTTCAGTACGGCTTTGAAGGGGGGAAGAGTGACTGTCTGGTGGATTTGAGGAGGGAGCACATTCCAGGCCAGAGGTAGGATGTGGGACAGGCAAGATTGAGGCACAGTGAGAAGGTTAGCACCAGAGGAGAGGAATGTGCATGCTGGGTGTAGAAGGAGAGAATGGAGGTGAGGTAAGAAGGGGCAAGGTGATGGAGAGCTTTGAAGTCAGTAATGAGGTGTTTTTGTTTGTTTGTGGCCTCAGGTGGCCACATTTAAGAAACACTGATATAGAGCACACTTAGCGTACATTTAATTGGAAAACTAAAGCTTAGCTATAAAAATAATGCACTGAGTGGCTCCCTTTGTCCTGATCATTAAGGAAAGACTCCAACTTGGCTGCAGGCACTTTTGGCAATAATGCAAAAAGGCTGGTAGCATCCTATACCTCTAAATAGCGTGGGTAATATATTCAGTAAGAGACATGCGTATTATAGCACCCAATAGTAGAATAAAAAATATATGCTCATAGTTCCTTGGAAATATCTGATGGTTTGTGTACTGATAGATTTCCCCCTATAGGTATAGTTGTTCTTCATGTTTAAGGGAGACAGTTTGTTGTTGTTGTTGTCTTATGCTGTCGAGTTGTGTCCAACCCATAGTGGCGCCATAGGCACATCTCTCCCAGAATGCCCTACCTCCATCTGCCATCGTTCTGGTAATGTATTCGTAGAGTTTTCTTGGTAAAAATATGGAACTGGTTTACCATTGCCTCCTTCCGTGCAGTAAAAACGAATCTCTGCCCTTGACTCTCCCATGCCGCTGCTGCCCAGCACAGGTGAGTTTTGACTTGTAGCAGATTGCCTTCCACTCATTAGCCACTGGCCAAGCTAGGAATCGAATGGGTATGCCTCTGCTTGACTCTACCTCCTGTAGTCATTACTGGTAGAGTACTGGAAACTCTCCAGGTGCGGCCCTGAGAGGGGAAAGGAGATGGTACGCCGGGTGAAATTCACTTAAGGGTGTTTGCATTTCTTGTCATGGCGGATTAATGGCAGTGCAAAAGGTTGCATTTTTGAAATGATATTTTAAATTTCCTGCTTCAAAAAGGGACACAATGGACAGTGACTGAGTGACATGCAGGTACATCCTATTGGAATTATTTGGCTGATTACTTCTCATTATGTGGTTGGAAATGAAGAACTTGGTTATTCAGACAGAGAGCCAGGTAATATATTGTGCCTCTGTTGTGTGCGCCCCAAGGCAAAGAGCAGACACAACCTACATGTCACTAGGGTGAATCCTATTCACAGGCCACTGGCTCTCCCCATAGTTCAGTATTCTCTCCATCTACCCTGTGGTCATCCCTATTGCTGCCTCCAAGGAGGAAGTAGAAGGACTTTGGTTCCCACTCGCCACTTGGGGCTTGCTAGGGTCAAGGAAGCGGCACTGGGGTGTATTTCACCACACAGAGCCCACCATCTTTTGCACCAATTTTACCTCAACCCCACGACACTTATGTACAATCTTTAAATTATATAGTATAAATGATTTATTCATATTAATGTCTGTCTCCCAGTCTAGGCTGTAAACTTGTTATGGGCAGGGAACTTGTGTGCTAATTCTATTGTATTGTACTCTTCCAAGCGCTTAGTAGTGCTCTGCATATAGTAAGCACTCAATAAATATGATTGAGTGATTGATTGTCCCTCCCAAGCACTTAGTACAGTGCTCCGCACTCACTAAGTATTCAAAAAGTACCATCAATTGATTGCTCTTAAACATACTGACTTATTTGTGAGCTCTGTTGTAAATAGTATGTAGAATCTCTCTATTGGATCTTGCCAGTGCATATCAAGGTACATTCATTCACTTTTAGGGAAGTATTGTTTTTCACTGGGGAAGGAGGGTGTGAATTTTCTTCTGTTTAGGAGGGAGAAATGGAGCCCTTTTAAAATCTGCCCTGAGCTTGCTAAATATTTAATCTTAAAGGTTAATATTTGCAGTAGAAGTATCACTTCCAAAGCCACCAATACCTTGCCCACAATCCTGCCTCTCTGGCCTGGATTCCCTTCCCTCTTCATAACTGACCGACTTGTACTTCCCAAGTGCTTAGTATAGTGCTCTGCATACGGTAAGTGCTCAATAAATACGATTGAATGAATGAATGAATCCGACAGAGAACTACTATCTCCTGCTTCAAAGCACATCTACAAAGGACATCTACAAGAGAAGCAGTGTGGCTCAGTGGAAAGAGCCCGGGCTTTGGAGTCAGATGTCATGGGTTCATCATCATCAATGGTATTTATTGAGCACTTACTATGTGCAGAGCACTGTACTAAGAGTTCAAATCCTGGTTCCGCCAACTGTCAGCTGTGTGACTTTGGGCAAGTCACTTCACTTCCCTGTGCCTCAGTTCCCTCATCCGTAAAATGGGGATGAAGACTGTGAGTCCCCCGTGGGACAACCTGATCACCTTGTAACCTCCCCAGTGGTTAGAACAGTGCTTTGCACATAGTAAGTGCTTAATAAATGCCATCATCATCATCATCTACTCTAGGAGGTCTTCTGTGACTAAGCCCTCATTTCCTCTTTTCCCACTCCTTTCCACATCACCCTTGCACTTGGATTTGCACTTTTTTCTATGAATGGTATTATGGGTTTGCTATGTGCTAGGCTCTGCACTAAGCATTGGGATGGATAGAAGCCACAACAGTGTGGGTTTGTTGATGAAGTAGTAGTTGCTTCTTCATGGCCCACACAAGAGAGCAAGCTTTGTTTTTTGGTTCCTTAGCTGGTCTGGGGGAAAGAGGATTCCTAATGTTACCGCTGCCTTTCCAGCATCCCTGTTTTGGGGCTGCCTTTGACCCATGACTTCAGTATGGGATTGAGGTGGAGGGAGAGTGGAAGGAATACCTGGCTACTAACAGGGCCTGCAATAGAGCAAGCTCTATCCTTAGTGGATAGAGCTGGGGTCTGTGACTCAGGAGGACCTGGGATCTAGTCCTGGCACCACCACATGTCTGCTGTGTGACCTTGGGCATGTCACTTCACTTCTCTGGGCCACAGTTACCTTGTCTGTAAAATGGGGATTAAGAGTGTGAGCCCTATGTGGGATAGGAACTGCATCCAACCTGATTAACTTGTATTTACCCGAGTGCTTAGAACAGTACTTGGCATATAAAAAGTGCTTAGTAAGTACCATTATTATTATTATTATTATTGAGTTGTTTTTCCAGCAGTGGAATAGGTTGTACTGAGCCCCAGGGCTCTCTCTCTCTCTCACTGGCCCCAGATGGCCTGTAGTGAATGTCAGGTCAGCTCTGGTCAGGTTGTGTGTTGGGAGACTGCTGGAGGGCAAAACTGGGGCCAGCTATCCTGAGGAATAGAATGTTTCTGTGAGATGTCCACATCATAGATAACGGCTACTTTGTCCTCCTCCATTTTTCACATGCTGTGGCAGAGGGTGGTGGTGCTGCAGTTTGGGGCCTTCGCTTTCTTTAAACATACGTGGAATTTAAATACACTAGGTGGTTTTTCTGGCACAGAAGATGTTGGATGTGATTACAATGGCTGCCATCTGGGTAATTTGGAAGGTGGGTGAGGGGAAAAATGAATAAAAATATAGGGAGACAAACAGTAACATAATGATTCGTGCAACCATGGGACAATGCAAAGTATACACCCAATCCTGCCTGTTGTATTTTAATGGTGTGTGTTAGTGCTTACTATGTGCCAAGCATTGTACTGAGCACTGGGGTAGATACAAGATCATCAGGCCATGTCCTACGTGGGCTCACACTCTTATTCCACATTATACAGATGAGGTAAGTGAGCCAAAGGGAAGTGAAGTGATTTGTCCAAGGTTAAACAGCAGACAAGTGGTAGAGCCAGCCACCTGTGCTTCTGACCCCATTCCCTCTCATCTTATGAAATCTCTCGCTCTGTCCCTTCTCCCCTCCTTAACTTCCATCTTCAACCACTCACTCTCCACTGGTTCCTTCCCATCTGCCTTCAAACATGCCCACGTCTTTCCCATCTTAAAAAAACCCTCTCTTGACCCCCACCTCAACTTCTAGTTTTCACCTTATCTCCCTCCTACCATTCCTTTCCAAGCTCCTTGAACAAGTCATCTACACGCGCTGCCTCGAATTCCTCAACGCCAACTCTCTCCTCGACCCCTTCCAATCTGGCGTCTGTCCCCTACATTCCACAGAAACTGCCCTCTCTAAGGTCACAAATAACCTCCTGCTTGCCAAATCCAAAGGCTCATACTCTGTCCTAATCCTCCTCGACCTTTCAGCTGCCTTTGACACTGTGTACCACCCCCTTCTCCTCAACACGCTATCCAACCTTGGCTTCACAGACTCTGTCCTCTCCTGGTTCTCCTCTTATCTCTCTGGCCATTCATTCTCAGTCTCTTTTGCAGGCTTCTCCTCCCAGTCCCATCCCCTTACTGTAGGGGTTCCTCAAGGTTCAGTCCTTGGTCCCCTTCTGTTCTCGATCTACACTCACTCCCTTGATGACCTCATTCACTCCCACGGCTTCAACTATCATCTCTACGCTGATGACACCCAAATCTACATCTCTGCCTCTGCTCTCTCTCCCTCCATCCAGGCTCGCATCTCCTCCTGCCTTCAGGACATCACCATCTGGATGTCTGCCCGCCACCTACAACTCAACATGTCCAAAACTGAACTCCTTGTCTTCCCTCCCAAACCCTGCCCTCTCCCTGACTTTTCCATCACTGTTGACGGCACTACCATCCTTCCCGTCTCACAAGCCCACAACCTTGGTGTCATCCTCGACTCCGCTCCCTCGTTCACCCCTCACATCGAAGCCATCACCAAAACCTGCCAGTCTCAGCTCCGCAACATTGCCAAGATCCGCCCTTTCCTCTCCATCCAAACCGCTATCCTGCTCATTCAAGCTCTCATCCTATCCCGTCTGGATTACTGTATCAGCCTCCTCTCTGATCTCCCATCCTTCTGTCTCTCCCCACTTCAATCCATACTTCATGCCGCTGCCCAGATTGTCTTTGTCCAGAAACGCTCTGGACATGTTACTCCCCTCCTCAAAAATCTCCAGTGGCTACCAATCAACCTACGTATCAGGCAAAAACTCCTCATTCTTGGCTTCAAGGCTCTCAATCACCTCGCCCCCTCCTACCTCACCTCCCTTCTCTCCTTCTACAGCCCAGCCCGCACCCTCCGCTCCTCTGCCGCTAATCTCCTCACCGTGCCTCGTTCTTGCCTGTCCCACCGTTGACCCCTGGCCCACATCATCCTCCTGGCCTGGAATGCCCTCCCTCCACACATCTGCCAAGCTAGCTCTCTTCCTCCCTTCAAGGCCCTACTGAGAGTTCACCTCCTCCAGAAGGCCTTCCCAGACTGAGCCCCCTCCTTCATCTCCCCCTCATCTTCCCCATCCCCCCGCCTTACCTCCTTCCCCTCCCCACAGCACCTGTATATATGTATATATGTTTGTATGTGTTTATTACTCTATTTTATTTGTACATGTTTATACTATTTATTTTATTTTGTTAATATGTTTTGTTTTGTTCTCTGTTTCCCCCTTCTAGACTGTGAGCCCACTGTTGGGTGGGGACCGTCTCTATATGTTGCCAACTTGTACTTCCCAAGCGCTTAGTACAGTGCTCTGCACACAGTAAATGCTCAATAAATACGACTGAATGAATGAATGAACCCAGGTGCTCAGGCCCGTGCTCTTTCCATTAGGTCGTGTTGATTCTCTCGTTTGGGGAGGCTGGGCTAGCCCATCCTCCATCATACTTAGACTTTTCCCTATTCCCTGGACAACAAGCCACAGGTTATGAAGGAAGGGAGGAGAAGATAAGCACATACTCCATCCTAACTCCATCCTAAAACCCCTTAATCATCATCATCAATCGTATTTATTGAGCGCTTACTATGTGCAGAGCACTGTACTAAGCGCTTGGGAAGTACAAATTGGCAACATATAGAGACAGTCCCTACCCAACAGTGGGCTCACAGTCTAAAAGTCTTGACCTCTCAGCTGCCTTTTGACACCATGGACCACCCCCTTCTCCTGAAAACATTATCCAACTTTGGTTTCACTGATGCTGTCCTCTCCTACCTCCCTAGCTGCTCACTCTCAGTCTCCTTTGTGGGCTCCTCCTCTGCCTCCCATCCCCTACCTGAGGGCGTCCCTCAAGGTTTGGTTCTGGGTCCTCTTCTTTTCTCCATCTACACCCACTCCCTTGGAGAACTCATTTGCAGACATGGCTTCAACTACCATCTCTATGCTTATAACACCCAAATCTACATCTTCAGCCCTGATCTCTAGTCTCTCTGCAGTCTCACATTTCCTCCTGCCTTCAAGACGTTTCTACCTGGCTGTTTTCCCATCACCTCAAACTTAATTTGGTTAAACTGAACTTCTTATCTTCCCATCCAAGCCCTGTCCTTCCACTCAACTTTCCCATCACTGTTGATGACACCATCTTTTCTGTCTCACAAGCCCATAACCTTGGCATTGTCAACCTCCACATCAAACAGAAACTCCTTACCATTAGCTTTAAAGCACTCACCTTGCTTCCTTCTACCTCACCTCACTCCTCTCTTAAAACAATGTAGCCCGCACAGTTAATTCCTCTAATGCTAACCTTCTCACCTACTCTAATCTCATCTATCTCACCCCTAACCTCTCGCCTACATCCTACCTAGTCTGGAATACCCTCGCTCCTCATATCAGATAGATAATTGCTCTCCCCCATTTCAAAACCTTATTGAAGTCACATCTCCTCCAAGAAGCCTTCCTTGATTAAGCCCTTCTATCCTCTTCTCCCACTCCCTTCTGTGTCACCCTGATTGCTCCCTTTGTTCATCCTCCCTCCCATCCCCACAGCACATATGTATGTATGTATTATTTATTTATTTCTTTTATTTATTTATTTATATTACTGTCTGTCTCCCCCTCTAGAATGTGAGCTCATTGTGAGCAGGGAATGTGTCTGTTTATTGTTGTACTGTATTCTCCCATGTGCTTAGTGCAGTGTTTTGTATACAGTAAGGACTCAATAAATACAATTGAATGAATGAATGAATAATGCTTCAGCAGACTTTCTGAATAACATCTGAAATTGGTTCGTAGAGCATGATCTGATGCCACTATGAACCATCAGAGCCAGAAGAAAGGAAACAGTGTTGCCTAATAATAATAATAATTGTTATTATTATGGTATTTGTTCAGCTCTTACTATGTGCCAGGCACTGTATTAAGCACTGGGGTGGATACAAGCAAACTGGGTTGGTTGTAGTCCCTGTCCTACATGGGGCTCACAGTTGCAATTCCCATATTACAGATGAGATAACTGAGGCCCAGAGAAGTGAAGTGAATTGCCCAAGGTCACACAGCAGACAAGAGGCTGAGCTGGGATTAGAACCCATGATCTTCTGACTCTCAGGTCCATGCTCTATCCATTACATCATACTGCTTCCCCAGTGGAAAGTGGAAAGACCAAAAGCTTGGTAGTTAGAGGACCTGGGTTCTAATCCCAGCTCTGACATTAGCCTGCAGTGTGACCTTGGTAAATCACTTCAATCTCTTGGTGCCTCTGTTTCCTCACATGAAAAATGGGTATTAAATATCTCATTCATTCATTTCATTCAGTCGTATTTATTGAGCATTCACGGTGTGTAAATCACTGTACTAAACTCTTGGGAGAATACAATACAACAATAAACAGACCCATTCCTTTCTCACAATGAGCTTACAGTCTAGAGGAGGGGAGATAGACATTAATATAAATTAGTAAATTACAGATATGTGCATAATACTGGTTCTTCTTTCCCCTTAGACCATGGGTCACTTGTGGGACAGAGTCTGTGCCTGACCTGATTATCTTGTAGAAAAGCAGTTGCCCTAGTGGAAAGAGCACAGGCCTGGAAGTCAGAGGACCTGGGTTCTAATCTCGACTCTGCCACCTGCCTGAATGATGTGTGACTGTGGGCAAGTCAATTCACCATGCCTCAGTTCCCCCATCTGCAAAATGGAAATTTAATCACTGTTCTTCCTCATACTTAGACTGTGAGCCCCATATGGGGCCTGATGATCTTGTATTTATCCCAGTGCTTACTACAGTGCTTAGAACATGGTAAATGCTGAAGAATACCACAGTTATTAATTAGAAGATAGTGTGGAGTGGAAGGAGCAGAGACTATCTTGGAGGACAGGAGAAAGGAAGGAGGAAGTAGGAGCAGAAGGGAAAGGGAAGGAGCTGGTGAAGTAATCTCTACAGAAGCAGCTAGAGGAATTGTCTGTGAAATTATGAACATTAGCCATATGGCATTAGGAGAGGAATTATTTGAATCTTAAAAGCAGATTCCGGGAAGGTCATTCAGAAAGATTGCCTGTGACATAAAGTAGTGGGGCCCCCTGCTTTAGTCTCTACCTCAAAACCATAAAGCTGTTTGAATATCGGATGGGTTTTGGTATGACTCTTACAACTTGATTTTGATGAGGTGGAACATTTATTTTTCTTACATCAAGGAGCATGTTTGATTTCATGTGGTTTCTGGGATGAGATCAGTATAGTCCTAGAGTCCTAGTTTTCTCCCCAATGTTTCCCCCTAAAATGATTTGTGTAACCAGTTGGCTGATCTAGATTTTTAGGAATCTTGCTTTGTGTTTTGACTGACTGTACTGCATTCATGTACCCTCAAGGGCTGTGGAAGGTAGAGGAGAGCTATGAAATCACTCTAATCCCCCTTAGGAGACACTGAATAGCTATCTATTTATCAGTAGGTATACACACTATCATTATTGTCAGACAAAAGAAAACCCTTAACTGACAACCATCTTTATAGGGATTGGCATTTGGTTTACCGATACAATATTTTGAAAGGGGAGTGTTAAAACAAAATGCGTATGGCTTTAGTAAAATATTTAATCCTGTTTTTCAGGTGTTGCTGGGTAGTGAAATAGTGTTAGTTTGTGCTTAACAGATGGACTGTGGATGGAATTTGCAGGTTTTGAGATTAATGTGGAGTAAGTATCTATGAGCACATTACCAAATACCTCCATTCAGTGGGCAGTTTGGTATTTTAATACAATTCTGGATGGAGGGGGCAGGTTATAGCAAATTCTCTCATCCATCCATTCATTCAATCATATTTATTGAGTATTTACTGTGTGTAGAGCACTGTACTAAGTGCTTGGAAAGTACAATTCAGCAATAAAGACAGACAATCCCTGCCCACAATGGGCATGTTGAGATGCAGTGGCGGGGAACTCCGAGAAAAGTGGCAATGGGTGACCACTTAGGGTGCCCAAGAATGCTGGGCACTCCTTTGCCAGCCTGGTAAATAGATGTACTTACATTATATATGCAGTATAGGTTTTATAGGATAATGTAATGGCTTCCCAAAGACAACAATAATAATAATTTTGGCATTTGTAAAGTGCTTAACATGTGCCAGACTCTAAGTGCTGGGGTAGATGCAAGATAATTGGGTTTTGCACAATCCCTGTCCCACATAAGGCTCACAGTCCCGTTTTACAGAAGAGGAACTGAGGCACAGAGAAGTGAAATGACTTGCCCAAGGTCACACAGCAGACAAGTGATGGAGCTGGGATTAGAACCCAGGTCCTTCTGACTCCCAGGCCCATGCTATATCCACTAGGCCATGCTGAAGAATATAGAGCATATTTCCCAAGTGATCCCTGACTCCTTCTTGGGTCCAGAGTCATTGCTTTCCCCTCCTGGGTCTTTGTGAATATGGATGCTTCTTCTCAGTCATGGGACTCAACCAAGGTGGAAGGAGGCTGGGCAAACATGGGGCCTAAAGATATCCAGGGCAGTTGTCTGCTGTGTGACCTTGGGCAAGTCACTTCACTTCTCTGTGCCTCAGGTACCTCATCTGTAAAATGGGGATTGAGACTGTGAGCGCCATGTGGGACAGGGACTGTGTCCAACCCGATTTGCTTGTATCCACCCCAGCACTTCATACAGTGCCTGGCCCATAGTAAGTGCTTAACAAATACCGTAATAAGTATTATCATTATTAGGACCAGTGGCAGCCAGACTGGCTTAAAAAGAGACTGTCTGATTCAAAATCAGACAAATGGCCACCCTACTTGCCTAGGTTTCCCGACAGGCCTGCCATGAGCAGTACATTTCGTTTCGTGGACCACAGGATGGCCCTCCCGATTTCACCCTGGTTTCCAAATCCATTTGTGTTTTGCAGGATGAATCTTCGAGTCACGAATGTAACCAGCGGACAATTCTTCTATATGGAGTCGGGAAAGAGCGGGATGAGGCAAGGCACCAGCTGAAGAAGATAGCCAAAGATATCCTGAAAATCCTGAACAAGAAGAGCACAACTGAAAGTGGCGGTAAAGTTCTATCCTCCTCCTGCCGGGGGAGTTTGAAATAGCACTGAGGGCCAGGATCAGAGCCAGGCAAACAGGTCTCTCTCTTAGAGCAGAAGTGGCGTCAGGGTTCATGGATGACTCTTACAGGTGCAGCTGTCATCCCCACAATCCACACTCTGTGCTTGCTCAATGCTTGTTTTTTCTCCGGGTTCCTTTAGCCTGAGGGTTTCTTGAAAGCCCTCTAATTATGATTATTTTCATAATATCCATTATTAGCAATATTATGACTGCGTTTGTTGAGTGCTTACTATGTGCCAAGCACTGGGGTAGATATAAGATAATCAGGTCGGACACAGTACCTGCCCCATGTGACCGCTGTCAGAGTCTGAGATATGTAAGGTATTTCTTTTCTTTTCGTCATGAGCTTTCTGTACATGTAGGAAGAGATTGGTGGGGTGGTTCTGTTGAATGATTGATTGTTTTTGAGCCAGTCCAACAAGGTATCTGCTGTTGGGTAGGGACCGGTTATATATGTTGCCGATTTGTACTTCCCAAGTGCTTAGTACAGTGCCCTGAACACAGTAAGCGCTCAATAAATATGATTGAATGAATGAATGAATATTCAGTAAATAAGGTATTTCTTTGTCAATATAATAGTGTGCTGTGCTTTTTATGGAGTGCCAGTCCTGCATTTTATGAGTCTCAAGGGATCAAATAATAGCTTCATGTTATGTCACTGCATTACATATTTACCTTTTTGTAATTAGAATGCAGATATCCACTTAACATTTACCTAGTTATACTTTTAAGGTCCTTTTACTGTTAAGCAAAAGCATTCTCCCAGTGCTTGAAACTACTTCCTCAAATATATGTTGGGTACTTGGGGAGGAGCAATAATTATTTCAGACCACTACAAAACTAAAACCCCCTTGGTAAAAATAAACATTCCCGTTTCCCTCTTGCCCCTGCCCCACACAGTGTCTAATGTATTATTATCAGGGAGGAACTTTTGACCCTGGTGAATTGGGCTCCACAAAATTCCAAATAGACACATATCTTTACAATAACCCTGAAATAATATACCAATAGAAAGATTGTTTGGGTTTGGCCTGTTAAACCAACACTCTTCTAACACTCTGGGCTTCAGGAGAATAGAGGATGACATATTCTTAGCACATGCCTGTGGTATTTGTTAAGTGGTTACTCCCTCCTACTTAGACTATGAGCCCCATATGGGACAGGGGCTGAATTCAAGCTGATTATCTTGTATCTGCCCCAATGCTTAGTACAGTGCTAAATGCTTCACAGATACCATTGTTATTATTATTATGCCTTTGCAAGGATCTTATAATCTAGCAGGCTAGTGTCCTGTTCCTAATAATACTAAACTTTACGGTGGGATAGCTAACTGGGGAAACAGGGAAAAAATGTAAGAAGAGGGGTGTGCTTAGGGTTATTGCACTGGTACACAGCCACAGCCTCTCTCAGGTTGCACCTGGAGAATTTCCAGTACTCAACTATGGGAGGGAGAGTCAAGCAGAGGCCTACCCATTTCATTCCTAGCTTGGGCAGTGGCTAGCGAGTGCCAGGCATTTTGTTACAGGTCAAAACTCACCTGTGCTGAGCAGCAGTGGCATGGGAGAGAGTCAAGGGTGGAGACTAGTTTACTGTTTGGAAGGAGACAATGGTTAACCACTTCCATATTTTTACCAAGAACACTTTGTGGATACACTACCAGAATGATTGCAGATGGAGGTGGGGTGTTCTGGGAGAGATGTGTTCATGGTGTCTCTATAGGTTGGAGACAACTTGACGGCATAAGACAAGACGCATCCATAGAAGTGAATACAACTCACCTTAGTGGAATAGGACCTAGAAGCCTTAAGAATTCAGGATTATTTAGGCTGGAAAAGAGATGATTGAGGCTAAAATGATGATGCTAGCCAATCTTTCATCTCTCCAGTTCATGATTCACTACTCTGCCTTGATCGTTTTTCTAAAAAAAGTTTCAGTCCTTGTGTCACCTCTCCTCACCTCCAGTGGTTGCCCATCCACATCAAATAGGAACTCTGTACCATCAGCTATAAAGCATACAATCAGTCCGCCTCCCTCCTATAATAGTAATAATGATGGCATTCATTAAGCACTTACTACATGCAAAGCAATGTTCTAAGCATTGGGGAGGTTACCAGGTGATCAGGTTGTCCCATGGGGGGCTCACAGTCTTAATCCCCTTTTTAAAGGTGAGTTAACTGAGGCCCAGAGAAGTGAAGTGTCTTGCCCAAAGTCACACAGCTGACAATTGGTGGAGCCGGATTTGAACCCATGACCTCCGACTCCAAAGCCTGGGCTCTTTCCACTGAGCCATGCCTACCTTACCTTGTGGATTTCCTACTACAACCCAGCACCCACACTTAACTACTATGACAGCATCCTGCTCCCTGTGCCTTGATCTCATCTACCTTGCCACTGACCCTGTGTCCATGTCCTCCATCTGGCCTGGAACTCCCTCTCTCTTCACATATGACAGACCATCACTCCCCACACCTTCAAAGCCTTATTAATCAAATCTCCTCAAAGGAAGTTTCCCAGACTTAAGCGCTCACTTCCCCTTCTCTCCCTTCTGGGTCATCTGTGCACTTGGGTCTGTACCCTTTAAGCATTTGCTATTCACCACCATCAGCCCCACAGCACTTATGTACATTTCTGCTAGACTGTGAACCCATTGTTGGGTAGGTACCGTCTCTATATGTTGCCAACTTGTACTTCCCAAGTGCTTATTACAGTGCTTTGCACACAATAAGAGCTTAATAAATATGAATGAATGAACAAATCTGCATTTTATTTTAATGTCTGTCTCCCTCTGTAGACCATAAGCTCCTAGTAGGCAGGGAACATATCTATCAACTCAGTTGTATCACTCTCCCAAGCACTCAGTACAGTGCTCTGTGCACAGTAAGTACAGTAAGCTCCTTCATTGAGAAGGAACATGGCCTAATGGCTCGAGGATGGGCCTGGGAGTCCAAAGGACCTGGGTTCTAATCCCAGTTCTGACACTAGTTTGCTGTGTGACCTTGGGCAAGTTAGTTGACTTCTCTGGGCCTCAGTTACCTCAACTGTAAAATGGGGATTAAGACTGCGAACCGTATGTGGGACAGACTGTGTCCAGGCCGTTTACCTTATATCTATTCCGGCTCTTACTACAGTGCCTGCCACATCGTAAGCGTTTAACAAATACCATAAAAAAAGAATATCATAAATTTATTTACTGACCACCTCCTAAGGGCAGAACATTCCTAATTAATTATGCAATATACTTCTCTCCCTTCCTCAAAACCTCCAAAAGTCTTCTTATTTCCTTGTATGGCAAGCAGAAATTTCTTACCATTGGCTTCAAGGCTCTCCACCAGTTTTTCCCATTTTATTTGTCAACATTCCTCATTCCCTACTTCCTGTATCTCACCCAAGATAATCTTCAATCACTCATATATATTGAGTCCTTATTGTGTGCAGGGCACAGTATTAATATAATCATTTTGCTCTCCTTCAAACTTAAATCTCCCTCCCCTGACTCCTGGTTGGCACCCTTCCTCCTATATAGAACACCTTTCCCTTTCAAGCCCACCTTCTCCAGAAACTCTTCCCCAATTATCATTATTTTTCTTATTATGATACTGATACACTTACTATGTGTCAAGTGCTGTTCTGAGCTCAGTGGTAGATGCAAGTTAATCAGGTTACACACAGTCCCTGTCCCACACCCAAATCTACATCTCTGCCCCTGCTCTCTCCCCCTCCCTCCAGGCTCGCATCTCCTCCTGCCTTAGTACATCTCCATCTGGATGTCTGCCTGCCACCTAAAACTCAACATGTCCAAGACTGAACTCCTTGTCTTCCCTCCCAAACCCTGCCCTCTCCCTGACTTTCCCATCACTGTTGACGGCACTACCATCCTTCCCGTCTCACAAGCCTGCAACCTTGGTGTCATCCTCGACTCCGCTCTCTCGTTCACCTCTCACATCCAAGCCATCACCAAAACCTGCCAGTCTCAGCTCTGCAGCATTGCCAAGATCCGCCCTTTCTTCTCCATACAAACCGCTACCCTGCTCGTTCAAGCTCTCGTCCTATCCCTTCTGGACTACTGTATCAGCCTCCTCTCCAATCTCCCATCCTCTTGTCTCTCCCCACTTCAATCCATACTTCATGCCGCTGCTTGGATTGTCTTTGTCCAGAAATGCTCTGGGCATGTTACTCCCCTCCTCAAAAATCTCCAGTGGCTACCAATCAACCTACGCATCAGGCAGAAACTCCTCACCCTCAGCTTCAAGGCTCTCCATCACCTTGCCCCCTCCTACCTCACCTCCCTTCTCTCCTTCTACAGTCCATCCCGCACCCTCCACTCCTCTGCCGCTAATCTCCTCACCGTGCCTCGTTCTCGACTGTCCTGCCGTCGACCCCCGGCCCACATCATCCCCGTCCTGGAATGCCCTCCCTCCCCACATCCGCCAAGCTAGCTCTCTTCCTCCCTTCAAGGCCGTACTGAGGGCTCACCTCCTCCAGGAGGCCTTCCCAGACTGAGCCCCCTCCTTCCTCTCCCCCTCCTCCCTCTCCCCATCCCCCCTGCCTTACCTCTTTCCCTTCCCCACAGCACCTGTATATATGTATATATGTTTGTACGTATTTATTACGCTATTTATTTATTTATTTATTTTACTTGTACATATCTTTTCTATTTATTTTATTTTGTTAATATGTTTTGTTCTCTGTCTCCCCCTTCTAGACTGTGAGCCCACTGTTGGGTAGGGACTGTCTCTATATGTTGCCAACTTGTTCTTCCCAAGTGCTTGGTACAGTGCTCTGCACACAGTAAGTGCTCAATAAATACGATTGATTAATTGATTGATTAAGAGGAGGGAATAGGATTTAATCCCCATTTTACAGATGAGGTAACCGAAGCACAGAAAAGTTAAGTGACTTGCCCAAGGTCAAACAGCAGACAATTGGCAGAGCCCTGATTAGAATCCAGGTCCTCTTACTCCCAGGCCCGTGCTCTTTCCACTAGGCTATGCTGCTTCCCAACTGCACAAATTGTAGCAATCCCACCCTGAGAACTTATGTATGTGCATTCAGTTTTATATTCAATTATTTATTAATTATTTATTCAGTACACCTGTTGTGTTCTTGACTTTCCTCTTGCTTCCACTATCTCTAAATAATTAGCCTGATTGTCTCCCCATTCTACTGTAAATTGCTTGAGAACAGACAGTTTCTTATTCTCCTGTTGTAATGATAATAACAATTACGGTATTTGCTAAGCACTATGTGCCATTTTGCAGATGAGCTAACTGAGGCACAGAGAAGTTAAGTGACTTGCTCAAGCGGTGGAGTGGGGATTAGAACCCATGACCTCTGACTCCCAAGCCTGGGCTCTTCCGGCTAAGCCACACTGCTTCTCAGTACAGCACAGAACGCAGTACTCAAGCATTCAGTACAGGCTCAGCACAGGGAAAGTGCTCAAATAACGCCATTGATTGATTGATTTAGAAGCAATGTGGCTCAGTGGAAAGAGCCCGGGCTTTGGAGTCAGAGGTCATTGGTTCAAATCCCGGCTCCACCAATTGTCAGCTGTATGACTTTGGGCAAGTCACTTAACTTCTCTGTGCCTCAGTTACCTCATCTGTAAAATGGGGATGAAGACTGTGAGCCCGCCGTGGGACAACCTGATCACCTTGTAACCCCCCAGCACTTAGAACAGTGCTTTGAACATAGTAAGTGCTTACTAAATGCCATTATTATTATTATTATAACAAAAGTAAAAGATGCTAGCCTTAATTGCATGGGTTGAACAATCTAATTAAGGTTTTTTCCATTTCCACAATGGACAAAAAGAGAAAAATATGTAGTGAAGATTATGTAAGTTAGGTGTAGGAAGCAGTTGCTGACAGCAAAGGAGATCAAACCAAAGTTCACTGAAGACTTCATTCATTCATTCATTCCATTGTATTTATTGAGCACTTACTGTGTGCAGAGCACTGTACTAAGCACTTGGAAAGTACAAATCAACAACATATAGAGAAGGTCCCTACCCAACAATGGACTCACAGCCTAGAAGGGGGACTTGCCTTCATAGAGTTGCCTTCTATGAAATTTTTCAATGAAGAAGAGATGGTTATTTGGAGTATATAACCACAGAAAGATACATGTCCAGACTAGATGACCTTTTGCATTCATTCATTCATTCATTCAGTCCTATTCATTGAGCTCTTCCTGTGTGCAGAGCACTGTACCAAGCACATGGGAGAGTACAGTACAACAATGAGCAGACACATTCCTTGACCACAATGAACTTACAGTCTAGAGTGGGGGAGACAGACAGTAATATAAAAAAATAAATAACAGATATGTAAATAAGTGATGTGGGGGTGGGAGTGGGGTAGAACATATTTTTCAGCTTCTGAGATTCTTTGATTCCATTGCAGTTTTGGGGACGTTGCCTCCAATTGATAAGGTAAAATTGGGGAGCTCTAGTACCTAGCATGGCTTCAATGAAAGGGGAGTTTGTTCCCTGAATCAATCAATCAACGGTATTTATTGAGCACTTACTCTATGCAGAGCACTGTTCTAAGCGCTTGGGAGAATACAGTAGAGTAAGCAGACAAGATCTCTGCCCTCAAAGAATTAACAATCTAGCGAGAGAAACAGGTGACATAATGTTACAAACTGCGGAAAGCAATAGAATATAAAAGGCATCACCTCTAAGGATTGGAAATGGAAGCCAATATCTTCCTCTTCTCTTCAGTTCCCTGAAATCCTCCCCATTGCCCTCCTTACCCTCCCACGTTCTCTCCTGCTAGCTCTTCCTACTATATTGAGCCCTTGGCCCAAAGAAAGACTTAACTCTTCAGTCAATCAAACAATCCATCAATGGTATTTATTGAGTGTTTCCTGTGTGTAGTGCACTATACTAAACACTTGGGAAAGTATAATACAACAGAGTTGGTAAATGTGATTCCTGCCTACAAGGAACTTCTAATCTCCGGGATGAGGTGGACATTGAAATAGATTTGTTTGCTACCCAATCTGAGAGATTTGCTCTATGCTTCCCTCTCAGAGAGGTGGGGGTTCTATGTCAAGGAAGGGCAGGTTGGGATTGACTCAACTTCTGCTTCCTGCTGCCCACGGGGCCCCTGAGGCTACCTAGAAATCTTTCAGACAGCAAGTTAGTCCTGTGGTAGCCAATTGGACCCATCTTGTGCCTGAAGCCAGAGGAATCCTGGCAGAGGTATAAAATCAAACTGAGGTGAGGGCCAACCATTTATTATGTCAGTGTTTATTACATTTTGAGACATGTAAATCTGCACAATACTATACAATAGCAATCTTTATGCCAAAACCAATAGGAGTCCTTCTTGCCCTAAGGTACTTTTGATCTGATAAAATTTACATGGCACGTGCCAAGACAAAACTATGAAATAAGTCCCTCTCCTTCACGAATGAAAAATGGAAAAAAACAACCCACGGTCCTCTGATGGCGATAGTGTTCATTCATATTTGCTTCGTTGGCATTTTGGAAGCAGCCTCAGACTCCCGTCTATGCCACTTTCCATCTGAGGAAACTTGGGCAAGTCATTTAACTTCTCTGTGCCTCAGTTTCCTCATCTGCAAACTGGGAATTCAATATCTGTTCTACCTCTTAAATTTGGAGCCCCATGTAGGACCTGATTATCTTCTATCTACCCCATTGCATAGTACAGTACTTGGCACATAGTAATGCTTAACAAATACCGTAATCATTATTGATGAAATTTTCAGGGCAGCAAAATTTGCTTAGTAGTATCCAAAGCCTCTATCTACTGATTGAAACAAATATATGGCTGGTGACATCAGCTCTTAGGATTTTTACCATAGCCAGTGGAGTAAGGCAAAGATGTATAGCAAGCCTGGTTCTGATCAATTTGTTCTATGTAGCCATGCTGGAGGATGGTTAAAGATCTGTGGGAGCTGTAAGTAATCCAGCTGTCCCATGTGGGGCTCACAGGCTTAATCCCTGTTTTACAGATGACGTAACTGAGGCCTAGTGAGGTGACTTGCCCAAGGCCACACAGTAGACAAGTGGTTGAGCCGGGATTAGAACCCACAACCTTCTGACTCCCAGGCCCGTGTTCTATCCACTACATAGTAAATGTTTAAAAAAATCATTAAAAAAAAATGTTATCCAACCTTCTCTGAGACTTGGACCAAGCAAAGGTTCTACACCCGAATCCTTGAGCAGTTCCACTAGCATGAAAGCATTTAATCAGCTTGCCACCTCCTCACCTAATAGTAATGATGGCATTTATTAAGCGCTTACTATGTGCAAAGCACTGTTCTAAGGTGATTACAAGGTGATCAGGTTGTCCCACGGGGGGCTCACAGTCTTAATCCCCATTTTACAGAGGAGATAGGCACAGAGAAGTTAAGTGACTTGCCCAAAGTCACACAGCTGACAATTGGCAGAAATGGGATATGAACCCATGAACTCTGACTCCAAAGCCCGTGCTCTTTCCACTGAGCCACGCTGCTTCTCTAATCACCTCTCTGATTTCCTACTACAACCCAGCCTGCAATCAATCAGTTGTATTCACTGAACACTTATTGTGTACAGAGCACTGTACTAAGCCCTTGGGAGCATACAATAAAACAATAAGCAGACACATTCCCTGCCCACAACGAGCTTGATTGTGTTACTGAGAGCAAATATTTAACACACTTGCACACTGTGTCATTTATTCTTTCAATCATATTTATTGAGCACTTGCTGTGTTCAGAACTTCTACTAAGCACTTGGGAGAGTACAATACAACAATAAGCAGACTCGTCGTCTGCCCACAATGGGCTACAGTCTTAAAGTGTCCATGCAAATATGTCTTTTCTGGTCCTTACCAATCAAGTGAGCATTGGTCAGACACCAAGGATTGAAAGATGAGTAAAAATAAATGAGTAAAAATAAATACACTGGCAAAGAAAGTACTGCCTTTATCCAGTTCTGTATCAGTTTTCTTAAATCTATTCTTATTTCTTCTGAGTATTAATTATTATTATTATTATTGTATTTGTTAAGCACTCTTTAATCATTTATTCATTCAATTGTATATATTGAGTGCTTACTTTGTGCAGAGCACTGTACTAAGTGCTTGGGAAGTACAAGTCAGCAACATATAGAGATGGTCCCTGCCCAACAATGGGCTTACAGTCTAGAAGGGGGAGACAGACAACAAAACAAAACATGTAGACAGGTGTCAAAATCGTCAGAACAAATAGAATTATAGCTATATGCACATCATTAACAAAATAAATAGAATAGTAAATATGTACAAGTAAAATAAATAGAGTAATAAATCTGTACAAATATATACAAGTGTTGTGGGGATGGGAAGGAGGTAGGGCCGGGGGGATGAGGAGGAAGAGAGGAAAAAGGAGGCTCAGTCTGGGAAGGCCTCTGAGGAGGTGAGCTCTCAGTACGGCTTTGAAGGGAGGAAGAGAGCTAGTTTGACAGATGTGTGGAGGGAGGGCATTCCAAGCCAGGGAAAGGATGTGGGCTGGGGGTTGACGGTGGGACAGGCGAGAACAAGGCACAGTGAGGAGGTTAGCGGCAGAGGAGCGGAGGGTGCGGGCTGGGCTGTAGAAGGAGAGAAGGGAGGTGAGGTAGGAAGGGGTGAGGTGATAGAGAGCCTTGAAGCCGAGAGCGAGGAGCTTTTTCTTGATTTGTAGTAGATTTTTGAGGAGGGGAGTGACATGCCCAGAGCGTTTCTGTAGAAAGATAATGTGGGCGGCAGAGTGAAGTATAGACTGAAGCGGGGAGAGACAGGAGGATGGGAGATCAGAGAGGAGGCTGATGCAGTAATCCAGTCAGGATAGGATGAGAGATTGAACCAGCAAGGTAGCAGTTTGGATGGAGAGGAAAGGGTGGATCTTGGCAATGTTGTAGAGGTATTGTACTAAGCACTGGGATAGACACAAGAAAATTGGTTTGGACACCGTCCCTGTCCCACATAGGGCTCACTGTCTCAATCCTCATTTTCCAGATGAGGTAACTGAGACCCAGAAAAGTGAAGTAACGTGCCCAAGGTCACACAGCAGACAAGTGTCAGAGTCTGGAGTTAGAACCCATGACGTTCTGACTCCCAGGCCCAAGCTCTATCTACTATGCCATGCTGCATTTACACTTTATGTAAAATGCTGTCACATGCATCACCTTCTGGTTAAAGTAAAAAAAAATGCAAAGCATTCCATTATTTTTATGCTTTATCTTGAGTTTACAATAAAATGTATTTAATTCAAGCCCCACTAACCTAGAATTTGTGATAGTCTTCCCTTTGTTCTTTCTACAACTGCCAAAGACAGATAGGCTTCAATGTAAAGAAGCAAGTGTTTCAGTGTGGATGAATTTCAGGATGATTTCATTAAACTACAACTGAAATAGATACACAGAGGTAACTGGAAGTCAGCGTGGAATAAAATATCTAAATTTTCCACTTCCTTAGGCATATTTAAAATGACAGACAAAAAAGAGAAGACTAAGGAGACACCAGGAAGAGAAGCTTACACTCAGAAAACATGCAAACTTGCACAAAATAACGCCTGCAGCATTTTTCAAAATGGTCCTGAATTTTAATAATTCAACTTGGAATATTAATTTTGTTTAAATTAGTGAGGTTTTGCAATTGACCCTAATTTTTAATTGAAAAATTGTGAAATAGAGTAGTAGGTCAGTTACTCTAATGCTGTCTCATTTTCACATGGGTTTTTCATTCATTCATTCAGTCAGTCGTATTTCTTGAGCACTTACTGTGTGCAGACCACTATACTAAGTGCTTGGGAGAGTACAGTGCAAGGATAAACAGTGACATTCCCTGCCCAGAACAAGCTTACAATCTAGAGACAGGGATACAGATATCAATTCAAATAAATAAAATTACAGATATCTAAATAAGGGCTTTGGGGGTGGGAGCAGGGTGATTTTGAACCAGGAGAAACTCTAGGATAAATCTCATTCTCTGAAATTGAGCTTCCTTAAATGCCATGTATGGTCTATTTGCTCCAGTCCCTGTGACTTAAAGAATGTATGGATATTCCATATTTTCGACCCCCTCCAGTCTGGCTTCCGTCCCCTTCATTCCACGGAAACTGCGCTCTCAAAGGTCACCAATGACCTCCTGCTTGCCAAATCCAACGGCTCATACTCTGTCCTAATCCTCCTCGACCTCTCAGCTGCCTTTGACACTGTGGACCACCCCCTTCTCCTCAACACGTTATCTGACCTTGGCTTCACTGACTCCGTCCTCTCCTGGTTCTCCTCTTATCTCTCCGGTCGTTCTTTCTCAGTCTCTTTTGCAGGCTCCTCCTCCGCCTCCCATCCTCTTACTGTGGGGGTTCCCCAAGGTTCAGTGCTTGGTCCCCTTCTGTTCTCAATCTACACTCACTCCCTTGGTGACCTCATTCGCTCCCACGGCTTCAACTATCATCTCTACGCTGATGACACCCAGATCTACATCTCTGCCCCTGCTCTCTCCCCCTCCCTCCAGGCTCGCATCTCCTCCTGCCTTCAGGACATCTCCATCTGGATGTCCGCCCGCCACCTAAAGCTCAACATGTCGAAGACTGAGCTCCTTGTCTTCCCTCCCAAACCTTGTCCTCTCCCTAACTTTCCCATCTCTGTTGACGGCACTACCATCCTTCCCGTCTCACAAGCCCGCAACCTCGGTGTCATCCTCGACTCCGCTCTCTCATTCACCCCTCACATCCAAGCCGTCACCAAAACCTGCCGGTCTCAGCTCCGCAACATTGCCAAGATCCGCCCTTTCCTCTCCATCCAAACTGCTACCCTGCTCATTCAAGCTCTCATCCTATCCCGTCTGGACTACTGCACTAGCCTTCTCTCTGATCTCCCATCCTCGTGTCTCTCTCCACTTCAATCCATACTTCATGCTGCTGCCCGGATTATCTTTGTCCAGAAACGCTCTGGACATATTACTCCCCTCCTCAAAAACCTCCAATGGCTACCGATCAATCTGCGCATCAAGCAGAAACTCCTCACCCTGGGCTTCAAGGCTGTCCATCACCTCGCCCCCTCCTACCTCACCTCCCTTCTCTCCTTCTACTGCCCAGCCCGCACCCTCCGCTCCTCCACCACTAATCTCCTCACTGTACCTCGCTCTCGCCTGTCCCGCCATCGACCCCCGGCCCACGTCATCCCCCGGGCCTGGAATGCCCTCCCTCTGCCCATCCGCCAAGCTAGCTCTCGTCCTCCCTTCAAGGCCCTGCTGAGAGCTCACCTCCTCCAGGAGGCCTTCCCAGACTGAGCCCCTTCTTTCCTCTCCCCTCGTCCCCCTCTCCATCCCCCCGTCTTACCTCCTTCCCTTCCCCACAGCACCTGTATATATGTATATATGGTTGTACATATTTATTACTCTATTTATTTATTTATTTATTTATTTTACTTGTACATTTCTATCCTACTTATTTTATTTTGTTGGTATGTTTGGTTCTGTTCTCTGTCTCCCCCTTTTAGACTGTGAGCCCACTGTTGGGTAGGGACTGTCTCTATGTGATGCCAATTTGTACTTCCCAAGCGCTTAGTACAGTGCTCTGCACATAGTAAGCGCTCAATAAATACGATTGATTGATTGATTGATTCAACCTTTTGTTTCGGTCTTTGTTCCCAATTGCTCAATATTTTCCACTCATTTTTAACAAGTCAGTTTTATATTTGGCTTAAAAATATCTAATGACCCATATAAGTACAATAGTATGTGCCATTGTTCTATTCCTATTTTTCAAATAATTTCTGTGGGTTCCCAGGCCACTTTGCACTTTAGAGTAAAGCCATTTCATTTCCTGCACCCCAAAATGTTATGAGACTTTTGAGGGTTTATTTTTTTTTTCAAGTCTAAAGGAAAACAATGCAAAAGGCAAAAGATACTATGGGGAATCAAGTGTGAGAGGGGTTTTTAGTTGATTTTAATGAATAATGGGGCTTCACTAAATGCAAAATGATCAACCTATGATTTTATTTACCAAGTTGGTGATGAAGGACAAAAAGCCAGGAAGAGTAAACAAGAATCATTCCCAACCCTAGAGACAGTGTTCACAAAACTACAACAGCTCTCCTATTTTGATCAACATCAAGTGACATCTCAGGTACTGGCATTGAATAAAATTACAATTTCCTGAGTTTTATCATTTTAGGGGGTATTTACATTTCTTCGAAAATTCATTTTGGAAAATATGAGCAAGTACTTCTCTAGTGGAATCTTTCCTTTGTTAGATGGGATAGCAACTTAAAATGTACATTGCCATCTCTAGGTGAGTTAATGTTTGCACCCTCTTGGTTTGGGTTGTTGAAATAAAAATAACGTGTGACCTTTTATGGGATGCTCATCTCTGTGATGTCACCCACAAGGAATGATGCAGTTGCCCAACAAGTCAGGTTAATGACAAGATGAACTGGTTACACGTAGGTTTTTTGAAATAAATTAATGGCTGTCATGATAGGCAACTACAAAATCTTTCATCCCTGGCGGTACTAGTGTTATTCTCCAAAATGCTTGACTGGGGCAGATTATCAGGGCATTGGATTTGCTATGGTTTTTGACAGTACAATTTTTCTCTTCCTAGATCTCCAGCAATGTGCTAGAGCAGATAACTAGCTTTGCTTCAGGAATGTCGTATCACCTCCCTCTGGCTCACCATATACAGTTTATCTTTGATCTCATGGAGCCAGCTCTGAACATCAATGGTCTCATCGATTTTGCAATCCAGGTACCAAGATGATCACTTCATTCTTCCCAGCCAAAGAGAAAAAGAAACTTCTCCTTTTCTCCCCCACAACACCCTCCCCCTACTTTTCCCTGCTCCTGAAAATTGTAGAATTTGAACTCAGCTATGCAATTTGTTGAACAAAATGGTAAATGTTGTCGTGACCTCAAATTCAATAAATGAGCATCACATGATAAGCAAAACAGCACAACCCTCTTTTAAAATAACAGATATGATGCTACTTTTTATTGACTAAATTAGCGTATTTAATATATTTTCCCAGTTCAAAGCCAAAGGATAACTAAGAATTAGTCCCTATTGCTTAGTCATCACACATTCTTAAAGCATATTTCCCGTTCTCATTTGAGAAGCTGGTAATGAGATTCAGTTTCCTCCATAATTTCGTTTGAAAGGCTTAGCCATATTAGTGGGAAACTCATGAGCATTTGAAAATGAAGTCTATTTCAATAAAGGGGTCTGGTTATCTGAAAATAACAGGTCTGGAATGCATTGTTCTGTTCTAAAGTTTCAGTAGCCACTTCAGTTTTAAGCACTTCCCTGTTTTATGCAACTTTGATGTCTAGACACAAGAAGCTCGCAGTACCTTTACTGAGCAGTTGAGTTTGCTCTTTTTATTTTAACCATTATGTTTACTCTTCACTTTAGCTTGCCTCCTTCTACTCAGCCCTTCCCCTCTCACCACCACCCATTAATATCCCTCCCATTTTGAAGACTTAGAGGTTTTGCCCCAGAGTACCTAAACAGTCAGCTTTAAAATGGCTATTAGCAGTGCTCAGAAATCCATTTTTGCTTGATTGGAATGTGACTTTTTATTCAGTATCCTTTTCTGTTGTAGTTGCTAAATGAGCTGAGTGTTGTGGAAGCAGAGCTGCTGCTGAAGTCCTCCAGCTTGGCAGGAAGTTACACAACAGGATTATGTGTGTGCATTGTAGCTGTTCTCCGACGGTACCACGCTTGTCTAATTCTGAATCCTGACCAGACGGCACAAGTGTTTGAAGGGTTTGTAGTTTCTCTGTGCAACAGTTTATAATGTTTCAAGGGCACAATAGGTGATGGAATCTTGCAGTGTCTATGTGTGTCTGTTGTCTTGCAGTGTCTATTGCCCAAAATGCCTTTTTTTCCCCCAAAGACATACTCCACACAGTGGCAGGAGAGTCGATTTAACAAGTGGGTTGAGGTACTTAAAGGGCCCACCTGATGCTACCTATCTTTCTGGGATTTGGCCATGACTTCTTTTAGTTTCACTGAAATGTCTAGCTCTTAGGGGAGGAAGCACAGAAGTGTGCTACAAGGAAGAGTTCCCTCTTTGGTGGAATACATTTTTTTCCAGTCAACTCTACCCCCATCGGACCATTGGTGGCCAAGTGTGGTACCATGAGCCCTCTCCCCTTCCCAGTGTGTGCCTTTAGCTGTCACCAGACTGCCCTGGCTCCCTCTTACCTCAGAGAAGGAGTCAGTGTTTCAGGGGAACGAATTGCCAATGAGCCCCTTCATCCCATGTAGCCAAAGAAAAGACTTCCCAGTATGTGTTCTGACAAACTGAGAGGGGAACAGTGGGAGTTGAGCTCTGCTGTATACGCTTGGGACTAATTCTTTTTAAATTTTGTCACATTTACTTCCCTGGGCTGGCTGGCTGTGCCACATGTAGTGATTCAGAGAGCACTGGGGAGCGAAAACAGAAGCATTTGGCATGGCCGACCTCTGTGCTGCTAATTTCTGACCTGTTTATCCTGAGCATGGAAGAATATTTTGAGTGGGTTTGAGAAGGGGCCCTTTTCTTTATGTGATCCTCTGTTCAATCTTCTACTCAAAACTAGGGTTCTCTACTGGACCCCCTCCAATTTTTCCACCTCATCCTCAAAATGGACACCCCAAAATAACAATAATAATAATGATGATAATAATTGTGGTATTTGTTAAGCACTTACTATGTGCCAGACACTGTACTAAGTTCTGGGGTAGATAAAAGGTAATCGGGGTGGACACAATCCCTGTCCCACACAGAGTTCACAGCCTTAATCCCCATTATACAGATGAGGGAACTAAGGTACAGAGAGGTTAAGTGACTTGCCCAAGGTCACACAGCAGACAGTGGCAGAGCAGGGATTCAAACCCAGGTCTTTTTGCCTCCCAGGCCTGTGCTCTATTTACTAGGCCATGGCTGCTTCTATATTGAACCCTAAGTTCCACCTAAGGTGTCTCCCTCTGCCAGAACTCAATTGCAGACTGCAAGGAGGTGGGTTGGGAGCTCAAAGATTATAAGGCAGCCCTTCCCAGTAGATGGCCCACCTGTTTCTAGGAAATACGGGAAATGAGACAGTTGGTGATATGAAAAGCTGCTTCGGTTCCCTACTTGGTCGCTGCCTGAGAATCATTTGGCAACCCAGGCCTCTGGAGGATATCCACTCAGCCATTCCAGGCCAGCGCCTAATGATCCTGGCTTGGGTTGGGCTGAAGAGAAAGAAAACCCCACATCCTCCTTTTGGCAACACAAGTGTTGGATAACAAGTGCTTCCTCACAGTATCTCAAAAGAGACAATTTGAAAAGTCTTAGCTCCTAATGATTACTGCTCAGATTATAAATGGTGGGGAAACAGGCTGAAGAAGTCATAGGATTTGGAAATGAAAATTGATCTTGAAGGGTCCTTTGCTTGCAGTGGGCTTCTGGACTCTAACTTTATTCCACATCATATCCTCATTGACTTTTCCTCTTTGGGCTTTGCTCCTTTCAAACAATTTTCAGCAGATCTGAGAACTGAAGCATCCTGGCATCCCCTAAAACTCCCTCTTGTTTCCATCAAATAGATCATGCTCTTTCTGTGTGTTGGAACTTGTTCATCCTGAGAAAAGTGATTTTTATTGTCATTTCTCCCTTGCAGGTTATGTGGTGTGGTAAAGCACGTTGTCAATCCATCAGAATGCTCTTCTCCTGAAAGATGTATCTTAGCCTACCTCTACGATCTCTACGTGTCATGTAGCCATCTAAGAAGCAAATTTGGAGACCTGTTCAGGTTGGTATAGGACAAAGGCTTCCCTCATTATCAAGACTTGACCAAAATTTTTTAATTAATGAAAAGCCCTTTGTTCAAACATTGCCTTATCATTTATGGATTTTTCTACTTGCAATGTTTTGTGGTGTGGCCTTTAAATAAGAATGTCAAAAAAAATGCCCTATTGGGTCTGGCCAACCCAGTATTCTACTTCCTTTAGTAGTAGCAGTAGTGTAGTATTTTTTGAGCACCCACTTGGGGTGTTACACTGTAGTAGGTGCTTGAAAAATTCAAAACAAAAGAGTTATGTTCTCTGCCCACCAGGCTTATACTCTTATACGGAGACAACAGACATGAGGATATTTATAGATACAGTTGTTGAGATAAATAATTGAATAAGCGTCTGTACAGAAGAGTGGCTCTTTTTGAGTAAAAGCTTCATAAAAAACCAGAGACAAGGAGGTGAAAGAACAAAAAGAGCAGCATCAGACATTGCAAACATCAAATATAGCAACTTAAAGTGGGATGGACCTTTTGTGTGCCTAATATGGCTAAGTATTTGGTTACCACTTTGGCTTTTTCAGTCTCAGACACACGCTTATAAGTGAATTTTTCTATCAGTGGTGTCTTCTGTGAGAAAAACATCTAGATAGAAATATATTTTGAAAAGTGCTGAGGGTGGGCATAGGTGAGTTCATAAATACTAGAGGTGACTGATGGGTAACTGGAATTTAACTGAGAGACACATTTTGGGGAGGTGGGTTATTAAGAAGGTTTGAGGGTGGGGAGAACAGTGATCTGTTGGATTTGGGGAGGGAGAGGTATACAGTGAACAATTGGGTGGAGGTGGGAGAATTGAGAGCAAGGTACAGTTAGAAGATGAAATCGAGATCAGAATTTCGAGAAGTCCTTTCTGATCTCCTAGCCTCCTGGCTCTCTCCACTTCAGTCTATTCTTCACTTTGCTGCCCGGATTATTTTTGTACAGAAACGATCTGGGCATGTCACTCCCCTCCTCAAAAATCTCCAGTGGTTGCCTGTCCACCTTCGCATGAAGCAAAAACACCTTACTATCGGCTTCAAGGCTCTCCATCACCTCGCCCCCTCCTGCCTCACCTTGCCCGCTCCTACCTAACCTCCCTTCTTTCCTTCTACATCCCAGCCCACACCCTCCATTCCTCTGCTGCTAACCTCCTCACTGTGCCTTGTTCTCACCTGTCCCACCGACGACCCCTGGCCCACATCCTACCCCTGACCTGGAATGCCTTCCCTCCACATATCTGCCAAACTAGCTCTCTTCCTCCCTTCAAAGCCCTACTGAGAGCTCACCTCCTCCAGGAGGCCTTCCCAGACTGAACCCCCCCTTTTCCTCTGCTCCCTCTCCCCTCCCCATCACCCCCATTCCCTCCCTCTGCCCTATATCTTTCTCCTCCCCACAGCACTTGAGTATATTTGTACATATTTATTACTCTATTTATTTTATTAATGATGTGTATATAGCTATAATTCTATTTATTCTGATGGTATTGACACCTGTCTACTTGTTTTGTTTTGTTGTCTGTCCCACTTCTAGGCTGTGAACCCATTGTTGGGTAGGGACCGTCTCTATATGTTGCCGATTTGTACATCCCAAGCACTTAGTGCAGTGCTCTGCGCACAGTAAGCGCTAAATAATTACTATTGAATGAATGAATGAATGAGAGGGATGAAGACAGCCAGGTGGGGAATAGCAAGAGAACAGAACAGTAAGGTGGGGAGTGTTGGTAGAGAGCCTTGAAGCCGTTTGGGAAGGGTTTTTGTTTGTTGCAGAGGGACAGAGGAAACCAGTGGAGGGTTCTGAGGAGAGAAGGGATGTGGCCCAGATAACCTGTTCAAAATCATGTAATATCAATTACAGAGGTTAGAGGCTAGAGGCAGGGAGGCCACCAAAGAGGCTAGTACAACGGTAGTCTAGCCGTGGTATGACCAAGATTGTTCCAGGGGGATGGCTGCTAGGGTGTGTCTGGGACATGGTATGTAAGAAGAACTGGAAGGATTTAGCAGTGGATTTAATGTGAGAGCTGAAAGGCAACGAGGAGTCAAGGATGATACTGAAGTCCACTTCTGGAGTGGAAGAGCGTAGTGGCTTTATTGACTTAGTTGGAAATTGTTATGAGGAAGAGGTTAAGGGGAAAGAGGAATAGATGTTTTTTAAAATACATCTCTCATAACACCGAGGAATGCTTTCTGCTTGTTTCACAGGCCTGCCTAATGTTTCTACATTGCACCAGGTACTTAGTTTTGAGCTACATGAAGATTGGAATTAGAAATTCGCTGGAATTTCAGCTGTATATTTTCAGCAGGTTCTCAGATAAACTCAGAATTTACAAATATGAAATCATAGTGTAATGCTGAAAGTTTACTTCTCTTTCTCTGCAGTTCCGTAATTGTTGTTAATTGCACTCAATAAGATAGGGTCTCTATGCCAATATTGCTTGTTTAAAATACCTAAGGCAGCTCTCACATTTGCACTCTTTCTGCCTCTATAAAAGATATATATGTATAATAGCAAGTGGTATAGGCCCAGTGCTGATAAATGCAGTAGCACAGCATTATTTATTTCTGAGACAAGGCTGGCCTCCTTCTCCTTGGTAGGCAGTAATCAACAAGTCAGTCTATCAGTGGTATTTATTGAGTGCTTGGTGCAGAGAACTGTACTAAGCACTTTGCATCTACTTTTTAAATGAGCAAAATTGAATTTATTATAGTCAATCGCCTTTGTTTCTTAAATTTGCCTTAAAATAAGTAGGAAATGGCCATTTTAATGGCTTTTCCTTTTGTATCATAAAAGCCTAGACTTTGTTTCCCTGCCAAGAAAAACCGAGGTGCTGAACTGTACTTCTCCATGCCCTTATGTAACATTTAAACCCATGTTAACTTCCCTTTTCCTTTTTAAACAAATCATCAATTCCTTTGGGGTGAGGGATATTCTCAGACATTGCCATCTCTCTCTCTGGAAGTATTCTTAGTAACCTGTGAATTGAAATAGGGGGTATGTTTGGTTGGGAGTTTTAAATTTTTCGTTAGGCTCTGTCTGCACTTTTAGCATTTGGGCTACCTTCTGTCTGGTACAACTTCCTGACTAACCCATCCAGTTCCTTCATGACAAAAGGACCTATAAAGACAGGTTATAGGAAGAATTAGAAGAAAAGATAGCAGACTCTCCAGATAAGGTTGGAAATTCATTTCCGTGTAGTTTAGTTGCTGTAACTGCTGATTCACCAACTTCACTTTGATCCCACAGTATGCTAAATCCACCCTGCGTTAACCATAGTTTAACTCATTTTCCGTTTATGTAATTACTACAATCGTTGGCCCAGAGTAAGCATTTAGTACTACAATTATCATCAGTATTATTATTATTATGATTTTCCATATTGAATGTCTTCACAAAGAGGCTTACTTTTTGAAAGGATTTTGGAAAGAAAAATTGGGGGCTTTTTTTTAGGGCAAACCTGATGTTAAGCATCAACTTGTCAAAAACAGAAAATGATTTGAGAACCTTGAGGGCAGGGATCTTAGTCTACCAACTCAATTGTACTGTACTTTCTGTAGCACTTAGTACAGTGCTTTATACACAATGAGTGCTCAATAAATACCACTGATTGACTGATTTCTGTGAATGCTGACATTGCTTCTAGAACTTAGAACTGTAAAACTCACTTCCAATCCCACCCGAAGAATCTAAAGATCAGGATGTCTCTCCAACTGACAAGTAGTATTATCAGTGTTTTTAATAATAATAATAATAATAATGTTGGTAATTTGTTAAGCATTTACTGTGTGCCAAGCACTGTTCTAAGCACTGGGGAGGATACAGGGTAATCAAGGTTGTCCCAAATGGGGCTCACAGTCTTCATCCCCATTTTACAAATGAGGAAACTGAGGCACAGAGAAGTTAAGTGACTTGCCCAAAGTCGCACAGCTGACAAGTGGAGGAGCCGGGTTTAGAACCCATGACCTCTGACTCCCAAGCCCGTGCTCTTTCCACTGAGCCACACTGCATAAATGAGCATCAGGAATGACTTAATAATGATGATGGTATTTGTTAAGCACTTACTCTATGACAAGCACTGTTCTAAGTGCTGGGGTAATAATAATAATAATAATAATAGCATTTGTTATGTGCCTACTATGTGCCAAGCACTGTTCTAAGCACTGGGGGCCTACAAGCTAGTCAGGTTGTCCCACGTGGGGCACCCAGTCTCAACCTCTGTTTTACAGATGAGGGAACTAAGGCAGAGAGAAGTTAAGTGACTTGCCCAAGATCCCACAGCAGACTAGTGGAGGAGCTGGGAATAGAACCATGACCTCTAAACTCCCAAGTCCGTGCTCTTGCCACTACGCCACACTTCTTCTCTGCACTCTTCTCAGGACTCTTGAGAGTCCAGGTAGACTGTGGCAGGTTAAGGTGGTGAGTCAATGGCATTCTGAGGCAGCTGCTGTTATTCAGAAATTATGCATACAGGATACCCTCTCATCAGTGCTTCCAGTACTGCAAACGCAAGCCACACCCTTACCACTTTTCAGCCCTCCTTTGCTGAATTGCAATGAAAGTCATAAGCATACACATTTACTCATTTAATTGTTTCCACTGCATATTCTTTCTACCTGATTTGATGAGAAAATACATTTTTTTTAGCAGTGTTAGCAGCAATCTGAGGTAGGAAGACAGGTCAGGTGAGGACACCGCTGATACAGGCTCAAGACACACACACATAATAATAATAATGACATTTATTAAGTGCTTACTATGTGCAAAGCACTGTTCTAAGTGCTGGGGAGGTTACAAGGTGATCAGGTTGTCCCACGTGGGGCTCAAAGTCTTCATCCCCATAAAATGTGATTTTAGGAGGGATTTGAAGGTGGGGAAGTCAGCAAGGAGGCAGATGCAGTAGTCAAGGTGGAATAGAATAAATGCTTTTCTCTTCCTTCTGTGTCGTATATGCAATTGCATCTGCACACCTTAATAACTGTCGAGGTGAGGGGCTGTTGTATTGTACTCTTCCAAGTGCTTAGTACAGTGCTTTGTATGTAGTAAGTGCTCAATAAATACAATTGAATGAATGAATATGAAGAGGGAGAGAGATCTAGCCAAAGGGGGACTTGGGCAAGGAATTAGCAGCAAGAAAGAAGCAGCATGGCTTAGTGGAAAGAGCACACGCTTGGGAGTCAGAAGTCTTGGGTTCTAATCCCGGCTCCACCACTTGTCAGCTGTGTGACTTTGGGCAAGACACTGAACTTCTCTGTGCCTCAGTTACCTCATCTGTAAAAGGGGGAATAAGACTGTGAGCCCCATATGGAACAACCTGATAACCTTGTATCTACCCGAGTGCTTCGAACAGTATTTGGCACATAGTAAATGCTTAACAAATACCATTATTATTATTATTATTAATAAAGATGAGTCCTAGGGACTGTTAATAGATTGGCATTAGAGGAGTGAATTAGAAGGGCTGGGTGTTAGTGGGATATCAGCGAGATGAGGTAGAAATGGGAGGGCATGTATCCCCTTGCCTTTTCCTTCTCCCTTCTTTTCCTCCTCCAACTTTTTTCTTCTTTTTCTCCTGCTTCACTTATTGCTGGACTTTATTCACTGGACTGTAGCTTCTCCCCACTTTTGGAATTGCAAAAAATGGTGCAAAAAGTGGGTCAGTTACTCAAATAAATATGGTAATACTGCATGGCCACTCTGTCCCATGCAGTGTGCTGGCTCTGACAGTGACATTTAAGGAAGCTTGTCCAAAGAGAGGCCGTGTGGACTAGTGGAACGAGCACAGACTTGGGTGTCAGGAGACCTGGATTGTTAGCTCGGCTCTGTCACTTGCCTGCAGTCTGACCGTGGGCAAGTCACTTAACTTCTCTATGCCTCAGTTTCCTTACTTGTAAAATGGAGATAAAATATCTATTCTCCCTCCCCTTTGACTGGGACTACATACCGTCTGCTTATATGGTCTCTTCCCCAGAGCTTAGCACATAATAAGCGCTTAATAAAAACCATTACAATTACCATCATTATAACCATTACTATTATCATTATTACTGCCATGTAATGTCTGCCCTCCTTAACACCCATTCTGCTCTTTAAGGGTGACTCATCTAGCATTTCTAACTTTCTCTATATAACCTATTATGAAATTCCCGTCCACAAATTTAGCCAAATCCTTCATGACTTAGCCACATTTAGCTAAAACCCTGCTGTTTCCAAACCCTCATTTTCTCCTGCAGACTATAAGCTCCTTGTGGGCAATGATTGCCCACACTGGTGTATTGTAATAGTAATAATAGTAATAATAATTGTGGCATTTGTTAAGTGCTTATTATGTGTCGGGCACTGTACTAAGAGCTGGGGTGGATACAAGCAAATAGGGTTGGACACAGTCCCTGTCCTTGGCTCACAGTCCTCAATCCCCAGGTGAGGGAACTGAGGCCCAGAGAAGTGAAGTGACTTGCCCAAGGTCACCCAGTAGACAAGTGGCAGAGTTGGGATACTTTCCCAAGTGCTTAGTGCAGTGCTCTGCACATAAGAAGTGTTCAGTAAATGAAATTGATTGATTTAGCTTCTAGTATTTTTGCCTACATGACTTCCTGTGGGCACACATTCCATCTGCATCTACTAAGTGCAGAAGTGTTTCCTTTCTTTTTGTTGGAATATAGCCCCTTCCAGTGTTATTGAGTGGTCTATCTTCTAAGGGTGGTGGAATTCATTCCTCTAATGATTACTAGCCAATGAGTCAGATTGTGTTTACACTGGTAAGAAAACAATGGGGTAGATACAAGGTAATCAGGTCGGACATAGTCCAAGTCTCACATGGGGCTCACAGTATTAATCCCCATTTTTCAGATGTGGTAACTGAGGCACCGAGAAGTGAAGTGTTTGCCCAAGCAGTTAAGTAGCGGAGCTAGGATCAGAATCCATGTCCTTTTATTTTATTTTTAATTATTTATTTTTATTTTATGTATTTGTTAAGCACTTACTATGTGCCAAGCACTGTTCTAAGCACTGGGATAGGTACAAGGTTAAGAGGTTGTCCCACGTGGGGCTCACAGGCTTAATTCCTATTTTTGAATCACAGGCCTGTGCTCTGTCCACTAGGTCACAGTGCTTCTCTACTGTACTCTCCCAAGCACATAGTACATTACTGTGCATATAGTAAGCACTCAATAAACACCATTGACTCATTGTTTGATTGATTAATTGATCTTCTCTAAAAAGGAAACTGCCAACCTATCTCTCAAGTGCCTGCGAGTCAGAGGGACTTGGGTTCTAATTCCGGCTCTGCCACATGTCTGCTGTGACCTTGGACAAGTCACTTAATTTCTCTGGGCCTCAGTTCCCTCATCTGTAAAATGGGGTTTAAGAGTGTGAGCCCAAAGTGGGACAGGGACTATGTCCAACCTGATTAACTTGTATCTACCCCAGTGCTTAGACCAGTGCTTGGCACATAGTAAGAACAAGTACCATTATTATAATAATTATTATTTTCTGTGTTTTAGTTTCCACACATGTAAAATGGAGATTAAATCCTATTCCCTTCTACTTAGACTGTGAATGCCATGTGGGACAGGGACTGTGTCTGACCTGATTAACTTGCTATGTACCCTAGAACTTTGGACAGTGCTTGACACATAGTAAGTGCTTAAGTACCATTATGAATTAATAAATACCACTGATTGATTGATGGGTAAAAAGCAACAAGAAAATGAAAGGCCAAAGAGGAGGGGGTGGAGTATCAGAATCTCACATTGAAGGGAAATTGTTAGAAGGGATTGTTAAAATTAAACTGATAAGTAAAAAAGGATTAAATTCTCCTCCCTCCTGGACTGTGTCCAACCTAACTAACTTAAATCTACCCCAGCACTTAGAACAGTGTTTGATAGATAGTAAATGCTTAACAAATACCAACCCCCACAAAAAACCCAAAAAAACAAAAAGAAAACCTTAGACTGTGAGCCCCATGTGGGACATGGAAGGTGTCCAACGTAATTATCATGTATCGACCTCACCGCTTAATAGAAACTGGCTCATGGTAAGCATTTAACAACTCATAAAAAAGTATAAAATGGAAGGAGATAGCTTTGGGTGGAATTGTTGGATACCCTTGGTGGAATAACAATAACAACAAAAATGGAAGTTGGAATTGGAGGAGTTTGAAGAAATACCAAGCGAATATATGCTATATATCCCATGGAATCGCCCCTATAATATGCTCTTTAATTAAAGGGAATAGAGAAGAGATAATCTGCAGGATTAGGAAAGGAGATGGAATGAAGGGAAGTTTTCATGTTTGGTGGGGGGTTTTATGATATTTGTTGAGCACTTACTACATACCAGGCACTGTACTAATTGCGCAGTTGGACACAGTCCATGTCCCACATGGGGCTTCCCAATTTTACAGATGAGGTAACTGAGTCCCTGAGAAATTAAGTGATTTACCCAAGGTCACACAGCTAGACAAATGGAGGAGCTGGGTTTACAACCCAGGCTCTACCGACTCCCAGGCCCGTGTTCTATCCACTAGGCAACACTGCTTCTCTGTGCTTTTCACATAAGGAGAAAAAGAGAAGATTTGTTCATTCATTCAATCGTATTTATTGAGCGCTTACTGTGTGCAGAGCACTGTACTAAGCACTTGGGAAGTACAAGTTGGCAACATATAGAGACGGTCCCTACCCAACAGCGGGCTCACAGTCTAGAAGGGGGAGACAGACAATTTTACACTTGAATCCATGGATAAGAACCTAGAGGAGGGCATGGCCTATTATGAAGGAGACAAGATAGTAGTAGTAGTAGTAGTAGTAGTAGTAGTAGTAATAGTATTAACAGTATTTATTGAGCACCCACTTGGTATTGTGATGATGATGATGGTATTTGTTAAGCGCTTAGTAGGTACTAAGCACTGTTCCAAGTTATTCAGGTTGGACACAGTCCCTGTCTCACATGGGGCTCACAATCTCAAGCCATATTTTACAGATGGGGTAACTGAGGCACGGAGAAGATAAATGACTTGCCCAAGGTCACGCAACAGACACGTGATTATCTTGAGTCGACTCCAACATTTAGTACAATGTCTGGCACATAGTAAGCATTTAATAAATACCACTTAAAATGAAATAAAAAAACTGTAAAATTGAAAGTGTGTAATAATTATATCAGGAGGCATAGGACAGTTATTTCAAGGAAGATAATAAAACGAAACAATAACTGGATGATAGGGGAGTTGGGGAAAGGAAAGGGTGGAAAGTGCTTAGTACAGCACTCTGCACACAGAAAGTGGTTAATAAATATCGCCGATACATTGATTGGAAAGAAAATGGAAAGAAAAATAAGGAGAAAAGTTTAAACCAATCGTTTCATCGTTAGCTCCTTGAGGGCAGGGATAGGGTCTACCGATTTTTTAAAAATGGTATTTATTAAGCTCTTTCTATGTGCCAGGCACTGTTGTAAGCACTGGGGTAGATACAAGGTAATCAGGTTGGACACAGTTCCATTTCCCACTTGGGGCTCACAGTCTTAAACTCCATTTTACAGATGAGGGAACTGAGGCATCGAGAAATTCATTCATTCAATCGTATTTATTGAGCGCTTACTGTGTGCAGAGCACTGTACTAAGCACTTGTGAAATGACTTGCCAAGGGTCATACAGCAGACAAGTGATGGAGCTAGGACTTTTGACTCACAGGCCTGTGCTCTAAACATTAGATTACACTGCATCCCCACTGTACTCTCCCAAGCACTTAGAGAAGCAGCGTGGCTTAGTGGAAAGAGCCAGGGCTTGGGAGTCAGAGGTTGTGCGTTCTAATCCTGGCTCCACCATTTATCAACTGTGACTTTGGGCAAGTCACTTGGCTTCTCTGTGCGTCAGTTCCCTCATCAGTAAAATGGGGATTAAGACTGTGAGCCCCACGTGGGATAATCTGATGACCTTGTATCCCCCCCAGCATTTAGAACAGTGCTTTGCACACAGTAAGTGCTTAACAAAAACCATCATTATTATTATTAGTAATAATAATAATAATAATTAGACTGAACTCCTTATCTTCCCTCCCACACCCTGCCCTCTCCCTGACTTTCCCATCACTGTAGACGGCACTGCCATCCTTCCCGTCTCACAGGCTCACAACCTTGGTGTCATCCTCAACTCCACTCTCTTGTTCACCCCTCACATCCAATCCATCACCAAAACCTGCCAGTCTCACCTCCGCAACATCGCCAAGATCCACCCTTTCTTCTCCATCCAAACCGCTGCCTTGCTGGTTCAGTTTCTCATTCTATCCTGTCTGGATTACTGCATCAGCCTCCTCTCTGATCTCCCATCCTCCTGTCTCTCCCTGCTTTGGTCTATACTTCACGCTGCTGCCCGGATCATCTTTGTGCAGAAACGCTCTGGGCATGTTAGTCCCCTCCTCAAAAATCTCCAGTGGCTGCCAGTCAACCTACGCATCAAGCAAAAACTCCACACTCTCGGCTTCAAGGCTCTCCATCACCTCGCCCCTCCTACCTCACCTCCCTTCTCTCCTTCTACAGCCCAGCCCGCACCCTCCGCTCCTCTGCCGCTAACCTCCTCACTGTACCTTATTCTCGCCTGTCCCGCCGTCGACCCCCGGCCCACATCCTCCCCCTGGCCTGGAATGCCCTCCCTCCGCACATCCGCCAAGCTAGCTCTCTTCCTCCCTTCAAAGCCCTACTGAGAGCTCACCTCCTCCAGGAGGCCTTCCCAGACTGAGCCTCCTTTTTCTTTCCTCCTCCCCATCCCTCCCATCCTACCTCCTTCCCCTCCCTACAGCACCTGTACATATGTTTGTACAGATTTATTACTCTATTTAACTTGTACATATTTACTATTCTATTTATTTTGTTAATGATGTGCATATAAGCTATAATTCTATTTGTTCTGACGATTTTGACACCTGTCTACATGTTCTGTTTTGTTGTCTGTCTCCCCCTTCTAGACTGTGAGCCCGTTGTTGGGTAGAGACCGTCTCTATATGTTGCTGACTTGTACTTCCCAAGCACTTAGTACAGTGCTCTGCACACAGTAAGCACTCAATAAGTACGATTGAATGAATGAATGAATTAATTAATTAATTAGTAGTAGTACATTACTGTGCACTTAGTAAGCACTCAATAAATACCATTGATTGATTGATCTTCTCTAGAAAGGAAACCGCCACACTTTCTCTCAAGTGCCTGGGAATCAGAGAACCTGGGTTCTAATCCTGGTTATGCCACATGTCTATTGTGTGACCTTGGGCAAGAAACAACTTCTCTGGGCCTCAGTTCCCTCATGTGTGAATGGAGATTAAAACTGAGCCCTATGTGGCATAGGGACTGTGTCCTCCTGATAATCCTGCATGGCATAGTGGATAGACTATCCGGTTCTAATCCCGGCTTGGCCACTTATCTGCTATGTGACTTTGGGCAAGTCATTTCACTTCTCTGGGCCTCAGTTACCTCATCTGTAAAATGAAGGTTGAGACTGTGAGCCCCACATGGGACAGGGACTGTGTCCAACCCGATTTGCTTGTATCAACCCAGCGCTTAGTACAGTGCCTGGCACATAGTTAAGCACTTAACAAATACCATTATTATTATTATTATTATCCCAGTGCTTAGTATAGTTCCTGGCACATAGTAAGCCCTTAACAAATACCATCATCATCATCACTCAAAAACTGACAAAAATACCAGTTAAAAAAAAAAATAAGTGCCTTCCTCGTTTTGATGCTTTTTAGAGGTTGGACGCTATATGTTTCCGACTTGTACTTCCCAAGCACTTAGTACAGTGCTCTGCACACAGTAAGCGCTCAATAAATACGATTGAACGAATGAATGACCGAGGTTTTGGTATTTGTGCATCACTGCCATCTAGTGGCCTATGTTAGTGCACTGTACTAATCTCCGAAGAAACCTACTCATTTTTTTCATGAGTACAACAGAAATTTCCTCCTTGAGTATCGATTCTGGACCTGCCCCTTTCCCAAGGAATGAGTCATATCACTGCCATATGTCTGTGCAAAATCATTCTTAGGAATGGTTCCTTTCTTTCCCTCACAACTAATGTAGCTCCTCATGGCTCTGTCGCAACTGTTTCTAAATGTCTTTGTGAAATACACTGTAACTCTATTATTGAATGGGTTAATGTTCATTGGGTGCGCCATTCTGATCCAGGTAATAAGAAACTTGCTTCATTGTTAGTGTCAAATCTATATTAACTCCATTCTTTACATCATGAAAGCAATTTGGAAACTGAAAAATCTGTGTTTGGCATAACAGATAGAGATGTTGACATTGACCATTCTTTCTTGAGATGCCAGGTAAATTTGACTGAATCAGAAATAACCAGTTTCCCTTACATCTACCAAGTAGTTACAGAAACACCACTAGCAATGGCACCATATCTAGAATAGATTTTTGTTGTTTACTTCATTTACTCCCTATTCTTCCTCCTGTCTGCCTCACCCTTGCACTTGGATTTGTACCCCTTATTCACCCCTCCCTCAGCCCCAACTTCACTTATGTGTATATCCATAATTTATTTCCAGCTTCTAGACTGTAAGCTCTTTGTGGTCAGGGAAAGTGTTTACCGACTCTGTTATGCTGTACTCAACCAAGTGCTTACTAGAGTTCTCTGCGTACAGTATTCGCTTCATAAATACAATTGATCGATCAATTGATACCCCATTTACCTCTCCCCCACAGCACTTATGTATCTATCCTTATACTCTGTTGCTTCCCCTGTCTGTAATTTCTTCTAATGCCTGTCTCCCCCACTAGAGTCAAAACTCCCTGAGGGAAGATATTGTGTCTACCAACTCTGTTTTACTCTCTCAAGTGCTTAGAACAGTACTCTGCAATTCAATTCAGTCACGTTTATTGAGCACTTACTGTATGCAAAGCACTGTACTAAGTGCTTGGGAGAGTAAAATGTAACAATAAACAGATCCACTCCCTGCCCACAGTGAGCTCACAGTCTAGAGTAAAATGCAGTCTGTAGTCTACTGAGAAGAAGCATGGTGTCTAGTGAGACACCGCTAGTGTCTAGTGAGAAGCAGCATGTAGTGAGAACTTGCTGAATTGTACTTTCCAAGTGCTTAGTACAGTGCTGTGCACACAGTAAGTGCTCAATAAATATGATTGAATTAATAAATGAATGAGAAGCAGCAAGGTGTAGTGATTAGAGAACAGCCTGGAAGTCAGAAGGTCATGGGTTCTGATCCCGGCTCCGCCACTTGTCTGCTTTGTGACCTTGGGCAAGTCACTTCAGTAAAATTAAGGTTGAGATAGTGAGCCCCATGTGGGACAGGGACTGTGTCCTATCTGATTTGCTTGTGTCCACCCCAGTGCTTAGTACAGTGCCTGGCACAGAGTAAGAGCTTAACAAATACCAGGAAAAAAATGTTTAACTCCCTTTTGCCATTTTTCTGTCCTTCAGGAAGCCAAAGTGATTCACATTCTTGGGATTTAACTATTTTTCTCCCCCATAATCCCTTCTGTTTTTTTTACCTTCAGTAGTGCCTGTTCCAAGGTAAAGCAAACTATATACAGCAATGTGCAGCCCTCAAACTCCAATCTATTATGGGACCCCGAGTTCATGTTGGATTTTATCGAGAACCCTTCTGCTCACAGCATCAACTACTCAATGCTAGGCAAGATCCTCAGCGACAATGCAGCCAATCGCTACAGCTTTGTGTGTAACGCCCTCATGAATGTATGTATGGGACATCAGGATGCAGGAAGGTAAGATGGGTCACCTCTGGATTGATGAATGTGGCCAGCGTGGTTAAGAATAGGCCGAGATTCCCTAAACTGTCAGCTGTTTGAGTATTTACATTTTCTCTCTTCTCCCTTCCCCCTTCCCCCTTCCTCGTTTTGTCCTTTTGGAGAGACCCCGATGCGTTGTCTCCCCGGATGATGATTTGACGGAACCTTCTGTGGTCACTTTTGGCTTGAGAGAGGTGACCCTTTTCTGGTTCTCTTAGGAACCCCATTGTCCTTTTGGTCTGATTATGAAAGATTAATATAATTTCACATTACATATAATTCATTACTATGCTATTACTTTCAGAAACTGTCAGAAGTATCACTGCTTTTATCATCTCTGTCCCTCAGTTTGTCTTCAATCTTCATTTCTTAAAATTAAATGCTGATTTCTTAAGGTATTTACTAATTTAAACTAGTGAAATAAGTAAGCCTCAGCCTTGTTGGTATTGTTTTACTATTGCTAGTGATAGTTCTGCATTAGTGATATTATTGCATTGAAAATTATCATTATCATGGCTATTATGTTGCATACTGAACCATTTCTCATTACTGCAAGGACTTAAAGAAAAATGCTAGCTGCAGCTGGAAATAAAGATATATTCTTAAGAGTGTTGGAAACTAGTCTTTGGAACAAGATTCAGTCTCAGTAATTGACACGTGGATCACCATTAGTTTGGTAGAATTACTCATGGAATTTAGGCACAACTTCCCTTAGTAAACAAAAAAGAAAAAGTTGATTTCCTAATCTGGATTTCAATACAGTGTTATATTTTTGAAAGTTCACCCACAGGGTCAGCCATCTGTTCTCCCAAGTTCGAAGTCAGGTGTGGTGAATTTAGGTGACTGGTTTGTGATTATCTCTCAGTGGTCAATGTCCAAGTTAATGCTAAGCTGAAAAATGTAGTAATTACTTTCTTAACATACTGACCAAGGTTGCATTTCTTAGTCCTTCTTCCCATGCTTAAGAAAATCTTCCTCCTTTTTCCCCACCTCCCTCAAAGCACAAACAAAACACAATGAACCTCATGAAGTCATATTTATGTCCTATAAGTGAAAATCAAGTTAAGGAAATGGGCTCAATTTTATTGACTGTCTCCAGTGGAAAATATCATTGGGAAGTCAGCTTCTCACTATTCCATTTTCCCTCTCTCCTTTCCTTTCTTCCTTTTTCTCTCTTCTTGTCCCATCTTCCCCCTTCTCCCTTCCTTCCTTCCTTCCTTCCTTCCTTCCTTCCTTCCTTCCTTCCTTCCTTCCTTCCTTCCTTCCTTCCTTCCTCCCTTCCTCCCTTCCTCCCTCCCTCCCTCCCTCCTCCCTCCCACTTGTCCACCCATACTTTTCTTTTTTATTCTTTGTTTATTTTCTTTCTTTTCTCTGTCTTTCCTATCAGTGTTCATTTCCTAGGGGAGAAATTTGACAATGTTCATAAGAATAATAATGATGATAATAATAACAGGAATAATGACAGTGGTATTTGGTAAGCACATACTGTGTGCCAAGCACTGTACTAAGTCTGGGGAAGATTCAATATAAGCAGATTGGACACCGTCCATTGGACACCATTGGACACCATCCCTGTCCCACATGGAGCTCCCAGTCTAAAGAGAAGTGACAACAGGTATTTTGTCTCCATTTTACAGATGAGGAAATTGAGTCCCAAAGAAATTAAGTGACTTGTCCAAGGTCATACATCAGGCAAGTGTCAGAGCCAGAACTGGAACACAGACCGCCTGATTCCCAGGCCCATACTCTTTTTATCAGATCATACTGCTCATTTTTATTAAGTGCTTACTATTTGCCAACCACTACACTAAGCACTGATGTAGATATAAGATAAGCAGTGTGGCTCAGTGGAAAGAGCATGGGCTTTGGAGTCAGAGGTCATGGGTTCGAATCCCGACTCCGCCACATGTCTGCTGTGTGATCTTGGGCAAGTAGCTTAACTTCTCTGGGCCTCAGTTACCTCATCTGTAAAATGGGGATTAAGACTGTGAGCCCCACGTGGGACAACCTGATCACCCTGTATCCTCCCCAGTGCTTAGAACAGTGCTTTGCACATAGTAAGTGCTTAACAAATACCAATTATTATTATTATTATTATTATTATAAGCAGGTTGGACACAGTCCCGCTCCCACAGGGAGTTCACAGTCTAAGTAGGAGGTAGTAGGATTGAATCCCCATTTTACAGAAGAGGAAGTCGAGTCCCAGAGAAGTTAAGTAATGTGCCCAAGGTCACACAGTAGACTAATTGCAGAACTGGAATTGGAACTGTGGTCCTCTGAATCCCAAGCTTGTGCTCTTTCCACAAGGCAATGCTACTGCTCCTTGTGTATTTTAATGAATCATGTCATTTAATTTCATATATCTATAGAATGACCATATTAGCTTGTTGAAAACCAGTAAGTATTTTGGGTACTCTCTCAAGCGCTTATTATAGTGTTCTGCACAGAAGTGCTCAGTAAATACCACTGATGATGATGATGATGATGTTGACCATTCCCCTGAACTTGAGTTCCTTTCCCTTCCATCTTCAGATAACCATGCCCTCATTGGTAGGTGGGACAGTCCCCAGACATTATTGGTTCTATAGTTCTCAGAATGCTTTGGGACTCAAAATGAGCACAACCAGTCTGGATATTAGAGTCAAAGTATGGACTGGAGTGGAGAGAGGCATGAGGCTGGGAGGTCAGCAAGGAGGCTGATGCAGTAATCCGGGTAGGATAAGATGAATGTTTGTGTTAACGTGGTAGCATTTTGTATGGAGAGGAAAGGACAGATTTTAATGCTGTTGTAAAAGTGGGACTGACAGGATTTAGCTATGTATTGAATTTGTGGGTTAAATGAGAGATAGGAGTCAAGAATAATGCCAAGGTTACAGGCTTGTGAGACAGGAAGGATGGTTATGCCATCTACAGTGATGGGAAATTCAGGGGGAGGACAGGATTTGGGTGGCAAGATAAAGGAGTTCAGTTTGGGGAATATTAAGCTTGATGTGATAGGAAGACATCCAAGTAGAGATATAGATTTGGGTATCATCTCCATAAAGGTGGTAATTGAAGCCGTAGGAGTGAATGAATTCTCCAAAGGAGTGAAGGTTAATGGAGAATAGAAAGGGTCCCAGTACTGAACCTTGAGGGACCACCCCCCTGCCACCAGTTAGCGAGCCAGAGGCAGATTAAGAGCCCGCAAAGGAGACTATTCAGTTCATTTCTAAAGATTCGCTTTTCTAATCTCAGCATCATTGATGCGATAAAATTCAAAGCAGCTTGTGAGAAATCCTGCGACACTGTTAAAAAAAGGCTCTATTAAAATGAAGAGCTTTATTTGCATGTAGGGAAGTATCTGTGTAACCCTTCTACCTCCAACCTAACAACACAACTATGATCCACTCCTCTGTTTTCCATTCATTTTTGTGATGGTTGTATCTAATAATACATATTTAAGTTCATTGTATATGTGACTCCCTAGTACCTTTCATGCAACTGTTAAGTTCCCTGAGGTCAGAGATTATGTGCCCCACCCCATGGGTGTCTAATAAATACTTGCTGACCCACTGGCAACCTGGAAAAAGAGGAACTGGCACTGAAAGAATGAGTGAAAATGCAGGAGAAACTGGTAAGTTCACTGGGCCATTGGGTGAACTGTAAAAATCTAAGGAGGAAAGAAAACTTTATGGTGTGAATACTTACACTTCTTAACTCTTAAACCAGTATTTAAGGTCAGTCTTCACATTCATTATCCGGGTACCATCTTAACCCAACATAGATCTTGGTTATTGGTAACACCCAAGCAACCAATGTGACAGGGAAAAAGCCTTTGGGGAGAAAAGCAGCAGAAGGCCAGGAAGAGGACTGGCTGGGAGAAATAGCCCCCTGCCATTCCAATGGTCAGCTCTCTCTATAACTTTTCAGGAGGAACCAAGGGAATTAATAATAATAATAATAATAATAATTGTACTATTTTTTAAGTGCTTACTATGTGCCTGGCACTGTACTAAATGCTGGGGTTGATACAAGGTAATTGGGTTGGACACAATCCTTGTTCCAAATGAGGCTCACAATCTTATTCCCCATTTTATAGATGAGTAAACTGAGGCACAGAGAAATGAAATGGCTTGCTCAAAGTCACACAGCAGGCAAGTGGTGGTCCTTCTGACTCCCCGGCCCGTGCTCTAACCATTAGACCATGCTGCTTCACTGACACTGGCAAAACTGATCTTACCTAAACAGAAGCTTTCCTGCCCTCCTGCCCTCCTGCGCTACTTCACTCAAGCCCCCTGAGCTGTCTTTCTCTGACCGCCATTATGATTGTGGTATTTGTTAAGTGCTTACTATGAGTCAAGCAGTGTTCTCTAAGTCCTAGGGAAGATACAAGATAATCAAGTCAGATGGAGTCCCTTTTCCACACAGGACTCAGAATCTAAGTAGGAGAGAGATCAGATTTTGAATTCCCAGTTTACACATGAGGTAACTGAAGCAAGAAGAAGTTAAATGAATTGTCCAAAGTCACACAGCAGGCACATGGCGGAGCTGGGATTGGAACACAGGTCCTCTGACCCTCAGGCCTGTGCTCTTTCCACTGGGCCATGCTGCTTCTTTATGGTCCTTCCCTCTGGTCCCTATCACTGGATAGGAACCTTTACCAAGGCCAACTGGAATTTAAAACAAATCCCATCAATCAAACCGAGTCAGCCACAGATCGAGGCAAGAAATGAGATGCCATCTTGCTCATTGTAGTTATTTTCCTTTGAGTAAGTTGTTTAACATGTTCTTTCTTCTTTCTTCCAGAATCAATGACATAGCCAACCTTTGTGCTGAGCTGACTGCTTGCTGTACAGTCCTCAGTTCAGAGTGGTTAGGGGTACTAAAGGCTCTCTGTTGCTCTTCAAATCATGTTTGGGGTTTTAATGATCTCCTCTGCAGCGTAGATGTAAGTGTATGTGTCACTGACATGTTACCTGAATGGAAAGTCATCTTTCTTTTCTAATTGAAAATTGGGTTTCTTGGGCAGCACATGCACTGATGTACAATCCTTTAAAGCAAGCAAGGGATGTGCCAAAAAAAAATAGGACTCTATCTCCCCCACCCAAAAACCCAAAATGTGTAGTATTGTCCAAATCTTTGTATTAGAACGGCCATTCAGTCATATTTACTGAGTGCTTACTATGTCCAAAAAACTGATAGAAGTGAAGGGTGTATTGAGTAAGTGCTCGGTAAATACGATTGAATGAATGACTTCTGTACTATAATAAGGATGTGCATATAGTTCCTTAATAATGGATTTTTCATGCTTAGAACTATTCACAGTCTTTTGTCCATAACCTTATGACTCAGGAAAAGTACTAGGGGTTGGGTACATTTCACACTTATTGACAGAGATTCTTCCATAGCAAATAGAAAGATACTGATCAGAAACTCAGAGCAGTAAAGGTTCTTTTACTGTGATGAATAATCCGACCCACTGGTGGTGAGGAAGAATCAGTGGTCCTGTCAAAGAACAAAGGAAACTGTAAGAAATAACTGCAGGGAATGGAAGGATTGAACTCACTCTGATTATGTCCAAATCCACAATTCCCAACTCACGGCCTGCTACTATTAACCGAGTAGCCTTTGTGCTGCTGGATGGCTTCCTGTTTTGTTTTCAGTTAAATTGCTTTGAATTTGCATTTAAATATGGGAGGAAAACTTTATTGAAATCAACAATGCCATGGGTTTGTTTTTCAATGAAATGTAACCAACTGTTATATTGTGCCTGCCAATAGTCAGATATTTCTTATTTTTAGGCATGTTTTGTTTTTCTTTCCCTGGCAAATGAGTAAATGAAATTTGAATGGAGGTCTCTGGGAATAACTGAATTTCTTCCTACTTTTGGAGATAAAATTTGCATTTACAGTTTTCCTTACGGTAGTTCATTAATGAGAGAAAGAAACATAATTGCTGTCGCAAGACTCCTGGATAAAGGAACTTTGTTGATTTGCTTAGGGCAGTTTTATTTCTGTTGGTCAAACAATATTCTCTCTGTTATTGACATGCAAGTTATCTTAAAGGCTGTCATTGTAAAACCTGCCAATATTTTTCTTTGAAGGTGAGTGATCTCTCATTCCATGACTCCCTAGCCACGTTCATTGCAATTCTGATAGCTCGACAGTGTTTTTCCCTGGAAGATGTCGTACAACACGTAGCCCTCCCCTCTCTGCTTGCAGCAGGTAGGAAAATAGCAGGGGCCTTTACCATAAGTATTACAACCTGTGAGAATTAATCTCTCCACTACAGATGGTCATGTAAACTGACTTTCAAGTTACCACAATTTCTAGCTTGTGGAGTTGAGGCACTGTGGACAAAAGACTTTGTAACACCCTTTTTTAAAGTTAAGAAAGTGTACTTGTGAAGACGCTATTTTAAAAATTGATAATTTGGAGGGAAAGACAGTTTGATTTGGTGGGGTGGGGGGAAGCAGTGCTGAGATTGTCCTGAGAAAAAGTATCAATCAACTATTTTTTCTGCATTTTGAGAAGTCTAAGCTTCAGTTCTTCTAAAGCGATGGACTTCAGTCAAACTGCCATGCCTGTTGGCAACAGGGCTCTAAAGTCTTGCCTTCCTCAGCTTGTGGGGACCCAGATGCAGAGTCTGGAGCGAGAATGACCTGCCGACTCCTGCTTCATCTCTTCCGAACCCCCCAGGTCTGTTTGTTGCCTCAAGCAACTGGTAAGTCGACGGCTGAAAGTCTGCCATTTGCCTTTCCATTTTTGAATGTCGACCTTCTGCTTGCCCACAAAGACAACCTACTCTGGAATGTCTTTCCTGATCTGTCTGTGGAGGGCTGCCTTGAGGGTTGAATGAGTCAAGCCAGTTGATACAGAGGCTGAAAGCATCTGTCATTAGAGTAACAGCCAGGATGGATTGCTAAATTATAAGTAGGAATTTAACAACCAGGGAAAATAGTTTAGTGATTTATAGAGCCATGTGGGGTGGGAGAGAGGACAATGGTAGAATGCAGCCAAACTTTTTTTATTTTGGTTTGGTGAAGTAGAAGGAGGTCTTTGGTCTTAGAGATATGGCCAGGAAACCAAGTGCCTGGTCTGGTTTAGATACAGTTCCTCCTGGACATTCAGAGAGAGAGAGGGGCAGGAAAGGAGACATGACTCTATGCAGTCAACTGGAAGAAGAGAAGCCCTTAAGCTCGATAGTCAAGGAACAGAGTTATCCTCTTTCCACCATTTTTCTTCTCTTTTTTCTCACACCTGAATGGTTCAAGGCAAGATAGTGAGCCAGTTCACTCCAGGCCTCAGAGCTATTCCAGTTGTCAGCTGGCCCCTTTGGGAGGAGCATGAACATATTCAACCATTAGGGGGCTGTGAGTGCATCATGCAATTTGATTTCTACTTCCCAAGCACTTAGTACAGTGCTCTGCACACATTAAGCGTTCAATAAATACGATTGAATGAATGAATGCAAAGCCTCAGTTCACTAAAAGACACCCCATTGGTCTGGAAGAGAAGGCTCCTCCCCAGGGCCTAACTTATTATCTAGGAGTTACTTTGGGTGCAGGGGGAATTATGTTTATTGATTCCTATGGAACTGATGAAGTGCCACACAGACACATTTTCTTAATTTCCCAAAACAGGCATTGCCATTTAAGTGACAGAGCACCTCAGATGAAAGGACATTAAGTGAGAAAGAGCCTGAGACAAAAGGACGTAAATACCCCATAGTACCATCTGAAAAGAAAGTCCCATGGGTGAAGTGGTGATTACATTATTGACTCCAAATCACTCCCTCTCCTCTCTTAGGAAAGTCTTTCCCAGGAATTCGCTCGTCGTGTGATCGCCACCTTTTAGCTGCTGCTCACAACAGCATCGAAGTGGGGGCTGTGTTCGCGGTCTTAAAGGCAATTTTGATGCTTGGTAAGATTATTCAAAGAGCAACACGTGCAATTCCTGGGTTGAGCGCCCTGAGGAAAGAGCTTTTGGGTTGAGGATATTTTTTTTTTTCCATGGAAAGCTAACCCCAGTCAATCTTACTGAAGACTAATGTGTCGTCCCTGGCTCGGTGACTGATTTTCCCAAGAAATGCAGAGGCCAAGTTAGCCTCCTCTCCCAGAGAGGCTGATTCTGTTTCTAGGATTGCTAAGGGAATCCAACTCTAACACTTCCTGAGGCATTTTAATTGCAGGATGTCTCGGTGAAATGGAGGCTGAGTTTGTAATTGGCTGCATTTGCCAAAATCCCCTTTAGGGAATAGCTTTAACACTGGAAGAGGAAGGTTTAGGCTTCTAAGTATTACTCTTTGGGTGGCTCAGACCAGAGACTGAAATCTCAGCCAGATTGCAGCATCGACTGGTAGTCAAGAACACTGGGCTGGCATCTCCATTCACCGGCCATCTCTCTGAGTGACCCCGGGCCATTTAACCTGCTGTGCATCAGGCTCCTCATGAGTCACTTGGCAGGAGCAATGTTTGCCTTATAGCTAGGTCATGTTTGGAGATTTCATTGCATCATTTTAATACGTTGCCTCCGCCTACCTGTTGAGAACTGGAGCTGTTTCATTTCTGTTATCTGATTGGGAGCGAGGATGGCTTCAAGCACATGTTCATAGCCAGAGTTTATGATAACAATAATAATAATTGTGTTCTTTCTTAGGCAATCCATTAATCAATGGTATTTATTGAGTGCTTGCTGTGTACAGAGCACTGAACTAAGCACTTGGGAGAGAATAACACAACAGAGTTGGTAGACATGATCCCTGCCCTCAAGGAGCTGATAATCTAGTAAGGGAGGCATACATTTAAATAAATTAAAGATGGGAGAAGTGGAAGAGTATAATGATATGTATAAAAGTGGTAAAGGGCGAGGGGTGGGCTGCATATCAAAGTGCATAGTGGGTACTGACCCAAGTACATGTTGAAAAGGAAAGAAAATAAGATGGGGAAAAGAGAGATTGGTCAGGGAAAACTTCCAGAGGAAATGTAATTTTAGTAAGGGTTTGAAGATGGAGGCAATAGTGGCCTGTCAGATATGAAGAGGGAGGGAATTCTAGACCAGAAGGAGGCTGTTAGCAAGGGATCAATGGTGAGAAAGATGTAAAAGAGGTACAGTTAGTAGAGAGATGTTAAAAAAGGTATAATGTGTAGGTTGGCATTAGAGGAGTGAAGTGTGTGGGCTCGATTGTAGTGGGAGAAGAGTGAGGCTAAGTAGGAAAGGGAGAGCTGATTGAGTGCCTCAAAGTCAATGGTATGGAGTTTCTGTTTTTTTGTGGAAGTGGGTGGGCAACCACTGGAGGTTTTTGCATAGTGGAGAGACATGCTCAGAACCATGTTTTAGAAAAATGATCCAGGCAACAAAGAAGCTCAGCAGGGGAGCCGGGTGGACAGAGCGTGAGGAAGCAGTGTGGCCTAGTGAAAAGAGCATAGGCCTGGGAGTCAGGGGACCTGGATTCTAATCCAAGCTCTGGCACTTATCCACTATGTGACATTGGGCAAGTCACTTAACTCCTCTGTACGCCAGTTCCCTCATCTGCAGAGTGGGGATTCAATACCTGTTCTCGCTCCCACTGAAATTGTGAACTCCATGTGGGACCTGGTTATCTTGTATCTATCCCAGCTGTTAGTCTAGTACTTGGCACTTAGTAAGCACTTAACAAATACCACAGTTATTATTATTGTTATTATGGGACTGGGAGACAGGAGACACAGGTTCTGCCTGGGTTCTCACCCTGCCTTTTGACTTTGAGCAAGTCACTTAATCTCTCTGTGACTCCTTTTCTTCACCTGGAAAATGAGGATTCAAAACCTGCTCTCCCTACCTCCTTGGGATCCTTGGGATCCTGTGGTCATTCTGATTATCTTCTATCTCCCTCTGCATGTGGCACTGTGAATCAGGATGTAACTGTGGGATTTATCTAGCATTTCCTATTAGAGTGATAGCTGGCAGAATAGGGCAGAATAGGAGAGGTGGCTGTCCTGCCCCCAGGCCATAGAAGGGTGAGATGGATGTACAGGACATCTGAGTCCCTCCCTCCCTAGGCAGTCAGTCATTCGCATTTGGTCAATGAGCCTTCATCATCATTAATGGTATTTGAGGAGCGGCCTGGCCTAGTGGCCAGAGCCTGGGCCTGGGGGGTCAGAAGGCCATGGGCTCTAATCCCAACTCTGCCCCTTCTCTGCTGTGTGACCTTGGGCAAGTTACTTTATGTCTACAGGCCTCAGTTACCTCACCTTTAAAATGGGGATTGAGACTGGAAGCCCCACAGGGCACAGGAACTGTGCCCAACCCCATTTGCTTGCATCTACCGCAGCACTTAGTACAGTGCCTGGCACACAGGAAGCAGCGTGGCTCAGTGGAAAGAGCCCGGGCTTGGGAGTCAGAGGTCATGGGTTCGAATCCCTACTCCCACATGTCTGCTGTGTGACCTTGGGCAAGTCACTTAACTTCTCTGAGCCTCAGTTACCTCATCTGGAAAATGGGGATTGACTGTGAGCCCCCCGTGGGACAACCTGATCACCTTGTATCCCCCTAGAGTTTAGAACAGTGCTTTGCACATAGTAAGCACTTAACAAATGCCATTATTATTATTATTATTATTTATTGAGCGCTGATTGTGTTCAGAGCATTGTACTGAGTGCTTGGGAGAGAACCACATAACATTATAACAGACACATTCCCTGCCCACAGTGAGTTTATAATTCAGAGAGGGAGATAGACATAAATATAAATCACAGTTCTTTATTAACTCGCGGTATAATCAAACACATTTAAGTAGGCAAGCAGCATAGCTTAGTGGAAAGAGCCTCTAGCCTCGGAGTGTGACAGGGTTTCCAACACCATGAGAGTGTTCGGAGAGTAGAGGTGCAGTGCATCATACTGGGAAGAGTCCTGGGCAGCAGCTGAGCCCATGCCCCACCTCAGGTTCTGGATCTCATCATCATCAATCATATTTATTGAGCGCTTACTGTGTGCAGAGCACTGTACTAAGCACTTGGGAAGTACAAGTTGGCAATGTATAGAGACAGTCCTACCCAACAGTGGGCTCACAGTCTAAAAGAGATGGGAAAGGAGGAGGGAAGGAGATGGGGAAGGGGGAGGGGAAGGAGGAGGAAAGGAGAAGGGAAGGAGATGGGAAAGGAGGAGGAAAGGAGATGGGAAAGGAGGAGGGAAGGAGAAGGGAAAGGAGGAAGGAAGGAGAAGATGGGAAAGGAGGAGGGAAGGAGATGGGAAAGGAGGAGGGAAGGAGATGGGGAAGGAGATGGGGAAGGAGATGGGAAGGGAAGGAGATGGGAAAGGAGGAAGGAAGGATAAAGTAAAGAGGGCAGGAGTCCGGAGTGGCCTGTCTGCTCTGTGTATCTAGGTGACCCAAGCAGCGTAGCCTAGTTTATTGAGCACAGGCCTGGGAGTCAGAAGGTCATGGGTTCTAGTCTTATTTATATTGATGCTGTTGGTGTCTGTATACTTGTTTTTATGTCTGTCTCCACCCTTCTAGACTGTAAGCCCGATCTGGGCAGGGATTGTCTCTCTTTATTGCTGAATTGTACTTTCCAGTGCCTTAGTATGGGATGTGCACACAGTAAGCGCTCAATAAATATGATTGAATGAATGAATAATCCCAGCTCTGCCACTTGCCTGCTGTGTGTCATTGGTCAAGTCACTTCACTTCTCTGTGCCTCGGTTGCCTCATCTGTAAAATGGGGGTTGAAACTGAGAGCCCTAGGTGGGACAGAGACTATGTCCACTCCAATTTGCTTGTCTCCACCCCAGCACTTAGTAGAATGCTCAGGAGAGCACTTCACAAATACCAAAATTATTATTATTATCATTATTACTTGCCCTCTGCACTGATTTCCCCCTCCTCCACCTTTACTCTCTGTGGTCCACTGTCTTCTCCCTCTACCAAATGTAGAATGCAGTCTGAAATCTAGAGGGCAGGGTGAGATCCTGTTTGGTGCCCATCCTTCCTTCAGCCAAGGGGGTGCTCAATAAAATGAGAAAGATTATCTCAAACACAGGCCCTTTGTCCCATGCAAAAAGTATACAGTTACTCCACCAAAAATGTTTTTTGTAGTGAGCTTTTTTTAATTTTTGTTGAGTGCTTACTATGTGCTAGGCACTATCCTAAGTGCTGGGGTAAATACAAGCAAATCAGGTTATTAATAATAATAATACTAATGGTTGTTAAGTGCTTACTATGTGCCAAGCACTGAACTAAGTCCTGGAGCTGATACAAGAAAATCGGGGTAGACCAAGTCCCTGCCCCATGTGGAGCTTACAGTCTCAATTCCCATTTTACAGGTGAGGTAACTAAGGCACAGAGAAGTGAAGTGATTTGCCCCAGGTCACACAGGAGACATGTGGCAGAACCAGGATTAAAACTCATGACATTCTGACTCCCAGCCCTTGCCCTTCCATGCTGCTTCTCATAGACACCTTCTCTGTCCCTTGTGGGTTTACAGTCTTAATCCCCATTTTATAGGTGAAGAAACTGAGGCACAGAGAAGTCAAGTGACTTGCCCAGTGTCACACAGCAGACAAGTGCCAAAGCCGGGATTAAGTCCCAGGTCCTCTGACTCACAGGTCGGTGTTCTATCCACTAGGTTACGCTGCTCCTCATGAGCTTATTAATGGGAGCTTGCATACTGCAGTTTTGAAGGAGTAGACTTTACCCGTAAACATCTTTTCCTCCTGCAGGGCTCATTTATACTCAGCTAATACAGTATGTTCAATTAACAGGAGGGAGTAGTAGAACTTTTAAGAAATAGGCAAAGTCCTTTCTTATTGTTGGAAACTGAGGGACCCTTGCTTACCTTTGATCTGGGTGTAAGCAAGCCCACATCTGTGTAAATGAAACATATCTGAATGGACTCAAGTCTGTTCAAAGGGAGAGTTAGTGGATTAAGAGTTTATTAGTCAGTAAGGTCAGTTCTTCTATATGTGCCATCATTACACATTTTGGGTAGAAAGAGCACTGGGCTGGGATTCAGGAGTCCTGAGTTTTAGACCCAACTTTGCTTCCGGCCTGCTGGGTGACCTTCCGCCACCTATTTGGGACTCAGTTTCCTCATCTGTAAAATGGGACGAAGCTACCTGCTCTCCCCACCTCTAAGATTGTGATCCCACGGGGGCCAGGGGCTATCTGATTAATCAATACCATAATTAAAAAGTGACAGCAGAATTGGGAATCAGAAGAGAAGCAGTGTGGCCTAGTGGAAAGAGCAAGGGCTTGGGTTCTAATCCCTGCCTCCACTTGACTGCTGTGTGACCTCGGGCAAGTCACTTAACTTGTCTGTGCCTCAGTTGCCTCATCTATAAAAAGAGGGTTAAATCTGAGCCCTCTGTGGGACAGGGACTATGTCCAACCCTATTGTTTTGCATCCATTCCAGAGCTTAGTACAGTAAGTGCTTAACACATACTATTAAAGGAAAAAAAAAGAGACGATCATGCACATATGCATGTTTTTGGATATGGGCTAAGTCCTACAGGACACATTTTCCTCAATGTGGTGTTCAGGAATGCAACTCCTCATTCTAGCCAATTTCCTCACAGGAGCTTTCCACTCCATTGTTGATTCTACGCACAGGCAATGGTTTGATCTGGTTCTCCACCTAGTGTCTTAAACTCTTTCTATAGTATTGACTTCTTTTGCTCCTTTCTCTTTACAAATAATCCCCCAAAATTAGTCCTGCTCTGCCTTCTTCCTGAGACCTCTGTGTTGTCTCTTTTGGGGACTAAGCCCTCCTTTCCGCTTCTCCCACTCCCTTCTGCATTGCACTGACTTGCTTCCTTTATTCATTCCCCCCTCCTAGCCCCACAGCACTTTACGTGAATATCTATAATTTATTTATGTAAATTAATGTCTGTCTCCCCCACTAGGCTGTAAGCAGGGAATGGGCAGGGAATGTGTCTGTTTATTGTTACATTGTACTCTCCCAAGCACTTAGTACAGTGCTCTGCACACAGTAAGCGCTCAATAAATATGATTGAATGAATGAATGAACAGGAGACAAGGTTCTGGGCCACTCAACTATGAACGTGCAGCAGGGCTGGTCTCAGCTTTGGTGAGCTTGTTGGAAGTCAAATAGATGGGATTGACTTGTACCCTGATGAACCTTTCAGGTTGGGTTAGTATTCAGTTACTAGGAATGAGTCAGGTGGATTTGTCCACTGGCTCTTTTGGTAAATGAAGTACCATCAGCAAGTATTCAAGCAGCGTGGCCTAGTGGCTAGACCACAGGCCTGGATTCAGTAGGACCTAGGTTCTAATCCCGGCACTGTCACTTGTCTGCTGTATGACCTTAGGCAATCACCTCACTTCTTTGTGTTTCAGTTCCCTCATCACCTCACTTCTTTGTGTTTCAGTTCCCTCATCTGTAAAATGGGGATTAAGACTGTGAGCCCCATCTGGAACAGGGACTGTGTCCAACCCAATTTGCTTGTATCTTCCCCAGTGATTAGTACAGTGCCTGGCACATAGTAAGCACTTAACAAATACCACTGTTATTATTACTATTATTATTATTAATGATAATAACAAATATAAAAAATCCTAAAACCCTCTCTCCATTCATATGCAAAAGAGCTTCACTCTCACCCCCTTTCAAAGCCCTCCTTATATAATGATGGTATCTGTTAAGCGCTTACTATGTGCCAAGCACTGTTCTAAGCACTAGGGTAGATACAAGGTAATCAGGTTGTCCCACATGAGGCTCACAGTCTTCATTCCCATTTTACAGATGAGGTCACTGAGGCCCAGAGAAGTTAAGTGACTTGCCCAAAGTCACACAGTTGACAAGTGGCGGAGCCTGAATTAGAGCCCATGACCTCTGACTCCCAAGCCTGTGCTCTATCCACTAAGCCACCCTGCTTCTAAATCACATCTCCCACAAGAGGCCTGTCCTGTCTGAGTCCTCATTTCCCCTTCTCCATCACCTATGCACTTGAATCTGTGTCCTTTGAGAACTGGATATTCATCCCACCTCCAGCCCCAAAGCACTTACTTACATATCCGTAATTTATCTGAAGCTTCCGTAAACTACTGGTGGATAGGTCACTTGTCTACCACCTCTGTTTTATTGTATTCTCCCAAGTGCTTAGTACAGTGCTTTGCATCCAGTAAATGCTCAATAAATATCATTAATTGATTGATAGATTGAATGAACTAACCCCATTGAATTTTGAATTTCCTAAGACATATGCAGAAGTGTATATATGCAAATATAAGTTCTTTTGGAGGTGAAATCTTTCTACATATGTAAGAATGTAGCATCCAGGGCTTTGGGGATTGAATCACTTCTTCCAGAGCCTGCAGAAACTCACTGAGGAGAGGATTGTTTGTCTATTCAACCATGGTAACTTGACATGTGATTTGGCTAGAGCCAGATAGCTCAACTCTGAGGCAGAAACTCTTTAAGGGCCTTTCTAGGGTGGGGAAATGGCTCCCCAATTTTTCCTCCTCATTCCTTTCCTGTCATCTGTTGTTGAAAGAATTTACATCAGGCAGAAAGGCCCTCTCTCCAAATTCCTAGCTGGAACACAGCTTCCTATTCATTGCAGCTGCTAGAAATATTTGAATTTAAGGCTACAGTCTCTGCTATTGACTGACTACTCAAATCAAGGGTCTCTCTATCCCAGATGTGGCTAGGCTTAGCTGCCCACTTTGACATCTGGTCTCATGGTTAGGGATGGATGTTCTAACAATCCATGAGTGTTCTACCAAGCCACTGGGGTCTCTTTTACAGGAGTTGACCCAAACCCTCATTTGGAAAACAGCATGGCCTAGTGGATAGAGCACAGGCCTAATAGTCAGAAGGACCTGAGTTCTAATGCTGGCTCTGCCACTGGTCTGCCTTGTGACTTTGTGCAAGCCACTTCACTTCTCTGTGCCTCAGTTACCTGATCTGTAAAATGGGGATTAAATCTGTGAGCCCCATGTGTGACATGGACTGTGTCCAACCTTATTACCTTGTATCTACACCAGCACTTAGTACAGTGTCTGGCACATAGTAAGTGCTTAATAAAAACCACAATTATTATTATTTTTATTAATAATTATAATAAGCTACTAGGATCTCTAACTTCCCTTCTAGAAGATAATTAAGAATGTGTGCTCTGTCTTGTCTTATATTTACTATTATTATTTTTGATAGTAATAAAGATAATGGTCATTATTAAGCACTTACAGGATAGCTGTAGTGGACACAGACTTTATCCCACACAGGACTTCCTGTCTAAGGGGGTGGGAAACCAGGTGTTTTATCCCCATTTTGTAGATTAGGAAACTGAGTCTGTCTCTCCATCTAGACTGTAAGCTTGTTATGTTTAGGGACCATGCCTTCCAACTCTGTTATGTTGTAGTCTCCCAAGTGCTTAGTGAAGTGCTTTGCACACAGTAAGCGTTCAGTAAATATGGCTGATTGATTGGCACAGAGAAGTTGAGATTGCCCAAGATCACCTAACTGGCAAGCTGTGATTAAAACCTAGGTCTTCTGAATCCCAGTCCTGGACACTTTCCCCTAGACCCCTCTCACCACCATCTTGCCCATGATTCAGGAATCCCTGACTCCGTTGTGGAAGGTATTGCCAATAATGAGTGACTAGGGATTCAGATTCCTCATCAGGGAGCAAAATATTATTAAAGCAAAAGAGCTCACTTTGTTCTTAAATTTCAAACTCAGTGAATTGATAGGGACATTTAAAGTAGAAGCTTTTACGTTTCCAGGATACGTGGAATCTTATTGCTCTTTAGCTCATTCAGGTCTCGGTGCATGAGCTGGAAGTGTTTGACAGTTAATCAGTGGTAGTGATTGAGTGCTTACTGTGTGCAGAACACTGTACTAAGCACTTGGGAAAGTATGATACAACAGAGTTGGATGGCACATTCCCATTCCCATTCTAATAATAATAATAATTGTGTTATTTGAAGCTCTACTGAGAGCTCACCTCCTCCAGGAGGCCTTCCCAGACTAAGCCCCCTTTTTCCTCTCCTCCTCCCCGCCGCCCTGCCCCCTTCCCCTCCCCACAACACTTGTATAGATTTGTACAGATTTATTACTCTATTTTACTTGTACATATTTACTACTCTATTTTGTTAATGATGTGCACAGAGCTGTATTCTATTTATTCTGATGGTTTTGACACCTGTGTACATGTTTTGCTTTGTTGTCTGTCTCCCCCTTCTAGACTATGAGCCCATTGTTGGCTAGGGACCGTCTCTGCATGTTGCCAACTTGTACTTCCCAAACACTTAGTACAGTGCTCTGCACACAGTAAACACTCAATAAATACAATTGAATGAATGAATGAATGAATTTGTTAAATGCTTACTATGTGCCAGGCACTGTACTAAGTGCTTAGGGTGAATACAAGCAAATTGGTTTGGACACAGTCCCTGTCCCATGAGGGGCTCAGAGTCTCGATCCCCATTATGCAGATGAGGTAACTGGGGCCCAGAGAAGTGAAGTGACTTGCCTCAAGTCACACAGCAGGCAAGTGGCAGAGATGGAACTCCCAGGCCCATGTTCTACCCACTAGGCCATGCTGCTTGTCACTGGGGCTCTGTGCCATTGCTCTGTGTCACTAGGATGGGGGGAATGGGAGGATCCCCTATCTCAGCCCCTGTCATCCCACACCACTGCCACCTGTGCTCTCGGAAAAGCAAGCCACTATAAGCTCATTGTAGGCGGGGAATGTGTTTATTGTTGTAGTGTACTCTCCCAAGCACTTATTACAGTGCTCTGCTTATAGTAAACCCTCAATTAAGACGATTGACTGACTGACTCATAAAGGAGAGAGGGAGCGATGAGGAGAGTCACATCCAGAAACACCACTTGGTCATGGTGTGTGTTGGTGGGGAGGTCCTCCTGACTGTCACTTTGCCCCATCCCCTCACCATTCAGAAGGTCCCCTGGCCCCAGCCGCCACAGCTCCGTCAGATGCAGAGAAGCAGCATGGCCCAGTGGAAAAGGCACACACCTGGAAATCAGAGGATGTGGATTCTAATCCCAGCTCTGCCACATGTCTGCTGTGTGACCTTGGGCAAGTCACTGCACTTCTCTGGGCCGCAGTTCCTGCATCTTCAAAATGGGGTATAAAACCATGAGTCCTATGTAGGACAGAAACTGTGTCCCACCGGATTACCTTGTATATACCCCAGTGCTTAGAACGGTACTTGGCACATAGTAAGTTCTTAACAAATACTATTATTATAATTATAATTTTTATTATGGTGATTATTATATCCGCTGTCACTCTGGCCAGAAGTACTGTAATGATGTCAACAACTTTGAGGGTTACATGGAAGCAGCATGGCCTAGTGCAAAGATCATGGAGCTGGGAAGCTGAGGATCGGGGTTCTCACCCCAGCTCCACCACTTGTCTGCTGTGTGACCTTGGGCAAGTCCCTTAACTTCTCTGTGCCTCATTTTTCTCACCTGTGAAACTGGGATTCAATACTTTCATTCATTCATTCAGTCGTATTTATTGAGCACTTACTGTGTGCAGAGCCCTGTACTAAGCACTTGGAAAGTACAATTCAGCAACAAATAGAAACAGTCCCTACTCAACAAAGGATTAACAGTCTATTGTTTTCCTTCCTACTTAGACTGGGAGACCTATGTGGGATGGGGACTGAGTCTGACCTGATGAACCTGTATTCATTCATTCAATCGTATTTATTGAGCGCTTACTGTGTGCAGAGCACTGTGCTAAGCGCTTGGGAAGTACAAGTTGGGAACACTTGTACCCCATTGCTTAGTACAGTGTTTGATATATAGTAGAGACTTAAGCAGCTTGGCCTGTTGTATGGAGCACAGGCCTGGGAGTCAGGAGGACCTGGATTCCAATCCTGCCTCCACCACTTGTCTTCTGTGTGACTTAGGGTAAGTCACTTAATTTCTCTGTGCCTCAGTTAACTCATCTGCAAATGGGGGATTTGGACTGACTGGGACATGGGCTATGGTACAAACTCATTACAACAGTAGTAGTACAGTGGCTGGCAGAGATTAAGTGCTTAACAAATACCATTTAAAAAAAGAAATGTCCACAGTTTCACCCCTCAAGTAAGGGAGTCTTAGTTCCATTTCACTTTTGAAAGTAAATAGGCAAATGCCTATTTTGCAACAAGTTGGCTTTCACCCTTCAGCCTCTCCTCCATTCATTCATTCAATTGTATTTACTAAGCACTTACTATATGCAAAACACTGTACTAAGCACTTTGGAAAGTACAACAATGAAGAGTCACAATCCCTTCCCATAACGAGCTCATAGTTTAGAGGGGGGGAGACAGACATCAATACAAATAAATGTAATTACAGATAAATACATAAGTGTTATGGGGCTGGGTGCCTGGCAGGGAAGAGCATAGGGATCAAGTCAGGACAATGCAGACGGAGTGGGAGATGAGGAAAAGTGGAGCTTAGTCTGCGAAAGCCTCTTGGAGGAGATGTGCCTTCAGTAAGGCTTTGAAGTGGAGGTGAATAATTTTGTCTGGTAGATTTGAGGAGGGAGGGTGTTCCAGGACAGAAGCAGGACGTGGGCCAGGAGCTGGTGGTGCGACAGGCGAGATCGAGGCATAGTGAGAAGGTTAGTACCAGAGGAGTGAAATGTGTGGGCTGGGTTGTAGAAGGAGAGAAGTGAGGTGATGTAGGAGGAGGCAAGGTGATGTGGAGAGCTTTATAGCCAATGGTGAGGAATTTTCGTTCAATATAGAGGTGGATATAGGCCACCTCTGGAGATTTTTGAGAAGGGGGGATGACGTGTCCTAAACATTTCTGTGGAAAGGTGGTCCAGGCAGCAGAGTTGAGGTATGAACCTGAGAGGGGAGAGGCAGGAGGTTGGGAGGTCAGAAAGGAGTCTGATGCAGTACTCTAGATGGGATAGGATGAGTGATTGTATTAACATGGTAGCAGTTTGGAAAGGGCAGATTTTAGTGATTGTTATGAAGGTGGGACCGACAGTATTTGGTGACGGATTGAATATGTTAGTTGAATGAGAGAGAAGAGTCAAGGATGATGCCAAGTTTATGGCTTATGAGAAGGGAAGGATGGTGGTGCCGTCTACAGTGACTGGAAAGTTCAGGAGAGGAGGGGGCTTTGGCTGAGAAGATAAGGAGCTCTGTTTTGGATGCTTTAAGTCTGAGGGGATGGGAGGACATCCAAGAAGCAATGTCTTGAAGGCAGGAGGAGATACAAGCCTGGAGAGAGAGGGAGAGGTCAGGGGAGGAGATGTAGATTTGGGTATCACCTGCATACACATGGTAGTCGAAGCAATGGGAGTGAATGAGTTCTCCAAGGGAATAAGTGTAGATGGAGAATAGAAGGGGACCAAGAACTGAACCTTGAGGGACACCCACAGTTAGGGGGTGGGAGGCAGAGGAGGATCCCGTGAAGGACACTGAGATGAGGAGAACCAGGAGAGGGCAGAGTCAGTGAAGCCAAGGTTGGGTGTTATTTCCAGGAAAAGGGGGTGGTCCACAATATCAAGCACAGCTGAGAGGTTGAGGAGGATTAGGATGGAGAAGAAGCCATTGGATTTGGCAAGAAGGAAATTATTGGTGACCTTTGAGAGGGCAGTTTCAGTGGAGTGAAGGGGACAGAAGCCAGATTGGTGGGCGTCCAGGAGAGAGTTGGAGGAGAGGAATTTGAGACAGAGGATGTAGATGACTCGCTCAAGGAGTTTGAAGAGGAATGGTAGGAGGGGGATGGGGCGATAACTGGAGGGGGCTGTGGGGTCAAGGGAGGGTTTTGTTTTTTAGGATGGAGAAGACATGGGCATGTTTGAAGGCAGGCCTATTATGGGATAATAAGCACTTAACAAATAGTATTACTACTATTATGATTATTATTATTATGTTATAGGAATACACATTTGGCTCACTTTCCTTTTTTATCAACTTAGAAGAAAGCCAGCTGGTTGTTATCAATTTAATGGAATTCCAGTAGAGATTACTCACTGCAAGGGTGATTGTCCCATGTGTCAGACAGGGAGTCAGTTCAAGTGCTGGGGGTGCACATGAGTGTTTTATGCTGTTTTCAGCCAGCCTGTCCCCTCTCTGGTCTTGATTGCTTTCACGTCTGGGTTTCTTTACCATTTCGATTTTACCTAGGATCAGGTAGCATGGGACTCCCACAAAGTGGCACTGTAAGCTCGTTGTTGACAGGGAACATGTTTACCAATCAATCCACCAATCACATTTATTGACCACTTACAATGTGCAGAGCACTGTACTAAGCCCTTTGAAGAGTTCAGTATAACAGTTGGCAGACACATTCCCTTCCCACAACTAGCTTATAATCTAGAGGGGAAGATGGGCATTAAAATAAATAAATTATGGATATGTACTACTCTGTTGTTTTGTATTCTCCCAAGCAGTTAGTGCAGGGCTCTGCATACAGTAAGCACTCAGCAAATACAATGGATTGATTGATTGATGTGTGACTATTGAACGCTATGCCTGGTGAGAGTCATCAGGGGCCTCCTGAGCCTGGGTCATCGTGACCCAGGCCAACCCCAGAGCTCCACTGGCAGGGGATGCCCACGGGCTGTGGCATCTTTGCTTTCTTCCCCCGCATGGGGATAACGAGCGCGAAGTGGGGTGCAATAAATTCCCCAGCTGCTTTTTTTTCGCAGTTAGAGTCTCCTGCTGGTCTTGTCTCCCTCATCTCTCCTCATCCTCTCTCCCCGCTCCCTAATCTCCCAAGAGGCATTGGCAAAGGGGAATAGCATCTCTCCCTTGGCCCTAGCCTTCCTGCTGAGGCGGTCCAGGAGCAGGGGTGGACAGGGCCTGGTGAATCCCAAGCCAAATTACATGGATCACCACTAAACCAGGGCCACTGTTCGGAGACTCATAGCTCGGGGCTAGTAGCTAGGCCACCTATCAGTCAATTCATCAGTGGTATTTATTGAGTACTTACTATGTGCGGAGTACTGTACTAAGCGCTTTCGAGAGTACAGTATAATAATAATAATAATAATAATGTTGGCATTTGTTAAGCACTTACTATGTGCAAAGCACTGTTCTAAGCGCTGGGGGGATACATGGTGATCAGGTTGTCCCACGTGGGGCTCACAGTCTTAATCCCCATTTTACAGATGAGGGAACTGAGGCTCAGAGAAGTTAAGTGACTTGCCCAAGGTCACACAGCAGACATGTGGTAGAGCCGGGATTCGAACCCATGACCTCTGACTTCAAAGCCCGGGCTATTTCCACTGAGGCATGCTGCTTCTCTAGCAGTATAGCAATACAACAGACAAGTTCCGTGCCCATAGTGAGCTTACAGTCTTTAGGGGGATAAAGACATTAATATGAATAAAGTAGATAAATAGGGGTGGCTATGCACCTGGGCGGAGCACAGGTAAAGATTGAAGCCATCTCTCAGCCATGCCAGGCTGTTCCCCCAACCCTGTGATATCACTGCCCACTCCTGAGGAAAGAAAGACTGTGAGCCCTCTAGACTGTGAATGCTTTGTGGGTAGGGATTGTCTCTGTTTGTTTCTGTATTGTACTTTCCAAGTGCTTAGTACTGTGCTCTGCACACAACGCTCAATAAATACAATAGACTGAATGAATGAATAATGATAATAATAATGATAATAATAATAATAATAATGGCATTTGTTAAGCGCTTACTATGTGCAAAGCACTGTTCTAGGTGCTGGGGAGGTTACAAGGTGATCAGGTTGACCCACGGGGGGCTCCCAGTTTTAATCCCCATTTTACAGATGAGGTAACTGAGGCACAGAGAAGTTAAGTGACTTGCCCAAAGTCACACAGCTGACAGTTGGCTGCTGTGATTTGAACCCATGACCTCTGACTCCAAAGCCCTTGCTCTTTCCACTGAGCCATGCTGCTTCTCCAAAACCTCGCTGTGAATGAATGAAAGATCTGAGTCAACACTGAATGATCAGAATTACCAACAGTTCTGTTTGCATTTTAGTAGAGGATGGGGTTTTGTATCTGTTAAAGCATGTCCACACTGGTCATTATTTTTGATTGCTTTCATAATCTTTTTGGAATTTGTAATTACTGTCATTGTTAACTATTCTTAGTGAGGTTTTAAAGGTTGAACTGACAGGATTTAGTGACAGATTGACTGTGGAGAAGATGAGTCGAGGATAATGCCGCGGTTACGTGCTTGTGATACAGGGAGATGATGATGCTATGTGCATGAATGCTATGAATGACAAGTAAAAATTACCTTACCTTTTCTTAGTCTTAGTATAGATTTTTATTGGATTTGTTACACGCTTAGAATGTTCAGTGTAAGCACAGTACTAAGCACTGGGGTAGACATAAGCTAAGCAGGTTGGATACAGTCCATGTCCTACATAGGACTAGAGAACCAGTGTGGCTCAATGGAAAGAGCACCCTGTGGGACAACCTGATCACCTTGTAACCTCCCCAGCACTTAGAACAGTGCTTTGCACATAGTAAGTGCTTAATACATGCCATTATTATTATTATTATTATTATTATTATTAAGGAGCTCACAGTCTTAATCCCCATTTTACAGATTATGTAACTGAGGAACAGAGAAGTTAAGGTACTTGCCTAAGGTCACCCAGCAGACAAGTGGCAGAGCTGGGATTAGAATCCAGGTCCTTCTGACTCCCAAACCCATGCTTCCATTAGCCCAGGCTTCTTCCCATACCTCTAATCTTTCATACCCACGGTTCCACGCTCCAAAGATGTCTGACTGCCACTCAGCACTCACTGTGTGTGGAGCATTGGAATAAGCTCTTGGGAACTATATGATGCATAGAAGGAATCCAGGTGTTACCTCCCTTGAGGAGCATGTGATTGAATGGGTGCTGAGCTCAGAGACTCCTCACACCCTGCAGCCCCTGATGATCATCTGCTGTTATCTCTACTAGTGCTGCATATCTATCCCACAGTGCTCAGGGTCCTTGTGGCCCTTGTAGCATAATGCATGATGGGAGAACCCAGAGAGGAGACAACATAATTGAGCTCCCTATAGTCTCAAGATAGTTGGAGTCCACTTAAAAAGCCAATTTAGTAACAAACCACAAATGGTCAGATGTCGGCTAGGTCTCAGAATCTCTTTTGCCCACTTGCTCCCTTCCAGGAATATTCCTCCATTTCCCTTGGCATAGTTTCAGATGGGTAATAGGAGATAAATAATTGCCCTTTCAAGGTGACTTATTTGAGTTTGCCCCATAAGGAAACTCATGTGCCCCATAATTTATTTTATTGTCTGTTTCCCCTTCTATACTCTAAGCCCCTTGTGGGCAGGGAACATGTCTACCAACTCTGTTGTATCCTACTCTCCCAAGCCTACTATGTGCTCTGCCCATAGTAATTGCTCAATAAATACGATTGATTGATTGATTTCCAAGAGGCCTTCCCTGACTAAGCCCTCATTTCCCTACTCCATCGCTCTTCTTCGCATCTGTGCACTTGGAGCTGTACCCTCCCAGACTAGGAGGCTTTCCCAGACTGAGCCCCCCCTTTTCCTCTCCTCCTCCTCCCCTTCCCATTGCCCCTACTCCTTCCATCTGCTCTACCCCCCCTCCCCGCCCCGCAGCACTTGTATATATTTGTACACATTTGTTATTCTATTTATTTTATTAATGATGTGTATATAGTTATAATTCTGTATATTCTGATGGTATTGACACCTGTCTACTTGTTTTGTTGTCTGTCACCCTGTGAGCCCATTGTTCAATCATTCATTCATTCAATCATATTTATTGATTGCTTATTGTATGCAGAGCACTGTATTAAGAGCTTGGGAAGTACAAGTTGGCAACATATAGAGACGGTCCCTACCCAACAACAGGCTCACAGTCTAGAAGGGGGAGACAGACAACAAAACAAAACATGTAGACAAGTGTCAAAATGGAAAATCGTCAGAACAAATAAAATTAAATCTATATGCACATCATTAACAAAGTAAATAGAATAGTTAATATATACAAGTAAAATAAATAGAGTAATAAATCTGTACAAATATATATACAAGTGCTGTGAGGAGGGGAAGGAGGTAGGGTGGAGGGGATGGGGAGGAGGAGAGGAAAAGGGCTCAGTCTGGGAAGGCCTCCTGGAGGAGGTGAGCTCTCAGTAGGGCTTTGAAGGGAGAAAGAGAGCTAGTTTGGCAGATGTGCGGAGGAGGGCATTCCAGGCCAGGGGGAGGACGTGGGCCGGGGGTCAACGGTGGGACAGGCGAGAACGAAGCACAGTGAGGAGGTTAGCGGTGGCAGAGGATCGGAGGGTGTGGGCTGGGATGGAGAAGGAGAGAAGGGAGGTGAGGTAGGAGGTAGGTGAGGTTGTTGGGTAAGTACCGTCTCTATAGGTTGCTGATTTGTACTTCCCAAGGGCTTAATACAGTGCTCTGCACATAGTAAGCACTCAATATATATGATTGAATGAATCCGTGAATACACGTCTGATTCCCAAGCTTATGCTCTATCCACTAAGCCATGCTGCTTCTCTTGGTACAGTGTTCTGCATGCAGTAAGAGCTCAGAAAGTACCATTGGATGATTGATCATTTGGGGGTCTCCCTTTCATAGACCTTAGCTACTGAATTCCTCATTTCACATCAGGGTAGAATCTCCATTCAGCTTTTTGTTTGGAGGGCTTGTGGTTGGACTACAGGTTATCCTGTCTCAGTTATTCATCGATTTAAAATTTCATCCAAGTCAGCTGGTCTGAAGTCCTAGTGGATAAGCTTATTGTGGGCAGGGAACATGTTTACCAACTCTGTTGTATTGTACTCTCCCAAGCACTTAGTGCAGGGCTCTGCACACAGTAAGTACTCAATAAATACCATTGATTAATTGATTGATAAAACACTGAGGCTTGAACATTCCACAGGGGTTTGAAGTCCCCTCTAACATTTCAGGTTTATTTCTCAAAGATATGTGGCTTCCCTACAGCAATTTATACATTTTTATTTGTTGTTTTTAGGGTGTATTAGGTTCCTAGATTTCTTCTATTAAGCCTCTATGCCAACTAACTGAGCGAATTCAGGCATTGCTCAAATAGGTTTTTCCAATTGGATGGTGGTTGGCAGATAGGACCTTCACATCCTCTCCATCCAAACTGCCACTTGTCCTATCCCGACTTGTCGAATGCATCAGCCTCCTCGCTGACCTCCCTGCCTCCGGCCTCTCACCTCTCCAATAAATACTTCATTCTGCTGCCCAGACCTTTCTTCTAAAAAAATCATTTTACACATATCTGCCCATTTCTCTGAAACCCTTCAATTGTTGTCCATTCCGCTCTGCATCAAGAAAAACCTGCTTACCATTGGTTTTAAGGCACTCAGTAAGTTCTCTCATTCATTCATTCATTCATTCAATCATATTTATTGGGTGCTTACTGTGTGCAGAGCACTGTACTAAGCGCTTGGGAAGTACAAGTTGGCAACATATAGAGATGGTCCCTACCCAACAGTGGGCTCACAGTCTGGAAGGGGAAGACAGAGAACAGAACAAAATATATTAACAAAATAAAATAAGTAGAATAAATATGTACAAGTAATATAAATAAATGGAGTAATAAATACATACAAACATATATACGTATATACAGGTGTTGTGGGGAAGGGAAGGAGGTAAGGCAGGGGGGATGGAGAAGGGGAGGAGGGGGAGAGGAAGGAGGGTGCTCAGTCTGGGAAGGCCTCCTAGAGGAGGTGAGCTCTCAGTAGGGCCTTGAAGGGAGGGAGAGAGCTAGCTTGGCGGATGTGGGGAGGGAGGGCATTCCAGGCCAGGGGGATGACGTGGGCTGGGGGTCGACGGCGGGACAGGCGAGAACGAGGCACGGTGAGGAGATTAGCGGCAGAGGAGCAGAGGGTGCAGGCTGGACTGTAGAAGGAGAGAAGGGAGGTGAGGTAGGAGGGGGCAAGGTGATGGAGAGCCTTGAAGCCGAGGGTGAGAGGTTTCTGCCTGATGTGTAGGTTGATTGGTAGCCACTGGAGATTTTTGAGGAGGGGAGTAACGTGCCCAGACCGTTTCTGGACAAAGACGATCCGGGCAGTGGCATTAAGTATGGATTGAAGTGGGGAGAGACAGGAGGATGGGAGATCGGAGAGGAGGCTGATACAGTAATCCAGACGGGATAGGACGAGAGCTTGAACGAGCAGGGTAGCAGTTTGGATGGAGAGGAAAGGGCGGATCTTGGCAATGTTGCGGAGGTGAGACTGGCAGGTTTTGGTGACGGCTTGGATGTGAGGTGTGAATGAGAGAGCGGAGTCGAGGATGACACCAAGTTTGCGGGCTTGTGAGACGGGAAGGATGGTAGTGCCGTCAAGAGTGATGGGAAAGTCAAGGAGAGGGCAGGGTTTGTGAGGGAAGACAAGGAGTTCAGTCTTGGACATGTTGAGTTTTAGGTGGCGGGCAGACATCCAGATGGAGATGTCATGAAGGCAGGAGGATATGCGGGCCTGGAGGGAGGGAGAGAGAGCACGGGCAGAGATGTAGATTTGGGTGTCATCAGCGTAGAGATGATAGTTGAAGCCGTGGGAGCGAATGAGGTCACCAAGGGAGTGAGTGTAAATCGAGAACAGAAGGGGACCAAGAACTGAACCTTGAAGAACCCCTACAGTAAGGGGATGGGAGGGGGAGGAGGAGCCTGCAAAAGAGACTGAGAATGAACGACTGGTGAGATAAGAGAAGACCCAGGAGAGGACGGAGTCTGTGAAGCCAAGGTTGGATAGCGTGTTGAGGAGAAGGGGGTGGTCCACAGTGTTGAAGGCAGCTGAGAGGTCGAGGAGGATTAGGATAGAGTACGAGCCGTTGGATTAGGCAAGCAGGAGGTCTTTGGTCACCTTTCAGAGGGCAGTTTCCGTGGAATGTAGGGGATGGAAGCCAGATTGGAGGGGGTCGAGGAGAGAGTTGGCATTGAGGAATTCAAGGCAGCGCATGTAGACGACTCGTTCAAGGTTCTCCCCTCTGGTTATCCTCATTTCTCTCCCACTTGACCCTGACTTGCAGCCTTCCCGTCTCTAAAGCCTGGCTGAGCCTCATTCTCTTCTCTCTCATCATCAACCCCTTCTCACCTCCTCCTGCCGGCCTGGAATTCCCTCCCCTTTTACATCTAATAGACTACCACTCTCCCCATCTTCAATACCCTTCTAAAATCATACCTCCTGCAAGACACTGTCTCTGATTAACCGCCCATAGTCTCACCCTATTTCCCCTCTACTACTACTCCAGCACTTTCTCATCAATAAAGCACTTGGACACTCACTCCCTGACCCCTTGTAACACATGTACAGATCTTTAAGCTTTGCTGCTTCCCTCTCCCTTTGATTTATTTTAATGTCTATCTCCCCCACTATAGTGTAAGCTATTTCAATGCAGAGGTTCATTCAATCGTATTTAGTGAGTGCTTACTGTGGGCAGAGCACTGTACTAAGCACTTGGATAGTGTCTACTATTTTACGCTCTCCCAAACACAGTGCTCTGCACAGAATGAGTGTTCATTAGGTACACTTTTTATACACACACAATTATTGATTGATGGATTGAGGAGAAGGGCAAAACGGGGATTAGTCATCAAGTGTTCCCTAACCCCAACAGCCCTCCCAGGGAAATTGACCTCTTTGATTAGAGTTTTTTAGTCAGGTGGTCTAAGGCACCAGGGATCAATCACCTACTGTGTGCAGAGCACTGTACTGAGAGCTTAAGAGAGTACAGTATAATAGTGTTGGTAATAATAATAATAATAATAATAATAATGATGATATTTTTAAGTGCTTACTATGTGCAAAGCACTGTTCTAAGCACTGGGGAGGTTACAAGGTGATCAGGTTGTCCCACGGGGCAGTTTTAATCCCCATTTTACAGATGAGGTAACTGAGGCACAAAGAAGTTAAGTGACTTGCCCAAAGTCACACAGCTGACAATTGGCAGAGCCGGGGTTTGAACCCATGACCTCTAACTCCAAAGCCTGTGCTATTTCCACTGAGCCACGCTGCTTGTCCAATAAAAATGAGAAATGAGAATGTGGGAGACACATTCTCTGCCCAAATGAGCTCAGCTTTTCTGTGTGAATCCTATTTTATTTATTTATTTTTTTTACTTTCCACTCAACCTAGTCAATTCCACCTGCAATCACTGTTAAAGGAATTGGTTGAATGTCTTGCCTGTAGTCATCCTATTATGGTATCATGTGGAGTGGTTTTTCCTGTTCAAAACTCACTCACTTAAAATGCCAAAGAAAGGAGCATATTTATAAAACACAGTTTCTCTCTATCTTGTAGAAACTGCTGGAATTCTCTCTGCTGTGCTTAGCTTTCGGCAGGTTTCTGTGTCATAATACAAACTTAACAAAAGCTAGAACCCTTTGGCTATCTTTTTAGCTCTTAAAAGTAAATAATACTGATGAGCGAAATGCGGACAAGTTTTGTAACAGTTGCTCCTCTATTTATTTTACTTTAGGGGATGCTGAAATTGGCACCAGCAACACCAACTCTTTGAAGAATGATGATTTCACCATGAAGGGTTTATTGGATGACATTAACGATGATGATATTTGGGGCTCCACACAAACCATGAAATCCTGTGGGAAAGCTGTTTCCATAGAAACCGCAAGTTTAAGTGAATATGCTAGATATGTTCTAAGGACAATCTGCCAACAGGTAATTGGTTGGGCCTTACACAGTACTGACTCCTCATATGTCCAGGATTTGAGTTGATTTGGGATTTTATAGGCTTATCCCATCCAGGTTCTTGTCTTCATTCATTCATTCAGTCAATACTTACTGTGTGCAGAACACTGTACTAAGCGCTTGGGAGAGTACACTTTCCTTGCCCATAATGAGTTTTCAGTCTAGCGTGTACAGTGAAGACAGTCTACAGTCTCCTGTTTCTCCTCCTGTCTTTCTGGCTGCTCTTTCTCAGTCTCTTTCTCAAGCTCCTCCTCTGCCTCCCACCCCCTAACTGTAGGAGTCCCTCAAGACTCAGTCCTGGGTCCCCTTCTGTTCTCCATTTTCACCGACTCTCTTGCATAATTCATTCACTCACCCCATCCATGGTCTCGGCTATCTTTTGCTTCTCTACAGTCTCATATTTCCCCCTGCCTCAGGACATCTCTACTTGGATGCTCCGCTGACACCTTTACCTCACTGATTTCCTACAACAATGCAGCAAGCTCACTTCATTCTACTGCCAACCTACTCACTGTACCTCAATCTCATCTATCTCTCTGCCAACCTCTTGCCCTCCCTCTGACCTGGAACTCCCTCCCCCTCCATATATGACAGACCATCACTCTCCTCACCTTCAAGCCATATTAAAATCACATCTCCTTCAAGAAGCTTCCCAACTAAGCCTTCATTTCCTCTACTCTCTCTCCCTTCCTGCATCACCCTTGAAGTTGAATTGCACCTTTTTTTCACACCACTCTCAGCCCCACAGCACTTATGTGCATATCTGAGGTTTATTTATTGTAATAAGCAGTGTGGCTTAGTGGAAAGAGCCCGGGCTTGGGAGTCAGAGGTCGTGGGTTCTAATCCCGGCTCCAGCACTACTCAGCTATGTGACTTTGGGCAAGTCACTTAACTTCTCTGGGCCTCAGTTACCTCATCTGTAAAATGGGAATTAAGACTGTGAGTCCCAAGTGGGACAACCTGATTACCTTGTATCTACATCAGCGCTTAGAACAATGCAAGCACAAGTACATAGTAAAAGCTTAACAAATATCATCATCATCATCATCATCATCATCATCATCATCTGTCTTCCCCTCTAGACTCTGTACTTGGATGTCTGACCTTTGGGTGTTTGATATTAGCCCCACCCTCAATCCCATACTATTTATGTACATAGCTTCTTATTTTGTATTTTAAATTATTTCTTTATATCAATGTTTCTCTCCCGCTCTAGACTATGAGCTCACAGTGAGCAGGGAATGTTTCTGCCAATCTTGTTGTTTTGAACTCTCCCAAGTGTTTAGTATAGTGCTCTGTGAATAATAAACTTTCAATAAATACCATTTGATGATTACGATAGTCTGTAATCTCCCTGTGGGAAGGGAGCATATCTACCAACTCTGTTATATTGTACTCTCCCAACCACTGTGTACAGGGCTCAGCACCTAGTAAGCACTCAATAAATATCATTGACTGATTTATTGATTAAATCTGGTTGAAAGGAGTCTTGTGCATTTAGAGGTCCCCTTCCACATTTACCTGGGACCTCTGTTCTGTTTGTTTGAGTCAGTCAGTCAATCGTATTTATTAAGGGCTTATTGTGCGCAGAGCACTGTACTAAGTACTTGGGAGAACACATTATAACACATTCTCTGCCCACAGTGAGCTTACAGTCTAGAAAGGGAAACTAGTAATAATAATGATGGTACTTGTGATTAACTTGTATCTACCCCCGCACTTTAAACAGTCTTGTCACAAAGGAAGCACTTGATGAATACCATAATTATTATTGTGAAGTACTTTCTACGTGTCAAGCACCATTCTAATCTCTGGGGTAGAATCAAAGATAATCATATTGGAAATAGTCTCTGTCCTAAAGTCTAAGTAGGAGGAAGAATGAATATTGAATCACATTTTAAGGAACCTAAGGAATCTAAGGATCAGAGTAGTCAAAGTGACTTGCCGAAGATCACACAGCAATCAAGTAGCAAAGCAGGGATTAGAACCCACGTCTTCTGACTCCCAAGCCCATACTCTTTCCACTAGGTCACCATGCTTCCCAGTTGAATCTCTACTCTCCCATCCTTCCCAACAGTATTCTCTGATGAGATCTCCTCCGTCCTCTCAAGTGCTACTCCGGCCACCTGTGCTTCTGACCCCATTCCCTCTCGTCTTATGAAATCTCTCGCCCCGTCCCTCCTCCTCTCCTCCTCTCCTTAACTTCCAACTTCAACCGCTCACTCTCCACTGGTTCCTTCCCCTCTGCCTTCAAAAATGCCCATGTCTCTCCCATCCTAAAAAAACCCTCTCTTGACCCCACCTCCCCTTCTAGTTATTGCCCTATCTCCCTCCTACCATTCCTTTCCAAACTCCTTGAACGAGTCTTCTACACCCTCTACCTCGAATTCCTCAACGTCAACTCTCTCCTCGACCCCCTCCAATCTGGCTTCTGTCCCCTACATTCCACCGAAACTGCCCTCTCAAAGGTCACCAATGACCTCCTGCTTGCAAAAACCGGCGGATCCTACTCTATCCTAATCCTCCTCGATCTCTCAGCTGCCTTCGATACTGTCGACCACCCCCTTCTCCTCAACACGCTATCCAACCTTGGCTTCACAGACTCTGTCCTTTCCTGGTTCTCCTCTTATCTCTCTGGCCATTCATTCTCAGTCTCTTTTGCGGGCTCCTCCTCCCCCTCACATCCCCTTACTGTAGGGGTTCCTCAAGGGTCAGTTATTGGTCCCCTTCTGTTCTTTATCTACACTCACTCCCTTGGTTAACTTATTTGCTCCCACGGCTTCAACTATCATCTCTACACTGATGACACCCAAATCTACATCTCTGCCCCTGCTCTCTCTCCCTCCCTTCAGGCTCGTGTCTCCTCCTGCCTTCAAGACATCTCCATCTGGATATCTGGCCGCCATCTAAAACTCAATATGTCCAAGACTGAAATCCTTATCGTCCTTCCCAAACCCTGCCCTGCCCGACTTTCCCATCACTGTTGATGTCACTGCCATCCTTCCCATCTCACACACCTGCAACCTTGGTGTCATCCTCGACTCTGCTCTCTCGTTCACCCCTCACATCCAATCTATCACCAAAAACTGCCTCCCACACCTCTGCAACGTCTTCAAGATCTGCCCTTTCCTCTCCATCCAAACTGCTACCCTACTGGTTCTATCTCTCATTCTATCCCGACTGGATTACTGCATCAGCCTCCTCTTTGATCTCCCATTCTCCTGTCTCTCCCCACTTCAATCTATACTACACGCTGCTGCCCGGATGATCTTTGTGCAGAAACGCTCTGGGCATGTTACTCCCCTCCTCAAAAATCTCCAGTGGCTACCAACCAACCTATGCATTAGGCAAAAACTCCTCACTCTCGGCTTCAAGGCTCTCCATTGCCTCGCCCCTCCTACCTCACCTCCCTTCTTTCCTTCTACAGCCCAGCCCACAACCTCCACTCCTCTACCGCTAACCTCCTCACTGTGCCTCGCTCTCGCCTGTCCCACCATCGACCCCTGGCCCACGTCCTCCCCCTGGCCTGGAATGCCCTCCCTCCGCACATCCGCCAAGCTAGCGCTCTTCCTCCCTTCAAAGCCCTACTGAGAGCTCACCTCCTCCAGGAGGCCTTCCCAGACTGAGCCCCCCATTCCTCTCCTCCTCCTCATCCCCCCGCCCTACCTCCTTCCCCTCCCCGCAGCACCTGTATATATGTTTGAAACAGATTTATTACTCTATTTTACTTGGACATATTTACTATTCTATTTATTTTATTTTGTTAATATGTTTTGTTTTGTTGTCTGGCTCCCCCTTCTAGACTGTGAGCCCGCTGTTGGGTAGGGACCATCTGTATATGTTGCCAACTTGTACTTCCCAAGCGCTTAGTACAATGCTCTACACACAGTAAGCACTCAATAAATGCAATTGATTGAATAAATGAATGAAAAGACCCACCACTTTATCATGTTTGATAAAGCTTCTCTATGTGTCTGCTACATAACATAGTGGATAGAGCACAGACCTGGGAATCAGAACGTCATGGGTTCTAATCCCGACTCTTCCTTTTGTCTGCTGCGCAACCTCGGGCAAGTCACTTCACTTCTCTGTACCTCAGTTACTTTATCTGTAAAATGAGTATTGAGACATTCCCTTTAAGACAGGGACTAGTCCAACCCAATTTGCTTATATCCACCCCAGCGCTTAGTACAGTGCTTGGTACATAGTAAGCACTTAACTACCACAATTATTGTTATAATTATTATTATCAATCAATGGTATTTAATGAGTGCTTACTACATGCAGAGCACTGTTGTAAGCGCTTGAGAGAGTACAGTATAAGAGAATTAGCAGACATGTACCTCACCCAAAATGAGCTTATAGAGGGAGAAAGATGTTAATATGAATAAATAAATAATTTACAATAAATAATTTAAAGGCATGTACATATGCGCTGTGGGGTTGGGGGTGGTGCTGCACATCATGGAGTGTGGGCTAGTGAATCAAGCACCGGTCTTGGAATCAGAAGACCTGTGTTCCGGTCCCAGCTCTACCACTGGCCTTGGGCAAAGCACTTGACATCTCTGGACCTTTGTATTCATTAGTAAAGTGGAGATATTAATACCTCCATCTGCCTTCCTCCCCAGGATGTTTCACATCAAAATGAGGTAATTGGTATGAGTTCTTTGGAGTAATGAAAATGTTATGCAAATTGAAAATGGCTTTATTACTGATGTTAATTATGCTTCCAGGAAGCACTCAGTGTAAGTGCCCTGATGGTCATCGCCTGCTTCATTATATGTTGTTTTCAGGAATGGGTAGGAGAGCATTGCCTCAAAGAACCAGAAAGGTTGTGCACAGACAAAGATCTCATCCTAGATCCTGTTCTTTCACACAAGCAAGCCCAGAAATTATTGCAACTGATTTGCTATCCTCATGGCATTAAAGAGTGTACAGAAGGTGACAACCTTCAAAGACAACATATTAAGCGCATCCTTCAGGTATTGGAAAGACTTTACTATTCACTCTGTATGGGCGTATTTAACTGTCAATAGGTGCTTTTTTCCCCATCCCATTCAGCCAAAATCAATATGCATAAAATTCAGAATTTTTTTTATGTGCTTGCTGCTGACCTCTACCTGTCCTGACTTCTGGAGGTTTCTGAAAACCAGGCTTCCCATTTCAGAAAAGTGCCCATATTCTCCTGTCACATTCTTAACTTCTGATCATTGGGTGGAAGATACAGATTCTTATTCTAATTCTGTAAGTGGAAAAGTGGTTGAGATATTGTGGCCCCATCATTTTGTTCATCTTTCAGTCTTTTCTTCCTCTGCCCCAATGAGAGGTGCTGAGCTCAATCAATCAATCAGCCAATCGGTGGTATTTATTTATTGATCACTTACTGTGTGAAGGGCAGTGTACTCAGTGCTTGGAGAGTACAATATAACAGAGTTGGTAGACACATTCCCTGCCCATAACAAGCTTCAGTCTAGAGGGAGAGACAGACACTGGTATAAATAATTTACAGATATGTAAAATAAGTGTTGTGGGGCTTAGGGAAGGGTGAATAAAGGGAATAAATCCAAGTTCGAGGGTGGTGCAGAAGGGAGTGGGAGAAGGAAGCTGTCACATCCATCCTGAAGATAGCTCCTGCCTGTGAGGTTGACACTTACTGGTAGGGTTGTTGCCAAGTAGTAACAACTTGGGAAGCATCATGGCCTAGACGGTAGAGCACGGGCCTGAGCGTCAGAAGGACCTGGGTTCTAATCCCTGCTCTGCCACTTTTCTGCTGAGTGACCTTGGGCAAGTCACTTGAGTTCTCAGGGCCTCAGATCCCTCATCTGTAAAATGGGGATTAAGACTGTGAACCCAGTGGGGGCCAGGGACTGTGTCCAACCAGATTTGCTTGTTTCTACCCCAGTGCTTAGAACAGTGCCTGGCACATAGTAAGTGCTTAACAAATGCCATAAGAAGTAGTCCCACTCAAAGCATGACATGCCTGAATTTCCACCCTTAGCTTGCCAGTTGCTAAAAATTACAGTTTCTCCCAAACTCAGTCTAACCCTACTAGGAAGAGAGTATTTTTCTTAAGCTCAAGGGCATCGACTCCTGGCATTACACATTCAATATGACTGTATTTATTTTAGTGCTTCATATTTCAAGCACCTAAATTCACTGTGGCCGGGGATGCTCCACCCCTTGGAGTGTGTATGTTAGCTCATTCATGTATGATCTTAGAGCTGGCGGGAGCAGGAGCTGGCTCTGTTGCCCGAGGTAATGTGCCCACATTCATTCATTCAATCTATTTATTGGGCGTTTACTATGTGCGGAGCACTGTACTAAGCGCTTGGGAAGTACAAGTCTGCAACAGATAGAGATGGTCCCTACCCAACAACAGGCTCAGTCTAGAAGGGGGAGACAGACAACAAAACAAAACATGTAGACAGGTGTCAAAACCGTCAGTATAAATCTAATTATAGCTCTCGCATAGGGCAAGTCCAGGCTTCAGCTCTGCACCCTCACTGCTGCCCCCCAATCAGTCAATCAATCAATGGCATGCCTCGTCTGTTATATTGTACTCTTCCTAGTGCTTAGTACAGTATTAATATTATTGCTTGACTTATTATGCGCTTGTTACGTGCAGAGGACCGCATTAAGTGCTTGCAAAAGTACAACAAAATTAGCAGACACGTTCCCTGGCCATAGAAAGTGACTGCACCAGTCCTTGTGTGGAGGGAGGAAATTATTAATAATAATAATGATGATGAATTTCCATCCTTAGCTTGCCAGTTACCAGTTATTAAGCTCTTACAATTTGCCAGACACTGTATTAAGTGTTGGGGTGGATACAAGCAAATTGGGTTGGACACAGTCCCTGTACCACATGGGGCTTACAGTCTCAATCCCCATTTTACAGATGAGGTAACTGAGATATAGAAAAGTGAATTGACTTGCTGAGGGTCACAAAGCAGACAAGTGGTGGAGCCGAAATTAGAACCCATAACCTTCTGACTCCCAGGCCTGTGCTTGATTCATTCATTCATTCATTCAGTCGTATTTATTGAGCACTTACTGTGTGCAGAGCACTGTACTAAGTGCTTGGAAAGTGCAATTCAGCAACAAATAGAAAAAATCCCTACCCAGCAACAGGCTCACAGTCTAGAAGTGGGGAGACAGACAACAAAGCAAGTGGACAGGCATCAATTGCATCAGTGTAAATAAATAGAATTATAGATATATACACATAAATAAAATAAATAGAATAATGAATATGTACATATATACACAAGTGTTGTGGGTCAGGGAGGGGGATAGAGCAGAGGAAGGGAGTAGGGGCAATGGGGAGGGAAGGAGGAGCAGAGGAAAAGGGGGGCTCAGTCTGGGAAGACCTCCTGGAGGAGGTGAGCTTTCAGTAGGGCTTTGAAGGGGGGAAGTGGCTAGTTTGCTGGATATGAGAAGGGAGGGCATTCCAGGCCAGAGGTAGGAGTGGGCCAGGGGTCGATGGCGGGACAGGTGAGAAGAAGGCACAGTGAGGAGGTTAGCAGCTGCAGAAGGGCGGAGTGTGCGGGCTGGGCTGTAGAAGGAGAGAAGGGAGGTGAGGTAGGAGGGGTCAAGGAGATTGAGAGATGGAGAGCCAATAGTGAGGAGTTTTTGCTTGATTGGAAAGTTGATAAGCAACCACTGGAGATTTTTGAGGAGGGGGGTGACATGCCTAGAGCATTTCTATAGAAAGATAGCCCAGGCAGCAGAGTGAAGTGTAGACTGAAATAGGGAGAGACAAGAGGTTGGGAGATCAGAAAGAATGCTGATGCAGTAATCCAGTCAGGATATGATGAGTTATCGTACTAACAAATACACTATGCCATCCTAGCTGGGCCTTCCCCTGGCCCGTTCCGAGAAGAGTATTCCCCTCTAGCAGGAGCCTAGGCTGGCCTGGCCAGGAATGGAGTGGTCTCTGGAGCCAGTCCCAAGGCCTTTCTGAGGCTGTAGTTAGGAGGATTCGGGCCATCGGTCCCTGCATCTCTCTGCCCTGAGTCCCATGGCCTCCCAGCGAGATAAACTGCTCAAGTCAGGGCAGTCTCCAGAGATGACTGAGGCAGGAGATCAGTATTACGTGGAAAAGTGGATAAAGCACAGGCCTGGGAGTCAGAAGGTCGTGGGTTCTAATTCTGCCTCCACCATTTGTCTGCAGTGTCACTCTGGGCAAGTCACTTCACTTTTCTGTGCCTTGGATACCTCATCTGTAAAATGGGGATCAAGACTGTCAACCCCTCACGGGACAGGGACTGTGTCTAACCCAATTTACTTGTATCCACCCCAGTGCTTAGTGAAGTTCCTGGCACATAGTAAGTGTTTAACAAATACCACAATTATCATTATTATTATTATCAGTAATAATAATAATGTCTCAGGGGCCATGAGATGCTCACTGTTTATTGTGGTCTCTCCCTTTACCCCACTTTCCTCCCACCCTGACTTACCCCAACACCCACATATGAACACTAAGAGATAAAGGCTGGTGTATTGGACTTTCCCAGGCACTTAATTTACTGCTTTGCACGCAGTACACACTCAGTAAATTCCATTGATTGATTAATTGAAAGACAAGCTGTACATGTACTCTCAATTACCCCACTTGTGCAAACCAGAAAATTGAGAACTATGGAAAATGGAAAGCTTTCCCCCTCTCATAGTTTAAGTGGGAGGACTTTGGGTTGGGAACACAACCATGGCCTCTCCTCGGACTACACAAGCACTTAGTACAGTGGACTGCCCCCAGTAAGTGCTCAGTAAATACCATTGGTTGACTACATGTTGTTGCTGTTTCTCTCATGGAAGAGTTTGGTGCTTTGTCTGCTCGGATTGGCCACCTAAGTGAAGGATATTTGACCCTGTTGAGTTGAGGACCCTCCATCCTTCACCATGAGAGTTGCAACACTGAGCAAGTTTGGGCACCCCAAGCCCCTTTCACCATGTAAGACTCCTTTTCCTGAGAATCTGGTGGTGGAGGTGAGCAACTGCTCAGCTCAGCAGGGTCTAGTGGAAACAACACAGATCTTGGAGTCAGAAGACCTGAGTAACAGTCTCATCTCTACCACTTGCCAGCTGGGTGACCTTTAGCAATTCAGTTTTACTTCTCCAGGCCACCGTTTCCTCATCAGTTAAATAGCTCTTCTCCCTCCTCCTTGGACCATGAACCCCATGTAGGTCAGGGACTGTAATGGACCTGATTATCTTGACAAATAGTAAGTGCTTAATGAATACCCCATTTATTGCTATTATTATTATGTCATTTATTCCACTGTCCCCACCCCACAGTAGGAAGGGCATGGAGAAATTGCAACCTAGGCCAGCTAATCCAATATATATTGTTTATAATTTCCAAGTGTAGTAAATATAATATGCATGGAGAGAGAGAGGGAGAGAGAGAACAAATCTATTTTTAGTGGTCACATGTAAACTGTGTCATGGTAAGTTGCTCAATGAACAATTTTGCCTAGATCCATTCAATGCTGCAACACTCTGTCTCTGCTTTTTTTTGTCTCCGTTTGTGTCTTTCTTTCTTTTGGTATTTGTTAAGCACTTACTATGTGCCAGGCACGGTCCTAAATGCTGGGTTAAATACAAGCTACTCAGGTCTTCTGTGGAAGGAATTATTAAAAACAAAACTGACCCAAAAAACACGTCAGCTTTACTCAATTCCAAATCTTGTCCACGGTCATGCCAGATTTCAGAGCTCTTAACAGTCATGCTGTTTATGATTTTAAAAATATATGTTTTTCATGAAATTGAGTTGATATGTGTCCAAATGCTCAGTATCCTCTATTGCTTATATGGAATGTATTGACCACACTTTCACCCAGGGGAGCTTGTGATTGGAGGGATAAGCTACATGAGGAAATAGAAGGCAGAGGGAGAAAAATGACTTACTGTAATCAATAAGTCACAGTCCCTTTTCTTAGTGCCTTAAATAATAATAATGATAATAATAATAATAATATGTGTTAAACACCAAGCAAAAAGAGTTGGACACAGTCCCTATCCCATCTGGGGCTCACAGTCTCAAGGCCCATTTTATTCACAAAAACCATTGAAAAGTCCTTTCATCAGGATATTTTTAGGATCTTTTGGTCTCAAAAGCTTCAGATGAAGCAATAATAATAATAATAATTGTGGCACTTGTTCAGCATTTACCATGTGCCAACATTGGGGTAGACATAAGTTAATCAGGTTGGATACAGTCCCTGTCTCACATGGGCTCACACTCTTATCCCCATTTTACAGATGAGAGAACTGAGGCACCCAGAAGTTAAGTGACTTACCCAAGGTCACACAGCTGCCACGTGGCGGAGCTAGGATTAGAACCCAGGTCCTTCTGATTCCCAGGTCTGGGCTCTTTCCACTAGGCCTCACTGCTTCCAAAAAAAATGACTGCAAACAAGATGTAAGAAGCTTACAATGCTAGGAATTCAAGGGAGATCAGAGGTAATGTGTATAAACTAGAGATTCAATTCTTGTTTTCTTATATGAACAATAGCATCACAGCATCGCGTCTGATCTAACTTGGAGCTAGGAAAGAGAAATGGACCAAATCGACTCATTGAGAACCAAGGGGGATCAGCAACAAGTGAAGCAAAGCAAAGTCCTATTTGTAATTTATTTTAATGTCTATCTGCTCACAGAGACTGTAAGCTCCTTGGGGGCAGGGATCGCATCTATCAACTCTGTAGTATTGTACTTGCCAAGCAGAGAAGCAGCGTGGCTTAGTGCAAAGAGCCTGGGCTTGGGAGTCGGAGGTCGTGGGTTCTAATCCCAGCTCCACCACCTGTTAGCTGTGTGACTTTGTGCAAGTCACTTAATGACAATAATTATAATAATAACGATGATGGCATTTATTAAGCGCTTACTATGTGCAAAGCACTCTAAGCTCTGGGGAGGTTACAACGTGATCAGGTTGTCCCACGGGGGCTCACAGTCTTTATCCTCATTTTACTGATGAGGTCACTGAGGCACAGAGAAGTTAAATGACTTGTCCGAAGTCACACAGCTGACAACTGGTGGAGCTAGAAATTGAACCCATGACCTCTGACTCCAAAGCCTGTGCTCTTTCCACTGAGCCACGCTGCTTCTCTAAGCACTTAACTTCTCTGTGCCTCAGTTACCTCATCTGTAGAATGGGGATTAAGACTGTGAACACCACGTGGGACAACCTGAATACCTTTGTATCTATCCCAGCACTTAAAACAGTGCTCGGCACATAGTAAGCACTTAACAAATGCCATTATCATCATTTAATGCAGTTCTCCACACTCATAGTAAATGCTCAATAAGTATCATCGATTGATTGATCATGTGGGTCTGGAGTTGGAGTCTTATGCTAATATGCAAGTACCAGAGAACACCCTTGCAGGAAATGACTCTGAGCCTGGTTTCAGTCCTCTGTTTATCGAACTTATCAAGTTGTCATAATTTGTTCATGTTAATGTCTGTCTCCCCTTGTAGATTGTATAAACTTGCTGTAGGCAGGGAATGTGTCTACCAATTCTGTTGAATTGTACTGTTTCCAAGTTTAGTACAGTGCTCTTCCCACATTAAATGCTCAACAGAGAAGCAGTGTGGCCTAGTGGACATAGCATGGACCTGCCACATGTCTGCTGTGTGACCTTGGTGAACACACTTTACTTCTCTGTGCCTCAGTTACCTCATCTGTAAAATGTTGATTAAGACTGTGAGCCACATGTGGGACAAGGACCGTGTCCAACATGATTAGCTTATATCTATCCCAGTACTTAATACAGTGCCTGGCACATAGTAACTGCTTAGTAAATGCCATTAAAAATCCATTAATTAGTGGATTGATTCTGCTCCACTCATCACCACTGTGAGGGGCTCTAGCAGCCTGATGTCCTCCTCTAGCTCCCACCCCGAGTCCCCACGAAGACTCTGCCCTCTAGACTGTAAGCTTGCTGTGGGCAGGGAACTTGTCTGTTTATTGTTGTATTGTAATAAAAATAATAATAATAATGATGGTATTTGTTAAGTGCTTACTATGTGCCAAGCACTGCTCTAAGCTCTGGGAGTGATACAAGGTTATCAGATTGTCCCACTTGGGGCTCACAGTCTTAATCCCCCTTTTGCAGATGTGGTAACTGAGCCACCGAGAAGTTGTCACACAGCTGACAAGTGGTGGAGTCAGGATTAGAACCCATGACCTCTGACTCCCAAGCCCATGCTTTCTCCTTAAGCCACGCAACCGCTTAGTGCGGTGCTCTGCACAGAGTAATCACTTACTAAATGCAATTGACCGACTGACTCAGCCTCATAAACCATATTTGCAGAGTGATTGCAATGGAAAAATTTTCTGCTTTAAAAGAAAAGGCCCTGGAGAAAGGGATGGAGGGGAGCATCTTTGAGGGCTGTATGAGTCACCGTTTCCTGACCTCACCCCTTCCAGCCCCAGTGCATTCCAGCTCCCAAAGATTTTAAAGGTTCATCAATTTTGTTATATTTAAGTTGTTTAGTGCAGTTAATCAAACCCTTACTGAGGAGAGGCCTTCCCTGACTAAGCCCTCTTTTCCTTTTCTTCCACTCCCTTCTTTATCGTTCTGACTTGCTTCCTCTGTTCATCTCCCCTCCCAGTCCCATAGCACCTATGTACATTTTTGTAATTCATTTATTTATATTAATGTCTGTCTCCCCCTCTAGATAGTAAGTTCATTATGGACAGGGAAAGTGTCTGTTAAATCATACTCTCCCAAATGCTTAGTACAGTGCTTTGCATGCAGTAAGTGCACAATAAATATGACTGGTTAATTAAGTGATAATTGTCTCACTCTAAGGCATGAGCTAGCCCACAGTTGCTCACAATAACAATTGTAATTTCCTTGGTAAAACACTCTTTCATTTTATTTGATTTCCCTCAGAATCTAGACCAGTGGACTCTCAAGCAGTCCTGGTTGGAGCTTCAGTTAATGATCAAGCAGTGCATGAAGGAGCCTGTGAGTATTAGCTTTGTTTTGTTTGCTTTCCAAAAAAAAAATTCTAACTATTTAATGCAAAATAAAGTATGATCAAGTTTGTTCATGGATTGAGTGACACCTACCATGAATGTGCTAGTTTACTTATGTTTTACTGTAGGGTTCTGGGTCTGTGGCTGAAATGAACAGCTTGTTGGATAATATTGCAAAGGCGACAATAGAGGTGTTTCAGCAATCCGCTGATTTAAACAATAACTCTTCTAACTCTGGTATAGGCCTCTTCAACCCAATTGCTATTGGAAACGCTGACACAAGTAACACAAGACAGAATGGTAAAAAGGCATTCCTAAGGTATTTTTCTGTAGCTTTTCTGTATTCTAATGGTTTTAATTATCACGTATGGCAGTCTTGGCAGTTTTCCACCCATAAAAAGGAACTGTAACTACATCAGTAAATCGGTTTTGTTGTAAGGCATAAGGATATGAAGAGCATTTCTTTGCTGCTAATTCTATTCATTTAATACTAAACTAAGGTCAAATTGTTAAGATAATTTCTTTGTTAGTCTAAATCCTGGACTGAAAATTCAAGGACCCAAACTCCTGGGAATGACAGGTAAAAATCAGAATGTGGTTGACTTTGTCCTTTGCTGGCCCCAGATGGGCAAACTGGACATTATGACAGTCACTAAATGAGAATAGAAGGGATCTTAAAAAACCAGGATTCTGAATCAAGAAAAAAACGTCCTTAAGTGTAGGAGTTTTCTGCCCAGATCCTAAACATTTCCTTTCCACCACTGGCACATGGTTTTCACCAGAGGTGTAGCTGGCACCCCAGCCAGCCAGATTTGCTAGCTTTTCCATTTGAGTGGGCTTTCCATTTTACTTTCCATTTGAAAGTCTATGTGGTGTGGACTTATGTGGTCAAAGCCAAAGGCATTAAGGAAATGGAAAACTATATTTTTTTGAATCCAGTCCATGTGGTTTGGGAGGTCATGTTTGCTTTCTCCAGCAATGCTTGGCTTAGTGTTTCTGTCCTCTGTGTAACGTCAAACAACAGTGACTACTGGGGATGCTGTAAAATAAGCTCTGGTTATGGTTTTAGTTCCTCTGAACGCCGAGGTGTGTGGTTGATGGCTCCGCTGATTGCCAAGCTGCCTACTTCCGTCCAAGGAAGGGTCCTGAAAGCAGCTGGGGAAGAGCTGGAGAAAGGACAGCACTTAGGATCCTCTTCAAAGAAGGAAAGAGACAGGCAAAAACAAAAAAGGTATGACAGCGAAAACCCTCTCCTTCCCCAGGGTTAAATGACAGATACTGTAACCTCATTATGGACAGAGAAAGTGTCTGCCGACTCTATCGTCATCTCCCAAGCACTCTGCAAATAGTAAGTGTTCAATAAATACCATCGATTGATTTGATTGATTTGATGGCCTGATTTATTATTTAGAGCGCACATAGCCTAAGGACAACTGGCCAAATGCTTGCAGTTGCAATTAGGGCCTTAAAGAACTGTCTGTGCTCTCTGCAGACATCGAATAATAATAACAATAATAATAATGATTGTGATATTCGTTAAGCATTTACTATGTTCAGTGCTTACTAAGCGCTGGGGTGGATATAAACAAATCCAGTTGGACACAGTCCCTGCCCCACTTGGGTCTCATAGTCTCAATCCCCATTTTACAGATGAAATGACTGCAGCACAAAGAAGTGAAGTGACTTGCCCAAGGTCACACAGCAAACAAGTGGTGGAGCAGGGTTTGGGCCCCACAACTTTCTGATTTCCAGGCCTGTGCTCTATTCACAACACCATGCTGCTTCTTGCCATTGTGGAGATCAATATTCACTTCTTTAAAATTCTCTGCAGCTTAAAACAGCAAACTTTAGGGTGGTTACTGAAGGTGCTCAGCTATTTGCTGTTGCTTAATAAGAGTGGAGTTACAAAATTCTTCATTCAGTTGGCCTATGGTAGCTTATGCATCTTGTTTTTCACAATGCATTTAATTTCAGTGTGACATTTGGGAAATGAAGAGATTGAAAGAGGACTGGAAAATTATCATTCAACAGGAAAGTGAGAATGAATCAGGCCATCCAAAGGAAGCAGACAGCCATCCCAGCGTAGACTCACTAAGCTTGCAAAGGCAGTTCTTGGTCCCCTTCTATTCTCTATTTACACTCATTCCCTTGGAGAATTAATTCGCTCCCACAGCTTCAACTACAGTCTCTATGCCATTGACACCCAAATCTATACCTCCTCTCCTGTTCTCTCTCCCACCCTTCAGGCTTACATCTTCTCCTGCCTTCAGGACATCTCTACTTGGATGTCCTCCTACCACCTCAAACTCAACATGTCCAAGATAGAGCTCCTTATATTCCCTCCCAACCCTGTCCTCTCCCGAGCTTTCCCATCACTGTAGATGGCAAAATCATCATTCCCACCTCACAAGCCCTTATTCCTTGGTGTCGTCCTTGACTCCACTCTCTCATTCACCCACATATCCAATCCGTAACCAAATTCTGTCAGTCTTACTTTCATAACATCGCCAAGATCTGCCCTTTCCTCTCCATCCAAACCGCTACCATGCTAGTCCAATGTTTCATTCTATCCTGACTGGATTACTGCATCATCCTCCTTTCTGACCTTCCAACCTCCTCACTCTCCCCACTTCAGTCCATACTGCACTCTGCTGCCCGTATTATCTTTCTACAGAGACGTTTAGGGCATGTCACAGTGCTTTGCACATAGTAAATGCTTAACAAATGACATCATTATTATGTCACCCCCCTCCTCAAAAATCTCCAGGGCTAGCCTATCAACCTCTGTATCAAACAAAAACTCCTCACTGTTGACTTTAAAGCTCTCCATAACCTTGCCCCTCCTTACCTCACCTCCCTTCTCTCCTTCTACATCTCATACCATACACTCCACTCCTCTGGTGCTAACCTTCTCACTGTGCCTTGATCTCACCTGTCTTGCTGCCGACCCCTAGCCCACATCCTACCTCTGGCCGGGAATGCCTTCTCTCCTTAAATTTGCCAAACAATCACTCTTCCCCACTTCAAAGCCCTACTGAAGATGCACCTCCTCCAAGAGGCCTTCCCAGACTAAGCCCCCTTTTCCTAAGCTCCCCCTCCCTTCTGCTTCACCTCAACTCGCTCCTTTTGCTCTTCCCCCCTCCCCGCCACATCAGTTATGTATATATGTATATATCTATAATTCTACTTATTTATATTTATGCTTGTTTACTTGTTTTGATGTCTGTCTTTCCCCCCCACCCCCACAGACTGTAAGCCCTTTGTGGGCAGGGATTGCCTTTATTGCTGCATTGTACTTTCCAAGTACTTAGTATAGTGCTCTGCACATAGTTAGTGCTCTGCACATAGTAAGTGCTCAATAAATTTGATTGAATGAATGAATGAAGAAAGGAGAGAAAATAATTTTGGGGTACTTTGCCTCTATACTATGCAACTGTGGAAGATTGGTATGTATGGAATTTTTCCAGTTAAATACAATAATAATTAATAATAACAATCATGGTATTTGTTAAGCACTCAGTATGTGCCAAGCACTGTTCTAAGCACTGGGGTAGATGCAAGGTAATCAGCTTGGACACAGTCCCTGTCCCACATCGTCCTCAAATTCTTAGTCCCCATTTTACAGATGAGGTAACTGTGGCACAGAAAATTTAAGTGACTTACCCCAGATCACACAGCAGATAAGTAACAGAGCCAAGATTAGAACCCATGTCCCCCTGACTCCCAAGCCCATACTCTTGTCACTAGGCTATGCCTTTTTAGTGTGTATCACAATAGTGAAAGGGAAGAAGTCAGGAGGAATTTAAGAAAGGAGGGGTCCTGACAGTAAAGGTTTATAGTTCTGGCTAATAACTGAAGTCTAGGTATAGAATTTGATATTTTTTGCAGCAAAATTCTCTGATATATGAGTAAGGGAGTTGTTTTCTGTAGTACATTGCTCTGCACACAGTAAATGCTAAATAAATACTATTATTACTACTTTCCCAAATATAGATCTCTGGATAGTTTACATTTCATTCTAAATATCAATACCAATACTAATACCAATAATTAATTGTCTAACCCTCTCTTCTTTTTCCAAACCACTGAACACATCATTTATCTCATATTTGAGAGAGGTATTATTACTCCCATTTTACAGATGGGGAAACTGAGGGTCTAAGCAGTTGAGTGACTTGTCAGAACAGTGCAGAGTGGAACTGGAAGCCAGGGCTGCTAACTCCCAGACTTACTCATCTCCCACTAGACCCCAAGTTTAAGGGCTGTTAATGTAAGGCATTGATTGAATTGGTTTCTAATACTGTTATTCCACTGGGTATAGTCCTTTTGGTCAGTACCTAGTGAATGTGATTCACTCAGACATCACTTGCCATATCCTTTGGCAGTGAGCAGTTTTCTTTTCAAAAGGAAATCAGAACGGGATCCCTAACTGGGGTAGGATGTGTATAATGGCAGGAAATAATCAGCTGACTTTCCTTTCTGACCCTCATGTGTTTCCTTTTGCTACAGCATGTCTCTATTGAGCCAACAGCCTTTCCTTTCATTGGTACTTACCTGCCTGAAGGGACAGGATGAGCAGCGGGAAGGGCTCCTAACATCCTTGCAAAACCAAGTCAATCAGGTAAGAGAAGGTGCATTTTCCCTTTTCCAGTTACATTCATCTTCTATTCTTTTTTTTTTTTGTCATTGCTTTGTACCTGATTCTCCTACAGCTGGTCAGGCACGTTAGGAGGAGCATTGATGCTGCTGGAAATTTGTTGATTGTATATGCAATGCAGGTAGCAGCTGATACACACTGTTCCTCTAGTGATTTTGTTTTATGGTATTTGTTAAGCCTTGTTCTATGCCAGGCAAAGCTCCTCTAGATTGTAAGCTCGTTTAGGGCCGGAAATGTATCTGCTTATTTTTGTATTGTATTTTTCCAATTGCTTAGTACAGTGCTTGGGCAATAAATATGATTGATTAATTATGAAGCACTGGGGTAGATACAAGATAATTGGGTTGGACACATTCCCTGTCCCACATGCGGCTCACAGTCTTAATTCCCATTTTACAAATGAGGTAACTGAGGCACACAGGAGTTAAATGCCTTACCCAGTGTCACACAGCAGACAAGTGTCAGAGCAGGGAATAAAACCCAGATCTTCTGGCTTCCAGGCTTGTGCTCTTTCCACTAGGCTATGCTGAATTGAAAGAGTTGGTGCCCCTCCCAAAGTGCCAAATGCACAGCCAGGGAGTAACTTTGAGACTTAGGAGAACTAGGCTCATTGAGTTCTGAAAACTATTGAGGTGACCTGGTGCTCTCATTTTGGATTTTTTGGTGAAGAGAAAAGGAGATGACATTCAATCTGTCCTTACACAGTTTGCCCAAAGCTCTCCTACAAAGACTGTATCTTTAAAAAAAAAAAAAACCTCTTGGGTAGAATCGAATAGCTAGAGGAAATGAAAACACAAGCCCCCAACCAACATGTGCCATTTCATTCACCCACAATACTCTCAGACACCTCTTTCAGATATAGGTGAATGTGTCTTCTTTACCTCACTGATTCAGTCCCAGTGAAACTGCTGGCTTCTCCTAGGCACCTATTCAAATTTGTTGCACCCACATCTTTTCCATTTTTGCTCCCGCTTAATTGTCTTCCTTCCCCCTTGCTCTGGGCCTTCATGATCCAGCCCTTCTGATCTTACCAAAATAAAACATCAGATGTAATGGGCTCAGAAAGTGAAAACCCTAGATCAGGGTTTGGGATGGTGTTAGTAGAACGAGCTCCTTGTGGCCTTCCTAAGAATTGGTAGGCCATTGGTCATTTTTGGGAAAAGTTTAGAAATGTAGCCGGTGTTCAGTCAAATCTCTGTAGTCTGTAGGCATTTGGTATAGAAAAGTGTAGATAACTGAACTCTGCATCTATCAGTCAAATGTTATTCAGTAATTTGTTGCCCTCCTCACTGATCCTCCACCGAAGTTGCTAGCAACTAGCAAAACAGACTTGATTTTCTCCTTTCCTGTCCCTTCTCCAGTAGAGTTGCTAATGAGCAGGGAAATAACTCACACCAGAGGTCAAGAAAAAAAAAAGCAACAAAGAACCCCCGCACAGAGTCTCAGAGGGCATCATCAGCCCTTGTCAGTTGAAAGTCGACTTCCATCCAGTCTTGGAGGAGAAGGCAGGCCCGAAGGCTGGTGTCAGAGCATGGTTTTAGCATAAATCCAGAGAGATGCAAGCTCTGACCCAAAAAATGTTCATTTCTGGTTTAGATTTTAAGTAACTGGAGGGAAGAGCGATATCAGGATGATGTTAAAGCAAGGCAAATGATGCACGAAGCATTGCAGCTCCGTCTCAACCTGGTAAGAGAAACCATTCTGGCTTTCTTCATTAGCTCCAGTATCCAAAATGAAAATGAGACTATGAAAGCAGCTATTTGGAGTCTGTAATTGGACAGAGTCTCTAGTGTACAGTGGTCCCCACATCACCTCCGTCTCTTTTTCCAGTGCTTTGTTTAATTTTCATTTCCTTTCCCCCTGCCCCAGACTCATCCTTTTTTTTAATCTCCACACTAAACAGGAAGGAATTTGTTTCCCATTTCGGAGGTTTAAACCCTGCACATCCGTGAAACATTTTTTTCAACATAAAAATAACATAGTTCAGGCCCCCAAGAAACATTTTGTCCCCAGTTATCTGCATTTTTCAGACAGCTGTGTTTTTGCCCCAAATGGCTGTATAATCCAGGCTGAATTTTATTCTTAGCTCTTTTTAGCCAGACAGTTTGATGTATAGACTCATGTATGCTGTGGACCTAGGTATTTGTTGATAATTGTGTCTCCTGAGAGCTTCTTAGATCCTGGATAAAAAGTTAACTAGAAATATAATTTTGCTATATTTGATTCTTGTTAGAAAGTAGCTTGAAACTATTTTTCTGAAATAAAAAAACCCAATAGTTTGAATGAATTACGCTGTGCATCTAGTTGGAGTGTTACTAGAATTATTACATTTTTCACATGAAACTTGAGGGTTCTTTTTTTAATAAAATGCATCTGTCTTTGCAGAATAGACAAAGAGGCCAAGAATTAATCCAATTTGCTCAGGTGGCAGGGTAAACAAAAATTTAGAATTATCCTCATTTGGGACTCAAGCTAGTAAACCCAGGTCCAAATGGTATATCATACCACTATACCTTGCAGAAGAAATCATCATCTTATTAATATTTGAGTATTAATTAATGCTTTTGTATTTGTTAAGCACAAGCACTGTTCTAAGTGCTCAGGTGGATACGATTTAATTGAGTTGGAGACAGTCCCTGTCCCAGATAAGGCTCATAGTATAAGTAGGAGGGAAAGCAGGTATTGAATCCCCATTTTTACAGTTGAGGAAGTTGAGGCACAGACAAGTTTAGTGACTTGCCCAAGGTCAGACCACACAGCAAGTACAAAAGCTGGGATTAGAACTCAGGTCCTCTGACCCCCAGGCCTCTGCTTCTTCCACTAAGACATGCTGCTGCTTCTGACACTTTCTTTCCCTAGGAGAGACTAGATTTGTAGTTGTGGATTTTAGTGCTGAAATACATTCATTTTGCATATTAAAAAAATGTCTTGTACCAAATGACACGCTCCTCTTGTGAACACAAGGAAAAGGGGATTAATCTTAAATGGGCTTTATTCTTAAAGGGGTTAACTAGAAGGACATTATGCTGATTTGAGATCTCTCCCTGCTCCTACCCATCTCTCAGGGTGCAAATTAAAAGCAGAGGATGGGGAGGAAAATCAAAGGCTTGGCCCATCCACACACTGGAAAATGAAAAGTGATATGGAACAGCTTTACCCCTTTTAAATAAAACATATTTTCTATTGGATTTGGCTTGCTAGGTGGGAGGGATGTTTGACACCGTGCAGAGAAGTACTCAGTGGACTACAGACTGGGCTCTTCTGCTCCTTCAGATAATCACTTCAGGAACTGTTGACATGCAGACAAATAGGTAGGTCCTGATCTCTTTCAATTTCTCCTGCTGCGTGGATGGGATTTTCAGATCTTAGCCACTTTGCCAAAGGCGATTTCTCTGGATGTTTTTGAATGTCTACATGTCCAACGACTATTTGCACTGATTGCTTTGCTCTAATTATGGTATCCTTATTTCTCCTCAAGATGCCACATAATTATTATCTTTCACCTCGTAGTGAATTATTCACCACTGTGCTTGACATGCTGGGTGTTCTCATCAATGGGACATTAGCCTCTGACCTGTCAAGTGCTTCCCAAGGGGGAGCGGAAGAGAACAAAAGGGCATACATGAATTTAGTAAAAAAGCTAAAAGTAAGTCTGTGATTTGTGTTTTCACATCAGCTCACACGTTCACATCACTTCATGCAATATCTGGTTCCCGGCTATGTAATTATGATCATTTGAAGCTCCCAGTTTGAACATTAACCAAAAATTGATCGCATCCCATTTTTAATTAACAGTTGAGATGCTTCTTATGATACTATCGTGTTCCTCACGGTGTAGCACACATGAGCCGAGAACATTTTGCTGATCTCCTTGAACCCCAGTTGGAATGTTTTAAGAAAAGTATGTTCTTTGTCACATGAGTAGTACGCAAAATCCAAAAAACAGAATATAAAACCAGGCAGCAAAAGATGGTAGAAGAGGATTAGATGCTGATAGAGTTGTTCCTCTACTCTCAAGAAATTGCTCTGTAAGGTAGACATTCCCCAAAACATCAGTTACATTTTACTAGTTCTTGAAATTACCCGCATCAGTGAATTTTAGCCGAGGAAAGACAAAAGTTGCAATAATCAGCTACCTTACCAATGAAATGACTGAAAGTTGTCTGTGATCGTACCCTGGATGGCCGAGAACCTTTCTATCGCTCAGCTCCTCACTGTGGATCCCAAACACAAATGTGTGTTTTTCCTCCTCCAGCCTTAGGTAGTCAAATTGAGCAATAGTCCCGATTAGATTGATGTTCTATTTTCTGCTCAAATAGAAGAAATGAAAAACACCACCCAAAGCAGCATAGAGATGAAGCCCAGTCTACACCAAAGTTCTGAAGAACATCTCATCTAAGGAAAAGGAAATGTTTCAAATAGGAACTTCCTGGTTTTAAATTCCGCAAACTTGGTAATTTTCTTTCACACTTCTCCTTTCTGTTAGAAAGAACTAGGGGACAAACGTTCAGAAAGTATTGACAAAGTTCGCCAGCTGCTCCCTTTGCCAAAGCAGACGTGTGATGTTATCACTTGTGAGCCCATGGGATCGTTGATTGACACGAAAGGAAACAAAATTGCAGGATTTGACTCCATAGATAAGAAACAGGCAAGAGTAAATGTTTTCCTTAATTCTCCTTATCTTCATTTTGGTTCAGTTTTTTTTTTTCCAGGTGTCTAAGCCAAATAGTTTTAGGAATTTGGTGTCAGGTATAAAGTCCTTTGACTTTCTCATAGTTCATTATTCTGTAGAAGTTCTTCATTTTGAAATAACTGCATCCTGAAATTTCACCCATCTTAGTAGTTGCATGTTAATGTGAATAGAGTAATTTGATAGTTTTGCTGAGTACAATTATTTCTAGCAGATGTTAAGGATTTAGTTTTTGTCTGAAACTGACAAAAGTCCTAAAGCAAATGATACATTAAAATACTTTTGTTATTGGAGTTGTTCTATAAATCAGATCCTTTTCCTTGCCAGTGGTTTATCAATCATCAATATCGACTGAGTGCTTTCTGTGTGCCAGACACTGCTCTAAGTTTTTGGGAGAATACAACACCACAGAGTTGGTAGACATAATACCTGCCCTTAAGGAGCTGACAGTGTAGAGGGAGAGTCAGACATTAATATAAATAAATTATGAATGTGTACATAAATGCTTTGGGGCTGAGAGTGGGGTGAATTACAGTGGAATAGAGGTTACTGATCCAAACAAAGCAGAAGGAAGAGGGAGTAGAGGAAATGAGGACTTAGTATGGGAAGGCCTTTTGGAGGAGATGTGATTTTAATAAGGCTTTCAAGGAAGGGAGAGTGATGTTCCATCGTATATGAAGCGCGAGGAAATTCCAGGCCAGAGGGAAGATGTGGGCAAGGGTTTGGTGGAGACATAGATGAGACTGAGTTATGGAGATTAGGTTGGCATTAGATTAGCAAAGTGTATGGGCTGGATTGTAGTAGAAAGTCAGGGAGGTAAGGTAGGAAGAAGCAAGGTGATTGAGTGCTTTAAAGTCAATAGTAAGGAGTTTCTGTTTGATGTAGAGGCACATGGACAACCCCTGGAAATTCTTGAGGAAGAAGGAGATGTTGTCTGAACTTTTTTTAGAAAAATGATCCAGGCAGCAGAGCGAAGTGGGGACTAGAGTGGGGAGAGACAGGAGGCAGGGAGGTTGGCGAGGAGGCTAATGCAGTAAGTAGTCAAGGTGGGATAGGATAAGTGCTGGGATCAGCATAGTAGCAATTTGGATGGAGAGGAAAGGGCAGATTATAGCAATGTTGTGAAGGTAGAACTCATAGGATTTGATAACAGGTTGAGTGTGTGATTTGAATCACCATTATAATCAGTGGCATTTATTTAGCACTTATTGTGTATGAGTGAGAGTGATGAGTTGAGGATTATGCCAAGGTTACAAGCTTGTGAGACAGGGAGGTTAAGTGGTGTTGTCTGTAGCCATGGGAAAGAAAGGGACAGGGTTTGGATGGAAAAATGAGGAGTTCTCTTTTGGACATGTTCAGTTTAAGATGAGATGTCCTGAAGGCAGAAGGAAATACAAGACTGCAGAGAAGGATAACAATGGAGGCAGGATCATAACAGTATATTGTGACAATAGTGTATAACAAGATATTTTGTTATAACATTATACTGTTTTTACAGTGGTGTATAAAAAGTTATTGGCCTTTTTTAGTCACACAGTTTGCAGCTGTGTCCAAAAACTATTGTGGGATGGCTGCTCATTTTACCTGAAGGTGACTAAACTGTCAGTTTTTGCTATAAGGTTTTAAACTATTAGCCACTCTAATTATTGAATGCCTTGTGGCTTTTAGTTAACACAGATTTGGCTTGCACTGTATCACAGTACAGGCTATTGATATCTGTGGTCTTTAAAGTCATCACTTCTTAAAATAATAACCCTCTTAAAATTGAGGTGTCATGATATTATGAAAAGAAAAAAATCAAGTCTGATGTACACACTAACAGGGGAGAGTTTTAGTATAGATAATGGAAAGAGCAGATGATCCATTCACTTCTGCTTAACACACATTACCACTGACTCACCTTATTCCTTTCTTGCTATGATTTCCTTTTGGCTCAGTCCTTCAGCATCTTGGAGCCCATTTGGGCTTTGAAAGAAGCCACTTAGAGTTGGAGGTGTGAGTAGGAATTAGCCCCTAGCCCCTGAAAATAGTCTTCCCTGTGGGCTAATCAAGAAAGTTCTGTACACATTGTGGTAAAATAGCTTAATAAAGTATTAGTGTTATGTTTAAAAAAGTGGCAGCACTTTAAATAGCAGGTGAAGAGGGCAGATTTGTAGGATTCATTCATTCATTCAATCGTATTTATTGAGTGCTTACTGTGTGCAGAGCACTGTATTAAGCACTTGGGAAGTACAAGTTGGCAACATATAGATACGGTCCCTACCCAACAATGGGCTCACTGTCTAGAAGTGGGAGACAGACAACAAAACAAAATATGTAGACAGGTGTCAAGATGAAAGGGGTTGATGGAGAGCCTTGGGTGATAAGATGATGGATGACGATGAGAGCCTTGGATATTTGTTACATGATTACTATGGGCCAATCACTGTATATCAAGCACTGGGGTACAGCATAGTCAGTTCAGACACAGTCGCTGTTCTACATGGGGCTCTCAGACTAAGGGAAAAGGAGAACAGGAATTGAATTCCCATTTTACAGATGAGGAAACAGGCACAGAGAAATTAAGTGACTTGCCCAATATCACACAGCAGGCAAAGAAAAGGCAGGATTAAAACCCAGGCATCCTGACTCCCAGGCCTATGCTCTTTCCACCTTGTCATGCTGATTATCAGTATCAGGAGTTTAGGGAAGGGAAATGGAAAGCCAATGGAGGTTTTTGAGAAGTGGAGAGATATGTGCAGAGAGACACTTCATGGAGATGATGCATGTAAGGATGATCCGTGCATCAACATGTATATTGATTGGAGGAGGGAGAGGCTAGTGGCAGGGATGCAAGCCAGAGGGTTGATGCAAGAATCTACAATATAATGAGAGCTTGACCCACATATTAGCTATGTGCGTGGAGAGAAAGGGACTGGTTCAGGAAATGTGTTGGAAGAAGAGTCAGGATTTAACAGCATATTGAATACTAGAACTGAAAGACAGGAGTCGAGGATGACACGAAGGTGGCAGGTTTCTGGGGCAGAGTGTTTTCGATGGAGATGGGAAAGCTAGAAGGTTTAGGCTTAGGAGGAAAATGTTCAGATGTATAGAGAAATGATGAGTATGAGGTGCCAATGGGACACCCAAGAGAAGAAATCCTGGACATCTGCCTGGACTGAGAAATCGTGCCAGATTTTCCTGCACAGTATCTCCTGGATTCTACTAGTCAGTCAGTCAATCAATCATATTTATTGAGCACTTACTGTGTGCAAAGCACTGTACTAAGCACCCCAAAGGGTACAATTTAACTGAGTTTACAGTCTCTAGGGGGAGACAGACATTGATATAAATAAATAAAACTATAGATATATACATAAATGCTTAGGGCTGGGAGGGTAGATGAATAAAGGGAGCAAATCAGGGTGACCTAGAGGGGAGTGGGAGAAGAGGAAAGCAGGGCTTAGGGAAGGCGTTTTGGAATAATAATAATATTCTAGTGCTATTTGTTCAGTTCTTACTATGCATCAAGCACTGTTCTAAGTGTTGGGGAACATGCAAGCTAATCAGGTCAGACACAGTCCCTGTCCAACACAGGGTTCCAAATCTTCCTCTGCATCCACCTTATTCTAATTTGTATTAATCTCCACACTGGCTTCCCAGCCTTCCGCAGCTCCCCTTCAATTTCTAATATATGCTGCTGCATGGATCATCTTCCCCAAACATTGCCCAGCCCCCAGATGTACTCTCCTCAGAATCCTCTGCTGACTTCCTGAGTTTCTTCGTATCAAAAATAATTCCTCGCAGTCAGCTTAAAGGCTGTTCACCATCTGGCCCCACATTATCCATCTGCTCTCTTTGCTTACTATTTCTCACTTCTTGATTCTCCTGCCTCTGTCCCCCTTTTCCCTCTGTTTCTATGACTTCCTCCCTCCCTCCTGACATCAGACCACAACTTTTCCCACATTTAGATCCCTCCTTAAATCCCATCTCCTGCCACAAGATTTCCTCAATTAACTTTCCAGCACCACGAGACATATCCTTTCAGCTAACTCTATTAGTTATCAGTTTCTTTATCCACCCCCTTAATGGTGCTTGTTAAGTGTTTACTATGTGCCATGCACTGTTCTAAGCAGTGGGGTAGATACAAGTTAAATCAGGTTACATAGTCCCTGTACCATATGAGACTCATGCTCTTAATCCCCCTTTTACAGATGAGGTAACTGAAGCATGGACAAGTGAAGTGATTTGCCCAAGGTCACACAGCAGACATGTGGCGGAGCCAGGATTAGGACCCAGGTCCTTTTGACACCCAGGCCCATGCTCTATGGCCACACAATTTATTAATTTTGAACACTCTAGTTGTAAATATTTTTATGTCTGTCTCCCCCCTGTTAGAGTGTATGTTCAGTGTAGGCAGGGAACAAATCAGTTTGTTATTCTGTCATTCCCAGTGCCTAGTACATTGTACTGCATCACGGGGTGCTTAGTAAATAATAATGATGGTATTTGTTAAACACTTGCTATCTGCTAAGCACTGTAGTAAGCACTGGTGCAGATATAAGATAATCAGGTTGAACACAGTCCCTGTCCAAAATGGGGCTTCACAGTGGGAGGATGAACAAGTGTTAATTCCCCACTTACAAATGAGGGGAGTGAAGTACAGAGAATTTTTTTGTTGTTTTACAAATGGTGTTTGCTAAGTGCTTATTATATGCCAGGTGCTGTACTAATAACTTGGATAGATCCAAGCTAGTCAGGTTGGACACAGTCCATGTTCTACGTGGGGCTCACAACATTAATTCCCATTTTTCAGATGAGGTAACTGAGACACAGAGAAGTGAAATGATTTGCTCAAGGTCACATAGCAGGAAAGTGTTATAGGCAAGATTAGAACACAGGCCTTCTGACTCCTAGTCTTGGACTCTACCTCCAAGACCCACTGCTTCCCTATTAGTACTGTGACTGAAGGCAGTATTAGTGTAGTTGGTAAGATGAGAGGGGCTGGAGAAGTAGATTTGGGAGAGTCCCCTAGGAGCCATGTGAGGACATGAGCTCTCTTCGAGGCCTCTGCTCTATCCATCTTCATTGCCTTTCTGAAGTCACATCTCCTCCGGGAGGCCGGCCCTGATTATTTTCTAATCTCCTCGCATTATACTCCTTCCTCCTGCCACCTAAACACCTGGATAATCACTCCACTTTCCCTTCAATTATATATGTAACTTTATAGTTCATTACTTCCTCCTCTCTGTATTTTATATCAGTGTTTCTTCTCCACTATATTGTAGGTTCCTTGAGGTCAGGGATCATCTCTACTAATGTTATCTTACTCTCCCAAGTATTTAATACAGTGTTCTGAGTACAGTTGAGTGATTTTTCTGCACTTAGAAAGAGTCAATAAAGAGTAGATATCGGTTGATGCTATTGAAAAGATCATTAAAGATTAATGCTATTAGATTAATGCTGTTAAAGTTCATTGTTTTCAAGTTCAGGGCTTTTATTATTCACTACGACATTTCTTGTTCCCTTGTGCAAAAGGTTGAAAATGTTCACCGTGGTGTTTTAGTTATTACTTAAAAAAACCTCAAGGATTACTTGGGTTCACTTTTGATATAATGACAGTTTTCATTGTTCTGGGAGAGTCTTTTAATAGCATCCTTATGGAAGTTAAGAATCCCTTTTTCAAATGAAAGGTAGAAAAGATATTTAACTTGGATATTAACTGCTTGTCAGAGACTGTTGATTTTCAATGCCCGAGAGTTTGAATCCAATATGCAACCCAAATATACAAATACCAATACAAGCTGGTGACCCTAGAGCCACTTCAAAGAAAGTCTACAGACCAAACACTAATGCTAGTGTGTTACCTATCTAAAACATATATTCATGTAAATGTTAATTTTGAAACAGGGGCTCCAGGTGTCTACGAAACAGAAGGTCTCCCCTTGGGACTTGTTCGAGGGTCATAAAAACCCAGCCCCGCTCTCATGGGCTTGGTTCGGGACCGTCCGCGTTGACCGGAAGGTGATAAAATATGAGGAGCAGCACCACCTTCTTCTCTACCACACCCACCCAAAGCCCAAACCCCAAAGTTACTACCTCGAGCCCCTGCCTCTCCCTCCCGAAGAGGAGGAAGAAGACACCACCTCTCCCATCTCTCAGGAACCGGAAAGGAAATCGGCTGAGTTGTCCGATCAGGGAAAAACCACTACAGATGAAGAGAAGAAAACAAAAGGCAGGAAGCGAAAGACCAAATCAAATACAAGAGTTGACGTGAGTCATTAATCCTGAAAACGAGTCTCTAGTTGTGAGGGCTGGGGGAAGCTGGGTAGTAGAATTTTATATTTGTTACATCTTTTCTTTTTGACTTTCACAGCTTGTAATTCCAGTGCAGCATTATCGTGTTCTCACTGTATGTATTCCCTCTAATATGGCCTGAAATTAGTTGCTGTTTTTCAGGTGGCTGTGGCAGAGAGCAGATTCCACCAAGTAGGATGGAGCCTTTAATCCTTGTAGATCTCCCCAGGATTTTGTACCTTTTCCAACCTTCTTTTCTATTCCTCACTCTTGGCCCTCACTTGTAGTGGATAGGGCATGGGCATGGGAATCAGAAGGTCATGAATTCTAATACCATCCCTGCCACCAGTCTGCTATGTGACCTGGGGCAACTCATTTTAATTCTCTGGGCCTCAATTACCTCATCTATAAAATGGAGATTAAGATTGTGAGCCCCAGGTGGGACAAGGACTATTCCAACCTGATTAGGTTGTATCTACCCCAGCACTTAGAACAGTGTCTGACACATAGTAAGCGCTTAACAATTACGATCTTTATTATTATTGTTGCATCTTATTTGCTTCCCAAATATCTCCATTCCTGTCCCACCCAATGGAAACATGAATAGAGAATGGTTAATTTATGTGGAATTACTTCATAACTTAGGGCTAAAGAACAAACTCCTTGAGGGCAGGGATTGGGTCTACTACTATTTCTACTACTACTACTACTACTACTACTACTACTACTACTACTACTACTAATAATAATAATAATTGTTATTATTATTATTATTATTATGGTACTTGTCAAGCACTTACTTTGTGCCAAGCATTGTTCTAAGCAGTTGGGTAGATTTAAGTAAGATTGTGAGGTTAGACACAGTCCCTTTCCCACATGGAGCTCATAGTCATAGTACCCATTTTACAGATGAGGTAACTGAGGCCTAGAGAATAATAATTATTATTATTCCAGTATTTTTGTAGCACTTACTGTGTGCCAAGCACTGTTCTAAGCGCTGGAGTAGATACAAGCAAATCGGGTCGGATGTAGCCCCTGTCCCTCATGGGGCTCACAGCCTTAATCCCCATTTTACAGATGAGGTAACTGAGGCCAAGAGAAGTGAAGTGATTTTCTCAAGGCCACCCAGCAGTAAAGTGGCAAAGCTTGGATTAGAATCCATGCCGTTCGGAATCCCAGGCCTGTGGTCTTTCCACTACACCATGCTGCTTCTCAAGTGAAGAGAAGTGAAGTGACTTGCCCAAGATCACACAACAGACAAGTGGCGAAGCTGTGATTAGAACCCAGGTTCTTCTGACTCCCAGGCCCGTGCTCTGTGGTCCTCTCCCAAGTGCTTAGTAGAGTGCTCTGCACAGAGTAAACACTCATTAAATGCTATTGATTGACTGATTGATTGATTGATTTGGGTGGGGATTCATCAAAATCCCTGTGAAACTAGCTTTGCCACCTCGAAGCTTCACCGGAAATACCCTCTCCCCTTCAAATCCAAGGTCCCTCTCACCCTCAGATCACCCACCACCCTCCCCTTCTCCATTCAAGGGTTTCATAATTCTAATTCCTCTCCTGTGTGCCACCAAATCATGTTCCACTTCCTCCTACCCACTTCTTCCTGTAGTGGGTTCATGTGCAGGGGAGTTTTGAGGCCCAAACACTGGGGATGCACCCTTCCCTTTGTGAATTTGCATTTTCATGATTCTTCCTCAAGCTGAATAATTGAAGTATAATTTCCAAATGCAGGCAATATAACAACTCAAAATAATTTGGGACCCAATCCCTTATAGAAACATCCATTTTTGGTGTTCCCATATCCCACAGTTTACTATGTTCCTAGGAAGTCATTCTTATTCACATGAAGCAGTGAAATCTAGTTTGGTTGGATCTGTTTTCACCTTCTCACCTGCTGAATTTAGCCCACAATCTCTTTCTTTGGACTTTGCAAGAAACAAACTTCCCTCTCTCACACCCCTACTCAACCATAAGTGAAATAGTCCCTGGACACTATATGCTAACTTCTGTGTCTGGGCAACAAGAGTAGGGTGCTAATTTGGATTTCTTCCAGGGACAAGGGCTCCTTGGGATGGGAAGTTTTTGGTATCAGTGAATGCAAGAACAGATGGAACAGATATGGGAAACTCATCTAATGGGCCATCTAGCAAGCAACCCTTGCTAGGGGTAATTATTTCACACCCCCAGAGTCCTTTTTATTCTGAGACTGTCCCATGAGGGCTTTGAATTGACCATAATCCAAGGGCACCTTGTACATCTTGGTTAGATAAACTCTAGAGTATTGGACAGGCTTAATAAGGATGCTAGAGGTTTTTAGGGTGTGACCCCCACAACCCTCCTTTCAAGTGGGTCAGAATCAGTAAAAGCCCTGCAACTAATTGCCCTGCAACAGTTCAAGCTCCAGGGAATGCCAAAGACCCAGAACTTTTCCCAGGAAACTATTTCATTCTCTCTCTCTTCCTGGGCATCAGTGCTCTGAATGCATATTGGATTCCATAAAAATAGGGCCAAGGTAAGAAGAGAATTTTTTGAGTTATCTGAGCCGAGGACTTCTTTTTCATTTATCTCACCCACAGAGGTGAGGGAAGTAGGCTAACTCGTTCTCCTTCTCTGTCCTCCTGTCCCCTCTCCCACACTCAGAAACAACATAGTCAGCTCCACCGGGGCACGTCTGGGGCATCTTGGCAGGGCGATGTACGCTCGTAGTGGGCAGTGAATATGTCTGTTTATTGTTGAATTGTACTCTCCCAAGCACTTAGTACAGTGTTCTGCACATGGTAAGTGCTCAATTAATGCAATTAAATGAATGAATGAGATGCTGCATTGTTCATTTTTGCAGAATATAGATGGCAATCATTTTTTTCTTCTTCCTGCATGTTGAAGGAATATCCCCAGAACACCATCTACCGAGTGCCTCCCAATTACTCCCCCATCTCTGCGCAAATGATGCACCCCCCCCAGTCTGCCCTATGGGGCTATAACATCATGGGCCAGCCCCAGCAGCCAGGCTTCTTCCTCCAGAACCAGCAGCTCACCCCAGGTAAGTGCAGGCTCGGCAGGTTCCCTCCAATAATAATAACAGTAGTGATGGTATTTGTTAAGCACTTACTATGTGCAAAGCACTGTTCTAATTGCTGGGGTAGATACAAAGTGATCAGGTTGTCCCACCTTGGGCTCACAGTCTTAATCCCCATTTTACAGATAGGTAACTGAGGCCCAGAAAAGTTAAGTGACTGGCCCAAAGTCACCCAGCTGACAAGTGGGTGGCGTGTGGGGTGGCAGATGCCTCTCCCCGTTAAAGAGCAGCCTTCTCTTAACTTAGAGAAGCAGCATGGTGTAGTGGATAGAGCAGGGGCCTAGGAATCAGAAGGTCATGAGTTCCAATACCGGCTCCACCATTTGTCTGCTGTGTGACCTTAGACATGTCACGTAACTTATCTGGGCCTCAGTTACGTCATCTGTAAAATGGGGATTGAGACTGTGAGCTCCATGTGGGACATGTGTGTCCAACCTAATTTGCTTGTATCCACCTCAGTGCTTAGTAGAGTGCCTGGCACATAGTAAGCACTTAACAAATACCATCATTATCATCATTATTGTTAATATTAACTTTTAACATTTTTCCCAGGCATCCTATTTCCTCCTGCTTGTTATTGACTTGAAACTCCCAGGGAAACTTAGAAATTTACCAGTGAATCTTTTCATTACTATAATACTAATTGCAATTGTTAAGCACTTAATGTGTCCCAAACAGTGTACTAGTTATTTTGTATCAACTAGATAAGAACTGGTCTCTGTCCCACGTGGGGCTCACTGTCCAAGTAGGAGGGAGAATGGGTATTGAATCCCATTTCACAGATGAGGAGACTGAGACTCAGAGAAGTTAAGTGTCTTGCCCAAGGTCACACAGCAGACAAGGGGCAGAGCCAGAATAAGAACCCAGGTCTTCTGACTACCAGGCTCAAGGTCTATCTCCAGGACGCACAGCTTCTCTAGGGAATTGGGCTGTTGGTTAGCTGTAAAGGCTTAGTGACGTTCCCTTATTCCTTCACTGAATGGTTTGGTTTTGTAAATTTAGTTGAAAAAATTTCTGTTATCTCTTTTGATAGTAAATGTGGGAAGAAGCCTGTTCTTCAACAACATTATTCAGGTATCTACCTGAAAGGTCATAATTAAAATGATGTGAAACTGAGGATATTTTATAAAGTGATTTTTCACTCATAGACAAAATAATGTGTGATATTCAAGAATCTTCTAGACTGTGTCTCTATTGTTGGGTAGAGACCGTCTCTATATATTGCCAACTTGTACTTCCCAAGCGCTTAGTGCAGTGTAAGCACACAGCACACAGTAAGCGCTCAATAAATACGATTGAATGAATTGAATGAATGATAGTCTAGCCACCACATTTCTGGGCTCTTACTTTAATTTTGATTTAATATACCATAATTCTTACTTCATCATCATCATCGTCAATCGTATTTATTGAGCGCTTACTATGTGCAGAGCACTGTACTAAGCGCTTGGGAAGTACAAATTGGCAACATATAGAGACAGTCCCTACCCAACAGTGGGCTCACAGTCTAAAAGGGGGAGACAGAGAGCAAAACCAAACATACTAACAAAATAAAATAAATAGAATAGATATGTACAAATAAAATAAATAAATAAATAAATAAATAGAGTAAAAAATATGTACAAACATATATACATATATACAGGTGCTGTGGGGAAGGGAAGGAGGTAAGATGGGGGGGATGGAGAGGGGGAGAGGAAGGAAGGGGCTAAGTCTGGGAAGGCCTCCTGGAGGAGGTGAGCTCTCAGCAGGGCCTTGAAGGGAGGAAGAGAGCTAGCTTGGCGGATGGGCAGAGGGAGGGCATTCCAGGCCCGGGGGATGACGTGGGCCGGGGGTGGATAGCGGGACAGGCGAGAGCGAGGTACGGTGAGGAGATCAGCGGTGGAGGAGCGGAGGGTGCGGACTGGGCTGTAGAAGGAGAGAAGGGAGGTGAGGTAGGAGGGGGCGAGGTGATGGAGAGCCTTGAAGCCCAGGGTGAGGAGTTTCTGCCTGATGCGCAGATTGATTGGTAGCCACTGGAGATTTTTGAGGAGGGGAGTGATATGCCCAGAGCGCTTCTGGACAAAGATAATCCGGGCAGCAGCATGAAGTATGGATTGAAGTGGAGAGAGACACGAGGATGGGAGATCAGCGAGAAGGCTGATGCAGTAGTCCAGATGGGATAGGATGAGAGCTTGAATGAGCAGGGTAGCGGTTGGGATGGAGAGGAAAGGGCGGCTCTTGGCAATGTTGAGCTGAGACCGGCAGGTTTTGGTGACGGCTTGGATGTGAGGGGTGAATGAGAGAGCGGAGTCGAGGATGACACCAAGGTTGTGGGCTTGTGAGACGGGAAGGATGGTAGTGCCTTGTGTCTATTAATTCTAACCCAGTGAGAAATAGCAACAAAATCTATTGTGCACTCTATTGTTCATGCTATAATTTTTGTACTTTTTTTGGAAATCAGTGTCATCCATTCTTGGATTTTAAAGTGACCACTGAAACTTTAGTTAGAGGGGTTTTTTCATTGCTGACATAAATTTCATTATATGTAACTTGTTTTTCTGGTTCAGACAAAATAAATTTATTGTGTTTCCAAATGTGGAAAAATTTTCTGAGCACAGTACTTCCCAAATAAATATGTTAAGTTAATTTTCTTTCTAAATGAGAAGGTAGATCCTTTTTTTCCTTATTATCTAGAGCCTTTCTTCCCCGAACTTTTCCCCATGTTGATGTAATCAGGCTCCAGAATCTAAAAGATGAAAATTCTGAGGCTCTTTCAGTTCAAGGTATTATTCTGGGGTATTCTGGGGTATTTATTCTGGGGTATTTTTCTTCCTAACCTCGAACTTCCAGTTTAAGTTTTGAATTTCTGAGAAGGGTCAATAGGTGCAGAAAGACGGGAACCAAAACTGGGCAATATCAAACCATCTTTCCCACTTTTCACTGTTGGTCTTGGCAAGACATATTTAGGGGGAAATTTTAGGGGGAAATTTAGGGGGAAATTTAGAAATTTTCTAAATACGATTGATTGATTGATTGAACCTCCTGAACTAGCTATCTTCTCACTCCTCAACACCCCTCAGAGGGAGAATTGTCTGGGTTGTCAATCACTTACTTGATGATATCATCTGGAGCACAGCCAATGACAAAGGAGGGATTAAACAAGAGATAGAGCTAGAAAAGTTAATGAAAACTGATTGGAGCTGATTGCAGTATCTATCCAAGGAGACTAAAATGTGCCCCACTGGAAGAACGTGGGGAAAAAGCACCATGTTGGAGTTCCTATATTATTCGGCCACTGGGGGACCCTGAGAAGCACAGTGTGAAAGTGAAATGAACATCGCCATTCAAGAAAACCAGTCCCTCCATTGCTTTAGTACCAAATTTAATGTGTATTTTACAATCATTTCATTGGTTTTGAGGTCGTTCTAATCTAGTAGTAGTAATAATAATAATAGTGGTAGAATTAATTAAGCACTACTGTATGCAAAGCACTGTACTAAGTGCTGGAAAAGATGTATAAAGAGGAGATAGAGACTCAGTTCCTGTCCCTCAAGGTGTTCACATCTATAAACTTGGGCATGAACCCCTTAAGCACTTTGATATCCACACCATATGTATATATCCTTTTTCATTTCCATTTTCCTACCTGTAATTCATTTTACTATCTGTCTCCCCACTCTAGACTGTTAGCTTTTGGTGGGCAGGTATCATGCCTACCAGCTTCTGGGAAGCTGGTAGGTATCATGCCTACCAGCTTCTGGGAAGCTGGTACCAGCTGCTGGGAAGCAGCGTGGCTCAGTGGATAGAGCACGGACTTGGGAGTCAGAGGTCATGGGTTCGTATCCCGGCTCTGCCACTTGTCAGCTGTGTGACCTTGGGCAAGCCACTTAGCTTCTCCGTGCCTCAGTTACCTCATCTGTAAAATGGGGATTAAGACTGTGAGCCCCACATGGGACAACCTGGTCACCTTGTATCCTCCCCAGCGCTGAGAACAGTGCTTCGCACATAGTAAGCGCTCAACAAAAACCACCATTCTTATTTTCCCAAGCTCTTAGTATAGTGTTTTGCCCACAGTAAGCACTCTGTAAATACCACTAATTGGTTGATTGGATGAAGGGGTGGGAGTGAGGATTGGCACCAGACACATAAGGAAAAAATACATAAAAAACAAAGATGATACTAATACAGGCTCCTCACAATTCAGACCCACAGTCTGAGAAGTCACAGCCACAGATGCAGCGATGACTTCCCTAGTCTTATAAAAGTTAGAAAGGTCTCATTCTGCTGCCATTGTTTGAGTCCTTCTTAGGGTGGAGAGGGGTCTGATGGGAATCCCAGTGGCCTGGTAGTGGAGCAGCTTTATCGTGGCTCAGTGGAAAGAGCACGGGCTTTGGAGTCAGAGGTCATGGGTTCAAATCCCAGCTCTGCCAATTGTCAGCTGTGTGACTTTGGGCAAGTCACTTAACTTCTCAGTGCCTCAGTTACCTCATCTGTAAAATGGGGATTAAGACTGTGAGCCCCCTGTGGGACAACCTGATTGCCTTGTAACCTCCCCAGCGCTTAGAACAGTGCTTTGCACATAGTAAGCGCTTAACAAGTGCCATCATTATTATTATTATTCTATCCCACATGGTGGGTACTGGAGCCTGGGTGTTGGGGGAACAGTGGAGCGCTCATGCTGCTGTTAACATCAACCATCAAATATTTCGGTTATCAGGAAGTGCAAGTGGTCAGCTACCATAATGGCAGCAGGAAACACCGACTTACCGAAAGGTACCAAGTATAAACAGGTTTCACTCCCTCAAAGTTAGTCCAGATTACTTCTGACAAATAAGGGAAAAAAATTTAAGCTAATCAAGCAAAGCCCCAGAAGACAACATGACTCTTGGCAGGATTTATAAGGCTGGCTGCATTATGTGCATTTGAGAAATAAGGTCTCTTCATCAACATCAAATAGGAAGTGAAATTTGGAGGCATAAAAGTGGGACAGGGTAGCTTTTATTTACAAAGCTCAAAGAGAAGCAACTTTTAACATATGTACTTTAATGGGACTTGTTAAGTGCTTACTATGGCTTCTTCCCCACTGCTTTTAAAATGCTCATCTCCCTTCATCCTCAGAAAAACCCTTCCTTGACCCCCCAGTCTCCTTCCAGTTATTTTCCATTTCCCTCCTACCATTTCTGCCAGATTCCTTGAGCAAGTTGTCCACACCCGCTGTCTCAAGTTCTTCTCTTCCAATCCTCTCCTTGACCCCTTCCAATATGACTTCTCTGCACTTCACAGAAACTGCCCTTTCTAAGGTCACAAATGATCTCTATCTTGCCAAATCAAACGGCCTCTACGTTATTCTAATCCTCCTCAACCTCTCAGCTGCCTTCGACAATGTCCACCACCCCTTCTCCTGGAACCTTTATACAACCTCAGGTTCACTAAAACTGCCCTCTGCTGGTTCTCCTCTTATCTCTCTGGCCGCATATTCTCAGTCTCTTTCACTGGCTCTTCCTCTCCCTCCCACCCTCTAACAGTAGATGTCCCATAAAGTTCAATTCTATTTCCCCTTCTATTCTCCATCTACAACCACTCCCTTGGAGAACTCATTCACTCCTATGACTTCAACTACCACCTCTATGCAGATGATTAGCAAATATACATCTCCAGACCTGATCTTTCTCCCTCTCCACAGTCTCGCATTTCCTCCTGCCTTCAAGACATCTCTACTTGGATGTCCTGCTGTCACCGCAAACTTAACATGTCCAAAATAGAACTCTTTACCACCCAAACCCTGTCCTCCGACTGGCTTTCCCATCACTGTAGACAGCTCCACCATCCTTCCTGTCTTTAAAACTCACAGCATTGGTGTTATCCTTGACTCCATTCTCTCTCTCATTCAACCCACATAGTCGATCTATCACTAAATCCTGTTGGTTCAATCTTCACAAGATCACTAAAATCCAACCTTTCTTCTCCATCCAAACTGCTACCGCATTAATTCAAACATTTTTTGTGTCTTACCTTGATTACTCTATTACTGTATCAGCCTCCTTGATGACCTTCCTGCCTCCTGTCTCTCCCCACTCGAGCCCATACTTCACTCTGATGCCTGAATCACTTTTCTACAAAAATATTTAGTCCATATTTCCCCATGTCTCAAGAACCTCCAGTAGTTGCCTGTCTACCTCTGCATCAAACAAAAACTCCTCACCATTGCTTTAAAGCAGTCAATCACCTTGCCACCTTCTACCTCACCTTACTACTCTCCTACTTTAATCCAGCCCACATACTTCACTCCTTTAATGCCACCCTACTCAATGCACCTTGATCTCATCTATCTTCTTGCCCAACTTTCTCCCACATCCTGCCTCAGGCCTGGAACACCCTCCTTCTTCATATCCGATAGACAATCATCTCCCCACCTTCAAAGCCTTATTAAAGTCACATCTCCTTCCACAAGCCTTTCCTGACTAAACCCTCATTTCCTCTTCTCTCACTCCCATCTATATCACCCTGACTTTCTCCCTCTATTAACCCACACCACTCCCAGCCCCACAGCACTTATGTACATATCTGTAATTCATTCATTTATATTAATGTCTGTCTCAGTCATATTTATTGAATTCTAACTATGTGCAGAACACTGTACTAATCACTTAGGATAGTACAATATAAAAGACACATTCTCTGCCCACAATGAGCTTACAGTCTAGAGGGGAGACAGACATTAATATAAATATATAAATTACAGGTATGTACATTGTGGGCAGGGAATGTGTCTGTTATATTGTGTTGTACTCTACCAAGAGCTGTGTACAGTGCTGTGCACACAGTAAGCTCTCAATAAATATGAGTAATTGACATGTTCCAGGCACTGTATTAAGTAGTGGGTATATACAAGCTAATTAAGTTCGACACAGTCCATGTCCCACACAAAACTCACAGTCTTAATCCTCATTTTAGAGGTGAGGTAACAGACCCAAATAGGCTAAGTATCTTGGCCAAGGTCACAGAGCAGGCAAGTGCAGAAGCCAGGATTAGAACCAGGTGCTGTGATTCCTAATAATAATAACAATGGTATTTGTTAAGCGCTTACTATGTTCCAAGCGCAGTAGTGGGGTAGATACAAGGTAATCAGGTTGTCCCACATGGGCTCACGGTCTTAATCCCCATTTTCCAGATAAGGTAACTGAGGCCCAGAAAAGTGAAGTGACTTGCCCAAGGTCACACAGCAGACAAGTGTCGGAGGTGGGATTAGAACCCACGACCGCTGACTCCCAAGCCTAGGCTCTTGCCACTAGGCCACACTGCTTCTGCTTTTCACAGATGTTACAGAACACATCCACTGAGTTGTGGCTGTTTGAACCCATCAAACATTTGAAAAGTTTTACGATCAATGCATGTGACTCAGTTAAAAGACAATGCATATGGAGAAGACTTCCTTACCTAATTTCTGCTTTCTCAAATAAAAAGTCAATCCATGTCTTTGGTGAAAGTCATGTTTCATCTACAAAAAAAATATATTTTTGAAAATCTCCAACATCTTCCCAGTTTTCCCAACAAGCACATTGTTTTCCCAAGCTATTTGCTATGGCTAAAGCTCTCCAGCCCCAAGAGGTTCAAATTCATCTCCAGCATCCTGGCTGATAAACTCCTTAGAGATTCTGAACTTTGGGAAACAGATACTTGCATTTCTAGTAGATTGGATTGTGGCTTGACACAGCTATATGGGCCTCAGGATTATAAAATCTTTTTATTTCTTGGATTTTCATTTTTCCCTTTAGGTGGCTCCAGACTGGATCCTTCGGGATCATTTGTGCCCACAAACACAAAGCAAGCCCTCTCGAACATGCTACAGAGACGTTCTGGCACCATGATGCAGCCACCCACACTGCACGCCCTCACGTCCCAGCAGCAGTTGCTGCAGATGAAACTTCTGCAGCAGCAGCAGCAGCAGCAGCAACAGCAGCAGCGACTTCTCAGGCAGCAAGCCCAGACACGACCTTTTCAGCAGGTCAGTCCCAACCCAAAACCCCGAGTGTTCTAAAACTCCGTTTTCCCTCCTAGCCAGCGATGTGTTCATGCATGTGTCAAATACGTCTTTTCTCTGAGTTTATCTATGGGTGTAAGGGCATAAGTGCATATGAATTGCCTTACCATCTACTCTATGCTAAGTACCTATTAATGTCTGTAAGGATTCCAAAACCTAAATGTATGTCTGACAAAACACGCCACATAGCCTGTTTGAAGTAGGGAGCTTTTAGGGTAAAAATAACAGCTTTCAGTTGGGAGTGTCCCAAGTGGATATTCATATGGGTGTGTGTGAATGAAAATCGTACTTCCTTTTGGCAAAACAGGAATGCTTTGGCTCCCTGAGGATATAGTCCCTAAGCTGCAAATCAGTTAGGGGTTCATAAATCTAAAATCACGTCTCCTCCAAGAGGCCTTGCCTGCTAAACCCTCATTTCCTCTTCTCCTTCTCCCTTCTGTTTCAGCCTTGCACTTAGATTTGTATCCGTGAAACCCTTAATATTCACCCTACCCTCACCCCACACAACACTTATGTACATATTCATAATCCATTTTAATGTCTGTCTCCCTCTCTAGACTGTAAATTCCTTATGGGCAAGGGACATATGTAGAAACTCTGTTATACTGCAGTCTTCCAAGGGCTTAGTGCAATGTCTGCACACAGTAAGCACTCAATGAATTTGATTGATTGATGGTGTGAAGGTGGAACTGACAGGATTTGGTGATGGATTGAATATGTGGATTGAATGAGAGAGATGAGTTAAGCATAACAGCAAGATTATGGGATTATTTGAAGGGAGGATGGTGGTCCTGTCCACTGTGATAGGAAAGTCAGGGGGAGGACTGGGTTTGGGTGGGAAGATGAGGAGTTCTGTTTTGGATATGTTACGTTGGAGGAGTCAGTGGGATATCCAAGTAGAGAAGTCCTGAAGGTAGGAGTAAATATGAAACAGCAGAGAGGGAGAGAGATTAGGGCTGGAGTTGTAGACTTGGGAATCTTCTGCATAGAGAAGGTAGTTGAAGCCTTGGGAGCGAACCAGTTCTCCAAGAGAATGGGTGTAGAAGGAGAATAGAAGAGAACCCTAAACTGAGTCTTTTGGGACTCCGCTTTCAGAGGGTGAGAGGCAGGGGAGTATTCTGTGAAAGAGACTGTGATGAAGGGGCCAGAGAGATAATAATAATAATAAGTATTATCACATTTATTGGCAACATTGCCAAGATCCGCCCTTTCCTCTCCATCCAAACCGCTACCCTGCTAATTCAAGCTCTCATCCTATCCCGTCTGGACTACTGCACTAGCCTTCTCTCTGATCTCCCATCCTCGTGTCTCTCTGCACTTCAATCCATACTTCATGCTGCTGCCCGGATTATCTTTGTCCAGAAACGCTCTGGACATATTACTCCCCTCCTCAAAAACCTCCAATGGCTACCGATCAATCTGCGCATCAGGCAGAAACTCCTCACCCTGGGCTTCAAGGCTCTCCATCACCTCGCCCCCTCCTACCTCACCTCCCTTCTCTCCTTCTACTGCCCAGCCCGCACCCTCCACTCCTCCACCACTAATCTCCTCACTGTACCTCGCTCTCGCCTGTCCCGCCATCGACCCCCGGCCCACGTCATCCCCCGGGCCTGGAATGCCCTCCCTCTGCCCATCCGCCAAGCTAGCTCTCTTCCTCCCTTCAAGGCCCTGCTGAGAGCTCACCTCCTCCAGGAGGCCTTCCCAGACTGAGCCCCTTCTTTCCTCGCCCCCTCGTCCCCCCCTCCATCCCCCCGTCTTACCTCCTTCCCTTCCCCACAGCACCTGTATATATGTATATATGGTTGTACATATTTATTACTCTATTTATTTATTTATTTATTTATTTATTTTACTTGTACATTTCTATCCTACTTATTTTATTTTGTTGGTATGTTTGGTTCTGTTCTCTGTCTCCCCCTTTTAGACTGTGAGCCCACTGTTGGGTAGGGACTGTCTCTATGTGATGCCAATTTGTACTTCCCAAGCGCTTAGTACAGTGCTCTGCACATAGTAAGCGCTCAATAAATACGATTGATTGATTGATTGATTGATTGATTGATTAAGCACTTACTATGTGCAAAGCACTATTCTAAGTGCTGGGGAGGTTACAAGGTGATCAGGTTGTCCCATGGGGGGCTCACAGTCTTAGTCCCCATTTTACAGATGAGGTAACAGAGGCACAGAGAAGTTAAGTGACTTGCCCAAAGTCACACAGCTGACAATTGGTGGAGCTGGGATTTGAATCCATGACCTCTGACTCCAAAGCCTGGGCTCTTTCCATTGAGCCATGCTGAGAGATAGGAAGAGAACCAGGAGAGGACCATGTCAGCAACTCCAGGATAATATTAGATGATGTTTTCAGAAGGGGGTGGTCGACAGCATCCAAGGCTGCTGAGCAGTCAAGGAGGATTAGGATGGAATAGGGGTGAGGAGGATTAGGATGCAGTAGGGGCCACTGGATTTGGCAAGAAGGTGATTATTGGTCACCTTTGAGAGGGCAGTTACCGTGTGACGAAGGAGGCAGAAGCAAGATTGGGCAGAAGCTCCTCTTGGGCAGGTATCTTGTCTTTGGACTGTATTGTTTTGTAGTTTCCCACAATCTTCACACAATAAGCGCTCCATAAATACAAGTCATTCGCTGGTTGAAAAGAAACCATTGAGATTAGACTTTGATGGATTTCAAAGTGGTCAAATAGTGTACTTTATTAATCATTTTCAATGCATCCAAATAATGAAAGATATCACGTATACCCAATAAATATGAGAGTTGCTTGAAATTGTATAATGAGAAGAATAAGAAAGAATAAATGAGAATAAGAGTAAGTTAAATTGATATATGGAAACTTCTATGAAATAATGCCTCAGCACAGGGATTTGACTCATGTGATTTTGAGACTCTGTGACAATTATTTGAATTTAGAGGGATTAATGGACAAGTAAAACCAAGGGCAATTTTTTCTTTGCCTAAATAGAATTACGATATATTGAGAATTTTATTGTATATCTTGAGGCTTTGTCTAATTTTAGGATTTGAGTAAGACAAAACTTTTAAATACGTTTCACCAGTAAGATCTACAGGAGTCAAGGACAAGGGACTAGGTGTTTAGTTAGGTTTCAAACAGCACAGCTGGATGTTCTTGGCATGTCTATTCAAAAAAATTGCTTTCTAAATGAGATGATAGTTGGATTACAGTGGATCAAGAAGACATTGGAGGACAGGAAGTGAAAGCAGTGGGTGCCTAAAAGACTTTTGAGGAGTTGGGTTAGGAAAATGAATGATATGATGACTGTGTGAAATCTTAAGCATGGCACAGTTCATAATTTTTTTCTGCTTTTAGAAGCTGGCATTTAAAGACCCTTCCATTGAAAATTTTTGTACATCTTGGCCATTTTTCTTTTATATTTTATACATGAATTTGGGAACAGAATACTGTGAAGATATTTAAAATCAAGATTACCTTTTATGAGATTAGTATTTAGCAATCAATGGTATTTATTGAGCGCTTACTATGTGCAGAGCGCTTACTATGTGCAGAGCACTATACCGCGCGCTAAGGTGAATACCGTAATCTGTAAACTCGTTTTGGGCAGGGAGTTTGTCTGTTATATTGTTGTGTTGTACTCTCCCAAGCATTTAGTAGAATGCCCTGCACACGGTTACCACTCAATAAATATGATTGATCTATTGATAGTATCCCACATGGTGATGCTGAAATAAAGTGTGATATCATGTAATTGTATTTGAAAGTACCTACATTCCTGTGAGGCCAAACATTGAAATCCATTTTTAGACTCTAGTGGCATGAACCTCCATACACTCCATTCTCCCATAATCAATCAATCAGTTGTATTTATTGAACACTTACTATGTGCAGAGCACTGTACTAAGTAATAATAATAATAATAATAATAATGATAATGGCATTTGTTAAGTGCTTACTATGTGCAAAGCACTGTTCTAAGTGCTGGGGAGGATACAAGGTGATCAGGTTGTCCCATGTAGGGCTTATAGTCTTAATCCCCATTTTACAGATGAGGTAACTGAAGCACAGAGAAGTTAAGTGACTTGCCCGCAGTCATACAGCTGACAATTGTCGGAGCCAGGATTTGAACGTATGACCTCTGACTCTCAAGCCTGTGCTCACTCCACCGAGCCAAGCTGCTTCTCTAGTGCTTGGGAAAGTACAATACAACTGGTAGATACTCTCCCTTTCCTTCCACCCACAGGACAAATGTGCAACTTGAGATTTCATTGCCATAAAATAATTCTTGGCTTCTTTCAACCCAAGGCTTTCTGCCGAAAGTCGAGTGCAGATCTTTTAAAACCCTAGTCTTTCAGTCATCCTTAACCAAGGTTAGGAACCTAGCACTTTAAGAAAAGAAATGAGGTAATTTATCAGTAGCGACAGTTGCTTCTAAATGATCTGAAATGTGTTACCTTACCTTGCACTGAAGCATGCTTGAAAAAGGAAATCCAGCTGACAGCTGCAAGGCATTCTGGGCATTAGTGAATAAATAGACTGTCATGTGTACTATTTTGTTAACACTGGTTCATTAGTCAATGGGGAGTTGATGAACTGCAATTCTAACAAGGTAAATATTCCCTGGTTTATTTAGAAATGGCCTATCCTGCCGTTTCCCATGGAGGAACCAAGAAAAGTCTGCAGTGCTGGGAACTGAGTCCTGAAACATAATGCAAGACACCTGGCATTAAAATCCCAAAGACAATTCATGCTTTAGTGAGCTCAGTTAATGAATGAAGCCAGTCGGGTGCTTGCATTTCATGAAGTAGAGTTCTTTGTGGACAGGGAATGTGTCTGTTAGTTGTTGTATTATACTCTCCCAGACACTTAGTACAGTGCTATGTGCACAGAAAACACTCAATAAATATGATTGAATGAATGAGTTTTTGAGTTCTTAGGGATAAAGTTGCAAAATAAATGGCCAGTTGTGTATCTGCTGCTTTAAACTAATAGCTGTGCTACCAAATCTAAGGTTCATGGAGAACATTACTCAAGTCAAATTTATGGTTAATGTGATCACTGAAATCAGTCAATTTACTAGAAGTTTCAGAGGGAAAAATACTTGGAAATCTTGCCCAAGCTTAGAATTAATCCTTTCACATTTTTTGCAGTGCTTAAAATGCCATATTCTTTTCAGTCAGGCAATAGTATTTATTTAGCACTTTCTGCAGAGCACTGTGTTAAACAATTGAGAGAGTGAAATAGAACTAATAGATATTATCATTCCCTTCAAAGAGCTGACAGTTCAACAGATATTACATTAATTTAGAGATAGGATGAGAAAGAAAAGGGGGAAAGTACATGAGTTAGTGCTTAAATAATATGTTATAGAACAAATACACATAAATACTGTGCGAATCTGAGGGTGTCTAGCATTAATCTCCTTGCTGGCCTCCTAGCCTCCGACTTCCCCCCCTCCAACGTCCATATTCATTCATTCAATCATATTTATTGAGCGCTTACTGTGTGGGCCAGTGGTCTACGGCAGGACAGGTGAGAATGAGGCATAGTGAGCAGGTTAGCACCAGAGAGTTGAGTGTGCGGGCTGGGCTGAAGAAGGAGAGAAGGGAGGTAAGGTAGGAGGGGGCAAGGTGATAGAGAGCTTTGAAGCCAATAGTGAGGAGTTTTTCCTTGATATGAATCAATCAATCAATCAATCGTATTTATTGAGCACTTACTGTGTGCAGAGCACTGTACTAAGCACTTGGAAAGTACAAGTTGGCAACATATAGAGACAGTCCCTACCCAACAGTGGGCTCACAGTCTAAAAGGGGGAGACAGAGAACAAAACCAAACATACTAACAAAATAAAATAAATAGAATAGATATGCACAAATAAAATAAATAAGTAAATAAATAAATAGAGTAATAAATATGTACAAACATATATACACATATACAGGTGCTGTGGGGAAGGGAAGGAGGTTGAATGAATGAATGAGGTAAGATGGGGAGGATGGAGAGGGGGGCGAGGGGGAGAGGAAGGAAGGGGCTCAGTCTGGGAAGGCATCCTGGAGGAGGTGAGCTCTCAGTAGGGCCTTGAAGGGAGGAAGAGAGCTTGCTTGGCGGACGGGCAGAGGGAGGGCATTCCAGGCCCAGGGGATGACGTGGGCCGGGGGGTCGATGGTGGGACAGGCGAGAACAAGGCACGGTGAGGAGATTAGTGGTGGAGGAGCGGAGGGTGCCGGGTGGGCTGTAGAAGGAGAGAAGGGAGGTGAGGTAGGAGGGGGCGAGGTGATGGAGAGCCTTGAAGCCCAGGGTGAGGAGTTTCTGCCTGATGCGCAGATTGATTGGTAGCCACTGGGGATTTTTGAGGAGGGGAGTAACATGCCCAGAGCATTTCTGGACAAAGACAATCCGGGCAGCAGCATGAAGTATGGATTGAAGTGGGGAGAGACACAAGGTTGGGAGATCAGAGAGAAGGCTGATGCAGTAGTCCAGACGGGATAGGATGAGAGCTTGAACGAGCAGGGTAGTGGTTTGGATGGAGAGGAATGGGTGGATCTTGGCAATGTTGCGGAGCTGAGACCCGCAGGTTTTGGTGACGGCTTGGATGTGAGGGGTGAATGAGAGAGTGAAGTTGTTGGGCAACCACTGGAGATTTTTGAGGAGGGGGAATCATGCTCAGAACATTTCTGTAGAAAGATAATCTGGGCAGTAAGTGAAGTATAGACTGAAGAGTGGAGAGACAGGAGGTTGGGAGGTCAGAAAGAAAGCTGATGCAGTAATCCAGTAGGGATAGGATGAGTAGTTGTAATAATGTGGTAGCGGGTTTGGATGGAGAGGAAAGGGTGGATCTTGGTAGTGTTGTGAAGGTGAGACCAGCAGGTTTTGGTGATGGATTGCATGTATGTGGTGAATGAGAGAACGGAGTCAGGGATGACACCAAGGTTGCAGGCTTGTGAGACAGAAAGCATGGTAGTGCCTTTCAGGAAGATGATGAAGTTAGCATGTTGGAGTGTGGACTGAAGCGGCAAAGGCCTGGAAATAGGGAGATCAGTGAAGAGGCCAGTACAAAAGTCTAGTCATGCAATGACGAGCACTTGCGCGAGAGGAGAGGGTGGAATGGATCTGCTAAATGTAGACGGTGGAAGCCCACCACCACTGTCTAGACATAATAATAATAACTGTGGTATTTGTTTAGTGCTTACTATGTGCCAAGCAGTGTACTAAGCACTGCATAGATACATGGTAATTGAGTTGGACATAGTCCCTGTCCCTTCGTAGGACTCTCAGCCTTAATCCCCATTTTACAGATGAGGTAACTGAGGCCCAGGGAAGTGAAGTGATTTGCCCAAGTTCACACAGCTGACAAGTGGTAGAGTCAGAATTAGAACCCAGGTCATTTTGACTCCCAGGCCTGTGCTCTCTCCTCTAGGCCATGCTGCTTCCAGGTGGGAAGAAGGCCCTAGGTAGAGAGAGGAAAAGAGAGGAGAAGTTACTCATCGGGCAAAGGGAGCAAGCCTTTTTGTCCACACATTTCATTTTACAGTTTGCCAGATTAGGCTGTCCTTTCCTCTTTTTTTCCTGTTTTCTACCTCTTTATCTGTTCATTCCTTCTATTTCTGGGGTCCTCTCTTTGAATGAGTCCCAGCTTCAGCTGGATAGGTATTGCACCCCCAGGGGCTGGTTTCTGAGATTTGAAACAGTGACAAAATCACATTCCCCCAGGGATAGCAAATCACTGAGTCAGTAATTTCCCCCCAAACAATTACATAAGTATATACTCTGGGTACAAGAAGACAGCCAGGATTTTCTTAGTTAAGGGTTGCAAATGCTACAGATGTTATAGGCCAGAATAATAATTGTGGTATTTGTTAATCACTTACGATATGCCAGACACTCTACTAAGCGCTAAGGTGGATACAAGCAAATCAGGTTGAACACAGACCCTGTTCTACAAGGGGCTCACAGTCTTAATCGCCATGTTACAGACAAGGTAACTGAGACACAGAGAAGTGAAGTGACTTGCCCAAGGTCACACAGCAGACAAGTAGCAGAGGCAGGATTAGAACCCAGGGCCTTCTCACTCCCAGGCCCAGGCTCTAGCCACTAGGCCACACTAATCCATGATCTGGTTCTTTTGTGGAACATCAGTTCAGCGTTACTGTTCTAGACTGTGAACAAGTTGTTGGGCAGGGATTGTCTCTATCTGTGGCCAAATTGTACTTTCCAAACACATAGTACAGTGCTATGCACACAGTAAGTGTTCAATAAATATGATTGAATGAATGAATAAATGAATGTTCTCCGTTAACCCACAGCTATGCATCACTTAGTTTCCCTGGGAGGTTAGCCAGCTGACTCTCTGTCTTTGTGGTGAATGCCAGTTTCTATGTACATTTCCTTGGGATGGCTCTATATAGAGTTCCCTCCTCAAGACTCTGGAGTCACTTTCCCACTTTGCATGCTTAGTGCATGCCAAGCACTGACCTAAACACTGGGGCAGGGTCTGATTGGGAAAATGTTCAGACCCCATTGGTTTTGGAGCTGAGGTCAGAGGGACTGACAGAGAAGTAGCAATGTATTCTTGTTGCCCCTATTGTTCAGAGATACATTTGCCAGAGGTTAGAGGTGAACATTTCCCAGGATCCTTTGGAATGAGGCCCAATCAGCAAGACAGGCAGAGCTTTTCAAATGAGAAGAAGTCTTACCTCAGAGCTATTCCTGCTTTCTCCTGGTGCCAGAGTCATTCTCTAGTAGTAAGAATGCATGACTTATTCCAATCAAGGAATAATATTTATTCAGCACTTCCTCTGTAGTGCACTGTACTAAGCCTTTGGGGTAGTACAATCAATGAATGGTATTTATTGAGCCATTACTATGTGCACAGCACTACAACAGAGTGAGCAGGCACATTCCCTGCTTATAAGGAATTTACAGTCTAGAGTACAGTTGAGTTAATGGACATAATCCCTTCCCCCAGCTGACTCCATGTTTTGAATAAACATGGTTGTGTTCCTGAAGACTTGAGAGTTCATAGAACTATGTGCATTCATGGATGCTTGTGTGTATAATAACCCCCTGTGAATCAAAGCACCATGAATGCTAAGTGATTCTGTTCAGTCTGGAAGACATTACTGAATAGCATTAAGATGACCATTTGCATTAATGGAAGGAATAATATGCATCATAACTTTTTTCATCATTCGACAAATTGCACTAGAAAGCCTTTAGCGGATGAATCTAATAGGCTGTGCTATCTGTTTGGACATGTGATATTTTGACAGACAACTACTTCACTTAATTAAAATCACATCTCAATGGGGCCTTTCCTGGTTAAGCCTTCTTTTTGCCTAGTTCCTCTCCCTTCTGTGTCACCTAAGCACTTCAAGTCATTCCCCTTAAACACTTGACAATCACCCCACCTTTAGCGCCACAGCTCTTATGTACATATCCTTAATTTATTTATTTATATTAATGTCTGTTTGCCCTTCTAGGCTGTAAGTTCCTTGTGGGCAGGGAATGTGTCTACTACTCAGTTGTACTATACTCCCCCAAGCATTTAGTAGAGTCTCTGCACAGAGTAAGCCCTCACTCAATAAATACCACTGATTGATTATAGTGATTCAAGGCTGTAAAACACAACTGTTTACTTAAGTGTCCAGAATGGATTAGTAGTGACCGCAAAAGGCTCAATGCAACCATTGAGACTCTGAATACAGTGAGGTCATTTCAGGCCAGAAAATATATCTGAGTTTGTGTTTGGGAATCCAAAACAGACTTTGTAGGTCTCAGAGGTATAGCACCCTTGTAAGCCACCTGCAGTTTATTCTTTAATGGGCATGATTCTCTTCCAATTATGCCTTTTCAAACATGTTGGATTTTGCTCCAGGTGACCTCATAATATATTTATATATATTTATGCTATCTATTTGTTAAGCACTTACTATGTGCCAGGCACTGTACTAAGCACTGGGGTGGATACAAGCAAACTGGGTTGGATACAGTTTTATATATTATAATACAATATATATATATAATAAATATATTATTGGTATTTGTTAAGCCTTTATTATTAGTATTCGTTAAAACTTTACTATATGCCAAGCACCACTGTTCTTAGCACTGGGGTAGATAGGTTGGACACAGTCTTTCACAGTTTAGGTAAAAAATATTTCATATTGTAGTATCTTGATCATTTTTATAGTAGCAACTCCTGTATACCTTTGACCCTTTTACTTCTCCTTTCCTTTCCTTTCCTTTCCTTTCCTTTCCTTTCCTTTCCTTTCCTTTCCTTTCCTCTCCTTTCCTTCTCCTTTATTTCATTTTCTCAAAGGACCACCATATTATTTTCCCAACATTGCATGCAGTAGTATCCTCTGTACAGAGTGAGACCTGGACTCCACACGGACACCACATTCAGCTCCTTGAGCAGTTTCAGCAACAGCATTCACAGTCCATACTCAGTATCAAGTGACAAGATCACAAACAATGAACTTCTGGAATGTGGTCGGTCACTTAGCATAGAAACTATGCTCACCTAAACACAGCTATGCTTGGTGGGATGCATGAAGAGATTGGACAACAGCAGGAGACCTAAACAGCTGCTGTGAGGAGAGCTGAAATTGGGAAACTAAAAGCAAGAAGGGCAGAGGAAATATTTTCAGGAAATGGTGAAAGAAACCCTGAGGCAGTTGATGAGGACAGAACTGGAAGGCACACTGCTATCAATAAAGGAGAGGCTGTCTTGGAGTAAATGCTTTGTAAGAAATGAGAGATAAGGTAGCACAAAAAAGAGAGTGCTAGGTGTTGCTAACTTTAAGCATGACAAGGACCCTTGATCCTACATTGGCCTTTTCAGCAAAGCAAGTACTCATAATTGTGTCTTCTTTGAATATGTAGGACAGCTATAGATGTAGATCCATATTCATATGTGTCTATCTTTTATCAAATTTTGGTTTTTTATGATATTTGTTAAGCATTTATTGTATGCCAGGCACTGTAATAATAATAATGATCGCATTTGTTAAGAGCTTACTATGTGAAAAGCACTGTTCTAAGTGCTGGGGTAGATACAAGGTAATCAGGGTGTCCCACGTAGAGCTTACAGGCTTCATCCCCATTTTACAGATGAGGGAACTGAGGCCCAGAGAAATGAAGTGACTTGCCCAAAGTCACATAGATGACAAGTGGTGGAGCTGGGATTAGAACCCATGACCTCTGACCCCCAAGCCTGAGCTCTTTCCACTAAACCACGCTGCTTCTCTATACTAAGCGCTGGGGTAGATACAAGTTAATCAAGTTGGACACAGTCTATGTCCCCACATGGGGCTCACAGTATTAATTCCCATGTTACCGAGAGGTAACTGAAGCACAGATAAGTTAAATGACTTGCCCAAGGTCACACAGACAAATGGTGGAGCGGGGATTAGAACCCAGATCCTACTGACTCCCAGGCCACTAGGACTCCACTAGGCCATGCTGTGCCTAATTGAATTGGCCAAACAAGTTACGCTTAGAGAACACTGAAAAGAATAATTACAGAACAAATAAAAGAGTTTCTTTGTCACTAAGCTCTGACTTGAGTGCTAAAACTTTCAGGTGATTAATATGCTGTTATTCTATATATATTATATAAATGATTTATTTCAAATTTCTTACCCTTTCTGTTTTTCCTACTAAGGCACAATCTGTCTAGCCATGTCTGTGTTTATTGGGGGTGGTGTTTGGATTAGTACTGGCTCAAATATGAAAGTCACTGAATTTAAAAACAATTCAGGCAGTAGCGATGCTATAACTATCAGTTGGCTTTCTGAAAGGAGGTGCATTCAGTAGAATGAGTAACGATTTCTCCGTCTGAACGTGTGCAGTCAGGAGTGCAAATTATTTGTCCTGGTTGAACATGTATTATTGTTCTATCATCACTGTTCAAACTATTCTTGTTCTGGGCTTGTGGGGGACAGGGAAGTCATGAGGATTGACAATGGGCTCCTTATTAAGCCAAACAGTGTTCAATTTTGAATTGCCTCTTGCAAGAAAGGATTTTACAGAAATTTCATTTAACTGACCAGCTCTTGTGTTCACTTTCCCAGGATCAAGGTTTCAGGGAGCACTTCAATGGTGTTTAATTCCCGGGGTGGCATTTTTTCTCAACGGTGAGAAGATGACTCGGTGATGCAGGCTATTCAGTTCTGGCTCCATATTGACCTCCCACATGTGATTTCTAAGGGTCCTGACCCAAGCTTACTTCCCTCTGAGTACTCCCCATCCTCAAAACACACACACACACACACACACTCTCTCTCTCTCTCTCTCTCTCGCTCTCTCTCTCTCTCTCTCTCTCTCTCACCTGCCACTGTCACTCAGGGACCTAAAAGGATTTCTCAGAGCTCCCAGGAAGAGAATAGTAGTAAAATAATGTGGTACTTGTTGAGTGCTTACTATTTGCTAAGCACTGTTCTAAGCACTGGGGTAGATACAAGGACACAGTCCCTTTCCCACATGAGGCTCATGGGGCTTTCCCATTTTAAGGATGAGGTAGCTGAGGCCCAGAGAAGTTAAGTGACTTACTCAAGGTCACACAGCAGACATGTGGTGGAGCCAGGATTAGAACTCAGGTCCTTCTTACTCCCAGGCCTGAGCTCTAAGGCTTCCAGTAGACAATTCTCATTCACCAGCTACTTCTCTCCTCTCTTCCTACTTCAGTCAGTCATTGGTATTTATTAATAATAGTAATAATAATAGTCTTGGTATTCGTTAAGCGCTTACTATGTGCAAAGCACTGTTTGAGCTCTTCCTGTGTGCACAGCACTGTACTAAGTGCTTGTGAGAGTACAATACAACAGTATAACAGACACACTCCCTGTCTACAATGAGCTTATAGTCTAGAGCTTACAGTCTACAGTCAAATGCCTCTGGGAAAGCTAGCTGGGCTTTGGCTGCACTGGTTCATTCCTGGGTCTACCAATAAATCAATCCATCAAGGGTATTTGTTGAACGCTTACTGAGTGCAGAGCATGGGAGATTCTAAGGCAGTAAAGTTGGGAGACCCCATCTTGGAAGCTCCAGTGGATTCCAAGCAGAGAAATAGGTCTGGGATTCCTCTTACACAAGAATAACTTGGGGGTGGAGCGAAAGAGCAAATATCATGAAGCCTTGATCCAAACAGACATTGGTTAAAAGGGGCTGTTTCATTTTACGTGTGTTATGGTCTGAGCAATTGCTGTTTATCCAAGCAGGGTATCAATATTTTTACATGTACTGTCTGCCATTTTTTTGATGTCCCCTTTCTATAGGACTTCTGTAACTCTGCTGTTACCCTTCAGGATGACTTTGACAACATAATGGTAACCACTCCGCTGTCATTAATTTTTTTTGTTCCTTTGCAACACTTTTATTAAGCACAGAAATGAAGAAACCATTTAATATTGTTTAACCTGTGATTCTATCCTCAGTCGAGTTAGCATGCATGCAGATAAACTAACACACTCACCTCACTGCTGTCTGGGAGGGTTTGGGTCATTTAGAAAATGCCTGCATTTGGATACTTGCACTTCCTCATCGAAGATTTCTAAGACTATAGAAGGCAATATAGTTTCTGTGCCCATGGCTTTTTTTCAGCATGACCTACCTTATTCACCTCCATCCCCCAAGCTGTTTCTGAAAAACTGTGCATTCTTGAGGTCTGAATGGCACATCAGTGCAGTTTCTGTCACTAGCAGAGACACGCATGGGCATGTTGCTTTCATGGACCTGATGACGGGTGAAAGGTTATGGAAAATCCTCTTTCCATCTCATCCCCCACATCCCAAATCATCAAAAAGAGGAAAATTGCATCTCATGTATGTCCCATGCGATCCTCTGATGCCCGAATCCCGTGCATGCAGGACTGTGGTGGGACCACCTGCTGCCCCAGCTAAGAACGCATGTTGTCTTTTAAATGAATTGCAGATTTCAGAATCAAGTAATGAGCTGGTAACATGAACCCAACAACAATATAGAGTAAAAACAGTGTAATTCACAAGCACAAACATAAATCAAATTATTCCACAGACAACTTAACATATAACAGATTCCATCATTTTTACTCCATGATGGAGAAGAATGCTACTGCTTCCTTTCCATTTGTTCATATATTGAAGGAAGGTCACTTCTGGAATTTTTATTCCCTGGCAGACACCTTTGATACAGTTCAAGTGCCCAGAAAAGTCTGTAGGAATTTCACAAACCCAAGTACGGCTGCTCAGTTTAACCTTTAGGATCAGGAGCTGCTTAACATTTGAGAGAGTCAGTGGATAAAATATTGCCAATGCAGTTGACCCTTAATCATGCAATGGCATTTATTGAGCATTTAGAGGAAATAGACCACTCTAGTAAAGCACTTGGGAGATTGCAGGGCAATTGAGTAGGTAGATATGATCCCTCCCCATAAGGAGCTTAATCAGTCAATCATATTTCTATTGAGAATTTACTGTGTGCATAGCACTGTACTAAGTACCTGGAAGAGGACAATACAACAGAGTAGGTAGTCATATTCCCTGCCCACAAAGAGCCCACAATCTAGAGGAGACAAACACTAATTTACATACATAAATTAGAGGTATGCACGTAAGTGCTGTGGGGTTGAGGGAGGGGTGAAGCAATGGTGCAAATCCAAGTATAAAAGTAATGCAGAAGGAAGTACAAGAAGAGGAAATGAGGGCCTAGTTAGGGAAGGTCTCTTGGAGGGAATGTGCCCTAAATAAGGCTATGAAGGTGAGGAGAGGAGAGGGATAGTCTGTTGAATATGAAGAGAGAGAGTGTTCCAGACTAGAAGCAGAATGTGAGCAAGACGGTAGTGGCAAGATAGATGAAATTGAGGTAGAGTGAGTAGGTTGGCATTAGGGGTGTGAAGTGCATGGGATGGGTTATAGTAGGAACTCAAGGAGGTAAGGTAGGAGAGAACAAGGTGATTTAGAGCTTTAAAGCCAATGGTGAGGAGTTTCTGGTTGATGCAGAGATGAATGGGCAACCAGTGGTGGTTCATGAGGAATAGGGAAACATGGACTGAACAGTTTTGTAGAAAATAATCCGGGCAGCAGAGTGAAGTGTGGACTGGAGTAGGGAGATTCAGAAGGCAGAGAGGTGAGCAAGGAGCCTGATGCAGAAGTCAAGGTAGGAAAGGATAAGAATTTTGCTTAGCATGGTAACAAACTGCTACCATGGATGGAGAGGAAGGGGTGATTTTAGCAAGGTTATGAAGGTTGAACCAACAGGATTTGGTGGCAGATTGACTATGTGGGTTAAGTGAGAAAGCTGAGTTGAGGATAACACCAAGCTTCCAGACTTTTGAGATACAGAGGATGGTGGTGCTGTGCACAGTGATGGGAAAGCCAGTCAGGGGACATAGTTTTGTTGGGAAGATAAAGAATTCTGGTTTGGACATGTTAAGTTTGAGGTGTCAGCAGGACATTCAAGTAGACATGTTCTGAAGGCAGGGAGAAATGTGAGACTGGAGAGAGATCGGGACTAGAGTTGTAGATTTTGGAGTCATCAGTGTAGTGATGGTAGTTGAAGCTATGGGAGCGATTGAGTTCTCCAAGGGAGGGGGTGTAGATGGAGAACAGAAGGAGACCCAGAACTGAGCCTTGAGGGACTCCCACAATAAGGGATTGGAAAGCAGAGGAGAAGCCCAGACCAAGATTGGGCAGCTGGAGAGATAGAAGGAGATCTAATACAATATCAGTGAAGTCAAGGTTGATTAATATTTCCAGGAGAAGGGGATGGTCAACGGTGTCAAAGGCAGCTGAAGGGTCAAGAAAGACTAGGATGGAGTAGAGGCCATTGGATTTGGCAAGAAGGAGATCCAACCAGTTAGGAAGCCAAAGGGCCAATGACTTTTTGATCCTTCCAGTCTAGAGACGATGGAGTCATTTTGAAGGTATGGTCATGTTGACTTAGAGGAAGCATTCTGCCATTGCTCAGTTAATGAAAGGAGCCAGACATGATGAAGAACAGCTTGGAGGTCCAGGTGTTTTGAAAGCTGTCTGCTGGCTGGACACAGTATTCCTAAGGCATCTATTATTATTTCTCAAAACTCAATTGAAAGTGGCTATTACATCAAAAAACTCTGGTATCTGCAGATATATACCAAATACAGAATGAAAGGGAATACAAAGTTAGAGCAAAATAATACGAGAGAGGGGAGACTACCAAGGTAGTGAAATTAACCATAGAAAACTGATTATCCAAGCTAATTTGGAATGAAACTAATATAGTAATAATAATTTTCGTGTTTGTTAAGCAGCATGGGGAAGCAGCATGGCTTAGTGGAAAGAGCACGGGCTTGGGAGTCAGAGGTTGTGGGTTCTAATTCTGCCTCCTCCAGTTATCAGCTGAGTGACTTTGGGCAAGTCACTTAACTTCTCTGTGCCTCAGTTCCCTCATCTGTAAAAAGTGGATTAACACTGTGAGCCCCACGTGGGACAACCTGATAACCTCATATCTACCCCATGTTTAGAACAGTGCTTGGCATATAGTAAGCACTTAACAAATACTATCATTATTGCTATTATTATTACTTACTCTGTGCCAAGCAGTGTTCTGAGTGTTGGGGTTGACTTCAAGATAATCAGGTCAGACATAGTTCATTGACTCTTAGTATCAGTGGGAGGGAGAACAGGTATTTAAACTCCATTTAGAGATTATGAAACTGAGGCACAGAGAAGTTAAGTGAATTGTCCAAGGTCACACAGCAAGCAGTTGGCGGGGTCAGTATTCAAATCGAAGTCCTCCGACTTTCAGGTCCATGTTCTTTCCATTAGGCCACGCTGCTTCCCTGAACTGGAAAAAGATAGAAAATCAAACAGAAGGCAGAGTTTTGCCACTACATTTGAATTATTGTCCTTACATGCCCGCACCTAGAATACTGCCTGCAATCTGGTCCCTGCATTTCAGAAGGCAGAATACCGTTGAAGAATGTTTGGGTAAAATCGGGCGAATGATGCTAAGTAATGACAGGCAGAAAAAAATTTAGAACTTTTTAGTCTGGAAAGATTAAACCTCATTGTGGGCAGGGGATGTGTGTGTTTATTTTCCCAAGCACTTAGTAGATTGCTCTGCACACAGTGCTCAATAAATATGATTAAATGAATTAATAAAGCTGAGGAGACATGATTGAAGTTTATGAAATCCTGGAAAATGAGGGCAGGGAAACCAGAATTATTGGGTGCCCCTCAATATCAGTGTGCAGGACATCCACTAAAGATTGAAGGTGCCAATTTCAAATCTACAGAAACACTTTTTCATGTAACAGAGGTCAAGTATTGGTAGCTGGTGTTCAGGCTGAAAATACCAACAGCTTCAAGAGGTGATAGGATGAGGGGATTACGATGGGGGAAGTTGGAGTGTAGAGGCAAAATGTCAGGATATCAGAGGCTCTCTCCCTAACTATTAGGACTCAATGTATAGGAGTGCATTTTGTTGTCACTGTCAGAATTGGAAGACTTGACTGGTTGGGCCATGGATCTGACTCAGGAGTGGCACTGATTGTTGTTCTCATAAAAAAATCAAGCTACAGAAAAAAAGAGGAGTTTGACCCTCAATGCATGTCCATTTATGTTCAATTGTGCAAACTGTTCTTTCCATTTATCCAGATTAGGCTTGTATTGGCTAACTGGTGAGTGTGCATAATGAGTTTTCTGGCACAGTGGGTTTGGGGGGTGGTTTTGGAGGAGGGGCTATAGTGAAAAGGGAATAATTTGGATAAAAGGAAATTTCAAATTTAGGGGATATTTTCTGGAAATATTAGGAGCCCAAGAAAAATGGTAGAACCGATGGTGTGTAAACTGGGTTGAAAATAATCTGAGAGGAATTACTCTAGCCGTTTTAGAGAGGGTTGGAGTGCCAGTGAATGAAATCAGTGCCATCATGGAACATGGTGGTGTTAAATAAGGTGATGTAGACCTACTTAAAAATTTTCAATATTTGGAGAAAATGAAATTAATAAATTTACATTAAGACAGTGAGCATTTAATTAAGCATGTTCTCCGTTTTGAAAATGTCACTATATAGAAAGGTCATCTTCTAAATATAAGGGATTAACATTAATTTTCAGAGTTTTTGCCATGGAAATATGTCATCCTCTTCAGTTTCATCGAGGTTCTATACATCATCTTCCATCTCATCCACCTCCTAGTTTTCTTCTCTCATTCAAATATTTGTCACCCGCATCTCCCTTGTCATTCATTCAATCGTATTTATGGAGTGCTTACTGTGTGCAGAGCACTGTATTAAGCACTTGGGGAAGTACAATACAGCAATAGAGACAATCCCTTCCCACAACGAGCTCATAGTGTCCCCTTCCCCTCATATACCCTCCTCTTCTCAGGCTCCTGTGTGGTTCAGTGGAAAGAGCACGGGCTTTGGAGTCAGAGCTCATGGGTTCAAATCCCAACACCACCACTTGTCTGCTGTGTGACTTTGGACAAGTCACTTCACTTCTCTGTGCCTCAGTTACCTCATCTGTAAAATGGGGATGAAGACTGTGAGCCCCCCGTGGGACAACCTGATCACCTTGTAACCTCCCCAGCGCTTAGAACAGTTCTTTGCACATAGTAAGTGCTCAGTAAATGCCCCCTCTCTCTTACTGCCCCCTTTGTCTCCTTTACCACAGTCCATCTGCTCTGCCTTTCTCCCCTCTCTTTTGCCCTCTTACCTGTGAATCTTCTGCCCTCTTCTCCTCTGTCATCTAGGCCTCCCTTCCCTTTGTTTCCTGGGGCCCATCCTCCCCTATCCTTTCCCGGGGCCTCCTGTGTCCGGGGATTTGCCATATCCAGGACAAAATGCTTCTAGGAAGTGCTAGGTTCAACAGCCTCTAAAACCAGGTGGCTTATGTCAGTCAGTAAGTCATTTGTATTTATTGAGCACTTACTGTGTGCATAGCACTGTACTAAGTGCTTGGGAGAGTACAATATAGCAGATATATTTCCTGCTCCCTGACCCAAAACTGTCTGGTCTTTTCCAGATCTTCCTCCTGCTTGGGTCCCCTTCCTCTTGCTTTCTCCAACTCTTGAATCCAGGTCTCTGCAGCTCCAGTGACCCTGACTTCTTTATATTATCATTTTCTCCCTCCACCCTGCCCCAGCTATGATGGTTGTATCTCTTCTGATGGACATATCTATTCTGTTCAGGAGAAGACGAAAGCCTCGCTATGGGGATTATTCATTGTTCTTTTGTCGTTCATCTGTTTTTTTAAAATTACCTATGAGGCAAAACTACCTACCAACCTGTAACCATGCTGAACATATGTCCGAGTGAAGGAAGAGATGCCAGTAAATTAGCTTGTTTCTTCACCTGTTGATGGGTGCTACTGCCAATTACCATTTAAATTACTTAAATCCTAAAACACATGTTCAGTTATTTCCTTAGCAGCCTTCTTCTGCCACTGAGTGGTGCTACTGTGACACAGACTGTTTTTTTAATGAAAACTATAAATCAAGTGCTAATTTTTCTCATTGTAATCCAGAGTTGATTTCAGTGGATTAGTTGATACCTCATTCAAAGCCTTTTCTTCTGTCACTTGAGATCAGAGAGATAGAAACAATTTTACATTGTGAATGTGGTTGTAGGTAAAGGTCAATGTCTTTTTCATCTTTAGTTATTTATGGTGATGATTTTTTCTTCCCTTTTAGCCATTCTTTCTTGAGGCGAAATTAGTCCTCTTGTGGATACTTCTAAAAGTTGTTTTACGTTGAATAAGGAAATAGGAGGCCACCTATATTCAGATCTATTTCTCAAGGAAGGATTCTGTGGCTAGAGTTTGGTTCTTTAGAGATCCTTTCCCTGACGGGATCTGTTGTAATCCTAGTGTTTATTAATAATAGCAATGATAATGCAACAATGAATCTAATATTCATGATATTTGTTAAGCACGTATTATGTTTCAAGCCCTTTTCAAGCACTGGTGTAGATACAAGTGAATCAGGCTGGACACTGACCCTATCCCGCATGGAGCTCACATTCTAAGAAAGTTGGAAAATAGGTATTTCATCCTCATTTTACAGTTGAAGAAACTGAGTTACAAAGTTAAGTGATTTGCCTAAGGTCACACAGCAGGCCGGGGCAGAGCCGGGATTGGAACCCAACTCTGACTCCCAGGTTTATAACTCTTTACCCTTGGCCAAATAGTCTCCAGGACATTTCTGCTGAGCAAATCAGTTATTTCTGCCACTGTGTGTGGGTATCGATATAGGTCTGTGTGACCCCGTGGAACTAAACTTGAGATTTTCTTGAGCAAAATTCAACCCTGCATGTCTGTAGTGATGATGGCATGTCCCATCAGGAACAGTGGATGGACTTAGTCCTGAGATTTCAAGATTGAGACCCTGTGCGATGGAATAGATTATAGTGTCAGTGGATGGCGCAGCCTCACCTGTGCTGTCTCATCCTTGCCAACCTTGTTTCTGCTGGGGCATAGAGTGTCAAGAGCAATTGAGGAAGCAGCACTGTTGTGAAATTTGTGTGTGAGCTTCTCCTACATTAGTCAGTTACGGGCAGGACCGGGACTAGAGCCCAGGTCTTTTAACTACAAGAAGTAGTACTTTTTCCACCAGACAAGCTGCGAGCCTGCAACCACAGTAAGATTCAAGGAAATAAGTGGCCAAAGTTTTATTTTCCCAGAATAGAGTCCTGGAAGAGGGAAGTTGGAAAGATGTTCATTTCATTCATTCAACAAGACTTTACTGCATGAGTTGTTGGGATGGATGACCAGATGTAAGAAGAATAAAGCAAATTATTGGAAATGTTAAGCTTTCATATGGTTTGTTTTTCAGAGCCAGCCAATAGACCAAGCTGCTATTTTTGCTCAACAAGTTCGACCATCTTCCCAGCTTCCCCAGTATCCAGGGTTGCAGCAAGCACAGGTAGTTTGCATTTTACCTTATATGTATTTGTCAATGCACTAGTGATTTGGGGGCTTAGATGGTCTAGGGTAAAGGTTTTCAACCAAGGGTAAACATATTCTGTGGGGTATATTAAAGCACTGTAGCGAGTTTAGTCAGAATGGCAGACAGTGGAGCTGTATAATGGAAACTATGGAGATGGGATTCAGCAAGGAGTTTGCAGAAGAAGATGAGAAGAAAATGCCTTTTTCAGTGCTGTGGTCTTTGAGTCTTGGTGGAGTTGTTTTCTCTTGACATCTGCTCTGACTATACTGCTGCTCTCTGTTTCCCAGGAGATCAACACTGGATTGTATTTCTGGGTATGTGTGAGAGTGAAGGGTGTGTGTGTGTGTGTAGGTTAATTCTGTTGTACTCTCCCAAGTGCTTAACATGGTACTCTGCACATAGTAAGCAGTCAATAAATACCCATTGGTAGGCTGGGGAGTTCTGGGTAGAGAGAAGCCCAGTTAGGGGAAGCAAACTTGAAAGGGAGGTGTGTGTACCTCAGTTGACTTGAAGAGGTTGAAAACCTTGGGGTACCACAAGACCTGCTTTCTTTATCCAGGTCAGTGTCTGGCTTGCTGAGTGAATGTGGGCCGTCTGTTTGACTTTTCTTATCTTTGGCTGTGTAAGTGTTGGCGAGGGTCAATAACTGATTTCTGGCCTCCTTAAGTAATTTGCCTACCTCCATGTTCTCTAGAGACCAGAGGGAGATAGATATTAAGACTTGAGAGAGATGCCCAGAAAAAATCAATAGAGATTTTGTTCAGTTCAGTTCATTTGATAGTTTTTCATTTTTCAATAGTTGGAGTTACACCAACATTATTTCCTTTGACTAAATCGGGCCTAAAGTGGTCACCAATGCACCATGCTGGGTGTTCTGAGGATGAGTGAATTTTAAATGTTGAAAATCTTTTGTGATTCTTGGATAAAAGCCTCAAAGTAGATGCAGAATATTGATGTTGGATGATAATGGTTATCAAAACACTCAGTCCTTCAAGAGTTGTTCCCCACAAAGCCTTTAAAAGCATTTAAAAGTTTCTTGGTTCACATGGGGTCTCAGTGTAGATGAAAGATAAATTTCCAGGATTGTGAGGGCGAAAAAGATCAACTGTCTTCACAGCAGGCATAGTCATGTGAGTTTTCTCACCATAAACCAATTTGGTCCAAATAGAGAGAGAGGGAATATTCATTTAGAATTAGGATTGGCAACTGGCATTTGAGAATTAAACCGATGTTTCCTGTGTGTCCGGCCAACCTAGTCCTGGAGGTAGGGACAACAATCACCGACAGGCTGCGTTTCTGTCTCGGCCTGTGTTCTGTAGTCCATGCCCCATGGATACACGATGTACAGCACTCAGATGCCCTTGCAGCCTCAGCAACAGCAACAGCAGCAGACTGGAAATGTGGTCCTCTCTCCTGGCTACAATCCCAGAGTGTATCCTCCCTCGCATTCCAGTCCCGCGCTGATGGAAAGGCTGAGGCAGATGCAGCAGCAGCCACCGAGCGGGTACATTCAGCAGCAGGCTGCGGCCTACCTCCAGCCTCTGACGGGCCCCCAGCGGTAAGGTTCTGACGGTTCCATTCTCCGCATTCAATTTCAGGAACTCTGTAGCACCGATTCCGACTCTGAAATGGAATTTAGAGTTAGGTCTGCTTAGCATCAGTCCTAAGACAATTTAGCAAAGTTCATTTTTTTATCCTATGTCACACAACTCGCTAGGCAGTAAGGAATTTACTCTTAGCCTACTGGAAAAGGGGAGAGGAGAGGCTAAGCTTGAGAAGCAGCGTGACTCAGTGGAAAGAGCCCAGGCTTGGGAATCAGAGGTTATGGGTTCGAATCCCAACTCTGCCACATGTCTGCTGTGTGACCTTGGGCAAGTCACTTAACTTCTCAGAGCCTCAGTTACCTCATCTATAAAATGGGGATTAAGACTGTGAGCCCCAGAGGGGACAACATGATACCTTGTAACCTCCCCAGCACTTAGAACAGTGCTTTGCACGTAGTAAGCGCTTAGCAAATACCATCATTATTATTATCATTATTATTACTCCAGTGCTTAGAACAGTGCTTTGCACATAGTAAGGGCTAATCAAATGCAATCATTATTATTATTATTATTACAGTCTTTTATAAGTCAATATTTGACAAATTGCAGTGTAGGACCTGACTACCTCTTGACAACATCAGTCATCAGAGTCAGGGTTGACCTAAACTGGCAAGTCAGTAAATCTGGCTTAGTCTATAATAGCGAGCACATCTGTAAGCAGGGGCATCTCCTTTTAGTCCAGTCAGCTGCACCAGATCAAAGGAGAAGCAGCTTTGCCTAGTGGTTAGAGCATGGACCTGGGAGTCAGAAGGACTTGGGTTCTAATCCCGGCCATGCCACTTGTCTGGTGTGTGACCTTGGGTAAGTCACTTTACTTCCTCTGTGCCTTGGTTACCTCATCTGTAAAGTGGAGATTAAGTTTGTGAGCTCGATGTGGGACAAGGACTGTGTCCAACTGAATTTGCTTGTATCCCCCCGCCCCTGCCTGCCAGCACTTAGTACAGTGCCTGGTACATAGCATTTACCAAAGACCACTGTTGTTATTATTATTATTATTACCAGGGACATCTGGGGCTCCAATTTGCTCCCTCTGGAACAAGGGATAATTGTGATGCCACTCCACCAGGCTCAGTTTGCAGAAAGATATAATTGAATAAGAATATTTCACTTTCTTTTCCACTGATTCATAAAAACACAAGTAGATCCACCGTGTTCCCCTGTTCTAGTTCCCTCAATAAATGTCTTTGAGGTGACTCTGTCATTTTTTTATTTTTCCACATGGAATTTCATGGCATTTTACCTATGCAGTTTTTTGGGTTGTTTTTATGATATTTGTTAAGCTCTTACTATGTGTCAAGCCAAGTTCTGAGTGCTGGGGTAGGTATACTGAATTAGGTTGGATTCAATCTCTGTCCTACATGGGGCTCACAGAAGGGAGAACAGGAGAACTGAGGCACAGAGAAGTTCAGTGACTTGCCCAAAGTCAAGCATTTGGCAGTCCTGGGAGTATAGCCCATGTCCTCTGACTCCCAGGCTTGTGCTCTTTCCACTTAGCCATGCTGCTTCACCCAGTTGCAATGTGTTTCCCACCGAGGGGGTTCAGAGATACGAATGCTCCAATCGCAACCCAAAAATGGTCTGTCCTGAAAACTGATCAATCAACTATGAAATGTCTTTCTGTTTTTCAGACTGACCCACCAGCCTTTGCAGCAAAGCCCTCTAGTTGGAGGGGGACTTGATGCTGTGCTGACAACAGCGACAACCACATCGCATCCAAACCTAAACTCAGTGCCACTGCCTCAAGACCAGATGAGACAGAGACAGCAGCAAATTCGGCAGCAAAGGCTCCTTCAGGTGTGTGTGTCAGGTTGGAGGGGGCCAGTCCTGTTGGAAATGGGGTTTTCATCGGAAGCGTGTGGTTGGTTGCCACTTTTGGCTTATTGATTCATATTAGTATCTGTCTCCCCCTCTAGACTGTAAGTGCATTATGGGCAGGGAACTAGTCTGGTAATTATTTTGTATTGTACTCTCCCAAGTGTGGCCTGATGGATAGAATATGGGCCTGGGAGTCAGATGGACCTGAGGTCTAATGCGGCTCTGCCACACGTCTGCTGTGTGACTTTGGGCAAATCACTTCACTTCTCTGTGCTTCAGTTACCTCATCTATAAAATAGGAATTAAGATTGTGAGCCCCATGTGGGACAGTGTCTGTTCAAACTAATTTGCTTGTTTGCACCCCAGTGCTTACTCTAGTGCTTGGCACATAGTAACTGCTAAACAAATACCAATATTATTATTATTATTATTATTATTATTATTATTATTATTATTATTATTATTATTATTATTAGTGTTCTGCATATAGTAAGTGCTTAGCAAATACCATTGATTGATTGATTGACTGATTTCAGTACCCAGAGAAGAGGGTGCCAGTCAAAGCTCTCCATCATCTTGCCCTACCTCACTTATTTGCTCTCTTCACTAGTTCTTCCCCTACCTGTTGTCTTCATTCAAATACTTTGTTCATTCATTCATTCATTCAGTCATATTTGTTGAGTGCTTACCAAGTGCAAAGCACTGAACTAAGCTCTTGGGAGAGTACAATACAACAATAAAGAGACATATTCCCTGCCCACAACAAGATTATAGTCTATAGGGGGGAACAGTGTCTTGCACAGAGTAAGCACTTAGCAAATACCATTGATTGATTGATTGATTCATTGATTCATTCATTGATTTATTCCTCCCAAGCCAACCTTCTAGCTGTACCTCATTATTCTCCTCACTCTGTCCCCTTGCTCACAGTGTTTCCTTGGCTTGGAATGCCTTCCCTCTCTCCCCACATCAAACTGACTACAGTTCTCCCCACATTCAAGTCCCTCCTTAAATCCCACCTCCTCCAACTAGTTTTCCACTATTAATTTTCCAGCACCCTGAGCCATATCAATCCTTCAACCAACTCTAACTGTTGTGAATTTATATGCACCCTTCTTCACATTCATGAATAATTGTCTACCCGTTTGATTTATTTTGACCATTTTAGTTATAAATATGTTTATGTTTGCCCCCCTCGGTGGCATATAAACTCCAGGAAACATATCTCACCTTTATTCTGTACTTCCCAAACACCTAGTACAGGGAAGTAGATATCAGGCCGTCCTTGCCCACCTCAAGTTCATCTTCGCCTCTGCCCTCTCCTCTGCCTGGCAACATTATTCCTCCATCATTATTGACTCCCATGCCCATTGCCCTCCTCAGTTATTTCAGGTGTTTAACTCCCTCCTCAAACCCTCTGTCCCCCAGCCTTCCTCATCTCTTGCCCCTAATGACCTGGCCACATCCTTTATGGAGAAAAATGAAACCATAGGTGTTATCCCCCTAAAAGCTCCCTTGCTCCTCTCCAGTTCCTCCCTCTTTCTGCTCTTTCTTCAATTCTCCCATCTTTTCCAGCAAGAGGAAATTTCCTACCTCCCCTCAAATTCCAACCCTTTCACCTGTGCCTCTGTCCTCATCTCTTCACACCTTATCAAAATGCTTCTCCCTCTCTCTTCTTCCCTCCCTGATCTCCATCTTCAACTGTTCATTCTCCAGTAGCTTCTTCAGCTTGGTTTGGTGGAGCAGCATGGCTTAGTGGAAAGATCATGGGCTTGGGAGTCAGAGGATGTGGGTTCTAATTCCGGCTCTGCTACTTGTCAGCTGTGTGACCTTGGGCAAGCCACTTACTTTCTCTTTGCCTCAGTTACCTCATCTGTAAAATGGAGATTAAGACTATGAGCCCCATGTGGGACAACCTGATTACCTTGTATCTACCCAAGCACATAGAACAGTGCTTAGGACAGTGCTTGGCACATAGTAAGCGCTTAACAAACACCATAATTATCATTATTATTCTCCACTGCATTTAACCATGCTCATGTGTCCCCAATGTAAAAAAACATCTTCCTAGATCCCAACTCTCCTTCTAAACTGTAAGCACGTTGTGGGCTGAAAATATCTCTGTTTATCATTGCACTGTACTCTCCCAAGCACTTAGTACAATGCTCTGCATACAGTAGGTGCTCAGTAAATATGACTTACTAACCAATTATTGCCCCATATTCCTCCTACCATTCCCCTCCGAATTCTCTGAGCAAGTTGTCTACATCTGCTCCACTTCCTCTCTTCCAATTCTCTCCTTGCCTCCCTCCAATCTGGCTTCTGCCCACTTCACTTCACCAAAGCTGCCCTCTGAAAAGTCACAAATGAACTCCTTCTTGTCAAATCCTATGACCTCTACACCACCCTAAGCCTCCTTGTCCTCACAGCTGCCTTCGACACTGTTGACCATCACCTTCTCCTGGAAACATTACCCAAAATTGATGTCGCTAGTACTGTTCTCTCCTGGTTTCTCCTCCTATCTCTCTGGCTTCTCACTCTCAGTCTCTTTCATGGGCTTCTTCTCTGCTTCCCACCCCCTACTGAAGGAGTCTCTCAAGGCTCAGCCCTGGGTCTCCTAATCGCCATGTACACCCACTCCCTTGGAGAACTCATTAGCTCCCATGGCTTCAACTACTATCTCTATGCGGATGATTCCCAAATCTACATCTCCAGCCTTGATCTCTCTCCTTCTCTAAACTCTCATATTTCCTCCTGCCTTCTGGACACATCTCCTTGGCTATCCCACTGACATCTCAAACATATTGCTACGCAAACTCTGTCCTGCCCCTGACTTTCCCATCACTGTTATGTTGCCAACTTGTACTTCCCAAGTGCTTAGTACAGTGCTCTGCACACAGTAAGCACTCAATAAATACAGTTGAATGAATGAATTAATGTAGAAAACACTACCATCTTTTCCGTCTCATAGGCCCATAACCTTGGCATTATCCTCAACTAATCCATCTCTTTCAACCCACATATTCAATCTGTCACCAAATCCTGTTGGTTCAACCTTAGCAACATCACTAACATATGTCCTTTCCTCTCAATCCAGACTGCTCCCACTTCATTTCAACCATCTGTCATATCCTGCCTTGATTACTTCATCAGTCTCCTTGCTGACCTCCATGCCTCCTGCCTCTCCATTCTACACTCTGCTGCCTGGATCATTTTTCTACTAAATTGTTCAATACATGCTTCCCCACTCCTCAAGAGCCTCCAGTGGTTGCCCATCCACCTAACCATCAAGCAGAATCTCCTTGCTCTCAGCTCTAAAGTATTCACCTTGCCCCCTCCTACCTTACTTACCTGACTTTATGCTGAAGCCCAGCCCGCACACATCACCCTTCTAATGCCAACCTACTCATTGTACCTTGATCTCATATATCTTGCCAATCACCCCTTGCCCACATCCAGCATCTGTCCTGGCACTCCCTCCCAGTTCATATATGACAGACGATCACTCTCGCAACTTTCAAAGCCTTATTAAAAGCATATCTCTTTCGAGAGGCCTTCCCTGACTGTGACCTCATTTCCTCTTCTCCCACTCCCTTCTGTATCACCTTTGCACTTCAATTTATACCCTTTATTTACCATCCCTTCAGTCCCACAACACTTATATACAAATCTGTAATTTACTTATTTACATTAATGTCTGTCTCCCCCTCTAGACTGTAAGCTTACTGTGGGCAGGGAACGTGTTTATCAACTCTGTTTTATTGTACTCTCCCAAGCACTTAGTACAGTGCTCCGCACACAGTAAGTACTTAATAAATACAATTGATTGATTGTACAACACTCAAAAAATACCACTGAATGGGTTTCACTATGAAAGATGAGACCACAGTCTGTCTTCATGTGTCCTTCACTGAGCCCACTGTTGGGTAGGGACTGTCTCTATATGTTGCCAGTTTGTACTTCCCAAGCTCTTAGTACAGTGCTCTGCACACAGTAAGCGCTCAATAAATACGATTGATGATGATGTTGATGATGGTAGGGAGGATCGGGCCTTGTGTCATTCAACCGCAAGATAATTATGTGTCTCCACCCCAGGGCACCTTTCTGGGAGATAATAGCAGAGTTTTCTGTAGTTTTTTCAAAATCTTACCCCTGTCAAAGACAGGAGGGGATTTTTATCTTCATCTGAAGATGAAGCAGAGATAGGTTAAATGACTTGCCCATGGTCACCAGCAGGCCAGTGGAAGAGCTAAATAGGACTAGAACCCAGGTCTCCTGACTCTAGGGCCCATGTTCTTTCCCAATAGACTAATGATGGCATTTATTAAGCACTTACTATGTGCAAAACACTGTTCTAAGCACTGGGGAGGTTACAAGGTGATCAGGTTGTCCCACAGGGGGCTCACAGTTTTAGTCCCCATTTTACAGATGAGGTAACTGAGGCACAGAGAAGTTAGGTGACTTGCCCAAAGCCACACAGCTGGCAATTGGCAGAGCCTGGATTTGAACCTATGACCTCTGACTCCAAAGCCCGTGCTCTTTCCACTGAGCCACGCTGCATCCCTAGACTATATTATGAACTCCTTAAAGTCTGGGAATGTGTCTTGTAACTCTCTGGTAGTGGAAGTAATATTTATTAAGTACCTGTTGTGAGCAAAATCCTGCTGTAAGTACTGGGAAAGAAGTACATGGTTGAGATTGTGGGCCCCTGAAAGGACAGGAATTGTGTCTAATGCCAGCCTATATATACTCTCCCAATGTTTAGTGCAGTGCTATGCACATAGTAAGCATTTAATAAATACTATTAATGCTACTTTGATGTAGTCCCTATGGTACTGTCCCAACTGCATAGTTCAATGCCCTACCTGTAGTAGATGCTCAGTAAATGCTACCAAACCATTGATAGGCCTGCTGCCTATGGTCTTTGGCAGGCTGACTGGTGCCTTCTCTAATGTAGTGGAGAAGCAGCATGGTCTAATGGATAGAGCATGGCCTGGGAGTCAGGAGGCCATGGGTTCTAATCCCTCCTCAGCCACTTGTCTACTGTGTGACCTTGGGCAAATCACTTAACTTCTCTGTGCCTCACTTACCTCACCTGTAAAATGGGATTAAGACTGTGAGCCTTGTGTAGGACAGGGATTGTGTTCAACACAATTATCTTGTATCTACCCTCAGCCCTTAAAACGGTGCCTGGCACAGAGTAAGCACTTAACAAATACCATAATTATTCTTAATCTCCCATTTTTGTAGTGTGATTGGGTGTCTGTACCTGATTTTGGTAATCTGCTTCCCTTTATGTAAGAAAAATTTCCAAGGTGTACTACTTTCCTACAGCAATGGACAGCAGGAATTTTCATATTCTTGCTCAGACGTAATAGTGAGAAAAGTTGTTTGATGTCAGTTGTATAAATTCATTTGCAACCAGGCCCATTACCAAAGTTGCTTTTGGAAAGTGTTTCGGGGAAATGGCCTGTGAAATGGAACGAGAGTCGTTAGCCAAGCCGTCCCTGCTAACAGCGCAACCCAGTGTGAGCAAAATGTGAAAAACCACAGAGGAGAGGAGCAGTGGGGCGAATTGGAAATAGCCTGAGGCTAGGACTCAGGGGATTTGGGCTCTAATCCTGCCAGTTGCCTGCTCGGTGACTATGGGCAAACTATTTCACCTCTCGGTGACTCAAGTTCCTCATCTGTAAAACATGGATATGATACCTATACTCCCTCCCTCTTAGACTGTGAGCTGCATGGGCGACAGGGACTGTACAATCAGCTTATCTTGTATGTGCTTAGTACAGGACTTGGTACATAGTAAGCAGCATGGCCTAGTGGATAGAGCTGGGACCTGAGAGTCAGAAGGACCTGTATTGTAGTACTGGCTCTGCCACTTGTCTGCCATGTGACCTTGGGCAAGTCACTTCACCTCTCTGGGCCTCAGTTACCTCAGCTGCAAAATAAGGGTTATGCAAGCGCTTAGTACAATGCTCTGCACACAGTAAGTGCTCAATAAATACAATTGAATGAATGAATGAATAAATGAATGAATGAATGACTGTGAGCCCCACGTGGGACATGGACTGTGTCCAACCTGATTACCTTGTACCAACCCCAGTGCTTAGAATAGTACCTGGCACATAGTAAGCACTTAACAAAAACCATTACAATAAACACTGCAATTATTAGAAGGTGAAAAAAAACCCTTCCTTCCTATCACAGTATGGCCAGTGAGCAGTTCATTGGAGACAGAGATGTTGAAGGAGAACACAATGGTGCCTGATTACTTCACCTGTTGAAAATGAACAACCATCCGTGGGTGGCAGTGACTGAATTTGTTATTTTAAGTTGCAGCAGCCCCAGCCCCAGCCAGCCCAGCCGCCGTCCCAGCCTCCGCAGCCCCAGGCTTCTCAGCCCCACCCGCAGCCTCCACCACCACAGCAGCAGCAGAGCCAGCAGACTCTCGGGCTTCAAGTGATGCAGACCCAGCAGCCTTTGGTAAGCAGGCCGTTGGCAAGGCTGAGTGCAGACTGTGCTTTGATGCTCACAGAAGTGAAGTTTCGTCTCACAAGCCTAAAGCCTCCCTTCTACTATTTCGTTCTGGTGATGAAGGAATGAAAGTAGCACTGTCCTCTCATCCCCAGAGGGTGGGAGGGGGGAGGGCAGGGGATTTTGGATGGACAATATGAAGAAGCCTTCTGCCTCCACTGCAACAGGTGTGGCCAGCATTAACCTGCAAAGCACATAGCTATTTGTAACTTGGGCCCCCATTCCTTCATAGTGACAGCCACCTCCGCATCAAACTGATACTCCTCAACATTGGCTTTAAAGCATTCAATCACCTTGCCCTCACCTAACTCACCTCACTACTCTCCTGCTACAACCCAGCCCACACTTTTCACTCTTCTAATGCTAACCTTCTCATTGTACCTCGAGCTCATCTATCTCACTGCCAACCCTCGCCCACATCCTGCCTCTGGCCCAGAACACCCTCCTGCCTCATATCTGACATTTACTCTCCCCTTCTTTAAAGTCAAGGCACATCTCCTCCAAAAGGCCTTCCTTGACTAAACCCTCCTTTCCTCTTCTCTACTCCCTTCTGTGTCACCCTGACTTGCTGCCTTTATTCACCCCCCCTTCCCAGCCCCACATCACTTATGTTCATAGCTGTAATTTTTTTATTAATCTTAAAGTCTGTCTTCCCCTTTCTACTGTAAGCTCGTTGTGGGCAGAGAATTTGTCTCTACTGTTATAGTGTAATCTCTCAAATGCTTAGTACAGTGCTCTGCAATGCTTAGTACGGGGCTCTGCACACAGTAAGCTCTCCATATATATGATTGACTGACTGACTGACTGACTGACTATCACCTCTTTCCATCAGCATGACTGCTCAAAAGTGCAGGAGGTACATTGTCTCTCCCTCTCAGCCACTCTGCCCAGGAACCCTGTTGGATGGGGTGAATTTTTGATGATATTACCTTTCACTCTGTCCTTGCTCTGTCAATCGAAACCAGCTCATTTCCAAGTCACACTATGTACGCAGTATTTAAGTTACTTTTGTCAATTTTGTTGTAATTGTAAATTTACTGATGGGAGGTCATCCTAATGATTTGACCTCCGGTGTGAAGATGACGATGCTAAAGGAAAGACTACATCCGTGATTGTGCCCATCAGTGAGAGAACATCTCTGAATTACTTACCACTTTGTCCAAGAAAATCTAGTAGTGCATGTCTTCTGATCTGGTGCATTTTGGGGATCTGGATGGGGCATAGGATGTCAAAAACCATGGCCTAGTGAAAAACAGCACAGGCCTGGGAGTCAGAGGAACTGCATTGTAATCCTGGCTTGGCTACTTGACTGCTGTGTGACCATGGATAATTTATTTAACTTGTCTGTGCCTTATTTTCCTCATCTCTAAAATAGGGACTAAATCCTACTCCCTTTACTTATACTGTTAGCCCCGTGGGGAACAGGGCCCATGTCCAGTATCTACCTCAGTGCTTGGTACTATGCTTCACACATAGTAAGTGCTTAATAAATATTATAATTACAATTATAAGATTGTTCCTAAGAATAGTGAGAGAGAGAAAGGACACGGGACCCAGGAGCAATGGGGAGTGATGTAAGGGTAATTTGCCTTAATGTTAGGATTCTATCTTTATGTTGGTACTAATTCTAGAACGGAATGTAGATACTTGCCTATAATTCTATGGGAAAATATATCTTACAGTGTGAATGTCACAATATATCCACATTTTCAAGGTACTTATTACCAACGTATCCTGGAAGTTGCCATTTTCTCATGAAGGCCTGTATGTGTTCCTATTACCTATAAATCTTTTTTGTCTGTCTCTCCCAGTAGATTGTCAGCTGCTTGAGGGCATAGAATATGTGTTTTGCTTGAAACAGCATTGCCTAGTGGATAGAACATGAGCTGGGAGTCAGAAGGACCTGGGTTCCAGTTCCGACTGCCACTTGTCTGCTGTGTGACTTTGGGCAAGTTGATTCACTTCTCTGTGCCTCAGTGTCCTCATCTGTAAAATGGAGATCGAGACTGGGAGTCCCATGTGGGACAGGGACTGTGTCCAACCTGATTAGCTTGTATCTACTCCAGTGCTTAAAACGGTGATTGACACATAGTAAGTACATAGTAAATACCATCATTATTCTCTTCCCTGAGGCTCAGCTTCCTCATCTGAAAAATGGGGATAAGATAGACCAAGTGTCAGGTAAGACAGATACTATGTCAGATAATAATAATGGTATTTGTTAAGCGCTCATTATTTGCAAAGCACTGTTCTAAGTGTTGAGGGGGGATACAAGGTGATCAGGTTATCCCACGTGGAGCTCAGAGTCTTAATCCCCATTTGACAGATGAGGTAACTGAGTCAGAGAGTAGTTAAGTGACTTGCCCAAAGTCACACAGCTGACAAGGGGCGAAGCCAGGATTAGAACCCATGACCTCTGACTCCCAAGCCCAGGCTCTTTCCACTGAGCCACGTTGCTTCTCTGATCTCACCATGGTCGGATCTCCCCATTTAGCACATAGTAAGTGCTTAATAAATAAGTCCTGGGGCCTCCTTTACCCCCTTGGAGATGAAACCTCTTAGTGACATTATAATTTTTTCAAAGATGAATAAATTATGATTTGGAGAGCTAGACTCTTCTAATTTCATTTTTAGGATGTTAATGCTATGATTTCCCCAGGAGTTGGGGGAGGGGTTCAATTAGGAAAAAAAGATGTGAAGGTGTTCTGATTGTACTTAATGAAACATGTTTTTCCCCAAAAAAGGTAATTTTAGTGTCTGAGGGGCAGTGATCTCCACTCATCACCCCAGCAGCTGCAAAACATGGGAAGGGGTGTGGCTTCCCACAGGTTTTAGAAAAGTTAAAGTTTGCTTCTCCAGGGTTTCCTCCCTCGAACCAAGAACCAAGTGCATTAACCCCCCCACTCCCCGCAAAATGCAGGAAGCTGTCTTTTTCTTTCCCTTCCCCTCCCCATTCTCCTCCTTCTTTCTCCTCCTCCTCCTCTTCCTCCCTTCTCTTCTTCCCTGTCTGCCACTGCTATACCAGTTCACTGTTTTGCCTATGATGATGGGTAACAATGGAAAGAATAACACTGGGATTGGCAATCCTAACGTTAGTAGAGGAATAAGCAGAATGTCCTTGGATCTGGCTGGAAGCACATGCGATAGGTATATGAGATTTCAAAGAAATTTAGAATGTTCCTAGGGGAAAAATATGTATTTTCACCCTGCAGTTATTTTATGTGTATTGCATTTCTGTCTGGAAAATGTTACTATGATTTGTCATCAGCACTTATTTCTGAGTTATAAATGCTCTTTTTCATATGATTCATTTTATAGTATGTTTTTGGACTTGTATGTATTTTATTTTAAATATATTTCCTAGTATATCCACTGTAATTATTCGAGGAAAAAAAAAATCTGCACCTGACTGGAGATGTCCAGCTTGAAGAATTTTCCCTTTCTGGGAGTACAGAAATCAACAATGATTTACTTCCCTGGGATGATGGCTGGATTACATTCTTTGGAGCCTTTTCTGATCCTGCCTCCCTCCTGTGCTGTATAGTCCATGGAGGATCCTTATGGAAATCGAGAACTCTTACCAATCCAGGAACTTTCCAGTGATAGTCATTCTTATAGCTCTTTGTGGGCAGGGAATGTGTCTGTTTACTGTTATATTGTACTCTCCCAAGCGTTTAGTAGAGTGCTCTGCACATGGTAAGCACTCAATAAATATATCGACTGACTGACTGGAAAGATTTTGTGAATTAGTTATTTTACCTTTCTCCATTAGGACTTGAAATATAAGCAAGGACAACTTTCTGAAACAAAATGAAGAGACTTCTTGTGAAGTGTGCTCTCCCAGAGATGTCATTGGATTGTTTAAAAAATACAAAAAAAAATCACAAGAACTTCAAGCATCCTAGAATCCCAAGTCTGGGTTCTGGAATGGGGTCCCTGTCAGCCAAATACTATGAACCACAAAACCAGTCAGTCCATTGGTGCTATTTATTGAGTGCAGAGCACTGTACTAAGCACTTGGGAGAGTACAATATAATAATAAAACAGATGCATTCCCTGCTCATTCCCTTACATGTACAGGAAGCAATTAGAAGATGTGTAAAGCAATGGATTTTTTTCCTTCTTCTGGAGAGATAGAAAACGCAGAGAGAGGCTGGCCTGTGTCTGTCCTGAACCCTTGCCACTGGAAATAGACAAGATGAATTTTTCTGGGCCCACAGAACAACCTTCTTGTACGCTAGCCCACTGGGCTAGGACTCCCTGCTTCCTTAATGCTTTCCTATCTACTACCAGAATTGGGGACTGCAGAAGAACTAAGACCCATTTTGGTCCCCTGAAACCTATATATACTCTTTATCAGTGTTTGATACAGTGCTCTGTACACAAAAAGCAATTAATAAATACTATTAGTACTAAGTGGCAGACTGAATGCCTCAGAGCTGCCCAAGCACTTAGTACAGTGCTTTGCACCCAGTGAATGCTCAATAAATATGATTGAACAAATTCAGTAGTAGAACTTGAGGACTTTAGAACTTTTCCTCAAAAGTTCAGAAATGTGGAGTTATATTTTTAAATGCATTGGGTCCAAATTCTGGCATTTTCTGCCGTGTTGTGAAACACAAAGCACTGTTTCTTGACCAGGAGAGTGGAATGATGAAAGGTACCAAGCCAAGAAAAACTGAAAAAAAATGTTTGGTACGAAGGTTTCAATTTTTGTGGTCAGAATGACTTTCTGCTAGCAGATGTTCTGTTTTTATAGAAATAGCTACCCAAGATTATGAGTCCATATTACAGTCCTCTAGCCATAATTGTGCACATACCTTGTGTCTGTTTCTCTGGGCCTAAATCATTTGGAAAATCTATGCAGATTAAATCTTACCTGAGGAGGTTTCTATGGAGATGGATGTGAAGTTTAGTATGCATCGTAATGTGAACTTCAATTTCCTTAGCTTCTAACTTGCCCCAGAGCCAACCACAGTTCTCCCCACAAACCTCAATCCAGCCACAAGTTCAGATTACTTAACAACATAAGCAGTGTCATTACTGGGTCAGACCAGTGGTTCATTGCTCTGACTTGCTTACTTTATTCACCTCCCACAGCACCATAATGTTTTAATTTGTATTATTGTCTGTCTCCCCTTCTAGACTGTTAGTTCGCTGTGGGCAGGGAATGCGTTTGTTATATTGTTATATTGTATTCTCCCAAGCACTCATTATGATGATGATGATGATTACGGTGTTTGTTAAGCACTTACTATGTGCCAAGCGGTGTTCTAAGCATCTGTAGAGGAATTATCTGTCTGTAGAGGAATTTTCTCCTGCGGTAGGAAGAAAATGGGCAACCGAGGAAGTGTACGTTTTCCCCTTCTAGACTGTGAGCCCACTGTTGGGTAGGGACTGTCTCTATGTGTTGCCGACTTTACTTCCCAAGCGCTTAGTACAGTGGTCTGCACACAGTAAGCGCTCAATAAATATGATTGATTGATTGGGGTAGATACAAGGTAATCGGGTTGGACACAATCCCTGTCCCATACGGGGCTTATAACCTCAATCCCCATTTTCCAGATGAGGTAACTGAGGTTCAGAGAAGTTAAGAGCCTTGCCCAAGGTCACACAGCAGACAAGTGGCAGAACCAGGAATAGAACCCATGACCTCTGACTCCCAAGGCCCAGCTCTTGCCACTAGACAGTGCTCTGCATACAGTAAGCACTTAATGAATTTGATTGATTGATTGATCCAACTCAGCATTGTGTTCGACAAGATGCTGAGTGAAACCATGTGAAAGCTGCCTTTCTGTACATCCATCCTTATGGTTTTGGATGGATCATCCCCCTTTGCCTGCCACATCGTTAACTTTCCTTCTAGTAATAATAATAATAACGATGGCATTTATTAAGCGCTTACTATGTGCAGAGCACTGTTCTAAGCACTGGGGAGGTTACAAGGAGATCAGGTTGTCCCACGACAGGCTCACAGTCTTCATCCCCATTTTACAAATGAGGTAACTGAGGCACAGAGAAGTGAAGTGACTTGCCCAAAGTCACACAGCAGACAATTGGTGAAGCCGGGATTTGAACTCATGACCTCTGACTCCAAAGCCCAGGCTCTTTCCACTGAGCACTGTGGAATCCTCATCTTATAATTTATACAATCCTTTCTGGAACCTACTGATATTTCCAGCCTGCGCTCATTTCTATGATAACAAATTCCACATGTTTACCTTCCCCTGTGTGAAAGTGTTTCCTTTAGCCCAACAAAACTTTGTTTTCCCTCTTTGTCTATCCCAGTAGGTGTGATCAGACAGTGATTTGGTCAGAGCAGGGTGAGGGGTTGAGGGGAGGAGGGCCTCTCTGGTGGATTCCAGTTCTGTCCTTTGTCAACCAAAAGCAGCAAGTGAATATGGGTCCAGTTTTTCCAACAAATGATACCTTCTGGCCTTCGTTTCTCTTGATTTATCTCTTGGAAAAAAAGTGAACCTTCCAACCAAACCTCATCTCTCTATTGAGACTGGCTTGTGGTAGAAAGTGTTTGCTTCATTGAAATCAACTCAGTTATGTCACTTCTCTCCCTTGTCACATATTTTAAGAGATTATTTCTAAACTTCCTTTAGTGAATGAACAGAGTGTCAATCAAACAATCCATGGTATTTATTGAGCACTTACCATGGGTGGAGCACTGTACTAAGCACTAAGGAGAGTACAGTTCAATAGAGTTGTTTAACAAATGTCCTGTCTAAAGGAGATGCTAACTTCTGATGGTGCATCTCATGAAATCTCTCGCTACATCCCTTCTCCCCTCCTTAACTTCCATCTTCAACCACTCACTCTCCACTGGTTCCTTCCTCTCTGCCTTCAAACATGCCCATGTCTCTCCCATCCTAGAAAAACCCTCTCTTGACCCCACCTCACCTTCTAGTTATCGTCCCATATCCCTCCTACCATTCCTTTCCAAACTCCTTGGACGAGTTGTGTACACTCGCTGCCTAGAATTCCTCAACAACAACTCTCTCCTCGACCCCCTCCAGTCTGGCTTCCGTCCCCTACATTCCACGGAAACTGCCCTCTCAAAGGTCACCAATGACCTCCTGCTTGCCAAATCCAACGGCTCCTACTCTGTCCTAATCCTCCTCGACCTCTCAGCTGCCTTTGACACTGTGGACCACCCCCTTCTTCTCAACACACTATCTGACCTTGGCTTCACAGACTCCGTCCTCTCCTGGTTCTCCTCTTACCTCGCCGGTCATTCTTTCTCAGTCTCTTTTGCAGGCTCCTCCTCCCCCTCCCATTCTCTCACTGTGGGGGTTCCCCAAGGTTCAGTGCTTGGTCCCCTTCTGTTCTCGATCTACACACACTCCCTTGGTGTCCTCATTCGCTCCCACGGCTTCAACTATCATCCCTACGCTGATGACACCCAGATCTACATCTCTGCCCCTGCTCTCTCCCCCTCTGTCCAGGCTCGCATCTCCTCCTGCCTTCAGGACATCTCCATCTGGATGTCTGCCCGCCACCTAAAGCTCAACATGTCGAAGACTGAACTCCTTGTCTTCCCTCCCAAACCTTGCCCTCTCCCTGACTTTCCCATCTCTGTTGATGGCACTACCATCCTTCCCATCTCACAAGCCCGCAACCTTGGTGTCATCCTCGACTCCGCTCTCTCATTCACCCCTCACATCCAAGCCGTCACCAAAACCTGCCGGTCTCAGCTCCACAACATTGCCAAGATCCGCCCTTTCCTCTCCATCCCAACCGCTACCCTGCTCATTCAAGCTCTCATCCTATCCCGTCTGGACTACTGCATCAGCCTTCTCTCTGATCTCCCATCCTCGTGTCTCTCTCCACGTCAATCCATACTTCATGCTGCTGCCCGGATTATCTTTGTCCAGAAACGCTCTGGGCATATCACTCCCCTCCTCAAAAATCTCCAGTGGCTACCAATCAATCTGCGCATCAGGCAGAAACTCCTCACCCTGAGCTTCAAGGCTCTCCATCACCTCGCCCCCTCCTACCTCACCTCCCTTCTCTCCTTCTACAGCCCAGTCCGCACCCTCCGCTCCTCCACCGCTGATCTCCTCACCGTACCTCGCTCTCGCCTGTCCCGCCATCGACCCCCGGCCCACGTCATCCCCCGGGCCTGGAATGCCCTCCCTCTGCCTATCCGCCAAGCTAGCTCTCTTCCTCCCTTCAAGGCCCTGCTGAGAGCTCACCTCTTCCAGGAGGCCTTCCCAGACTGAGCCCCTTCCTTCCTCTCCCCCTCTCCATCCCCCCCATTTTACCTCCTTCCCTTCCCCACAGCACCTGTATATATGTATATATGTTTGTACATATTTTTTACTCTATTTATTTATTTATTTATTTTATTTGTACATATCTATTCTATTTATTTTATTTTGTTAGTATGTTTGGTTTTGCTCTCTGTCTCCCCCTTTTAGACTGTGAGCCCACTGTTGGGTAGGGACTGTCTCTATATGTTGCCAATTTGTACTTCCCAAGCGCTTAGTACAGTGCTCTGCACATAGTAAGCGCTCAATAAATACGATTGATGTTGATGATATTCTATGTACTGTTTCAAATACTTAATCATAATGTATTTTGTTTGTAGAATCAAAAGACAGTCTGCCCATACACTTCCTTCTTCATTTTAGAATGACTTTATCACCTCACCACTTAACCCAAATTGTACAATGACCAATTATTTTGGTCTTATAAGAAACAGAAAAATGAATGGAGGGGTAATTTTTTTTATACTTGAAAATGCCCCTGTAGAAAATGTTCAGCATTTGAACTATTGTTTCAAAACGACCTTCTCTACAGAGTTCCATCGTGTCAATGAGGCCTTCCCGATTAAGTCATTTTGTCCCTGACTCCCTCTCCCTTTTGTGTCTTCTATGCACTTGGATCAATCAATGAATCAATCAGTCGTATTTATTGAGTGCTTACTGTGTGCAGAGCACTGTACTAAGCGCTTGGGAAGTACAAGTTGGCAACATATAGAGACAGTCCCTACCCAACAGTGTGTATTTGGTATTCACCCCATCTGAAGCCCCACAGAAATTATGTAAATACCGGTAATTTATTTATATTAATGTCTGTTTCCCCTTATAAACTGTAAATTTATTGTGAGCAGGGAATGTGTCTATCAACTCAGTTATATTATGCTCTCTCAAGCGTTTAGTTCAGTACACTGCAAATAGCAATCAATAAATACTATGGATTGATGAATTTATATTTTAGTCTAGTGCTATATTTGATTATTGATGAAGAGTTGTCAATGTGTTTTTCCACACAGTGTTAATTGTTCTTGGAGGTTGGAGATGCAAGATTGGTGTAATTTAATCAGTCAATTCTATTTCTGCAGCAAGCTTTTTCATTTTTATATTTTCAGCAAGACAAAAATACCAAAATACTGTACATCATCTTTTTATGGGCAGGGAACAAGTCTTCTAACTCTGTTTTTATCATACTCTCCCAAGTGCTTAGTACAGTGCTCTGCACATAGTAAGAGTTCATTAAATAGCTTTTATTGACCATCCCTGGTGAGGCTAAAATGAGTGTTTTGGACCTTCTAGACTAGCCAACAGTGTTGTTACCCAGGGAAGCCTTCACATCTATGGAGACCCTTTGAAAGTAATAGATGTAGTCAACTGTTCTCCTTCCAAGACAGAGCACAGGTCTGAAAGTCAGAAGGACCTGGGGTTCTAATCCCGGCTCCACCACTTGTCTGCTGTTTGACCTTGGGCAAATCACTTAACCCCTCTATGCCTCAGTTACCTCATCTGCAAAATAGAGATTAAGACTGTGAACACGACGTGGGGAAGGAATTTTGTACAAACTAATTAGCTTGTAATAATAATGATGACATTTATTAAGCATTTCCTTTGTGCAAAGAACTGTTCTAAGTGCTGGGGAGGTTACAAGGGGATCAGGTTGTCCCACAGGGGGCTCACAGTCTTAATCCCCATTTTACAGATGAGGTAAATGAGGCACGGAGAAGTTAAGTGACTTGCCCAAGCTCACAAAGCTGACAGTTGGAAGAGGCAGGATTTGAACCCATGACCTCTGACTCCAAACCCTGTGCTCTTTCCACTGAGCCATGTATCTACCCCAATACTTAGTACAGTACCTGGCACATAGTGAGCGCTCAGCAAATACTATTAAAAAAAAAGGGGACTTAGACTGTTAGCCCTGTGTGGGACAGGGACTCTGCCTGACCTTATTAACTCGTTGTATCTACCCCAGCTCTTAGAACTGTGCTTGACATATATTAAGCACTTAGCAAACACCTTAATGATAATAATCATCATGGGGTGGTTTATCCACTCTCACTCTTTCCATTACTCTTTTGCAGTTTCCCAGACAAGGCTTACAGCAGACGCAGCAGCAGCAACAGACAGCAGCTTTGGTCCGACAACTGCAAAAACAACTATCCAGTAAGTGCCTCAAACAAAGAGCCAAAGCCGGATGAAAGGAACTGTCTACCTAGACTCCTGACAATTTTTGGTTTCGCTTCTGGGTTTTCCTTGGTGGAAACTCTGATCCCTGAATATTTGATCGTTTTCCTCTGGTCGGGAGACAGGAGGCTTCTCTTGTTCTTGTTCACTTGCCAAAACTGTAAAATCACAAATGCATATGACATATTCATTTGTACACGGCTCGGCTCCATATATTGACTCATAGGCACCAGAAGCACTTACTGGGCCACTTGAAGTGTGCCAAGGAAGGGATTTTTCCCAGAGCCATGTGCTTTTTCACTCCATTCCATCTGAGTTTTGTCTAATAGGCTCCCTCTGAAGCCAGCAATCCATGACCGGTGTACGTGGGGCAATCAACTTTCCTTCCCAGTCAGGCCTCTGGCTGCAGTTGGCACTGCGATGAGTCTGATAGCCACGATCTTTGGATCCCTAAATTTGCATCTCTTTTCCTGGGATAATGCCATAAGGGTCATTTTTCCTTTAGCTAACCGTCCCAACTGCCTGGATCAATCTCATGATTGATTCAGGCAGTTTGTGCCAGGAGACTTTGGTGCTGGCTCCTTTCCACTGTCTGAAAATTGTGGTCCTAAGTAGATAAGGTACTGACTTTGGTTAAAGTTGATCTCCTTAATTTTTAAATTTTGTGTTTATTTTTTAATGACATTTGTTTTTGGTTACGTTTTTTTCTTCCTAAAATGGTATTTGCTAAGCACTTTCTGTGGGCAATGTTCTAAGCACTGGGGTAGATACAAGTTAAACATGTTTGATGCATTCCCTGTCTCTCATTGCTCACAGTATGCATTTTTTTAAGCACTTGTTCTTTTTCTTGTTCTTCTTGTTCTTCCTCTTGTTCTTGTCATTGTTATTGTTCTATTTCCTCTTCCTTCTCCTCCTCCTCCTCCTTCTTCTTCTATGTTAAGCACTTACTATGTTCCAGGCACTCTACTAAGCTCTGAGGTAGATACCAGCTAATCAGGTTGGACACAGTCTCCGTCCCACATGGGGCTCACAGTCTAATTGAGGGAGAACAAGCTTTGAATCCCCATTTTGCACAGATAAGTTGTCACTTGCTCAAGCGCTTAGTATTGTGCTGTGCACACAGAAAGTGCTCAGTAAATACAACTGACTGACTATCACACAACAGACAAGCAGTGGAGCCCGGATTAGAACCCAGGTCCTTCCGATTCCCAGGCCCATGCTCTATCCTGAGAGGAGAACCGTTGGCTATGTCTTTTGCTTTCAAAGAGTCTCTATTAGAAGTGAAGGCTTCCCTGGGAAGTAATGCTGTTGGCTTGTCTGGAAGGTCCCAAACATTCATTTTAGCCCCTACAGAGATGATTCGTTCATTCAATTGTATTTATTCATTCAATCGTATTTATTGAGCACTTACTGTGCGCAGAGCACTGTACTAAGCACTTGGGAAGTACTTTATTGAACACTTACTGTGTGTAGAACACTGTACTAAGTGCTTGTGGTATTTATTGAGTGCTTACTATATTCAGAGCTGTACTAAGCACTTGGGAGAGGACAGTGCAATGGAATTAGAAGACATGTTCCCTGCCCATAAATAGTTTGGAAGGGTGCCATAAAATGTGAAGTAGGATTTGCAGGGGGGATTGTTAACACTTCTCTGAAAGCCGGATGTATCTTGTGTAGAAGGCCCAGGTGCCACAGGCACATCAAACACTGGAGCATCACTGGTCTTCAAATTGATATGGAGTTTAATGCCCTGAGATCACTGCAGTCTTGCAGTTGGCTGCAAGCAATCAATCAGTGGTATTTTTTAAGCATTTACTTTGTGCAGAGCACTGTACAAAGTGCTTGGGAGAGTATGATACAACAGAATGAGCAGATACTTTCCCTATCCAAAATGAACTTTCAGTGTACAGTCTAAACAGTGTTGGATTTATTTTTGTGTTTAGTTCTGCTTTCTACTTCATCTATCTGGGGATGTCAGAGTGTATGCTGTCTAAGTAGCAGAATTTAGTGGACGCTTCAGATTCTTTGTGTCAATGAAAACCTTTACTAGTGTATTTATTTTATTGCCACCTCCCTCATTAGATTGTAAGGTCTTGGAGGTGGGGGAATCATGATTCTCTTGTCTGTTGTCCAAAATGTTTAGTACTGAGCTCTACACATAATAAGCACTCAATAAGTGCCCTTAATTGATTGGGTTTCCATGTTGTAGACTGCAACTTTGGAATTCTTCAGACTTATTCTTAATCCACAGCTGAGTGTTAAATCTGCAGAGTTACACACATGAATGTTCATGTCCTTTTATTTTTGTATACTCATGCAATTCCTGAAACTCCTTCTCAAAGACTTACAATGATGCTTGTAGCTTGTGGGCTGGAACAGTGTCCTGGTGGATCGGAATTGTGATTTCACTCCTCTGGTAGCAATAATTATGGTATTTGTTAAGTGCTTTCTATGTGCCAAGCACTGTATACTGAATAATTAAGATATTTGTCAAGTGCTTACTCTGTGTCAAGCACTGTACTAAGAGCTGGGGTGGATACAAACAAATTGGGTTGGACACAGTCCCTTGTCCCAAGTGGGGCTCACAGTCTAAATCCCCATTTTAATTGGAATGAGGTAACTGAGGCACAGAGAAGTGAAGTGACTTTCCCAAGATCACACCATAGATAAGTGATGGAGCCAGTATTAGAACCCATGACTTTCTGATTCCCAGGCCTATCCACTACACCATACTGATAGTAGATTCATTCGTTCATTCATTCAATCGTATTTATTGAGCACTGACGGTGTGCAGAGCACTGTACTAAGCACTTGGGAGAGTACAATACCACAGTAAATAAAAACATACCTTGCCCACAACGAGCTTACATTCTAGATCCATTGCCTCTTTAAGCATAATAGCATAGAATAGGTTGACTTTGTCCATCTAGCTCCTTATCCATCATGTACTTCCTCTCTGTGGCCTGAAACTCTTTCCCCCTTCAAAAATGGCAGACAGCATTCCCCCTCTCCCCCATCTTCAAAGTTTTATGAAAATCACATCTCCTCCATGAGGTCGTCCCCAACTAAACCCTCATCTCTCCTATTCCTCGTCCCTTTGACATCACCTATGCACCTGGATCTGTACCCTCTAGCTTTTGATATAAGCCCTGCTCTCAGCCCCACAACACATATGAACATATCCATAATTTATTTTCATGTCTGTCTCCCATTCTTGACTGTAAGCTCCTTGTGGGCAGGGAACATGTCTACCAACTCTGTTGGATTGTATTCTCCCAACCACATAATACAGCGCTGTGCACACAGTAAGCACTCAATAAAAACCATTGATTGATAGACTGATTAATTGAACAGGACTGAGTTTACCAATGGTAATGAGCAGAAAGGTCAGATAAAGCACTTTCAGTTCCTGTGTGATCATCCATTCCAAGTACAGTTATCATCCATTCCAAGTATAGTTACCGGAGGATCTTGGGAAATTTTCAGGATAGCTGAATTTACTTAGCTCACTTCAGAGCCCTGTCTTTTTGATTCATTCTATCATATTTATTGAGCACTTACTGTGAGCAGAGCACCGTTCTAAGCATTTAGCACTGTACTTGCTTCTATTGTAAGGGCAGTGTAAATGCTTCAGCCCACTAGACTGTAAGCTCGTTGTGGGCAGGGATCATGTCTACCAAATCTGTTGTACATTCTCAAGTGCTTAGTACAGTGCTCTGCACACAGTAAAGACTCAGTAAATATCACTGTTTGATTGATTGTATAGGTCTTGGTAATTTCCCTGAATCTGTCACACTGTAAAGTTAATATTATTTCTAATGTACCGTTGTCTGAAGCCACATTATAAATTCATGTAATACTCAACTATGTTCTTTAGTAAGCTAGTTCAAATGGATTTGACTATAAACTTGACTGTAATGAAAAGCAGAGAGATTCCCTTCTATCCATCAGTGGTTTTTATTTTATGCTTACTATGTGCAGAACTGTGTAATAAGCACTTGAGTACAGTACCCCGGAGTCTGTAGACATGTTCCTTGCCCAAAATAAGCTTATAGTCTAGAGAGGAATCTACAGTCTACAGGAGCCTCTAGTTTACACTTGGCTCTCTCTACATTCTCCTTGAAAATGGTGATTTATGGTAGCACTTTAGAGGTCTCATGCATCTTCTCAGTGGTTTCGTATGTTAGGAAAAATAGAAATGAACTAACTTCTGTTTTTTTAAAAAAATTTAGGTACAAGGTGTATGTTCTTGTGGAGTTTAACTTTATGTTTATGTATCTCCCGCAGGTAACCAGCCACAGCAAGGAGTCAATCCTTATGGACACCCATCACACTTCTAAATCTGGAAGAGGGATCACCATGTAGTTTTTTATGTTTGCACTGAAGGAAAGAAAATCAAAATTCAATGCACTAGCTATTAGTAATTTTGATTTGTTTCTTCTTTATTTAATTTTGCATTTTTTCCACTAATTTTGTGCTAGATGCAGCACGGAGATGAGTGAAGAGTGAAATGGTGTTGGCTTTGGGGCCTTTTTGCATTTAACATTGTGAAGAGCTTAAAACTATGATGTGTGTAGGCCTCTTAATGGGCTTGTTTTGTTGCAAAGCAAAGAAACTGGTGCTTTCTTTGGTGGTTGATTTTTTTGTTTTTTAATGAGGAATACCGGCTTCAAAGAGTTTATTCATTATCAAGAAAAGTTTATGGGGTTTTTTTGGATTGTTGTTTTGTTTTGTTTTTTTAGCTGCTCTGGACCAAACGACTGAAATTAAAGGCATGTCAGATTTTGACATAAAAGTTGACTTAAATGCTCACCTCTTAATCTTTTGACAGTCAAGTGAATGTTGATTTGAGTCATATTAGATTTAAATGTTTGTAATTTCATAAGCACTTTATAAACTTTTTTTGTGTTAGAGTACAAAATTTTTCTCCTGCTTTCATTGTGGTCAGAGGGTGCTGATAGAGTATCTTGCTTGTATTTAAACTTCTTAAGGGTTCTATAAAAGCCACAGTACAATGTTAATAAACCTTCTAGAGGTAATAGTCCTGTACGGTTTCTTTCTCTTTGGAAAGTTCATTGACAAAGGGGCCTCTGTAAAGATACAACACTTGGGTGGCAAATTCCCAGTGGTTATCACCATAGTGTCTCCTTTGAGCAGGTAGCGGTCAGGAGTGGTTCAAATGGTTTCAGCTGGCTTCTGACCCTCCAGAATCTTCCTCCAGACTGGCTCACCCCTCTACCGCGCTCCAGGAAGTTTTCTCTGAGTCGGCCTGAGTCTCCACAGGGCTCTAACCTGGCCCGGTTTTCCAATCTCCTGGCCCAAACTCCCAGAAGGCTCTTGCTCTCATTGATGTATTTGCTGTTGATTTGGTAGGGTAAGTATTTGATATTTTGACTTTCATTATTAACGTGGGTGTCAGTCTTGGTTGTGTGATGCGTAAGCCGTATTTATAAATCGGTGCAAAAAGCACAAGTAAATTATACATCGAATTGATTCTAATGAAATAGTAACTATTTTAACCTTGTTTTAGTATGTGGTAATTTGCTCATATTAGAGTAAAAATTACAGTAAATTATAATTTGGTTTGTGTAACAAGAGTATTCCATATGATATTTTTTTAGGATTAGATGCACAAATTTTGATTGTGAAAATTGCAGGGCATTTGAAAACCTGTGGGAATATATTCCCCTGTTCTCTATTTGTTTATCTTTCTTTTTGCCATATGGTTTGCCATTTATGGTAGTCAAACATACTGTGAATAGATATGTCTAAAATGAACAAACTGTGTAGAGCTGCGACAAGAAAAATGCAGCTAGTTCAACTTTAGTCGATTTCATTTGAAAAATCATTATAGAGATGTATCTTCCTCAGTGAGTTCCTCATTGCAAAGTTTGACCAATGCAAATGACCTCAACTCTATGTCAGCTTCTTTTGCTGTAGCAACATTCCTGTGAACTGTTTTGTACACTGTGAAAATATTTATCTCCAGCCTCCTGATTTCTCATTGCCTATGGGCTGGAAAGGACTTTGCCAAAACATGAAGACCACTCTTTTCACCAAAATAACAGGTATCAGTTGTTCTCAGAAACTCACCTAGCGATTTTTGCTGGTATTTTATACATCAGGGTTTTTTTTCCTTTTTGTTCAAATCATAATTAGAACAATTTGATTTTTCCACAAATAGATTCATGTCTGGTCAAACACTGAGATCCTGGTGTGTGTCTTTTCATGCCTCTCTTTTCTTATGTAGGAATTACTGGCTTTGAAAACACCAGGCTTTGAACCTGGCTTTGAACCAGTTCCCCTCCACCACCACCACCTGAGCTCAGAGAATATATGACAGGATTCCTGTTTTTAGAACAGTTGAAACAATTAGCATTTCCGAGCCCTTTATATTTTGTAGCATCTTGGATCATTTTTTTTCCCAATTTTCACATGCAGTAGGCTGGTAGGTGAAGACCATGCATATCCATTTTACAGATGAGCAACATAGGCAAAGGAAGGCAAACAGCTCATCTTGGATTGTATGGTGTGACAGGAACCCAGTTTCCTGAGCCTTGAAAAATTTTACAGAAAAAATGACTCGAGCAAACAGGCACCCATGCCCCTACTTTTTTTCCACTTCAAATCTCTCTTCCAAAATGTTGGAAAGTAAATTCTGTCCATCTCACCCTAAAATGATGCCTGGACAGCCACATGTGAAAGCATATTTAGCCTGTGAAAGGTTTTGCTGTCTTGTTCATTTGGAAAGATGGAAAAAGACATACGACCTCAGCTCCCAGAACCTAGAGTCTTCTCTCCATATTCCTGGCTGCAAAGGTTTGACTGAAAGCCACCAGGATGCCCGTAAAGTTAGGACTTTTTCAACATTGGCAGGTTCCAAATGTAGTCCCTTCCCTACCTCCCTAGTAAATGGATCATCCACAGTGTTCCTCATTAAATACAAAGGAACAGTAACACACACAGTTTTGAGTATCAGGGGACCCATGGAGGAATCTTTTAGGACCTTCCTAGTCTTACGTGACCCTAGAAAAATACTAAACTCTGTGAAAGAGTAGGTGAATCCTCTTTTGGCTCACAGCAGAGGTGATGGAGTAGTACAACTCAGCTTCCAAAACTACGGCCAGTGTCCATTGGATTTCCCCAGGGGAATAAGTAAATTCAGGTTGAATAGAGCACTTAATAGTACTTCATTGTAGTTAGTAGGAAAAGTTCATCTCTTTGGAATATAATGAAAGTTCCTTTTAGCTGAGTTCCATTCAGACCTCCTCTTCTTCCTTCCCTCTCACCATCTGTACTTAATGTTTCCCCCTAGAAATTTTCATTTTGGTACAGTGTGAAAGCCGGGGAGCCATGACCATTAGCTAGAGCTTCAAGCTTGGGCCTCTTGGAGTGAATTTTCAGAGTATAAGGAAGTTTTATTGTATTTTTAATACCTTGGTGAGAGGCATACCTGACAAAAGGAGGAATCAATCCTGCCTATATGGTATTAACGTACAGGCATGGAATTATTTTAGGAGTGTTTAAGATTGGCAAACCACATGCATTGTTAAATGCCGTGATTAAACCATTTTTGTATTCGTAGTCAAAGAAAATTTCCAGAATGGAAGTGATAGATTTTGACCATAACATTTCAAAGCTTATTTTCTGTGAGTTTTGGCAAATACACCTATACACAAGCTGCAAAATGATTCTACATCAGGATGGTCACGACACGTAATTAAATTTGGTTTCTCAGTTTTTCTGTGTTATGGGTGCCACGTTTACCACTGTTCTACAAGACAGATGCTATGTAAATGAGAGTATAAGAAAAAAATCATTATTTACTGGAAAATTCATGTACATTTGAAGTTTCTTTTATGAGAGTAATTTAATTTTAACCTTCACTGTTATTTGTTGGCAAGATAAAAGTGCCTTAAGTTAAAGTTTGTTTTCAAATCCATTTGGTCATTGAGGGAATCAATACTAGTTCATAAATGCAAGATTTTTTTTCCAAGTCTTTTTTTTTGCATGCCCATTATAAGGTGAATATTGTAAATGTGTTCTAAATCATTTCTGTGCCTCTGGCTGCCTTTGATTAAACTTCTTCCAAAAAGAAACTTGGCCCAGATGTAGACTTTCTTTAAGGGTGGTTCAGGCTGTATTTCTTCGTTTCAGTGCACTTGAATGTATGTCATAGCCGAATCCCAGCCAAGCCGGTTCTTTGCAGTACACTTATACTCCCCAGAGTCGGACGTTTGGGGATTCTGGATGACTAGCGTCCCCTGGGGGCGGAGAAGTTCACTCCCAGAAGAGCTGCCTCCGCCCGCTGTCGAAAGTACTGAATGGTCGGGCATCTCCCACATGATTTCTGGCTTGGGTATCCCCAGCGCCACGCAGTTCAGTTGAACAGCCGCACCCGACACAGTGTGGATACTTCGTGGGGGTCGATTTGTAATCTGGGGAGCATAAGCAACGATCATCACAGGAACGGCTACCGTTGCAACCCCGACGCCGTTTTTAGCCTTACAGATATAGTTTCCTCTATCATGAATGGTTGCCTTCTGGATGACTAGAGTACCATTTTCGTGCAAGATATACCTTCCCCAAGCATGAGGTCTGTCTATCACTCGGCCACCTGGAACGGTCCAAGTCATGGTGGGTTTCGGACTTCCGCTGGACACACAGTGAAGGGAGAGCGATTGTCCGCTGATGCCCTTTATGGCTTCTAGTATGTACGTTAGGATAACAGGTTTCTGGGCCACTTCTAAGATGATCAATTTTTCAATGTAGCCCACTTGATTCTTAGCAGTGCAACGGTATCTCCCAGCATCATCTCTAGTCGGGTTTTGGATGACGAGGGATCCGTTGCTTCTGATGTGCAATCGGGCAGTCCCAGCTCGTGCGGGAAATTGAGTGCCATTGGGTAAGATCCAGATGATTTCAGGAGGTGGGTTTCCATCGACAGAACAATTCAGCGTGGTGGATGTCCCTGGGAGGGCTATCACTTTCTCATTGAATGGATTTCTGAACGTGGGCCTCCGCAACATCTCCAACACCTCCAGCTGCACCACCAAGACGCTTTCTCCCCCATCGTTACGAGCCACGCAGGTGAACTCCGCGGTGTCTGACGGCCGGACATTCCTGATCTCCAGGGTTCCGTTTGGATGGACGGTGATGCGGCTGCCATAGTAGGGGGCTGTCAGGAAAATGTGGTCAGGCATAATCCACATGACCTGAGGTGGAGGCGTCCCCTCGGCCCTGCAATCGATATGCTTCTTCGAATGCCTCACCGCAGTTGTTTTAATGACCGTTTTGTTCCTGAACCAGCTGTTTATTGCAGGAGGCCTGGCAATGACATCCAGTTTGTACACTTTTGTGTCATCTCCCCCGAAGTTCCGGGCGACGCAGACATACTCTCCGGAATCCAACAGCTTTACTTTGCTAATGGACAAGGAGCCATTAGCATGAAGCATATACCGGTCATTGGAAGATGCAACTTTATCACTGGAAGGCAGCAGCCAGAATATCTTGGGGCTGGGTTCTCCATTGACCTCACAGTCCAAAACCACAGTTTCTCCCGCTCTGACTCTCTGGTGACTCTTGGGAGACTGCCTTATCCGCGGGGCAGGGGGTACCACGGTCAGGTGCACTTTCATTTCGTCTTTTCCTAAAGTATTTTGGGCATAGCAGGTGTAATCGCCCTCCTCAGCCATCCCGACCTTGTTGAAATACAAAGTCCCATTATCGAAAAGAATGTAGCGACGGGACCTGTGGCCGCCATCGTCAGCCTGCATCACGTTGTTCACCATTGTCCCATCTGGCAAGCTCCAAGATATCTCGGGCACCGGGGAGCCAGAAGCTTTGCAATCAACTCGGAAGTCTTTGCCATAGGGTACTTGCTTCTTGAAGTGCTGCTTGTGGTCGATTTGCGCAGCCTTCATTCTCAGGTTGACTTTCATCAGGAGCATGTCCTCACCCATCTTGTTTCTGGCCACGCACAAATAGTCCCCTGCATCCTTGTCGGTCATGGCCCTGATGACCAAGGAACCATTTGGGAACACGTGAATCCGACTGCCCATCCTAGGAAAGGGAAAAACTGGTTTTAACATCCATCATCCAGGGGGAAATAGAAAAATGGTCATTTGAAATCAGGAGTGAGGGTGCAGACAAAGATTTATGTTTGTTTTTTCCCACCCGTGTACTTGAAACTTGTAAGGCTTTAGGACCCCACAGAAGCTAACCAGGGTCTGGGCATTCCTAAATTGACTCCAGGGACTCCATTGGCTGAGATGTCATCCTGAGAACTCCCAATAACATCAGGAACCGATGCAGGATTTATAATAATAATAATAATAATGGCATTTATTAAGCACTTACTATGTGCAAAGCACTGTTCTAAGCGCTGGGGAGGTTACAAGGTGATCAGGTTGTCCCACGGGGGGCTCACAATCTTAATCCCCATTTTACAGATGAGGTATCTAAGGCACAGAGAAGTTAAGTGGCTTGCCCAAACTCACACAGCTGACAATTGGCAGTGTCAGGGTTTGAACCCACGGCCTCTGACTCCAAAGCCCGTGTTCTTTCCACTGAGCCACACTGCTTCTCCAGCATGTATTGAATGTATGTTGATTTACAATCAATTGAATGTAAATTGGTTTACATTCAATTGCCTTGGCCTTCCCTCTGCAGCAATTCCCACAGAATCAGAAATCTTGTACCGATGAAATGTGGACAGTTTGATATAAAGTCATGAACTCACCTATGCCACCGGTCAATCACAGCCCTGGAAGGCAACCTCCAGATTATCCTGGGATCAGGCTTGCCTGTCGCCAAACAGTTCAGTAAGAGAGGGTCCCCTAAATTCAGTACGGTCACTTTGGGGGATGCCGTCTCTATGCTGGGAACCGAGTCTCTTCGTTCGATCATCAAATTGACCACCCTCCTCTCAGAGCCGGTGGAGCTGGTTGCTATGCACTCGTACCTGCCGCTATCCGAAGTGGCCAGGTTCTGGGTATAAAGTGTTCCATTGGCCAGGAGAAACCACCTGGCATTTACGAGCTGCAAGGGTTTCACTTCTGTTCCATCCGAGAGGACCCAGTGAACGGTGGGTTGAGGATTTCCTTCCACGGTACAGGGCAGCTTCAAACCTCCACCCCAGGTCCCCACAACATGCTGTCTCTTCTCTTCTAGGATGAAGGGTGGGGCGGCGATCACTTGTATCTTCACACTCAGGGAGTCCATGCCAGCGGGATTGCGTGCCAGACATGTGTAGACCCCACGATCGTAAACGGTCAGGGATCGAATGACCAACGTGCCGTCGGGTTTCACGGAGACTCGGTTTCCCTTGGATGCTTCCTGGACGATTGTCTTGTTCGCTAGAATCCAAGAGCGCGCTGGGGGAGGTCGACCTTCGGCTCTGCAGCTCACTTCTGCTGAGCTCCCAACGTGGATGGTCATCTCCCGGGTGCGGCTTCCCAGGATCCTGGGGGGATAGGTGACCACAGACAGAGTGACCAGGAGGCGGTCTGAGCCTTGTGGATTGACGGCCACGCACAGGTACTGTCCACGGTCTTGAACCCTCGCATCCTGGATCGAGAGGGTGCCATTGGCAAACACTCGGAATCGGCCCTCCTGCCTTCCGCCGGCTATAATGAGTCCTGATTAAAAGGCACAGGAGAAAAACACAGTCATGGGGCATCAGAGCTTCCTGTTTAGGCTTTACATATAAAGGGAGGTTTAAACTGAAGGTTAACGGTAGGAGAAAAGATTCATTATACGAACGGTAATGTCATACATCACTAGGAAATCCATTATGTCCTAATGGTGGTTTAAAATGCAATAATATATACTACTTGTCGATTGATTTTTACTATTTAAAATGGAAGCATTCAAGTACTTATGCTTTAATGAAAGACTATGCTTTAACACACGATAGCCTAGACAGATCCTCTTCATTCTGCTAATCTTTGTAAATTAGAAATCACAATAAGGCAGCTGTAAGCCATGGGCAGTCCCAGAATAGTGGTCATTTGCAGTCCCAAGAGACATTAACCTCCAATTCATTCTTGATTCTATGTTTAAGCCATTTTTTCCCCAACTCCCATTCCTTCTGCATCACTCTTTCACTTGGATCGCTGCCTCTTGAGCACTCTATATTCACCCCTCCCTTGGTCCTAAAGTACTTATGTGCATATTCATAATTTATTTACACTATTGTCTGTCTCCCCCTTTGGACCATAAGCTTATTGTGGGTATGGAAAAGGTCTACCCACTTTATTGCATTGCAAAAATAATGATGGTATTTCTTAAGTGCTTACTATGTGTCAAGCACTGGTCTAAGTGCAGGGGGAGATACAAGCTAATCAGGTTGGACACAGTCCCTGCTCAACATGAGGCTCACAGAATTAATCCCCATTTTACAGATGAGGTTACTGAGGCACAGAGAAGTGAAGTGAGTTGCCCACGCTCATATGGCTGACAAGCAGTAGAGCCATGTTTAGAACCCAGGTCCTTCTGACTCCCAGGCCCTTGCTCTATCCAGTACACTCCCAAGTGCTTAGTACAGTGTTTTTCATACAGTAAGCATTCAATAAGTACCACTGATTGACTGAGACAAGCCTCACCCTGTGTATGGCTAAAAAGAGTTGCAGAGACCATTTCAAATTACCTGATGAGACTCGAGACCAGTATATGGTGGGATGAGGAGTTCCACTTGCTTCACATGGGATGAAAGCATCTGAGTTCACCAGGACCATAAAACTACCTGCTTTTCCTCCAATGATTCTAGGCTTTTCAAATCCTTTTCGAGGCAAGGAGTCTAGGGTGAAGCGGTAGGAGCCAGTTATTTCTTGATTGGCTGCCTGGTCAAACGAGCTCTCGATTGAATCCACCTTCTCCCTTTCCTGACCCAAAGTATGGAGAGAGGTGGTGGGTAAATTGGATTTGGGTTCAGTCACTGGATTTTCTCTTCCTGGCTGGTGCCTCTCAGAAACCTCTGAATTTGACTTGTGCTCAAACTTGTTTGACCACTGAGGAATAGTGGTCTTATCTTTCGAGGATTGGGATGGAACTGTTACTAGTGGTAGTATGGGGTCCAGATGCTGTGGGTTGGAAGAGCAGGTGGTTCCATCAGGAGATTTTGTATTAGGGGAACCTCTAGAATCTGGCGGAACCTCCATCGGAAGCTGAAGCGTATCGACTCTTGAAGTCTGGGGCAGGCCTGCCCTTGTTGTGTCTGAGATGAGAGTTGAAGGTTGCTCAGGGTACCCTATCGATGCCCTTTGAGTGCCAGTGGGAGGCGTTGCTGGAGTGTGGTCATCACCCTTCACGAACCATGGGATAGCTGGGAGTGTAAAAGTTGATTTCCCAAGAGTGGTGACCTCCAGTGGTTTCCTGGGCCCAGCCATCTTAACACTGGTTTTCAGTGTCTGCATAGTTACTCTGGATATCTCTTTGGTCACATCTGCCACGTGAAGACTCACCGGTGTTGGGCTGAATCTAACTGGGACTCCGGAGGTGTCCTGAGTGGGAGATGGGCTGTATTCAGGTACGGGAGGTAGCATTAAAGTTCTCACCATTTTGATCACTGAAGGAGATGTAGTTCCAAATCGAGGAAAGGCAGGGCTTTGCCATGAGGTCATACTCTGGGCCGTAGTTATCCTTTTTTGAGGCCTCTTTCGTCTTTGCCCTATCTGCTTCCCAGGTCTGGCTGTTTGTGTCTGGGTGATGGTGGCCAGGTTGCGGGGAAGAGAAGGAAATGTGACTGTGGCTGAATCTGCTGTGCTGCTTGCAAGATGAGGGGTAAGAGAGAGAGACGGCAGCTGTACTGGGACTCCAGGATCCTGAGGGCTATGTCTTTCCAAGAGGTTATCGTGGGCCACTGTAGCCCTGGTTGGAGGCAGAAAGTTCTCTTTTTGATCTTCTCTTGTTGAGATAGTTTTTAAATGAATGGGAAAATTCCCAACTGTGGACTGAACAGGGGTAATTTGGGGCAACCTCGGGGTTATGCCTGCATGTGAACTGGCTTCATGTGAATTGATCGTTTCTTTTTGGACAGGACTGTGGACAAAGATGTGATGCCAGGGAATTTTTCTTCTTAATGCTCTCACAGTGGGTTGGGCACCAGAAGTCAGAGAAGTGGCACTATCAACTGAAGATGAAGAGGTCACAGGTGCTGTCTCCCAGATCACATTGGCACTGACCAGGGTATGAAATACTGTTGGGCTACTAATGCTCATAGAAGGAATTTGTTCAGTGTGAATGGATCTTGGGGCGTTGGTCACTGAGTCATTTTGTGGAGTTACTTGTGTGCTTTCAGCATAGAAAAACCTTATGGTAGGAGTTGGTTTCTCTACCTCTAAGTTTGGTTCCTTTTTCTCTTGAATGGGTGATGTTGGTCTTGTGGGCAGAGTTGTAGATTGAGCATGTGGAGCTGTGGGAGCATTGACTTGGAGTAGTGTTGGGGTGGAGTATGAAATTCTTGGGGTGACTGAATGGACAGGCATTGCAGGGGGCATTGGTCCAGATGTACATGATGAGCACTTGTGATCCAATGCTGCAGTGGGAAGAAAAGTTGTCCTTTCTTCAGCAAATCCCTTGAATCGTAGCCTCGCAAAATTATATCTTTCCCTGATACTTGGAATTCGGTTTGGTCTAATAATTCTCCTCCGCCCAGACATCTTCCTTCGCCTCCCATAATATCTGGACATTGGTACATTAGTCACTACGTCAGTTATGACCTGGATCTGATGATGGGCAGTAATGGTTGAACCTGGAAGGGAGTTTGGGGTAGTAGTTTTTTGAGTAGTGTGGAAATCAAAGCGTTCATCTCTTGGCCTGCTGACTGTGGACAAAGATGTGTGATGACCAGAGTCTATCAGTAGCTCCACTTTGTCATCCATGTGAGACTTCTCAAAGTTGATGTCTTTGATGGTCTCCTCCACCAACTCTTCTGATGTTTTTTTGTACTGTTCATTTCCTTTTCCCAAAGACACTGACATCTGGTCTACTTTTCGGAATTCACCCGTGTTGGTCAGTAGAGAGGAGAAAGTAGTTGCTGGTTGTTTCATTACCTCTTGTCCATTAATAAGTGAGGCTTGGTTTATGTTTGTTTTCTTGGGCATTGCTGTCACAGAGGGTGAAAATTTGAGATTTGCACGTGATGTCACTGTTTCTGATTTTTCAGTTGAGAAGAGCCATGGAATCCCAGCTGGAGTGGCTTCCAGGACTGGACTGATGTTGGCTTCAGTGTTACCTGACGGTATTGGCTTTGAGGTTGATGCATTCGCTGATATTGTAAGAGTTTTTGTCACTGGCAGCAGGAACTCCTCCTCTGGAGGGGAAGCACCCGAAGATCCTTCTCCATCTCCTAAGCCCTTTGAGAATTGTTTGACACTTGTCATTGGGGTGGACGTGTTGTTCTCTGGCTTCTCGGGAGGAGAGTTCTTTTTTGTTTTTTCTAAAAATGCTGCCCAATGTTGTGGGTCAATTCTTCTCATGGAAGGAGGGAATTGTCGTCTGTGCCCCCTGAACGGTCTGTTCCGATAGTCGCCACGGTGGTGGTAGCTCATCCCGCTATGAGGCTGCCCTTTACGTGCATTTCTCCCAACCAGTTCCATAGCTGGAGGAGGCGTTCCATCAGTTCGTTCAGGAGGAAGCTCTGTAACCTTAATAGCAATTTTATGTTCTTCCTGCCCAGAGCCATCAGTCTCACCATCATCCCTGGTCAATGTACTTTGACTTCCCAAAGCATTTTCTGTGCTTTCAACTGACACTCTGAAAGTCAGAAAGTCCACTCCATACAGATTGGCCACTACACACTGATAAAGTCCACCGTCTCGTGGGGTGACTCTTTGGACTCTTAAAGTACCGTTGCTGAAAATGTGTTTGTTCCTTGAGGACTGATGGAGCAGGATGGGTCCGGGGAGGACCCAGCTGACAGAAGCATCTGGGACCCCAATCGACTGGCAAGGAAGATCAATTGTTTCACCAAGGACCACCATTCGCCGAGCTCCATTCACATGGCGATCCCCTAGGTCCGGCTCGACCACAACCACCCTGTAGGTCAGAACATCTGCATCTCCATAATTAGTGCTGATGCAGTGGTATATGCCAGCGTCAAAACTGTCAGCCGTCTGGAGTTCCAATTTCCCGGCCTTATTGATTAGGATTCTTCCATCCTCGCTGACGTAAGGAGCCTTCACTCTGCTCCCATCTGCTAGAATCCATTCTACATGTGGGACAGGGTCCCCATGCCCAGGGCAGTTCAAGTCCACCGTCTCACCTACCAAAACTGTGTGCTGCAGCTTTGTGCTGTTATCTCTGCAAATGGTGGTCCACTTATATCTCCTTTGTTCTCCATCTCCCACTGGAGGGAGGGTGATCTGGGCCTCTGTCCAGAAGCTGATATGCAAGGTGCTGAGGGTGGTGGCTGTCCTGTCCAGTTGGAGCAAGAAATGGTCCTGCATCAGCCACATTGGCTCTGCTCTCACCTCCGCCTCTACGTTGGTGAAAATATCCTCGCTCTCAGAGGTCACCTGTTTGTATTTGTAACTGATGTGAGGCATCTCAGTAAGTAAGTGGCTTCTTTCCATCCTTAGGGGAGAGACACTGTACAGGGCCAGAATTCGCCAGAGCGTCTGGATGTGAGTGGAATCTATATTGCATACCAGGAAAGTTGAAAATGATACATTCAACAGGGAGAGGTCGTTTTCATGGGGAAGTGAGATGGGTGACCTTATCGAGGGTTTCTGAATATCGCAGACCAACTTGGCTTCATTTCCAGAGTGGTCAGCCATGTTCAAATCCATGGAGCCTATCGGAGCTACGAACTCTTTAGGGGATGCCAGGGTAAAATCGCCTTCCTCAGAAAGACTGCTGTTCCTCAGCTTTAGGGTTGGATCAATGGCAGGTTTAGTACAAACCAAGGCGGAAGCTGGGATCTCAGCTAACAGTCGGTCTTTAAAATTCCTGGGATTTGTGCAAACTGGACATTGTTGGGCAGCAGAACCGTTTCGGTCTCTTTTGCACTTCACTACATCTGGAGGGGAAAAAATGCACTTTGATGATTATGCCCAAGGAGTCTCTGTTAGGGCTAATATTTTTACATTTTGAAGAAAGAGTTTTTATTAGGACTGAACCCAGTGAATTTTTTTTCCAACCCTTTCTTTTTTGCTGTTTTTTTAGATTTATCCTAATCCTAATACTTAAAACAAGGTTAGAGTTGTATATTTTTATAATTTACCTTCTAACGGTACTTATATCAGTTTGAAATATTTCTTCATCACAATTTTTTTATACAGTAATACATTTTCCTTAGAACAATGGTAACAATAATAATAATAATTTTGGCATTTGTTATGTGATTACTATGTGCCAGGCACTGTATTGTGTTAGCGTTGATACAAACAATTTGGGTTAGATAAAGTCCCTGTCCCACCTGGGGCTCACAGTTTTAATCCCCATTTTAAAAGTGAGATAACTTTTTTAATGGTATTTGTTAAGCACTTACTATGTGCCAGGCACTGTTCTAAGTGCTGGGTAGATACTAGGCAATCAGGTTGGACACAGTCCATGTCCAACATGGGGCTCACACTTTTAACCCTCATCTTTACAAATGAGGTAACTGAGGCACAGAGAAGGTAAGTGACTCATCCAAGGTCACAAAGCAGACAAGTGGTAGAGCCAAGACTAGGACCCAGATCCTCCTGACTCTCATGCCTGTGCTCTATTCCCTAGGGCATGCAATGTCTCATCTGAATATAGGACTCTTTTGGCTCATTATTCTTTTTGATTTTTTGAAAGACCCTGAAAATCAGGCCCCTGTTCAAACTGAATCACCCTGGCAAAAAAAAAATCTCAATTTTATCACAATTATATTGTATCCTATTTAAGCCACTTTCCTGTCAGTTTTACTTAAAAGCCATTCCTTTAGACTGTAAGCTCATAGTGGGCAGAGAATGTGTCTACCAACTCTGTTGTACTGCAGTTTCCCAAATGCTAAGTGAAGTGTTCTGCATCCATTAAGAGCTCAATAAATACCCCTGATCGATATATTGGAAAAATATTAAAATGATTCAGTGTTTTTCTAGGATCTTTGTCATGATTAACCAAGTATGAAGCAGTATGGCTCAGTGGAAAGAGTCAGAGGTCATGGGTTCAAATCCCAGCTCCACCAATTGTCAGCTGTGTGACTTTGGGCAAGTCACTTAACTTCTCTGTGCCTCGGTGACCTCATCTGTAAAATGGAGATTAAGACTGTGAGCCCCCCATGGGACAACCTGATCACCTTGTAACTGCCCCAGTGCTTAGAACAGTGGTTTGCATATAGTAATCACTTAATAAATGCCATCATTATTATTATCTCATAGCTTATCATTATCTTTCTTCTAAACATTCTTGCAGATAAGCATGTGTTTTCTTGCCCAAAGACAGTAACAAATGAATAGCTAATATACAATTAATCTTAGGCACTTCTGAAAATTATAAGGACTGGTAATAAGAGGAGAACTAAAATGTCTATACTCATGGCACTCTTTCAAACCCCTGTTCCTGGCCCTGAAACCAGAGGGACTCTTCAAGGTTAGCTCCAATTTAAAGTAGTCCTGATGATTCAGTTCCTTAGCTGACCCTCAACTGTTGATATGTCCCTAGCCCAAATCAGCCCTCCAAAAGTTTGTCTCCCAGGGTGAGCAGTTTGATCACTGTGGTTGCAAACTGAGCTCTAGAATAGAGACAGTATATAGTCTAGTAGAAATGGCATGGGTCTGAGAGTTCAGAGTCATGAGGTCTGGTGTCTAGTTCGACTCTGAATTTAGGCAACGTGCTTAATATCTCTGAGCCTCAGTATTGTCACCTGTAAATGGGGGAGATTTTGCATCCAGTCCGATGGGCATAGCAAACCTGATGGCTTGACACAGGTGGCAAAGTCATTGACCAACATGTTGCTCTGGTCAATGATGGAGTGAAGACAGGAGGTAGAGTGGGAGAAGCAGCATGGTGTAGTGGATAGAGCATGAGCATTGAAATCAGAAGGTTATAGGTTCTAATCCCGGATCCACCATTTATCTGCTGATTGACCGTAGGCTAGTCACTTCATTTCTCGCTACCTCGTCTGAAAAACGGGGATTGAGACTATGAGCCGCACATGGGACAGGGGACAATGTTCAACTCAATTATCTTGTATCCACCCCAGTGCTTAGTGAAGTGCCTAGCACATAGTAAGCGCAAGTACCATTATTATTGTTAGGGAGACACCTTCCAGGCCTTTAACCACTGCACTGCTGAGGCCTACAGTCTAGGAGAGTAGCTGTCCTACCTCCTCTATAGCCAAGACTTCCCATCAGCCCTTGCTGCAGCCCAGGAAGGGTGAAGACTGTAAGCTCCTATAGACAGGGAATGTGTTTGTTTATTGCTACCTTGTACTCTTCAAAGCACTTATTACAGTGTTCTGCCCACAGTAGTGCTCAATAAATATGATTGACTGAAGAAGACAAACCGCAGAATTTAGAATGCTGAGAAATGCAGTCCTCCAGCTCCCAGCATTCCCTTATGGCCTCCACACTCTCTGCTTTGTTAGTGGTTGTGACTGTTTTGAATGTTGTTCTCTGGCCATGAGAGGCTTGAATCTCTTAAGCAACAGTAACTCTTCTATTCGTATTGTATTCATCAATCAATCAGAAAATGAATGATGTTTATTGAGCACTTAATTGGGCACAGAGCACTGAACTAAGTACCTGGGAGACTACAGGTGCAGAGAAGTAAACTAAGCACTTGGGAGCACTAAGCACTAGTTACATGACTCGCCGAGCCTGGAATGCCCTCCCTTCACACATCCACCAAGCTAGCTCTCTTCCTCCCTTCAAAGCCCTACTGAAAGCTCACCTCCTCTAACAGGTCTTCCCAGACTGAGGCCCCTTTTTCCTCTCCTCCTCCCCATCGCCCCCACCCTACCTCCTTCCCCTCCCCACAGCACTTGTATATATAGTTGTACAGATTTATTACTCTATTTATTTTACTTGTACGTATTTACTATTCTATTAATTTTGGTAATGATGTACATATAGCTTTAATTCTATTTGTTCTGACAGTTTTGACACCTGTCTACATGTTTTGTTGTCTGTCTCCCCCTTCTAGAATGTGAGCCCGTTGTTGGGTAGGGACCGTCTCTACATGTTGCCGACGTGTACTTCCCAAGGGCTTAGTACAGTGCTCTGCACACAGTAAGCGCACAATAGATACGATTGAAGGAATTGAATGAATGAATGAATGAATGAGACTACAGTACAATCATGTGGGTAGACATGCTTCCTGCCCACAAGGTGCTTTGAGTCTAGAGATTAGTAACTGTGGTATTTGTTAAGCATTTACTATACACCAAGCACTATATTAGGCACTCATTCATCATTTTTCTTGTCTTCTATTATGTTTTTGTGCCTTTTTTGTGGTATCTTTCCTTATGTGCCTGTGGCAACCCCTCTGCACCCATCCAGTCATAGATTATGAGCTCTTTAGGGCTCAGAGACCATATCTAACAGTGTAGCCTATCAGATAGAGCAGAGGCCTGGGAATCAGAAGGACCTGGATTCTAACCCCAGCCCCACCACTCGCTCCTGTATGACCTCGGGCAAGTCACTTAACTTCTCTGTGCCTCTGTGCCCTCATCTGAGAAATGGGGATTAAGACTGTGAGCCCTCTGTGGGCCAGGGACTTTGCCCAACCCAAACATCTTCTATATGCCCCAGAGCTTAGAACAGTGCCTGGCACATAGTAAGCGCTTAACAAATACCACAATTATTATTTTCTATGTATTTTTTCCTAGTGCCTGTAATAGTATTCAATGATTAATAGTATTAATGATTATTACTTAATGTATCAATTAATTAATACTGTTATTGTCTGCTGTGTGACCTTGGGCAAGCCACTTATCTTCTCTGAGTCTCAGTTACCTCATCTGTAAAAGTGGGGATTAAAACGGTGAGCCCCATGAGGGACAACATGATTGATTATTCCCATTAATAATTGTGGTAGTTAAGTGCTTGCTATGTGCCAAGCAGTATATTCAAGGCTGGGACAGGTACAAGTTAATCAGGTTGGATACAGGCTCACAGTCTAAGAGAGAGAGATAAGTATTTACTACTAATTTTACAGATGAGTAACCTGAGGCATGGAGAAGTTAAGTGACTTGCCCAATGTCACAAAGCTGACAAATGGCAGAACAAGGATTAGAACCCAGATCCTTTGACTCTTGCCTTGCTCTTTCTACTAGGCCACACTGCTTCTCTAGTAATAAAATTACTAGCTGGGAATGTGTCTACCAGCTCTGTTGCGTCAGACCCCCCAGGTGCTTAGTACAGTGCTCTGCACACAGTAAGCACTCAATAAATATCATTGATTGATGACACAGCAGCTTGGCTTTGTGAATGTTGGCACAGAGTGCATATCTGCTCAGCTACACTCCTGGCTTCCTAAACCCTCTTAATGTAGCTAGATATTCACTTTAGTCCATGATATTTCTATACATTTTTCTAGGCCTGAGTGGTTTGAAACCTGAACTCCCCTGCTCAGCACCTTATGGATGATTAATAAAAGTTGAATTTTGTTAGGTATGTCATTTGTATTACTCCTAGTGCAATAGTGACTGCAGAGGGCTGTTAGAAAATATGAAACATCTCTTGCATCAAGTGTGTGGTAATTAAAAAAATGTAAAATGAAGGAAAAACATGGATGTTGACAACAATGAGATTAGTGTGAATTCTTCTTTAAACAGTAACTGACAAATAAAATGAGATATTCAAAAGAAATAGCATAAAGGACTGGAATTCTAAATAATATTTCCATAAGATGATTGATTCTCAATTACTGGGATGTTAGCTAGTCTTTACTTTTTACTTCAGCCTCAACCTCTCTGTCCATTTTTCTACCATCGTTAAATTACCACATAAAGAACAGATAAGACCAATTGTCAAATTGGGTCAGATCAATGGTCCATTCAGACTAGGATTTTATCTCCCAAAGGGCCTTATCATATTGTCCTCATGCACTTTCAGCAATCCCTTTTGGACCATCCATCCTTGAGTTTAACCCGAACCATTCTCTAATTTGCTTAAATCTTCTGCCTGCCCAATTAGCCCAAGCAACAAATTCCCTAGCAGTGACTCACTGCATGAAAAAAGGATCTTCTTGTGGGTTTGTTTTAAACCTATTGCCTTTAAATCTCAAAAGGCATTGTCACATCCAAGGTGTTTTAGAATTTGGTGACTGAAATTTCTGTTTGTAATTTTCAGTTCTGTCTCCTCTCAGGAGTCCTAACTCTTTCAGTCTACCCTTATAAGCAAGGCTCTCCATCTCCCCAATCCTCTTAGTTTTCTTTCTCTGAGCCTTCTCCACCACTAATACTTTCTATAACACTGGGGCCAGAACTGCGCACCAAATGTCTGAGAAGAAACAGGATATTTATACTCTACCTGGATTCCGTTCCATCCATCCTGGAAACCATTCCAGACCGCAGTCACAAATCCAAGGGTTCCCATGAAGGTAGAGGCTCTCTAGGTCAGGCATTTGTGAAACCATCTCCTGGGGCAAGGAGGTTAAGAAGTTGTCTGAAAGGTAGATGTGCTTTATGAAGGATATTGGAAATGTCTGGAGGAAGCGCAAGGAGACAAATGTGTCTGGATGGAGTTTGGTGAGAAAGTTTCCTTCTAAATGCACCAACCGCAGGGCGCTGAGTCCATGAAAGGCTTCGGGGTTTATGAACTCAATATTGTTATGGTCCATATGCAGCCTAATCAGGCTCTTGAGGCCATAGAAGGTGTCTTTATGCAATTTTCTGACCTTGTTATAGCTCATTTTAAGGACCTGTGGATTTCAATGAGAAAATAATGATAATAACAACAATAATGGTAGTATTTGCAAAGCACATACTATGTGCTAAGGCCTGCAGTTGATAAAATACAATCAGATTGGACACAGTCCCTGACCCACCTGGGCCTCATAATCTAATAGGGAGGGAGATCAGCTATTTAATCCCTATTTTAATGAAGGAGAAACTGAGGCATAGAGAAGTTAAGTGACTTGTCTGAGAGTCCACAGCAGGCAAATGACAGAGCCAGGATCAGAACCCAGGTCTTTTGGCTCCCAGTCCTATGCCCTTACCACTAAGCCACCTTATTTTTCTGATGACCACAGATGATCCCAAGGCTGAGTTATCAATGAATGGTATTCATTAAGCTCTTATTTTGTGTAGAGCACTGTACTATGCACTTGGGAGGGCACAATACAGTTGGTAGACATGATCCCCACCCTTAAGGTGCTTGCAAGTCTAACTGGGGAGACAGGCATTAAATTAAATAACAGGTAACGGAAGCAAATGAGTTTAAGGATGTTTACCTGAGTTCTGTGGGAGAATGCTTAAGTGCTAAGGGAGTGGGACTAAGTTTATGGGAGAGCTAGAACCTTCACACAGTCAGACCCACTTGGTGCTGGGTTGTTCAGGAACTTACGTTGGCTCAGGACATGAAATAGCCGGTGTATGAAATAGAAGCTTGTAGCCACTTTTCAGTTTGTTTCCCTAAGGTAGAAGGCAAGAAGTGCCATTCCTCAGGTGAAAGAAAAATTAACACAACGCCAAAGTGATATCTGAGCAAAGCTTTCTGAAAGGGCTTGTGACACTCTACCGCTTTTTCCACACAAGACTCTGAAAGGTGGGGGTGAGTTTCCCCTTCTCGCCCCTTACCTGTAATGCAGGTAAATGGGTGAACACTGACCTAAGCAGCTGGAAGACTACAGGTGCAGAGCGCTGAACTAAGCACTTGGGAAACTACAGTACAATCCTGTGGGTAGACATGATCCCTGCCCACAAGGTGCTTAGAGTTTAGAGATTAGTAACTGGTATTTGTTAAGCATTTACTATGTACCCAAGCACTATATTAGGCAGTCTTATTCATTATTTTTCTTGTCTTCTATATTGTTTTTGTGCCCTTTTTATGTTATCTTTCCTATGTGTCTTTGGCAACCCCTCTGCACCCATCCAGTTATAGATTATGAGCTCTTCGGGGCCCAGAGACCATACCTAACAGTGTGGCCTAGTGGATAGAGCTGAGGCCTGGGAGTCAGAAGGACCTGGATTCTAACCCCAGCCCCACCACTGGTCTCTTGTGTGATCTTGGGCAAGTCACTTAACTTCTCTGTGTTCATGGGCTGCCTTTCTCAAAATGAAGGATAATAATAATTATTATTATTATGGTATTTGTTAAGCACTGACTATGTGCCAAGCACTGTTCTAGTTACTGGGGTAGATACAAGGTAATCAGGTTGCTCCATGTGGGGCTCAGAGTTTTAACCCTCATTTTACAGATGAGGTAACTGAGGCACAAAGAAGTTAAGTAGATTACCCGAGGTCACCCAGCAGATAAGTGGCAGAGCCAGAATTAACACCCATGTCCTCTGACTCCCAGGCCTATGCTCTTTCCACTAAGCAACACTGTTCAAATGAGTATGTGCAATAAATTAATCAACAGTATATACTGAGCACTTACAGTGTGCTGAGCACTGAACTAAGCACTTGAGAGAGTACAATACACCAGAGTTAGTAGAAGCAGCATGGCCTAGTGGATAAAGCACAGGCCTGGGAGTCAGAAGGACCTGAATTCTAATCTTGGCTCCACCACCTGTCTGCCATGTGACCTTAACTTCTCTATGACTCAGTTACCCCATTTGTAAAATGGGGATTAAAGCTGTGAACCCCATATGGGACAAGGATGGTGTCCAACTTGATTAGCTTGTGTCTACCTCAATGCTTAGAACAGTGCATGGCACATTGTAGACATTTATCAAATACAGTAAGAAAAAAAATGTTGGTAGGCACATTCCCTTCTCACAAACTAAGGAAAGTGAGACTGCTTCACAGACAGTCTTTCCTTCAAGGTTTTGTTTGTTTCTGTGCAAGAGAAGCAGCATGGCCTAGAGGAAAGCATGGGTCTGGGAGTCAGAGGACCTGGGTTCTAATCCTGGATCCACCACTTGTTTGGTGTGTGACTTGGGAAAATCACTAAACTTCTCTGTGCCTCAATGTGCTCATCTGTAAAATGGGGATTAAAATTGTGAGCCCCAGTGGTACATAGACCGTGTCCAACTTGATTATCGTACATCTACCCCAGTGTTTAGTATATTGCCTGGAATATAGTAAGCACTTCAAAAATTCAATCATCTAAGTGAGCATGTTTAACCTTTTCAGTTTTAAAAGATGTGTAAATCCTGAAAGATAAAAATTCATCATAACCTTAGGATACGAGAACTTCCATGTAACCCAAAGCATTTTTTTGTATCTGTGTGGTATTTAGGCACTTATGACGTGTGCCAAGCACTGTACTAAGCACTAGGGAAGATAGGGAATAACTATGTCTGACACAGTCCTTATCCCACATGGGGCTCACAGCTTAAGTATGATGAAGAGCAGGTACTGAACCCCCATTTTAAAGATGAGGAATCTGAGGGATAGAGGCATTAATAGACTTGCCCAAGGTCACACAGCGGCCATGGTGGAGCTGGGATTAGAACTCAGGTCCTCTGATTCCCAAACCTGTGCTCTTCCCACTAGACCACACTACTTTTCACATGCTCCCGCGTTCCATAGTAATCTACCGCTTTTTCTACACAAGACTCTGAAAGGTGGGAGAGAGATTCCCCTTCTTGCTTCTTACCTGTAATGCAGGTAAACCGGTGAACACTTTGTCAGGGATTGTATGAATTGCATTACTATGCAACATCAACAGTTCCAAGTGGTTCAGGCCCAGAAAGTTCTTTTCAGTCAGTTTAACCATGCTGTTGTAACTGTTAAGAGACATTTCATTCCAAACCCAGATTAGGCAGTCAGCCAATACTAGTGTGTAAAAGCAAAAGAGGGAATTTTTTTCTGCGAAGACTTGTCAGCAACCTTTTACTTCAGATCTAATGAGCCCAAAAAGTTTGAAAAATGTCCAAGTCTGTTGAGGACCCTAAGGGGGGGTGCTAAAGTTTCAAAGAATCCATCTGGATCTCTTACGTTAAAGGTTTCCAACTCATTAGGGGATATGGAAGCAGGAGTCCATTTTATGAGTCACTGGGAAGACCTATGAATGGGCTGGCTGGTTAATTGGGCAACTATCTGAGAGTTTAAAATTTTCTGGTGTCCTCTGGGTGACTCCAGCGTCTATCTGGATATCAGTGACAACTTGTGCATGACTTCATTAATAATAATTGTGGTGTTTGTTAAGCACTTACTTGTGCCAAGCACTATACAAAGCACTGGGGTGGGCACAAAATAATAAGATCAGATACAGTCTGCTGTCTCTGCTGCCAATCTACTCAACCCTGAGGGCAGCTCTGAAGCAGTCTAGGGCACCTATTGGGATGGAGAGACTGGCATGGGAGTGGAAAAATCAATCAAAATCATATTGTGCAGACCATGCTACCGGGAACTTGGTAGAGTGAAAAATAATCAGAGGTATGATCCCTCTTTCATTAAGCTTTCAGTCAAGCAAGGAGGTATTTTTATGGTGTTTGTTAAGCAATACTATGTGTCTCACACTGTACTTAGCACTGAGGTATATACAGATAATCAGATTAGACACAGTCCATGTTCCATTGGAGTTCACAGCTTTAATCCCCATTTTACAGTCGTGATAACTGAGGGACTGTGGTAACTTGCCTAAAACCACACAGAAGACAAGTGGTGGAGCTGGGATTAGAACCCAGTTCCTCTGACTTCCATGTCCACTTGGACATGTTGCATCATATATCTTCTTGGGTATCAGGGCTGCTTGTCCCCTGATGCCTCAAAAGCCTCCATTGGGTGTTGTCCATCCATCTCTGTATGACACAGAAACACCTCACCATCAAATTCAAGGCACTCAAGCAGCTCTCTCCCCCTTAATCATCTGCACTCCTCTCCCACTACAACACAGCCTACACACTTTGCTCCTCTAATAACAACCTACTCACCATCTCTTGCTCTTGCCTCACACACTTGCTCACACTCCCTTCCTGCCTGGAACTTCGTACCCCTCACATCTGACAGACAATAACTCTCTCCATCTTCAAAGCCCTACTCAAATTGTGTCTCCGCGTGGAAGTCTTCCCTGAAATTTATTTTAGTACCTGTCTCCCCTGCTTTACTGTAAATTCCTTGAGGGCCGGGATTGTGTTTACCAACGGTTTTATGCTCTCCCAAGCACGCAGTGCAGTGCTCTACAGAGGGTTTGTCCTCAATAAATATCACCGATTTATTCATTGATAAGAGGGTGAAAATGATCTTGAAATACTTGCTTGGCCTGAGAAGATATAGCCCCTGTAGGAAACAATTTTCCTGACATGGATACTGGGAGGTTATCCCTAAGAACTTGACGGAGGAGGAATGGATTTTATACTGCTCAATCCTTTCCCCTCTTCACCTGCTTGTTCTCTGGACAGACATATAATGGCCTGTCATTTTAGAAATCCTTTTTGCTGTGACGCTTTTAGCAAGGGGAAAGTTGGGCATCCATGAAACGGGTGCCCAGTTCATCAGGGCGTCACCAAGAAAATTTTTCTGAGGCTGAAGATGGAGCTCTATGGCATCTCTGTCTCTGCACCCTTTACAAGTCTGGCTTTCTGAGTCTGAGGCTTTCTTCCCTCAGCCCTAGACAGCGATGGTAGAAAATTCTTACCAGGCAATCCCACAGAGTGGGATGTTAGGAGAAAGGTGAGAGTTGGAGAAACAGAAGCTCCTCTATTTCCACTTGTTGCTCTCAACTGGCTCAGAGACAATCATTCTTTACTCCGAGCCCAAATCAATCAATCGGTCAATCAATTGTATTGATTGAGCTCTTTCTGTGTGACAGTCACTGTACTAAGTGTTTGGAAGAGTAGGATATAACAGAATTGGTAGAAATGTTCCCAGCTCACAATGAGCAGGAAGTCACAGCAGCCGCTTGGAGATTCACATATGTTCACAGCAACTTGGGACTACCAGAATTTTCCCCGGTGAGCCAACCTGGCTCTCTGGACCCTAAGATTCTTTCAGCCCACCACTCAGTCTCCGTCCACTCCCTATCACTCATTCATTGAATTGTATTTATTGAGCACTTACTGTGTGCCTAGCACTGTACTAAGTGCTTGGAAAATACAATTCAGCAATAAAGAGAGACAAACCCTGCATGCACCGGGCTTACAGTCTAGAATGGGGAAGACAAACATCAAAACAAGTAAACAGGCATCAATATAAATAAATAGAATTATAGATATATGCACACCAAAACAAGTAGACAGGCAGCAATATAAATAAATAGAATTATAGATAGGTACATATATACATAACTGCAATGGGGTGTGGAGAGGGGGGAAAAGCAAAAGGGAGCAAGTCAAGGTGATGCGAAAGCTGGGGGAACTGAGGAAAAGGGGGCTTAGTCTGGGAAGGCCTCTTGGAGGAGGTGAGCCTTCAGTAGGGCTTTCAAGGGGGGAAGAGTGATTGTTTGACAGATTTGAGGAGGGAGGGCATTCCAGGCTAGAGGTAGGAGGTGGGACAGGGGTTGACAGAAGAACAGGCAATGTTGAGGCACAGTGAGGTTAGCATCAGAGGACTGGAATGTGTGGGCTGGGTTGTATCAGGTACTTCCTATTGAAGCTGATAACAATGAAGGGAATGGATGAGGAGAGCAGGGGATGAAAGAGAAGGAAGCAGAGAAAGACAGGGTGGGAAGGAATATATATACACACGTGTATATATATATATATATATATATATATATATAAAATGGTATTTGTTAAGTGCTTACTATGTGCCAAGCACTGTTCTAAGCACTGGGGTAGATACCAGGTAATCAGATTGTCCCACGTGGGGCTCACAGTCTTAATCCCCATTTTACAGATGAGGTAAAAGGCACAGAGAAGTTAAGTGACTTGCCCAAGGTCACACAGCTGACACGTAGCGAACCCCAGATCAGATCCCACATCCTCTGACTCCAAAGCCTGTGCTCTTGCTGCTAGGCCAGGCTGCTTCATTAATGGTTTTGTTAAGCACTTACTATGTGCCAAGCATTGCTGTAAGTGCTGGGGTAGATACAAGGTATTCAGGTTGTCCCACGTGGAGCTCACAGTCTTTTACATATGAGGTGACTGAGGCACAGGGAAGTTAAGTGACTTGCCCAAAATCCCATAGCTGACAAGTAACGAAGCTGGGATTAGAACCCACAACCTCTGATCCCAAGCCTGTGATCTTTCCACCAAGCCATGCTCTGACAGAGTGGAATAAAGGCAGGTCAGGGACAGAATATGACAGAGGGAATCTCCTGTCTTGGCCCAGGTGAAGCCTACATATTGAAGGGCACACATGGCCCAGCGGATAGAGCACAGGTCTGGGAGTCAGAAAGTCATAGGTTCTAATCTCAATTTTGCCACTTGTCTGCTCTGTGACCTTAGGCGAGTCACTCAACTTCTCTGTGCCTTAAGTCCCTCATATATAAAATGGGGATTAATACTGTGACTCCTATGGGGGACAAGGACCAGGTCCAACCTGACTACCTTGTTTCTACCCCAGCGCTTAGAACAGTGCCTGGAACATAGTAAGCGCTTAACAAATACCATAATTATTCTTATTATTCTTATTACTCCACATACCAACCCATATTGGGATAGGACTCTTGAATCCATCTTGGTCTCCAATCTCTTTAGAGGCCCCCGGCCACCCCTGTACTGTCATCCTCCTGACTGTAAGCTCCTGGTGGGCAGGGAATGGGTCTACCAACTCTGTTATATTGTACTCTCCCAAGCACTTAGTACAGTGCTCTGCACACAGTAAGCATCCAATAGATTTCATTGATTGACTTAAGATGGGAGGAGGAGAGAGAAGCCACGGGGAAGCTCAGGGAAGGAAGAGGGCAGAGGCAAGTTTGAGATATGTAGACAGGGAGCAGGAAAGTCATGCTGTAAGAACTTGGAGGGTCAAGCAGGGTAGTATATAATCTCCTTTATTTGGTGTTGACCAGATATTTTCCTACCCTGAGACAGGGCCAAAGAGACAACCACACATTATGCATGGGAACGTCATGTCACATCACACACACTTGTAACAAAACACAGTGACATTGTACACAACATTTTGTGGACAAACGTTTCTCCATAACCACCCTTTGACTGAGCTCTTTGGGCAGTTCAGATCCAAAATCCTGACTGACATCTCAAAAATTGATCTCCTGCCACCATCTGAGAATGGCAATGCTGAGGCCAGTTTTTAGAATGGAATGGCTGCCATTTTGGTAAGGTCTTGCACAGTCACCCTTTGCTGAGTGGCTTTGATATGGTGGCTTACCTCACTTACTTTATAAAGCCAGGCCTGCCTTTCTGCATTTAGATGGAATTCATGGATCAACAGCCTGACAAAACCACCCTGAGTTTAAGTCCAGAAAAATCTCATTCATTCAGTGTGTCTGTGGAACACTATACGAAGCACTTGGGAGAGTACAATGCAACAATAAACAGACACATTCTCTGCCCACAGTGAGTTTACAGTCTAGAGGGGGAGACAGACATTAACATAAAGTAAGTTACAGTTATGTATATAAGTGCTGTGGTGCTGGGATGGGGGATGAATAAAGGGGGAAAGTCAGAGTGATGCAGAAGGGAGTGGGGGAAGAGGACAGGATGGCTTAATATGGGAGGACCTCTTGGAGAAGATGTGCCTTCAGTAAGTCTTTGAAGTAGGGAAGAGTAATTGTCAGATTTGAGAAAGGAGGTCTTTCCAGATCAGAGGCAGGACATGGGCAAGAGATAAGCATTAGAGGTGTGCAGTGTGCAGCCTGGGTTGTAGTAGGAGATGTAGTGAGGTGAGGTAGGAGGGGGAAAGGTGATTGAGTCTTTTAAAGCCTATCCTGAGGAGCTTTTGTTTGATGCGGCAGTTGATGGGCAACCATAGTTCTTGAGTACCCGGGAAACAAGGCCTGAACTAGCAGTATGTTAATGTAATTGTGTGCAAAAAAGGCCCTGCACAGAGTATCAGTGAGCATGCCACTGGTATCATCTTCATCATTATTATCACCAATGGTATTTACTGAGTGCTTACTTTGTGCAGAGCGCTGTGGGAAAGTACAGTACAACAGAATCAGTAGGCACAATCCTTGCCCACATTAAGTTTACAATCTAGATGGAGAAATAGTTATAAATGTAAGTAAATAATTTATAATATATGATAAATATGTAGGTATATATATGTATACACACACACACATATATTGAACATTTATGGAGACAGAGGCAGCAGTGTTCAAATATTCCTAGAAACGGATGAACAAGACACAGGAGGTGAAAGTCAAAACAGCACCAAATGCTGGAAACATTAAACATGACAGGCCCAAAGGGAACTGCCTTTATGTTTGCTCAGTGAGTCTGGGACTGTCTCTAATCGGCCTTTTCAGCTACATTCATACCCATAGGGGAATTTCACTTTTAGTGGCATATTCTTCCAAATGTGAAAAATAGCTCCATGGAAGTGGAGGGCCCTCTACTTGAGAGGAATCTCCTAGTTTATCCAGGGCCAGGCAGTGAGAGACACCCTTCCCTTCCCAGCAGGGAGAGACAGGGGTCGAGGAGGAGGAGGAGGAAGAGAGTTTCGAACGTACCCAAGGTTGATGCGCTCCACGTTGGGAGAGATGTGTTCCGGAAGGGCTGTGAGGTAACGGAATGTGCAGTGCACCTCCGTGGGGACATAGCAAGCGCAGCGTCTGGGGCAAGCGCCAGTGCCAGGAAGAGCCGCCAGGCAGATACTGAAGAAGAAGGAAGAGGAGACCAACAGGCAGGGATTTCCTCTGCCTTTCACTCTCCTCCTGGGGGCAAACCCTAAAATGGAACCAGTGGTATCAATAATCAATCAATCAATCATTTATTGAGTATATATTCTTTGAAGAGCATTGTACTAAGCACTTGGGGAAGTTGGTAAACTCCTCCAAAGTTGGTAGACTCATTCTTTGCCCACAAGGAGCCTTTTTTTAATGGTATTTGTTAAGCACTTACTATGTGTCAAATTCTGTTCTCAATGCTAGGGTAGGTACAAATTAATTAGGTTGGACACAATCCCTGTCCCTCACAGGGCTCACAGTCTAACTAGGAAAGTAGCTAGAGCATGGGATTGGGAGTCAGGAGGACCTGCGTTTTAATTCCAGCTTTGCCACTTGTTTGCTGTGTGACCTTGGTCAAGTCACTTAGCTTCTCTGGGCCTCAGTTCCCTTATTTGTAAAATTGGGATTAAGAGTGTGAGTCACCTGATGAACTTGTATTTACTCCAGTGCTTAAAGCAGTGCTTGGCACATAGTCAAAGTTTAACAAATACCATTATTATTATTATTATTATTAGAACCCCCCTTTTTAATGTATCCCTTTTTTACAGTTGAGGAAGCTGAGACCAGAGAAGTTAAGTGACTAGCCTAATGTCACGCAGCAAGCATTTGGCAGAGCCAGGATTAGAACCCAGGTCCTTCTGATTCCCAGGCCCATGTTCTCTACACTAGGCCATGCTGCTCCTCCAGTCTACCAATTGGACAAGTCAACTTCTCTGTGTTTGTTACCTCAACTGTAAAATGGGAATTAATACTGTGAGTCCCAGTCTAATAATAACCGTGGTGTTTGTTAAGCACTTACTATGGGCCACACACTGTACTAAGCTCTAGGATAGCTGCAAGATAACCAGGTAGAACACAATCCCTGCTCCCCAAGGGACCTGCACACAAGCACAGATTTGTCCCAGGGAGATGTAGTAACTTGGCAGTTTTGCAATGCTTCTTCTAGTGGAAAGCGTAGCCTCTGCTGTTCATATAACGTTGGTGTTTTCAGGAGGGGTATTCATTAGAAAATTCCTCTCAGCATCCCACTTCTCTCTTAATGAAAAACAACAGGGGAATTATGCTTGCTGGCCAGTTCACAAGGGGAACTGGAGACCGTAGTAGAGCTGTGGTTTGCAAATATAAGACATTCCTGCCACTTTGAACCATCTCCAATTGGTTTACAAAGTGTTCTGACCAAAGAATACATCAGCTCTTTTAGTGCAGAGCCATTACTGAGAGACAGTGTTAGAGGAGGCGAGAGGGGCTAAGGTAGCAGGTCTAATGTCAGGCTGTAAAGGGAACCATCCTGCCCATCCTCTTCTTCAGAATGTCTGTGGGAAGACTCCCCCACTTATAATGGTAATAATAACAACAATAATAATAATATGCTTACTACTCACCATACAGTGTACCCTTTGAGCACTTGATAGTCATCGCACCCTCAACCCCATAGACACTGAAGTTGATTCATTCATTCATTCAATCGTATTTATTGAGCACTTACTGCATGCAGAGCACTGTACTAAGTACTTGGGAAGTACAAGTTGGCAACATATAGAGGCAGTCCCTACCCAACAATGGGCTCATGGTCTAGAAGACTGTGATACCACTGATACTATTGAAGCAGGACCTGGGTTCCAATTCCAGCTCTACCACTTGTCTGCTGTGTGGCTTTGGACAAGTCACTTAACTTCGTTGTGTTTCAGTTACCTCAGCTGTAAACTGGGAATAAATAGTGTAAGTCCCATGTCAGGCATGAACTGTGTCTTAGCTGGTTATCTTGTAACTACCTACCTAATAATTGCTTAACAAATATCATAAAAAATAAAAGGTAGGACACAGTCCCTGTCCCACTGGGGCTCATAGTCTAACTAGGAGGAAGGACAATATTGACACTTGATGATGAGGATGATGGTATTTAAGCACTTACTGTGTGCCAAGCACTGTTCTAAGCGCTGGGGTAGGTACAATAATAATAATAATGATGGTATTTGTTAAATGCTTACTACGTGACAAGCAAGGTAATCAGGTTGTCCCACATGGGGCTCACAGTCTCAATCCCCATTTTACAGATGAGGTAACTGAGGCACAGAGAAGTTAAGTGACTTGCCCAAAGTCACGCAGCTGACAAGTGGCAGAGCTGGGATTAGAACTCATGATCTCTGACTCTTTCCATTAAACCATGATGCTTCTTATTCATTCATTCATTCAATTCAATCCTATTCATTGAGTGCTTACTGTGTGCAGAGCACTGTACTAAGCGCTTGGGAAGTACAAGTTGACACCATATAGAGACGGTCCCTACCCAACAGTGGGCTCACAGTCTAGAAGGGGGAGACAGAGAACAAAACAAAACAAATTAGCTGTGTCCCCCTCTTCCTCTGCTTCCCTTTACTCACCCTAACTGCTCCTGCTGTCAGCATAAGGGGGAGAACTTCCAGACCCTCAAGGAACAGCAGTTTTGTTGCCCATAAGTCTCCTCTCTGGGAAAATTCTCTCCTGGTGGTTAATGCCTAGGCATCTTGCACTATAGTCTTTGGAGGGTATGTCTAAGGGAGAAGGATCCCTCCACACCACCAGAAGGTGAGACAGTAGTGCTTTGTAAAAAAAAGGTTTCTAAAGTGTCAAGTATTGACAGATGTAAAGGGGTGGGAAAACTTTCAATCATTCAGTCAGTGGTATTTATTGAGCATTTACTGTGCTGCGAGCACTGTATTAAGTGCTTGGGAGAGTACAACAGAGTTGGTAGACACATTCCCTGCCCACAAGGAGCTGACAGTCTAGATGGGGAGATAGAAATTAATATAAAGACATGATGGCTATGCACATGACTACTGTGGGATTGAGGCTGGGGTGACTATCAAGTGCTCAAAGGATACAATTCCAAGTGCATGGATGAGGTAGAGGGAGCTGGCTCTCAGCCTAGTGAATGGAGCACAGGCCTAGGAGTCAGAAGGTCATGGGTTCTAATCCTACTCCATCATATGTCTGCTGTGTGACCTTGGGTAAGTCACTTCACTTCTCTGGGCCTCAGTTCTCTCATCTGTAAAATGGGAATTAAGAGTGTGATCCCAAACTTGTACTTCCCAAGCTCTTAGTACAGTGCTCTGCACACAGTAAGTGCTCAATAAATACGATTGAATGAAAGAATGAATTTGGAACAGGGCCTGTATCCAGTGTGAATAATTATGTCTATCTCAGCGCTTAGGACAGGGCTTGGCACATAGTAAACATGTAACAAGTACCATAATAATTAATTATTAATTGGTGTGTGGAGGAGTGGCGTGTGGAGGATGAGAAGTGTGTATGTGTGGGGATTAGATTCCTTGAAAATCTTTGTCTCAGAGAGCAAAGCTGGAGAGAGAGTGAGGCTGTGAATAGCTGCTGCTAGTGCCAGGGAAACTCGTACAAACTTCATTCCCTCCATTTTTTTCCAAGTAGGTCTTTGATTTTCTGTACTTCCACTGACAATTTCTTGAGCCCCTGAGAGTTTTCCATTCCCCTGTATCATTGGGATCAGGTCTCCAGGGGGAAGACAGCCCTGTTACAGGAACAAGACCTTTGTTTCGATAGCAGTCCTCTGACATAGAGGACTAAAATACCATTTTAAATTGCTTATGGTCTGCCAAAACTCTGGGCAGCCTCACACTAAATCCAATTCAGGAAATTTGTCTCTGGAGATGCCTAGCCCAGATGGAAAGGTAACCCTAGAACACTTCATAAAAGAAAATTATCTATTATTTACTGTCTTCACCTAGCTTGTCACAGCACATTTTAATGGCATCTGACTGGCAAGTAGTAGCCCTGTGCTTCGGTTAGATATGTCAAGGTTCTAGGAGGTAGAGTGGTTATCTCCCAGTGGCAAAAAGTCATGCTATCCAACCCAATTCTCCACCCACTAGACCCTACTGGGGATCATCTTGGAATTGCACTGAAAAGGAACAATCCAAGAAGGACAAGAGAAAGGTAAATTAAACAGCTGTGGAGTCCCCTTATTGAAATAGAAATGAAGGAGAGACAATACCTGACATTTGTGTATGTGTTGCAGTTTAAGCTCTCTCAGTCCCTGGCTCCTCCTGTGATGTAAGAAGAGGTGGGAAACCCTCCCACACAAAGGAAAATTTCACCAGACCAGGCGCACACCAAGTCCCCTCATCCCCATCAATGGGTCAATACGATGGACGATTCGGTCGTTTCTCTTGCCAGAGTGTGCTTAGCACATTGAGCCAGGAGGGTTTACAGGCGCACAGCTTCCTCAGTATTTCAGGGTCACCATGAAAGCTCAAGTCAATCCAGGAATATTTGCAAAGTGGCTGAAATGTATGAAAAAGTTCAGTTCTCTTGCTTTTACGCTTTCTCTCTGGACAGCTTTTCTTAAGATTTTCGTTTTAGTTCCAGTCACATTCAGATTCTCTTTTTTTTTTCCTGGTCCCACGAACTTCTCCTCAAATATTCTTTCATGAACAAATCCCTCCCCTATGCACAGATGCCAAAACTGGGGTTTCTTCTCGGCTCCCTGCTCTTTTGGAAGTTTCTTTTGCCTGGCTTCCCTCTTGAGGCTTTCAAGCTCCCTCGACTTTCTCTCGTGTGTGAGTGTGTGGGGGGTGCATGTGTGTGTGCTTGTTTTCCCTGGCCCTTCTCTCCCTAACCCCTCCACTACAGCTCTATCCCTTGTGGCTGGTTGGTCACACCCCCTTCCTCCCCCTCATCCTCCTGTCCACCCTCCAAAACCTTGGAAGCAATTGACTGGAGGAGTTTACCTCCCCTCCTTACATAATCAGCCAATAGGCTTGCCGTTACTGCAACTCTGAACCAGCTGAAACAGCTGAAAAAGGCTTTGGGGGAGGAATTTGCAGGCATGGGCGAAGAGAGTAAATGAAGAGTTGTGGGGAACATGGGGATGGCGGCAGAATCAATCGATCAGTGGTGTCTACTGCACTAAACACTTGGGAGAATATAATAGAACAGAGTTGGTGGACAAGTTCCCAATCCACCAGGAGTTGCAGTCTAGAGGGGGAGACAGACATTAAAATAAATAAAGGCTACGTACTTCAGTGCTGTGGAGCTGAGGATGGGGGGAGTAAAGAGTACAAATCCCAGTACAAGGACAATGCAGACAGGCAGACAGTAGGGGAAATGAAGGTTTAATCGGAAAGGCATCTTGGAGGAGATTTGATTTTAATAAGGCTTTTATGGTGGAGAGAGTGATGCTTCATCCTACATGTAGGAGGAGGGAGTTCCAGGCTAGAGGAAGGATGTGGGCAAAGGGTCAATGGCATAAGCGCTTAGTACAGTGCTCTGCACACAGTAAGCGGAAGCAGCGTGGCTCAGTGGAAAGAGCCCGGGCTTTGGAGTCAGAGGTCATGGGTTCAAATCCTGGCTCTGCCAATTGTCAGCTGTGTGACTTTGGGCAAGTCACTTCACTTCTCTGTGCCTCAGTTACCTCATCTGTAACATGGGTTAAAGACTGTGAGCCCCACGTGGGACAACCTGATCACTTTGTAACCTCCCCAGAGCTTAGAACAGTGCTTTGCACATAGTGCTTACTAAATTCCATTATTATTATCATTATTAATAATAAATATGATTGAATGAATGAATGAATGATGAATCAGAGGGATCTCAACATGGGAACGTAGTCGATCTGCTAGACTGTAAGATCCTTAAATGATGTTGATAATGATAATGGTATTTGTTAAGTACTTACTACTTGCCAGTCACTGTATTAAGCACTGAGGCAGATACAAGCTAACCAGGCTGGACACAATCTCTGTCCCACATGGGGTTCCACTGTCTTCAACCCCATTTCATAGATGAAGTAGCTGAGGCACAGAGAAGTGAAGTGACTTGCCCAAGTCACAGCAGAAAAGTGGTGGATCCAGGATTAAAACCCCATCCTTTCTGGCTTCCAGGCTCGGGCTCTATCCACTAGGCCATGCTGCTTTTCACTAGGCCATGCAGTATACCCCCAGAAGGAAGCAGTGGCAGTGGGCCAGGAGGTGGAAAGAAATGGGTCTGACCACGCTGCGTCTTGGGCCCAGCATGACATAGTGGACAGAGCATAGGCCTGGGAGTTAGAAGGTCATGTGTTCTAATCCCAGCTCCGCCACTCGTCTGCTGTGTGACCTTGGGCAAGTCACTTCACTTCTCTGTGCCTCAGTTACCACATCTGTAAAATAGGTGATCGAGACTGTGAGCCCCATGTGGGACAAGGGACTGTATCCCAATCCAATATGCTTATATGCACCCCAGCGCTTAGAACTGTGCCTGGCACATAGTAAGCACTTAATAAATAACATAATAATTATTATTTTTGTGAGAAGCAGTGTGGTTAAATGAAAAGAGCATGGGCTTGGGAGTCAGAGATAGTGGGTTCGAATACTGACTCTGCCACTTGTCAGCTGTGTGACTTTGGGAAAGTCACTTCACTTCTCTGTGCCTCTGTTACTTCATCTGTAAAATGGGGACTAAGACTGTGAGCCCCACATGGGACAACCTGATTGCCTTGTATCTACCCCAGCGCTTAGAACAGTGCTGGCACAAAGTAAGCGCTTAACAAATACCACCTTCATTCATTAATTCTGACAGGTTTGCTGAAGAGGAGCTGGCGTTCTGAGCTACCTGGGGAGCTCTCCACACACCTCTGCCCCCATCCCTCCACGCCCCCAGACCCAGGGAGCCCCCTAAGGCAGTGGCTCACTTAAAAGCAGGAATCAGTTCTGCTAATTCTATTGTACACTCCCACTAGCCACACCCACTTCATTGGACAACTCATTCAACCCATCACTATATCCTGTAGGTTCCACCTTCACAACATCGGTAAAATCGCCCTTTCCTCTCCATTCAAACTGCTACCACGTTAATGCAATCACTCATCCTATCATGCCTGGATTACTGCATCAGTAATCACTTAATAAATACGATGAACCAATGACCTCCTGCTTGCCAAATCCAACGGCTCATACTCTGTCCTAATCCTCCTCGACCTCTCAGCTGCCTTTGACACTGTGGACCACCCCCTTCTCCTCAACACGTTATCTGACCTTGGCTTCACAGACTCCGTCCTCTCCTGGTTCTCCTCTTATCTCTCCGGTCGTTCTTTCTCAGTCTCTTTTGCAGGCTCCTCCTCCCCCTCCCATCCTCTTACTGTGGGAGTTCCCCAAGGTTCAGTGCTTGGTCCCCTTCTGTTCTCAATCTACACTCACTCCCTTGGTGACCTCATTCGCTCCCACGGCTTCAACTATCACCTCTACGCTGATGACACCCAGATCTACATCTCTGCCCCTGCTCTCTCCCCCTCCCTCCAGGCTCGCATCTCCTCCTGCCTTCAGGACATCTCCATCTGGATGTCCGCCCGCCACCTAAAGCTCAACATGTCGAAGACTGAGCTCCTTGTCTTCCCTCCCAAACCTTGTCCTCTCCCTGACTTTCCCATCTCTGTTGACGGCACTACCATCCTTCCCGTCTCACAAGCCCGCAACCTTGGTGTCATCCTCGACTCCGCTCTCTCATTCACCCCTCACATCCAAGCCGTCACCAAAACCTGCCGGTCTCAGCTCCACAACATTGCCAAGATCCGCCCTTTCCTCTCCATCCAAACCGCTACCCTGCTAATTCAAGCTCTCATCCTATCCCGTCTGGACTACTGCACTAGCCTTCTCTCTGATCTCCCATCCTCGTGTCTCTCTCCACTTCAATCCATACTTCATGCTGCTACCCGGATTATCTTTGTCCAGAAACGCTCTGGACATATCACTCCCCTCCTCAAAAACCTCCAATGGCTACCGATCAATCTGCGCATCAGGCAGAGACTCCTCACCCTGGGCTTCAAGGCTCTCCATCACCTCGCCCCCTCCTACCTCACCTCCCTTCTCTCCTTCTACTGCCCAGCCCGCACCCTCCGCTCCTCCACCACTAATCTCCTCACTGTACCTCGCTCTCGCCTGTCCCGCCATCGACCCCCGGCCCACGTCATCCCCCGGGCCTGGAATGCCCTCCCTCTGCCCATCCGCCAAGCTAGCTCTCTTCCTCCCTTCAAGGCCCTGCTGAGAGCTCACCTCCTCCAGGAGGCCTTCCCAGATTGAGCCCCTTCTTTCCTCTCCCCCTCGTCCCCCTCTCCATCCCCCCGCCTTACCGCCTTCCCCTCCCCACAGCACCTGTATATATGTATATATGGTTGTACATATTTATTACTCTGTTTATTTATTTATTTATTTATTTTACTTGTACATTTCTATCCTACTTATTTTATTTTGTTGGTATGTTTGGTTCTGTTCTCTGTCTCCCCCTTTTAGACTGTGAGCCCACTATCGGGTAGGGACTGTCTCTATGTGATGCCAATTTGTACTTCCCAAGCGCTTAGTACAGTGCTCTGCACATAGTAAGCGCTCAATAAATACGATTGATTGATTGATTGATTGAATAAATGAATCAGCCTCCTTGCTGAACTCCTGGCCTCCTGTCTCTCCCTATTCCAATCTATACTTAACTCTGCTGCTTGTCACTTTTCTACAGAAGCCATCCGCCCTTTCCTCTCCATCCATACTGCTACCCTGCTCATTCAAGCTCTCATCCTACCCCATCTGGACTACTGCATCAGCCTTCTCTCTGATCTCCCATCCTCGTGTCTCTCTCCACTTCAATCCATACTTCATGCTGCTGCCCGGATTATCTTTGTCCAGAAACGCTCTGAGCATATTACTCCCCTCCTCAAAAATCTCCAGTGGCTACCAATCAACATACACATCAGGCAGAAACTCCTCACCCTGGGCTTCAAGGCTCTCCATCACCTCGCCCCCTCCTACCTCACCTCCCTTCTCTCCTTCTACTGCCCAGCCCGCACCCTCCGCTCCTCCACCGCTAATCTCCTCACCGTACCTCGTTCTCGCCTGTCCTGCCATCGACCCCCAGCCCACGTCATCCCCCGGGCCTGGAATGCCCTCTCTCTGCCCATCCGCCAAGCTAGCTCTCTTCCTCCCATCAAGGCCCTACTGAGAGCTCACCTCCTCCAGGAGGCCTTCCCAGACTGAGCCCATTCCTTCCTCTCCCCCTCGTCCCCCTCTCCATCCCCCCCATCTTACCTCCTTCCCTTCCCAACAGTACCTGTATATACGTATATAGGTTTGTACATATTTATTACTCTATTTATTTATTTATTTATTTATTTATTTATTTATTTTACTTGTACCTATCTATTCTATTTATTTTATTTTGTTAGTATGTTTGGTTTTGTTCTCTGTCTCCCCCTTTTAGACTGTGAGCCCACTGTTGGGTAGGGACTGTCTCTATATGTTGCCAATTTGTACTTCCCAAGCGCTTAGTACAGTGCTCTGCACATAGTAAGTGCTCAATAAATATGATTGATGATGATGATGATGATAATGTCACCCTGCTCCTCAAAAAACTCTACTGGTTGCCTATCCACCCCTGCATCAAACAAAAACTCCTCACCATTGGCTTTAAAGCACTCCACCAATGTGCCCCCTCCTACCGCACCTAGATACTTATTCATTCATTCAATTGTATTTATTGAGAACTTAACTGTATTTATACAGAGCACTGTACTAAGCACGTGGAAAGTACGCTTCAGCAACAGAGACAATCCCTGCCCACAACAGGCTCACACTCCTTCTACAACCCAGTCCGCATACTTTGCTCCTCTGGTGTTAACCTTCACACTATGCCTTGGTCTTGCCTGTCTTGCTGCTGGCCACTGGCCCACATCCTGCCTCTGGCCTCTAGTGCTTCAAGGCTCTCCATCACCTCGCCCCCTCCTACCTCACCTCCTCCTACCTCACCTCCCTTCTCTCCTTCTACAGCCCAGCCCGCACCCTCCGCTCCTCTGCCGCTAATCTTCTCACTGTGCCTCATTCTCACCTGTCCTGCCGTTGACCCCCGGCCCACGTCATCCCAATGGTCTGGAACTCCCTCCCTCCCCACATCCACCAAACTAGCTCTCTTCCTCCCTTCAAGGCCCTTCTCAGAGCTCATCTCCTCCAGGAGGCCTTCCCAGACTGAGCTCCCTCCTTCCTCTCCCCCTCCTCCCCCTCTCCATCCCACCTACCTTACCTCCTTCCCTTCCTCCCAGCACCTCTATATATGTATGTTTGCATGCATGTATTACTCTATTTATTTATTTTACTTATACGTATCTAGTCTATTTATTTTATTTTGTTAATATGTTTTGTTTTGTTCTCTGTCTCCCCCTTCTAGACTGTGAGCCCACTGTTGGGTAGGGACCGTCTCTATATGTTGCCAACTTGTACTTCCCAAGCACTTAGTACAGTGCTCTGCACACAGTAAGTGCTCAATAAATGCAATTGATTGATTGATTAATGCTTTCTGTCCTCAAATATGACAGACAATTACTCTCCCCTACCTTCAACACCTTATTGAAGGCACATCTCCTACAAGAGGCCCTCCCAGATAGGCCCCCCTTTGCTCTTCTCCCACTCCCTTTTGCTTCACCTTTACTAGTTTCATTTGTTCTTCCCCCCTCCCAGTCCCACTGCACTTATGTACATATCTGTAATTAATTTATATGCATTGATGTCTGTCTCCCCCATCTAGACTATAAGATCATTATGGGCAGGGAACATATCACTTTACTGTTGCAATGTACTTTCCCAAGTGCTAAGTATAGTGCCCTGCACACAGAAAGTACTCACTGAAATGCCCTTTGTCCATCCAAAAGGAGATGTTTTAGCCCCTTTCCCTTCTCTTCGAATTAATCTCAAACCCTAAGAATACAATTTCTCAGGCTAAGTCCCGAATCATTCATATCAACATCCTCGTAATGAATGTGATCCCACCCTTATGAGTGTGATGGGCCCTGGAGGCCACTTTCCTTACTCACTGGCCATGGATTAATAAATCATTGACATTTATGGAGCACTGACTGGATGCAGAGCATTGTCCTAAGGACTTGGGAGAGAACAGTACACAAGAGGAGTGGTGTGGCCTATTGGAAAGTGCCTAGGAAACTGAGGGCCTGAGTTCTAATTCCAGCTCCGCCAGTTGCCTGCTGTGTGACCTTAGGCAAGTCACTTAACCTCCAGGAGCCTCAGTGTCCTCATCTGTAAAATGGAAATTCAATACCTGGCCTCCCTCTTAGACTTTGAGTCCCTTGTGGGACAGGGGACTGTGTCCAAACTGATTATTTTTTGTTTACCCCAGCACTTAGAACAATACATGGCACAGAGTAAGTACTTAAATACAATAATGATAATAATAATAATTACGACCTTGGTAGACACAACCCCTGCCCATAAGGAATTTACAGCCTAAAGGGGGAAACAGGCATTAAAATGTGTTAGGGGTAGAGGAAATAGAGTTTGAGGATATGTACCTAAGTGCTGTGGGGCTTCGATTAGTATCAAAGTACTTAAGGAGTACACAGCCATGTGGGGAGGTTGAGTAGGGGAAATGAGGGCTAAGTCAGGGTTCATAGATTTCCCTGTTCTCCCCATTCCCACCCAATCTGTCAGTCTCCCCACTACAAACTTAGGTAGGTTTAGTTTTCATTTTGCCTCAACACAAAGGACTGTCCCCAGCCTCCTCTCCTGCCTGTGATGCTCCTCCCTTCACTCCCTCTCCCTCCCCCAGCAAGGGGGATGTAGTCTAAGGATTTGGGAAGTAACTGGGATGCTGCCACAAGTCAGTTTGCAGGAGAAGCCAAGCCTTGTTTGGAGGGGCTAGAGAAAGGGGAAAATATTAATTTCTTTTTTACGGTATTTGTGAAGCGCTTACCAAGTGCCAGGCACTGTACTAAGTGCTAAGGTAGATACAAAAGAATCAGGTAGGACACGCTCAGTCTCCGATGGGACTCACAGTCTTAATTAGCGCTTAGAACAGTGCTTAGCACGTAGTAAGTGCTTAATACCATCATTATTATTAATCCCTATTCTACAGATGAGGTAACTGAGGCACAGAGAAGAGAAATGGCTTGCCCAAGCTCACACAACAGACAATTATTATTATTATTATTATTATTATTATTATTATTATTATTATTACGGTATTTGTTTAGTGCTTACTGTGTGCCAAGCACTGTTTTCAGTGCTGGGGTAGATACAAGGTAAGCCCCTTGTTCCACTTGGGGCTCACAGTCTTAATCTCCATTTTACAGATGAGGCAACTGAGGCACAGAGAAGCTAAGTGACTTGCCCAAAGTCATACAGCTGACAAATGGCAGAGCCAGGATTAGAACTCATGTTCTTCTGGCTGCCAGGATGATACTTTACCCAGTAAGCCAGGCTGCTTCACTATGCACTCTTTTCTCAGTAATTATTGTCTCCCATTACCCATGTTATCTGACTCCCAGGACCATACTTTAATCATTCGGCCATAATGCTTTGCTATGCATACTTTTTGCAGTCATTATTATCTCCCATTTCTTTCCCCAGTGTTCCAGGAGAAGAGTTTTTGTCAAGCAAATTCCTAATGTTTGGTGTCCAAAGCATTCCAACTCCCAGCCACCCTAAACTTAGTGTCTGTTGTGCTGTGATGTGTCAGGTTTCTGATGAGACACTTATGTAGTTGAAAGAGAACAGGACTGGGAATCAGGAGACCTGGATTCTACTCCACCACTTTCTTGCTGTGTGACCTTGAGCAAGGCATTTACCTACTCTGGTCTTCTGTTTCCTCATATCAATAATGGAGGTTAAATACTTGTCCTCCCTCCCCCATAGACTGTTAGCCCCATGAGCTTAACAAATACAACAATTATTATTATCTTGGATATAATAATAATGGTATTTGTTAAGCACTTATTATGTGTCAAGCACTGTTCTAAGCACTAGGGGGATACAAAGTAAACCAGGTTGTCCCACCTGGGGCTCAGAGTTTTAATCCCCAATTTACAGATGAGGCAACTGAGGCACGGATAAATTAAGTGACTTGTCCTAAGTCACACAGCTGACAAGTGGCAGAATCCAATTAAGGAAGCAGCATGACCTAGTGGAAAGAATTTGAGCCTGAAAGTCAAAGGACCTGGGTTCTAATCCCAGCTCTGCCAATTGCTTGCTGTGTGATCTTGGGAAAACCACAAGTTCTCTGGGCCTCAGTTTCCTCAACTGTAAAATGGGGATTGAATACCTATTTTCACTCCTGCTTAGATGGTGATCCCCATGCAGGATAGAGCCTGTGGCCCACCTAATGTACTTGTACCTATGCCAGTGCTTTGAATGGTGCTTGACATATAGTAAATACTTAATACCATTAAAAAAAAAAAAGAAAAAGAAAGGGGGAAATCATTTCATGCTTGGAAGACGCAAATGAAATTTTGTTCAGTGTCTGAGGTCCACTGACTGCAACAAAGGCAGGGCAGCTGACTTTGCTTTCTACATTTAAAGGAACCTGAGACAGGTTGTAGCCCGGTTGCTAAGCAAGGACACCAGGGCAGTATGGAGAAGTCAATCAATCAATCAATCAATCATATTTATTGAGCGCTTACTGTGTGCAGAGCACTGTACCAAGCGCTTGGGAAGTACAAGTAGGCAACATATAGAGACGGTTCCCACCCAACAGTGGGCTCACAGTCTAGAAGGGGGAGACAGAGAACAAAACAAAACATATTAACAAAATAAAATAAATAGAATAGATATGTACAAGTAAAATAAATAGAGTGACAAATATGAACAAACATATATACAGGTGCTGTGGGGAAAGGAAGGAGGTAAGGCGGGGGGTTGGAGAGGGGGAGGAGGGGGAGAGGAAGGAAGGGGCTCAGTCTGGGAAGGCCTCCTGGAGGAGGTGAGCTCTCAGTAGGGCCTTGAAGGGAGGAAGAGAGCTAGCTTGGCGGATGTTGGGAGGGAGGGCATTCCAGGCCAGGGGGATGATGTGGGCCGGGGGTCAGCAGCGGGACAAGCGAGAACGAGGCACAGTGAGGAGATTAGCGGCAGAGGAGCGGAGGGTGCAGGCTGGGCTGTAGAAGGAGGGAAGGGAGGTGAGGTAGGAGGGGGCGAGGTGATGGAGAGCCTTGAAGCCGAGGGTGAGGAGTTTCTGACTGATGCGTAGGTTGATTGGTAGCCACTGGAGATTTTTGAAGATTTTTGAGTCACTCTGTGACTGCAAAATTTTTCGACATTCTCAGTTTGATGCCATCTGGGTTCCCATTGCTTCTCCACCATCCCTCTAGAATAGAAACTTTGGAATGGGGCCTGGGAGGTGGGATTTCCAGGGTCCAAGAAGCCTGCTTCCTCCCATGCCATGCTCAGCATCAGAGTTTTGGCTTCATTTGCTAATTTCCACCTACGATTTGGTCTGTGGCTTCCCAAACCACAGAAAGAGGCTCCTGTGTCATGCAAACTCTCTGTATTTCCAGGCTGATTTCCTGTTCCATTACCTTTAACACTGTGACTTTGAGAGGACTTTCTGCCTTAGCAGACATCACTTTTTCCAATCTCCCAAAGCTTGACCAGACTTGTTTACCAGTCCTGGCATCTTCTTTAGAATCACTGAGTGGTATAGAATCAGACCGCTCAGCCAGGGATCTACTAAACCACACAGCCCATTGCCTTCTGCTCTAGTAATTCTGTAGTTGACACACGATCCCTCAGAGCTTGATCCCTCCCTTTCTAGGCTGGAAGCTGGAAGGTCGTGGGTAGGTCTATCAAGTCTATTATATTGTAATTCTCCCAAGCACTTAATACACAATCTGCACACAGTAAGCACACAATAAATATGATTGATTGCCACTGTTTGCCTCCCTAAATCAATCAACTCATCCTATTCTGCCTAGATTACTGCATCAGCCTCCTTTCTGACCTCCTAACCTCCTGCCTCTCCCCACTCCAGTCCATACTTCATTCCACTGCCCAGATCATCTTTCTACAGAAACATTCAGGACATGTCATCCCCCCTCAGAAATGTCCAGTGGTTGCCTATCCACCTCTGTATCAAACAAAAACTCCTCACCATTGGCTTTAAAGCACTCCGTCACCTCGCCCCCTCCTCCCTCACCTTACTTCTCTCCTTCTATAATACAGCCCACACACTTTGCTCCTCTGATGCTAACCTTCTCACTGTGCCTCGATCTCACCTGTCTCACTACCATACTCTGGCCCACATCCCACTTCTGGCCTGGAATGCCCTCCCTCCTCAAATCTGCCAGAAAATTACTCTTCCCCGACCCCGTCAAAGCCTTACTGAAGGTACATCTCCTCCAAGAAGACTTCCCAGACTAAGCCCCACTTTTCCTCATCTCCCACTCCCTTCTGCATCACCTTGACTTGTTCCCTTTGCTCTTTCCCCCTCTCTCTGCCCCACAGCACTTATGTATATATCTGCAATTTTATTTATTTACATTGATGTCTGTCTACCTGCCTCTAGACTGTGAGCTCATTGTGGGCAGGGATTGTCACTCTTTATTGCTATATTGTACTTTCCCAAGTGCTTAGTACAGTTCTCTTCACACAGTAAGCATTCCATAAATACTACTGAATGAACGAAGTGAACAGTGGTATTTATTGAGAGCTTGCTGTTTGCAGAGCACTGTATTAAACACCTGTGGGGTACCAAGAGCTTATATTCAATTCAGGAAGATAGACATTAAACTACATTACAGGTAGGAGAGACAACAGAGTATAAGGACATAGTCTTAAGTGTTTTTTTTTCATTTCTTTGGTGTTGGTTAAGCACTTACTATGTACCAGACACTATACAAAGTTCTGGGGTAGACACAAGCTAAGTGGGTTGGACGCAGTCCATATCATACACAGGGCTCAGTCTTAATCCCCATTTTACAGATGAAGCACAGAGAAGTTAAGTGACTTGCCCAAAATCACACGGCAGAGATGTGGGGAAGATGAATTAGAACTCAGGTCCTTCTGACTTCCACGTGCTTGCTCTATCTACTAGGCCAAGTGCTGGGGGTGAATGGTGAGGGTGGTGGGTGAGTACTTAAGTAATTATGAGGTAGAGACTCAGGCACATAGGAGATGCAGAGATTCAGGAAAATATGGTTGGGAGAATGAGGAGGTTGAAACTATTTTCTATTTTGGACAGACCTGGGAGTCAGAGGAACTGGGTTCTAATCCAGCTCTGCCATTTACCTGCTACATGACCTAGGGAAAATCACTTCACATCTCTGGGCCTCAGTTCCCTGACCTCCAAAATGGGGATTCAATACCTGGTCTCCCTCCTACTTAGGCTGTGAGTACCATGTGGCACCTGGTTATCTTGTATATACCCCAGTGTTTAGTATAGGGCTTGGCACCTAGTAAGCAGTAAACAAATACCACAAATATTACTATCATTATCATTATTATTACCTGGAGATTTCATTTATCTGGGCTATCAATAAATCAATTTACTGGTGTTATTTACTGAGAGCTTACTGAGTGCAAAGCAGTATTCTAAGCGACACTTTCCCTGCTTTAAAGTTGCTCACAATATAGTGTCTTCTTCCTAACTTCGGATGATGATCAAGGGGATTTCATTTTTACACCCTGACTTCTGGGAGCATCCAGCTTACCAAGACGCAAGAGAAAAGTAACAGGCTGAACATTTTCATTTCTAAAAGTTCTCATGTTTACGGGTAAAGTAAAAACCTGGAGAGAACATTGATTGAAATCGATCATTCCATTGTGTTTAGTGATAGCCAGCTGTGAGCGGGGCTCTATACTATCAACTTGCCCCCTCCTACCTCACCTCCCTTTTCTCCTTCTACAGCACAGCCCGCACACTCCGCTCACCTCCTCACTGTACCTTGTTCTTGCCTGTCCTGCCGTCGACCCCTGGCCCTTGTCCTTCCCCTGGCCTGGAATGCCCTCCCTCTACACATGCACCAAATTAGCTCCTTCCTCCCTTTAAAGCCCTACTGAGAGCTCACCTCCTCCAGGAGGCCTTCCCAGATTGAGCCCCCTTCTTTCTCTCCTCCTCCCCCTGACCCTACCTCCTTCCCCTCCCCCAGAACTTGTATATAATAATAATAATAATGATGGCATTTATTAAGCGCTTACTATATGCAAAGCACTGTTCTAAGCACTGGGGAGGTTACAAGGTGATCAGGTTGTCCCACCGGAGGCTCACAGTCTTCATCCCCATTTTACAGATGAGGTAACTGAAGCACAGAGAAGTGAAGGGACTTGCCCAAAGTCACACAGCTGACAATTGATGGAGCCAGGATTTGAACCCATGACCCCTGACTCCAAAGCCCAGGCTCTTTCCACTGAGCCACGCTGTTGTATATATTTGTACAGATATGTTACTCTATTTATTTTACTTGTACATATTTACTACTCTATTTTGTTTATGATGAGCATATAGCTATAATTCTATTTATTCTGACAGTTTTGACACCTGTCTACATGTTTTGTTGTCTCTCTCCCCCTTCTAGACTGTGAGCCTGTTGTTGGGTAGGGACTGTCTCTATATGTTGCCTATTTGTACTTCCCAAGCACTTAGTACAGTGCTCTGCACATAGTAAGTGCTCAACAAATACGATTGAATGAATGAACTAGCAATATTTATTGAAACTATATTCTTGGAGCCCACTGTACTATGTTCTTAGGAGAGAATAATACAGTTAGTAGATGCAATCCCTGCCCTTAAGGAATTTACAATCTAGCAGGCACTTAGAGGGGTACAATAAAAGAAATACCATTCTTAACCCTCAGGACACTTATCTAATGAAGGAGATGAAGCAGACAAATAGTTTGCTAACAGTGGGAGCAGGAGAAAGGGTTACCGCTCAGAATGGCAGGAGTGTGGAAAACCAAGCAGCCAATATGAACTTGGACAGAGCAGTAAAGGACAGGACATTTCATAGTCAGGAGTATAAATTCAAGACATTTCAAGATCAAGTCTCAATGGTGAAATGTTTCCAAATGACGTGGACTAATGGGCTCAAACAATTGGTTGAATCAATCAATCATATTTATTGAGCAGTATGTGCAGAAAACTAAGCTCTCTAGACTGTATGTTCATTGTGCACAGGGAGTGCTTCTGCTATATTTTTGGATTGTACTCCCCCAATCACTTAGTACAGTGCTCTGCACACAGTAAGTGCTCAATTAATATAATTGATAGATGACTGATTGTGCTAATTGCTTGGGAGACTACAATATACCAAAGTTGGTAGACATGATCCCTGCCCACAATGAGCTTATAGTCTAGAGACAGTCTGGTCTCTTCAGATATGTGACCTTTTAATGAGACCACCATTTTCTGGACAGAAAGTGATTGGCACATACTCTCTAGCTGGAGTAGCTATCTGCCAGGACCGCAAATTGATGTAGAGGCTGATTTTACGCCAGCGTCCTTTTTCAGGTGCCCTTGGACACCAGCTGTCTGAGGGAAGTTCAGGAATCGAAAGTAAAATTACAGTTTGGAGGGCCCTGAAAACTAGGGTAAGGCCCAGGCTGACACGATGCTTTGCTGATCCGAAGAAAAACGCAGTATTGAGGACAGGCAACTTCTCTGCTGCCACTGAAACTTAACAGAGAAAGAGTCTTAAAGGCAGAAATCTTCCTGTCTTCTTTGATAGGTACCCAGTTGTCCAAGCCTTATGCAACAACTGAAAGAACTCAAGCATCATGGAAAAAAGTGTCCTCTCTTTACTTTGCAGTTTGTCTATAAGAAAGGCTTGCCAATATTTGCTTCACTAATCCATAGTGGTCCTCTGCTGGCTTGCTGATTGAGTAATGAGATGGTAGGCAAGTAGGGATCACCTGACTGGAGCACTGTGTCTTGGGGGAAATGTTTGATTGGTCAAGGCAGACTTCAAAGTTGTTCATTCATGCAGATTTATAAAGTGCTTATTGTGTGCAGAGCACTCTACTAAGCTCTTGGAAAAGCATAACAATAAACAGTGCCATTCTCTGCCCACAGTGAGCTCACAGTCCAGAGGGGTGGAGACAGACATCAATAAAAATAAATAAAATTACAGATATATACATAAGCGATGTGGGGCTAGGGGTGGTGAAGAGCAAAGGGAACAAGTCAGGGTAATGCAGAAGGGAATAGGAGATGAGGAAAAGTGGGGTTTAGTCTGGGAAGGCCTCTTGGAGGAGATGTGTCTTCAGTAAGGCTTTGAAGGCAGGGAGAGTAATTGTCTGTCAGATTTGAGGAGGGAGGGCATTCCAGGGCAGAGGAAGGATGTGGGCCAGAGACTGAGCATGATCAAGACACCTGAGAATGAAGCACAGTGAGAAGGTTAGCAATAGAGGAGCTTATTTGGGCTCGGTTGTAAACTCGGATCCCCACTGAGAGGGAAGCTTCAGTGAGTTCAGTTTCTTTTTCCCCTCCCCATGTTTGAAATATTGGTGGAGCCTGAGGCTTCTCATGAAACTGGGAAGAAGGTTGTACCCTGAATTACAGGTGATGGCTGACTGATTAAACACCTCCCCATTGTGACCAGCATTGATGTAGGTTGTTTTAGCTACCCAGGTGTAGCTATATAGGTGGGGCATGGGGGCTAGGTGGAATAGCCTCTTGGGATCAAGGGCTAGATTTTGAAGGACCCCTGCATTCACTATGGTACCTGTAGCAGCATTGTGTAGTGGATAGAGCATGGGCTAGGGAATCAGAAGGTCATGGGTTCTAATCCTGGCTCCTCCACTTGTCTGCTGTGTGACCTTGGGCTGATTACTTTACTCCTCTGCACCTTGATTACCTCATCTGCAAAATGGGGATTGAGACTATGAGTCCTACATGGGACTGGACTGTGTCCAACCAATTTGCTTGTATCCACCCCAATGTTTAGTACAGTGCCTAACATATTGTAAGTGCTTAACAAATAACATAATGGCTATTTATTATTATTATATACATTATGGTACTTAATCATATACTCTGATCCAAGCACTCTATTATGTGCAGATATTTATTTGGTTTTGGTAGGGTGTTTTCTCATTCATCCAGATCACTTGAAAAACAACAACAACAAAAAAGAATGGTATTTGTTAGTAATAATAATAATAATAATAATGGCATTTATTAAGCACTTACTATGTGCAAAGCACTGTTCTAAGCGCTGGGGAAATTACAAGGTGATTGGGTTGTCCCACATGAGGCTCACAGTCTTAATCCCCATTTTACAGATGAGGTAACTGAGGCACAGAGAAGTTAGGTGACTTGCCCAAAGTCACGCAGCTGACAGTTGGCAGAGCCGGGATTTGAACCCATGACCTCTGACTCCAAAGCCCGGGCTCTTTCCACTGAGCCACGTTAGTACTTTGTGTTGAACACTGTTTTAGGAACTGGGGTAGAGATAAGTTAATCAGGTTGGACATAGTCCTTATCCCACTTGGGGCTCACAGTTCAAGTAGGAAGGATAGGATATAATCCCCATTTTACAAATGAGGTAACTGAGGCAAAGAGAAGTTCATTCATTCATTCAATCGTATTTATTGAGAGCTTACTGTGTGCAGAGCACTGTACTAAGCACTTGGGAAATACAAGTTGGCAACACATAGAGATGGTCCCTACCCAACAGTGGGCTCACAGTCTAGAAGGGGGAGACAGAGAACAAAACAAAACATATTAACAAAATAAAATAGAATATGTACAAGTAAAATAAATAGAGTAATAAATACATGCAAACATATAAGCATATATACAGGTGCTTTGGGGAAGGGAAGGAGGTAAGGCGGGGGGATGGAGAGGGGGAGGAGGGGCAGAGGAAGGAGGGGGCTCAGTCTGGGAAGGCCTCCTGGAGGAGGTGAGCTCTCAGCAGGGCCTTGAAGGGAGGAAGAGAGCTAGCTTGGCGGATGGGCAGAGGGAGGGCATTCCAGGCCAGGGGGATGACATGGGCCAGTGGTTGACGGTGAGACAGGCGAGAATGAGGCATGGTCAGCTGATTAGTGGCAGAGGACTGGAGGGTGAAGTGAAGTCATTTGCCCAAGGTCACATAGTAGACAAGTGGTGGGGGTGGGATTAGGACCCAGGTCCTCTGACTCCCAGGCTCATGCTCTTTCTACTAGGCAATACTGCCTCTCCTTCAAAGGCTGTTATATATTCCGCCCATAGCCAGTCATGAACTCCTCTCTTCTCCTCTTTAGCCTTGATTACACTGTTGGCAACACTTCCACACATACAACTGAAGTGAGGCCAGAACTTGGATCCTCAAGCAACCATTGCTCAGATCCAACAAAATCTCTCTCAGAGTCTGATTCACTTATTTGGAGAAAGCTTCCTGCCTATGGGCATGTCCAAAGTGGAACTGGGTTCCAATACTCACCCTCAGAGCTAATACAAAACTCAACAGCTCTTAGATTCTCAGGAAAACAATCAATCTCAATCAGTCAATAAGTGGTATTTATTAAGCACACACTGTGTGCCTGAGCACTGTACTAAGCCCTTGGGAGAGTATATTACAATAGTGTTGATAGAGTGGTCCCTTGAGAAGAAGGATATTACAAAAATATTGTCCATTTTAGAGATATGAGATTGAGGTGTTTCAAGATATTATTATCCCTGCTTGAGTGGAAAATTTAGCAATTTTATCATTTTCTCCTTGAGGATTTGGCAGTACACCTGAATGAGTAAATCATCTAAATTTTTTTCACCAGACATGGAATCCAATAACTTCATGGGAAATAATCTCCAGGCTCATGTCTGGCATCAGCCTATATAGTCTCACTTGTTTTTCCCAATGCCAAATGACTTTCATATGGATTTTTTTAAGTGCTTACTATGTGTCAAGCACTGCCCTAAGCAATAGTGTAGACTGAAGTTAATCAGGTTAGAAGCAGTCGCTGACAAATATGGGGCTTGCTGTCTAAGAAGGAGGGAGAACAAACTTCAGTGGAGCCTCTCAATGTGGAAGGGGGAGAGGAGTAAAGTAGAAAGGCTGTGAGGCTTCTTCGGACGGAGTTTTCCATTCAGAATGATGGCTCTGCCTCATTTCAAATAGTATGGCCTAGTGGAAATTTTAAGAGCCTGGGAGTCAGAGGATTTAGCTGCTAGCCACTGTTTTACTATGTGACCTAGGGGAAAATCACAACTTCTCTGTGCCTCAGTTTCCTCCTCTATAGAATGGGAATGAAATATCTGTTCTCCTTCCCCCTTTGATCTCCAAATACAGGGCCTATGTGTGAACTGAGTATCTTGTATCTACCCCAGAGCTTAGAATAGTGCTAACCAATGCCAAAGTTATTACTATTATTATTTGGGACCTAGAACCTGCCCATACAAATTGACTGTAAAGCCAGCTATGCACTCTCTCATATCAACTCTGCTATATTGTAGTCTCCCAAGCACTTATTACAGTGTTCTGCACACAGTAAGCACGATTGACTGGTATATATCTCCTAACTCAAACAGAATATATCAAATGGTGTAGGGTGCAATAACACTTTTGAATATATATTAAAATTTAGATGGCTCTAAAACCTTAAAAAATGTAATTGATATCACTGTATATGCATATTACATACAAATCAATAACTAAGAGAAAGCACAGGGAAGGAAAATTGTGTGTTGGTGGATTAACAGGATGGGTAGAATAACAGGTGCAAAAAATATTAAGTATAATAGCATGGCAAGTGACAACCTTTTTGTGCACACAATGTGCCTGGGCCTGTAGATCCTACACTGACTGACCTTTTCTGTCACACACTCATAGCAGAACTTCATTGTCAGGGATCAAACAGTGTAACAGAGGGCATTCCCTGCCCACAACAAGTTTACATTCCATAGTAATGTCTGTCTGACCCTCTAAACGTAAGCTTATTAAAGGCAGGGAATGTGTCAGCTACTTCTGTTGTAGTGTACTCTCCCAAGTGCTTAGCACAATGCTCTGCAAGTAATAAGCACTCAATACAATTGATTGACAAAAGGGGGAGACAGACATCGATAAAATAAATAGAAATAGAATTACAGAAACATACATAAGTGGTATAGAGTTGAGGGATGGGTGACATTTTCTTTGAATAAGAAATGGAAGCAGCGTGGCTTAGTGGAAAGAGCACAGGCTAGGGAGTCAGAGGTCATGGGTTCTAATCCCAGCTCCACCACTTGTCTGCTGTGTGACCTTGGGCAAGTCACTTAACTTGTCTGTGCCTGTTACCTCATCTGTAAAATGGGGAATAAGACTGTGAGCCCCATGTGGGATAACTTCTATTTACCCCAGGACTTAGAACAGTGCTTGGCACATAGTAACCACTTAATAGATGCCATAATCATTATTATTATTCAGTTTTATCTACCCCAGAACTTCATATGTACCTGGCAAATAGGAAATGCATAACAAATACCATGAAAAAACCTAACTATCTTAGAACCCGCCTCTTGCAGGAAACTTGTGTGGATACGTACATGGATATCGATATAGATAAATCTCTATATATCTGGATATAGAGAAGTAGGTCTGGTGTTACAAATTAAAAGAAAGAGTGCTACATGGCTCATTCATTCATTCATTCAATTGTATTTATTGAGCATTTACTGTGAGCAAAGCACTGTGTTAAGCACTACAGCAGTAGACACATTCCCTGCCCACAACACGTTCACAGTCTAGAGGGGGAGACAGACATTAAAATACAAATCAAAGCCCTACTGAGAGCTCACCTCCTCCAGGAGGCCTTCCCAGTCTGAGCCCCCTCCTTCCTCTCTCCTCCTCCCCCTCCCCACCCCCCCCGCCTTACCTCTTTCCCCTCCCCACAGCACCTGTATATATGTATATATGTTTGTATGTATTTATTACTCTATTTATTTATTTTATTTGTACATATGTATTCTATTTATTTTATTTTGTTAATATGTTTTGTTTTGTTGTCTGTCTCTCCCTTCTAGACTGTGAGCCCGCTGTTGGGTAGGGACCATCTCTATGTATTGCCGACTTGTGCTTCCCAAGCACTTAGTACAGTGCTCTGCACACAATGAATGAATAAATAAATAATTAAATAAATCAATTACAATGGGGAGATGTGAGGAGGAAGGTCATTCCACATCAAAGACTGAACAAGGGTGGAACCAGGGATAGCTGGAACTGGTGGGAACCAGAAGGAAACACAATGAGGGAGGAGCCAGGAGCATGGTAGTGTTAAATTCTGCAAGGACTTGAATTCTGTTGTAGGAGTCTGAATTGAATCCACAGCAAAGAAGAGGAGCCATTGTAATGATAGTAATAATAATGATAGTATTTGTTAAATGCTTACTTTTTGCATAGCACTGTTCTAAGTGCTGGGGGGGATACAAGGTGATCAGGTTGTCCCACATGGGGCTCACAGTCTTAATTCCCATTTTACAGATGAGGGAACTGAGGCCCAGAGAAGTGAAGTGACTTACCCAAAGTCACACAGCTATGACTTGTCAGCTGTGTGACAAGTGGCAGAGCCGGGATTAGAACCCATGACCTCCGACTCCTAAGCCTATGCTCTCTCCACTGAGCCATGAGGAAGAACCGTTAGAAAGGTTGCAGATTATTGAAGAGGACAGGACATCCAGAAAGGATATCCATGGAGTTGCTATGAATCAGAAATGACTTGACGGCACTTAATAATAATAATAATTTTAATGTCTGTCTCCACTATTAGACTGCAAGTAATACTTGTGATAATTGTTTACAATGTGGCACTTGATACTTAAGTGCTTATGGTGCCTCAAACCCTGTACTAGGTGCTAGGGTAGATACAAGATAGCCAGGTTGGACACAGTTCCTGCCCTACATGAGCTTCACAATCTAAATATGAGGGAATAGGGTTTAATTCCCATTTTATGGAGGAGGAAACTGAGGCAGAGAAGTTAAGTGACTTGTCCAAGGTCACGCATCCATCAGATAAACTGTAGAGCTAGGATTAGAACCCAGTTCTCTGACTCCAAGGCCTGCCCTCTTCTGTAGGCCATGCCATTTCTCAAAATCTGCAAAACCAATCCTTTTACAAAACAGTTCCAAATTCCAGCATGTTTCATACTTAAAGTACTTGCTGCAAAAAGGTCTAACTGTTTAAAAGGAGAGGATTAATGGATAACAACACTTTTAAGCACTGCTGATTATACCTCATGGCAGTTAATCCTGCCAAAACAGTGTGTCACATCTGAAATTGCTTCTTCTCCTTGGCAATGGATCACATCCACAGTAATGCCTCTCTGTACCATTCAGGTGTTAGGATTTTCTGGCCAAACAGTAATATTAGCTTGGGTTTGCCTAACCACTGTAAATTATCTAAGGCTGCCCTATTCAATCATAACCACATTTGAACGTAAAATGTTCCATTCATTTCAGCAGCCTTTGAGGGGTGAATTTTATGCTTTGGGGGTAATCTAATAGTGTGAATTTGAAGTGCATAAAGAGATGTATTTCTAGTACCTACAGCATGGACACAGTTTGGATGAATGGATCTTATGATCTGATCCCATATCCTGGAGCTAGCTGAATAAACCCCGGAGCAGATGTTGGTGCCTTCTTTGCAGAACAGAAATCATGGAAATCATGATTTCATGAAATCATGGAAATCACTTTCCACCACAATATTAATCCTCCAGAGAGTGTCTCCCTCGGCTTTTGATTGAAACTTTAATCTCCAAAGCAAAACAGATTTAAGCCCATATGCTGTTCCCAGCTTGCTGTCTCTGCAGTCCTGTACCTCTTGCCATTTAACTGGAAGTTTCTATGGTTTGATTGGCCTTCTGAAGGGAAGATCTGGGCACATTCCTGTGCACTCTCAGCAATCAATCAATCACATTTATTGAGCACTTGCTGTGGGCAGAACATTGTAGTAAGTGCTTGGGAGAGTATAACAAACACTTTGCCTGCCCACAAAAAGCTCACAATCTGTACCTTACACAATGAGCTACAGTCTGTTCCATACAGTATGGAATGGACTGCCATTTACTGCTGGGTCCTTGCTTCCCTTGTTATTATTATGGTATTTGTCCCCTTCTGTTCTCTATCTACACTCACTCCCTTGGTGAACTCATTTGCTCCCATGGCTTCAACTATCATCTCTACGCTGATGACACCCAAACCTACATCTCTGCCCCTGCTCTCTCTCTCTCCCTTCAGGCGCGTGTCTCCTCCTGCCTTCAAGACATCTCCATCTGGATGTCTGGCCACCATCTAAAATCAATCAATCAATCAATCAATCGTATTTATTGAGCGCTTACTATGTGCAGAGCACTGTACTAAGCGCTTGGGAAGTACAAATTGGCAACACATAGAGACAGTCCCTACCCAACAGTGGGCTCACAGTCTAAAAGGGGGAGACAGAGAACAGAACCAAACATACCAACAAAATAAAATAAATAGGATAGAAATGTACAAGTAAAATAAATAAATAAATAGAGTAATAAATATGTAAAATAAGTCAAACTACTTGCCCAAGGTCACAGAGCAGACATGTGGCAGACCCGGGATTAGAACCAGGTCCCTTTTGACTGGGCTTTATCCACTAGGCCATGCTAATTCTGAGAACCAAATGCCCAGCTACTTTTTGTTAAAAAAAGCAATATTTGGTAAGCACTGTTCTACGGCCTGGGGGAGATATAAATTAATCAGATCAGACACAGCCTCTGCCCCACATGGGGCTCACAGCCTAAGTAGGAGGGAGAGTACGTATCAAACTCCCTTTTTACAGATGAGGAAACTGAGGCACAGGGCAGTGAAGTGACTTGCCCAAGGTCACACAGCAGGTTAATGGAAGATCCGGGATTAGAACCCAAGCACTCTGACTCTCCTTCCACTAGACCATGCTGCTTTTAGGGCGCAGTGATAGTCATCATCATCATCAATCGTATTTATTGAGCGCTTACTATGTGCAGAGCACTGTACTAAGCGCTTGGGAAGTACAAATTGGCAACATATAGAGACAGTCCCTACCCAACAGTGGGCTCATAGTCATCCTTGTCATTGCCTCCCCACCCCCAGTGCAACCTGGGCCCGGGGAAGAATTGGACTGAACCACAAGTTGACTTTGGAAACCCCTGAATTCCCCATCAAGCCGATGGTCTCAGACAGGGAATTGTGTTAGGAAACATACCAAGATCCTTTCAGCTGGCGGGCTGGAGAGCAAAATCTTTTCGGAACAGATCTGAGGAGACTCCATCTCAATAATATTTTTACTGAGTATTTCACTGATTTCAGACTGTACCTGAAAATATACTTGGAACATCAGTTTCTCGGAACAGATTTAGAACGTGATCGATGGACAGGAACACTTTGGAATGCTACATTTTTGAACTCAATATGTCCAAGACTGAACTCCTTATCTTCCCTCCCAAACCCTGCTCTCTCCCTGACTTTCCCATCACTGTTGACGGCACTACCATCCTTCCTGTCTCACAAGCCTGCAACCCTGGTGTCGTCCTCGACTCTGCTCTCTCATTCACTCCTCACATCCAATCCGTCACCGAAAACTGCTCGTCTCACCTCCGCTACATCGCCATGATCTGCCCTTTCCTCTCCATCCAAACTGCTACGCTGCTTGTTCAATCTCTCATCCTATCCCGACTGGATTACTGCATCAGCCTCCTCTCTGATCTTCCATCCTTCTGTCTCTCCCCACTTCAATCTCTACTTCACGCTGCTGCCCGGATCATCTTTGTGCAGAAATGCTCTGGGCATGTTACTTCTCTCCTCAAAAATCTCCAGTGGCTACCAATCAACATACGCATCAGGCAGAAACTACTCACCCTCGGCTTCAAGGCTCTCCATCACCTCGCCCCCTCCTACCTCACCTCCCTTCTTTCCTTCTACAGCCCAGCCCGCACCCTCCACTCCTCTGCTGCTAACCTCGTCACTGTGCCTAGTTCTCTCCTGTCCCGCCGTTGACGCCTGGCCCACGTCATCCCCCTGGCCTGGAATGCCCTCCCTCTGCACAACCGCCAAGCTAGCTCTCTTCCTCCCTTCAAAACCCTACTGAGAGCTCACCTCCTCCAGGAGGCCTTCCCAGACTGAGCCCCCTCCTTCCTCTCTCCCTCCTCCCCCTCCCCGCCTTACCTCCTTCCCCTCCCCACAGCACCTGTATTTATACATACTTATTACTCTATTAATTTATTTTATTTGTACATATTTATTCTATTTATTTTATTTTGTTAATATGTTTTGTTGTCTGTCTCCCCCTTCTAGACTGTGAGCCCGCTGTTGGGTAGGGACTGTCTCTATATGTTGTCAACTTGTACTTCCCAAGCACTTAGTACAGTGCTCTGCACACAGTAAGCGCTCAATAAATACGATTGAATGAATGAATGAAATGCTTACTATGTGCCAAGCATCATGCTAAGCTCTGGGGTGGACATTAACAAATTGGGTTGGACACAGTCCCTGTCCCACATGATGTTCACAGTCTCTATCCCCATTATGCAGATGAGGGGACCGAGGCCCAGAGAAGTGAAGTGACTTGCCTCCAAGGTCACACAGCAGATAAGTGGTGGTGTGATGGCATCCTAGAGGACATCCAACTTTCCTTACAGTGCCCAATGCAATGGCCTCCCAGGACACTAAGTCAGCAGCCAAGGCAGGACAGCCCCAGAGCTGCAGGATGGAGAAGGAGAGGGGCACTGGTAGAGCCCTGGAGTGGGAAGCTGCAAGCTGTCTGGGGGGCTAGGGAGGTGCAAGAATAGTAATATATTATATTTGAGTGCTTACTGTGTCCAGAGCACTGTACTAAGTACTTGGGAGAGTACAATAATAACAGAGTTGGAAGACATTGCTGCCCACAAGGAGATTACAGACATCCTCCAAACCCTCCACTTGGCCCTCTGAGGCAGCATCCAGAGGTCCATTCACCACCACTACCCCTTTACAACACAGTCTCTTCTCTGGCCATTCCCAAGGTAACTGGTGATTCTGACTTCCCCATTGAATTTAGATCCTGCTTCACTGTAGAGGCCACAACCCAGCCTGGTCATCCCATGCAGGGTTTGTAGCCTGCCTCCTTCCTCATCCCAGTTTCAGCATAGGCAGGCAGCAGACATGCGGCTCAATTAATCAATGGTATTTAACAAGTGCTTACTGTGTGCACGGCACAGTACTAAAGTCTTGGGTAAGTACAGTGTGGATACGGGCTTGGAAGTCAGAGGTCAATGGTTCAAACCCTGGCTATGCCAATTGTCAGCTGTGTGACTTTGGGCAAGTCACTTAACTTCTCTGTGCCCCAGTTACCTCATCTGTAAAATGGGGATTAAGACTGTGAGCCCCACCTGGAACAACCTGATCACTTGTATTCTCCCCAGCGCTTAGAACAGTGCTTTGCACATAGTAAGCGCTTAACCAATGCCATTATTATTATTATTATGCATGAGAATGTTATTGGGAGAATTATAGCATTCCCTCCATTCCCCTTTTTCCCGAGCCACCACAGGTGCTTAGTAAAGTGCCTGGCATATAGTACTTAGTACCATAATGATTTTCCAGGATTCTGTCTCTTCTAGCCTTTGCCCTACGACAAAGTTCCTTGGCCCTTTTCTTTGTTACCTAGAGGATGTAGTAAGATGAGGGGTGCAAATCAGTGGGAGATTTGAAAACCATGTCTGCTGGGTGACCTTGGGCAAGTCACTTCACATATCTATGCCTCAGTTACCTCATCTATCCTCCCCACCCCCAGAATGTAAGCTCAATGCGGGAAGGGATGTGTCTGTTTATTGTTGTATTGTCATCTCCCAAACACTTAGTACAATGCTCTGCACACAGTAAGTGCTCAGTAAATATAATAGAATGAATGCGAAATAGAAATGAGTCTGTGAACTCCATGTCGGACAGGGACTGTGTCCACCCTGATTAACTTATACCTATGCCACTTATAAGAATGCTTGGCACATAGTAAACACTTAATAAGTACCATAATTATGTCACAAGTCTCCCCAGTTCATACTAAAGTGGGGGAGCCTCAGTGACACATAATAGAAATCAAACTACACCTCCGATCACCAAGCTTAATGTGGAAAATTATTTTCTTAGTTTTACCAACATGCAAGGGAGTGATACATACATACATACGTACACACACACACTCACTCACTCCCCTCCACCAAGGGTCCAATACTAGCCTGTGGTCAAAGAAGCCCATTTTGCTAATGCTTCTTCTTTCTGCTTCCAAGTGCATCCCTCTGTACCTATTGTGAGAGACTCTCTACTGCTTCTAGATGCCCCCTTGGGAGAGACTGAGTGCTTCAAAGCAACAGCCTTTTACCTGCCTTAGGCCTGGCAGCTGGGGCTCTACAAAGCAATCATTGATTGTTCCAGGTCCTTTACTGGGTAGAACAGGGAAAGCCCCGCCTCCCTCACAAACTAGAAAGACAGCTTGTTGGGGGCTCAGACACAAAAGAGCTACATAAGAGAAGAATTCCTTACTCACAGAGAGTAGGAAGAGGCAACATAACTTGATCTGAGTTGGGCAGTTCTACTGATAATAACAGCCTAACTAAATCAAACAGTGTTGTTTATTAAATGCTTACTGTGTGCATAGTGCTGTATGAAGCAATTAGAAGAGAACAATACCATGAAAGGTAGAGCTGAAAGTTTAGAAACTAAAAACAAGCATCTGGGGAAACTGCAGCCTAATGGAATGCACATGATCTTGGGAGTGAGAAGTCCTGGGTTCTAATGCAGTCTCCACCACTTGTCTTCTGTGTGAGCTTGGGTAAGCCACAGTGCTCTGCACACAGTAAGTGCTCAATAAATATGATTGATTGATTGATTTGTGCCTCAATTACCTCACCTGCAAAATAGGATTGAAATCCTATTCATTCCTACTTAAACTGTAAGCACCATGTAGGATGGGGATTTTTTTCTAACATGATTATCATGAATGTACCCACTTTGACCACTGTTTGATATGTAGTAAGGGTTTAATAAGTATCATTATAAAGAGAAAAAGAAAAAATAAACTCAACTCAACTGACACATTCACATCATTCCTAAAGGAACCAGTGCACCATAGTACCAGCCCACCTTACTAAAGTATGACATGAAGACAATTTTTATATGTGATATCCTTATTGAACCACCTCAAAATAATTATGACCTCATTTCATAGATCTGTAGCGGGGATAGACAGCCTTTTGGAGCTCCTGATGATGTCTCTTGGAATGGATTACCAATCAATCAATGGTATTTATTAAATCCTTACTATAAAATGTCCTTCAGGGTTAGTTTGGACACACTCTCTATTCTGCTTTTGTTCAGGTTGAAACCTTTGACAAAATGCCAATGAAAGGTTGAAGGTGATGCTTGTCTGGTCTAAGAGTATTCCCCACTCACTTGCCACCAAAGGGTGACATCTAAACCTGCCCTTTAGGGCAGGAAAGTAGAATTCTTGGAAAATGAAATATTCAGGATTTTGGTTTCTAGGAATGGAAGTAAGAGGAATTCAAATAGACCATGACTGCAAATATCAAGAAAAAAAGTAGCCAAGCCCTAATTGCTAATCCCTAAATCCGATGTGTGTTGATAGAGCCTCCCTGCTCAACATAAGAGGGAATTTTGACTAAATTTAACTTTTGGCACATGTGAAGGCTCCAAAAAATGTTCTATGACTTGGATGGAAAATGTGCCTATGAAGAGAAACACTTTTGAGAGCAGAATATGATGTGGATGAAGTAATATGACAGGAAGCAGCACGGCACAGTAGAGAGATCCAGGGAGTGATAGGTCTTGGGTTCTAATCCCATGCTGCCAATTGCTTGCTGTGTGACCTTGGGATAAACACTTAACCCCTCTGTGCCTCAGTTTACTGCACTGTAAAATGGGGATTAAATCCTACTCCCTCCCATTTAGGCTATGAGCCCCATGTGAGGCAGGGACTATGTCCACCCTGATAAACTTGTAGCTACCCCAATGGCTAGAACAGTGCTTGACACATAGTAGTTGCTTAAAAATATATCATAAAAAAACAAACGTCCTTAAAATATTGTCTCGGGTCTTCAGCAAGTTTCATTTTTCCTGCACTTGGATTTGTACCTTTTATTCATTCCAATGTCAGCCCCTCAGCACTTACATGCATAATCAAATTTATTTTAATATCTGTCTGACCCTCTAGACTATGCAGGGAGCATAACTACTAACTCTGTTACAGGGTATTCTCCCAAGCACTTAGTACAGTCCTCTGCACAAGTGCTCAATAAATTTCATTAACTGATTGGGATCTGGGCCTCTGGTAAAGTCCATTCTTTCTCCCTGAAGGGGGTTGGAATCCTGAGAAACTTAGTCCCACCTCCCAAGCAGTGGGTAACAGGACAGAATGCTATTACTGAGATTTTAGCAGATGTTGCCCCATGGTTTTAGTGCTATTGGTTTAGGGGAGGATTTTTATTTTAATGGTACTTGTTAAATACTTATTATATGCCAAGCACTGTACTAAGCATTGGGGTAGATGTAAGATAAGCAATTTGGACATAAACCCTGTCCCACCTGGCCCTCACAGTTTAAGTATGTCTGTGGTGTTCACTTCTCCCTATTTCCAAACTGCAGAGAAGTGGTGCAGGACACAAGCACCCTTAATGTGAGTTGGAAGCAGGAGTGAATGAGTGCACTTTACTTTGGAGTCAGGTCTTTACCCATCTGCAGATAATCAGTTGAACATTTGTTAACATGAAGGAAAATGTACAATTCTTTGGGCTGCATACTATGTGTTCATTCATTCGATCGTATTTATTGAGCGCTTACTGTGTGCAGAGCACTGTACTAAGCGCTTGGGAAATACAAGTTGGCAACATATAGAGACGATCCCTACCCATCAACGGGCTCACAATCTAGAAGGAAAGAGCCCGGACTTGGAGGCCAGAGGTCGTGGGTTCTAATCCCCGCCCCACCACTTGTCGGCTGTGTGACTCTGGGCAAGTCACTTAACTTCTCTGGGCTTCAGTCACCTCATCTGTAAAATGGGGTTAAGACTGTGAGTGTGTTAACTATTAATCTTGCTGAAAGGCCCTGGAAGCAACATTATTACAGCAGAGACAATTCCTTCATTTTCCAGGATTAAAAATAATAAGGAAAACTTCTGGGTCACTCCATATATCATTTCATAAATGGCAGTGCTCTAAGGGAAGATGATTACAACGTACATTTGCAGTTCTTAATCGAATGATGTAAGTTTGGCAATGACACAGAGAATACTCCATTGTTTTCTACACTACAAAAGACGTGGCAGTATATGAAAATAAAAAAGTTCATAGGGCTAAGAGAAGCTCCTTTTCCTTGATTCTCCTCAGCCAGGTGGCTGGTATAGGCTACTGTGGTTTTATTGGTATATAGGATAGGCAGGATTTAGAAATCTGCTATTGGTTGAAACTTTTCAAATAAAGGTAATGCAATTTTGCATCCTCATTGTGGGAATGCATCTGCTTAATGTTATATTGTACTCTCACAAGTGCTTAATACAGTGCTCTGCACACAGTAGGTGCTCAATAAATATGGTTGAATGAATGAATAAATGAGATTGAATGAATAATACTTTGCCCACTCTCAAATAATATTGTCCTGCAAATAACCTCCCTTCCTAAGTTGATTCTGGTACGGGGCCTTGCACACTTTGGGTGACAATTCACCCAGCTTTTAACTAGAGTATCCCCTATGTGTGGGCGTAAGTGGGTGACTTGATTGTTATCAAAGGCCAATTTAGTGGTAAACCCTATCTCTAATTAGCACTTCCTTTGTGTTTCCTTCCTCTGATTTTCCATTACCTGCCACTAGATACTGCCACTAGATATTGCAATTACCCCAAGATGAAGTTGCCTCCCCATTCATGCCGAAGCATTCTCCACCTGGGTAGACCAACCAGGTGGCATATCTGGCCACGTGGTGATACCATAACTTGCAATTTAGGAGGGGCCGGCTCACCAGGGTACCTGGTGTGATATCAGTTAGATCTAGGCCAATTGCAAGAGATGATTGGATGAAGGGGAGGGGCAAAGGATAGTCATCCAAGAGGCCCCACATTAGATTTCAGGTATCAGACAGTTGACTCTGTTTTTTAGGAGTCTGCTTGGTAAGATTCTGGCTACACTCTTGTCAAGCAGGGAGATTCCTTTACAGTTTCAACAGTCAGTTATCTCTCCTTTCTTCTTCAAAACTGATTATAGTGGCCCCTTTGAAATCTTGTGGCATCTCCTTAGTGATCCAAGTGTTGTGGACTTGTGTATATGGATCTGCTCAATTAATTTTGCCAATGTTTTTGTCTTTGTCTTCTCCTTCAGAGTATAAGCCCTTTGTGGGGAGAGAGTGTGTCACTTGGTTATATTGTACTTTCCAGGTGCTTAGTACAGGTGCACTGTATCTAGTGGGGGTTGAAAAGTTGTTGCTACTGCTACTACTTGAGAAGATACCTGAAGGTTTGGCCTCTTCTTGCTCAGAGGTTATTATAAGAATGGCTTCAGATTTGGGTGCTTTACCCCTTTTCATGGGTTTTAAGTTACTTTCTCAAAAGTCAGAAATAAGTATTAGTTTTTGTATCCTATGGCATGCTTTTTTGATGCTTCAGAGGTCCTCCTCGATGGTAGAAGGCACAGTTAAGAGTTCGGTATAGTGTTTTGCCATAAATTATTCAATGATATTTATTGAATGCTTATTAAGTGTATTCATTGAGTGCTTAGTATGCGGAAAGCACAGAGCTAAGCATTTGGGAAACTACAATAGAATTTGCAGAAATGCTCCCTGCCCATAAGGTCCTTATCTGCATAAGATGTCCTCTTCATCTCCGGTGAGGATGATACCATCTTGCACTTCAGGAGTGCCAGAATTGTGTGTATGGGGCTGTAGATCAACTTTAGTGATGAACAAAAGTCCTCAGTTTGTTGTGGCAGGCAGGCGATCACTTGATCTCTTCAGGTGTGACATCCTGCCTCTGCAAGTTTCTTAGTTTGATCACCATTTGTCAGCTGTGTGACATTGGGCAAGTCACTTAACTTCTCTGTGCCTCAGTTACCTCATCTGGAAAAGGGGGATTAAGACTGTGAGGCCCACGTGAGACAACCTAATTACCTTGTATTAGAGAAGAAGCGTGGCTCAATGGAAAGAGCACGGGCTTGGGAGTCAGAGGTCATGGGTTCAAATCCCGGTTCCACCAATTGTCAACAGTGTGACCTTGGGCAAGTCACTTCACTTCTCTGTGCCTCAGTTCCCTCATCTGTAAAATGGGGATTAAGACTGTGAGCCCCCCATGGGACAACCTAATCACTTTGTATCCTCTCCAGTGCTTAGAACAGTGCTTGGCACTTAGTAAATGCTAAACAAATACCATCATCATCTTAATATCGTCACAGGTTTTTGAACACCTCCATTATGTTAAGATCAAGAAAAGCTGCAACATATGTACCAGTGGCCAACCATGAGCTATTTAAACTGATGCAACATTATATTATAGAACACAATTTGCTTGTTTACAGTGGTAAGATTTGGACACTCTCTACAATTTGGTTGTTTAGAGAAAATAAAATAAAATGAGGTGATGCATTTATTTCGTTTACTTTAGAGATCTGCTTGACAGTTTAAAAAAATGCTGCATTGTACTGTTTTGGGTAAAAGAGGTGATAGTCATAAAGCTTTTAACAATGCCAGCCCTGACTTGGCTCTTTGAAGTAGTGACATTTTCAGTTGGCCAGTGAGAACACTGCTTTGTTCTCAAGCTGAAATTACATGAGGTTTTGACCAAGACTACGCCCTAAAGGTTTACACAGCTAGTGTGTTATTCATTCACTAGAAGAAAGTGGAATCTCTAAGGTAACCTTTCCACCAGACCACTGCAATTTGCAGAATATTTAACTCACAGACCAGCTGGCAGAATTCTCAGCTTCCTCCTGTCCCCGACTAGGTGTTGGGGGAAAAGTTGCCAATGATTCCCTGGAGAAACGATTGGAAACAATTTTATTCTTGACTTTTGGTTAGGCTATTGGAAAAGGAAAATATTTCCCAGGAAGAAAATCCTTTCGTAGTTGTTACTGATTTATGGACTGGCCTTTTAAGGATGAGAGAACTATGTTATGTGGCTTGTTATAGGCATCAGTGGACAACATCCAGAAGCAAGATTTCATAATCTTCTATCAGATAGAAGTAGCATGGTTCAGTGGAAAGAGCACAGGCTTTGGAGTCAGATGTCATGGGTTCAAATCCCCGCTCAGCCAACTGTCAGCTGTGTGAATTTAGGCAACTCCCTTAACTTCTCTGCCTCAGTTACCTCATCTATAAAATGGGGATTAAAACTGTGAGCCCCCCATGGAACAACCTGATCATCTTGTAACCTCCCCAGCGCTTAGAACAGTGCTTTGCGCATAGTAAATGCTTAACAAATAATATCATTATTATTATTATTAGATAGGGAAAGGACAGGACACAAGATGAGCTGAGAAGCAGCAAGGCCCTACTGGAAAGTGTATGGGCCTGGGAGTCAGGAGACCTGGGTTCTAATCCCTACTCCATGACTTTCCTGCTCAGTGACACTGGGAAAGACACTTAAATTTCTGGGCCTCAATTTCCTCATCTGTAAAATGGGGATTAAAACCTATTCTCCCCCCTCTCTTAGACTTTGAGGTCCATGTCGGCCAGAGACTGTCTGACCAAATTATCTTGTATCAACCCCAGTGCTTAGAACACTGTTTGACACATAATAATGGTATTTGTTAGGCCTTTACTATTATTAGGAAAGCAACATTTTAATCCAAGCTATCCTGATCAAAGCGCAATCGTGAATTTTTGTAGGAAATTTTTTTCAAATGGACAGATTTTAAAGCTACATTTGCTATCGATGGATTTAAAAAGCAGTGCCCTAGGATAACTGGATATCACTTGGAGATACCCAATTAACATAGAATGTTTCTCTTTCCAAGGAGTGAATTAGGATCATATTGAATAATCAAAATATTTGCTGAGTCCCTACTGCAATCAGAACACTGTACCAAGTGGACATAAAAAAGGGTAGTCATGGCCTTCAGGAAGCTTCCAATCATTGGAGCACAGGCAGAACATGAATGACACAAATAGCAAGAATGAGAGAAAGGACAAAGCTACAGCTGTGATGGAATGATTATGAAACAATGTAAAATGAATAAGTGAAAATTAATGCAATAGAAATCAGTATAAGTGCTAAGGATGTCTTTTGAATTGACATGATTCTAAGAGTTGGAAAAACTGACGGTAATAATCAGTGGTGTTTATTAAGAGCTTATTATATGTAGAGCACTGTACACAACTCTTGAGAGAGTGTATTACAATAAAGTAGAATTTCTGCTCTCAAGGAGCTTACAATCTAGTGAGGGAGACAGATGCCAAAAGAGATTAGAAGTAGGGGAATCACATCTTGGCAGTGTAAAGCAACAAATTAGTAGTTCTTAGTTAAAAACCACAGCAGCCTCTCCAGAGAACTTTACGTTGTAAAGGTGGGCTTCTGACATCAGGGGATGGGGATGGAGCCCTGTTTTAAGAGGACTCTGAAGCACTTAGTTGTTATGAAGACTCGGTAGAGGCTGTGAACTGTTGTATGCAGGCTGGTTTCACAGCTGTGGGAGATTTTAAAGTGGGATTTTTATCTGCTTGTCTTCAAATGACCTGAGTTGGGATGAGAACTCTACTATTGGCTCCAGCTGCACACTCTCCTGAGCAGACTGGAAATCCATCAATGTCCTTTTCAGGAAGTATGGGGGTGGTGACTACACTGGCACTCCACTAGGGATTTTGGGCAGTCCTCTTCTTGAATGAATTCTTTATGTGCTGATTTTGAGATTCTTATTTTTCTCAGGTGTATCCTCTACAGAGTCATGACATCAGTAGAGCAGTCTCCTTTCTCAGTAAACCTTCCCCTCCCCTAACCTGAGAGTAGATATGTGATCTTTGCCTCCATCTGGAAGGAGAGTGGGCATCCATAAGAATAAGAACTCTCTGAGGAGAAAGAGGTAAGGCCTGGGTGCCAAGAACTGGGATTTGGGTATTTATTGACTTAGCAACAAATCTTGCCAGTTCTATTTTCAACACATTAAGTTCTTCCTTTTCCTCTGCTACCAAGTTAATCCAAACACTTGTCATTTCCCATCTTGGCTACTGCATCAGCCTCCTTCCTGACCTCCCTATCTCCTGTCTCTTCACACTCCAGTCCTTATTTCACTCTGCACCTCAGATCACTTTTTTTAAAATGTATGGGCCATGTCTCCTCACTCCTCAAGAACTTCCAGTGGTTGTCCATCCTCCTCTACACCAAAAAGAAACTCCTTACCATCAGCTTTAAAGCAATCAATCAGTTCACTCCTTCTTACCTCACTGCCTTCCTATTACAACAGAGGAATCCCAGCACTGCCACTTCAATGTCTGTTGTATGACCTTGGACAAGTTACTTCATTTCTGTGTGCCTCCGTTCCCTCATCTGCAAAATGGGGATTCAACACCTGTTGTTCCTCCTACTTAGACTGTGAGCCCCATGTGGGACCTGATTATCTCGAATTTACACAGCACTTAGTATGGTGCTTGGCACATTGTGCTTAACAAATACACAATTATAGTTATTATTATTATTACTTTCCCCTAGAGCTTAATGCAGTGCACTGCACCCAGTGAGTGTTCAGTGAAGACCATTACTAATATTTCTATATCGGACAGATCCTCCAAGCTCCTCATCACATTAGCTGAAGAGGAAATACATCAAGAGACTATCACTTCCTCTGGACTGTAATTTCGTTGTAGGCAGGGAACAGGTTTGCCAATCTGTTATATACTCTCCCAAGTGCTAATTATCCAGTTATCACCCCACTTCCCTCTTACCATGCCTCTCAAAGCTTCTTGAGTGAGTTGTCTACACCCCACCTCTAGTTCCCCCTCTAATCTAACTTCTGTTCCCTTCATTTCACAAAAACCACCCTCTCAAAGATCACCAAAGATTTCCTCTTGCCAAATCCAATATTCCCTATTTCAGACTAATCCTCCTCGACCTCTAGCTGTCTTTGACACTGTCAACCATCCCTTTCTCCTGGAAACGTTATACAACCTCGGTTTCAATGTCACTATCCTCTCCCGCTTCTCCTCTTATCTTTCTGGCCACTCATTCTCAGTTTTTTTCATAGGCTCCTCCTCTGCTTCCCATCCCCTAACTGTGGGGTTCCTTCAAGGTTCAGTTCTGGGTCCTCTTCTATTCTCCAACTACACCCACTCCCTTGGAGGACTCATTTGCTGCCATAGCTTTAACTACTACCTCTATTTGGGTGATACCTAAATCTACATCTCCAGACCTGATCTCTCTCCCTCTCTGCAGTCTTGCTTTTCCTCCTGTCTTCAAGACATTTCTAATTGGATGTCCTCCTATCACCTCAATCTTAACATGTCCAAAGCAGAATTCTTCATCTTCCCACCCAAACCCTGGCCTTCTTGTGACTCCCCTCACTGTAGATGGCACAACCATTCTTCCTACGTCACAAGCCCGCAACACTGGTGCTATCCTTGACTCCTCTCTCTTGTTCAACCCATATATTCAATTCATCACTAAATCCTGTCAGTCTCACATTTACAACATATGTAAAATCTGCCCTTTCCTCTCCAACCAAATGCTACCACATTAATACAATCACTCATCCTACCCCGCCCGCATTACTGCATCAGCCTCCTTGCTGACTTCCCAGGATCCTGTCTCTCTCTGCTCCAGTACATACTTCACTCTGCTGCCTGGATCATTTTTCTACAAAAACATTCAGGACATGTTACTCCACTCCTCAAGAAACTCCAGTGGTTGCCCATCCACCGCCATGTCAAACTAAAACTCCTCACCACTGGCTTCAGAGCACTCAATCTCCCTTCCCCCTCCTATCTCTACCTAGCTTCCCTCCTTCTTCAACCCAGCCTGCACACTTCACTACTCTAATGCTAAACATCTCATTGCACCTTGATCTCATCTACCTCAACATCAACCCCTTGCCTACATCCTGTCTTTGGTGTGGAACTCACTCCCTCCTAAAATATGACAGGCAATTACTCTCCTGGCTTCAAAGCCTTTTTGAAGTCACATCCCCAAGAGGCTTTCCTTGACTATGCCCTCCTTTCCTCTTCTCCCACTCCTTTCTGCAACACTCTGACTTCTATTTTATTCATCCCTCTTCCCAGACCCTCAGCACCTATGTACATATCTGTAATTTATTTATTTATAGTAATATCTGTCTCCCCTTCTAGACTGTAAGCTCATTGTAGGCAGGGAATGTGTCTATTTATTCTTGTGTTGTTTGCTCCTAAGAGCTTATTACAGTACTCTGCACACAGAAAATGCTCAATAAATAGGATTGAATTAATGAATACAGTGTTTTGCACAAAGTAAGCATTCAGTAAATACCACTGATGGAGTGATTGATCCAAGCTCCCCTTCCAGGTGATCTAGTTCAGTCTAGATCTACCATGTTTGCAGCCTTTGAAGTCCTGATGAAAGGCAACCCAGACCCTTTGTTATTCTTCTAGTTTGTCAAACAGTAATATTTATGGTATGACTACCTCTTCCAGAACAGTCTCCCTTTAGCTATGCCACTCCACCCTTCCTTTCTCAAGTGCTTTCTCCTAAAAACACATCTTCCTCTAGGAGGCCTTCCTCAACAAATTCCATACCATCTGCTCTGCCAATACTTTTACACATTTCTCTCTTTCTTTTTTAATGGCCTGACTGTTGTTTATTTATCCATCTTGTTTATTATTTGCTTTAACTCCTAAACTATTGAAAATCAGCTGATTATCTTAGCTCATCTTCTCCAGTAGTTAGTAAGGCCCTCAAGGGCAATGTTTTGTCTTCCACCTATTCTATATTATCCTTGTGTCTACATCATTGCTCTAATAATATTGATGATGGTGACAGCAGAACTTCACGATTTGGATTGTTTATTGCTAATATTATTAGCAATATTCATTAGTGCATAAGTGTGTTTGAATTTTTTTTGGACTGAACATGGTAGGAGATAAAATTATTCAGAAATAATTCTGTACCCATAATTGATGTGGAAGAGGATGGACACATTTAGAAATAGGAATAAAGGACAAATTATAAGAGGAAATTAAACTATCTCCTTCTTGCCCTCCACATCCACTGCACGCAACCAAACACACCCTCCCGGTGACCCAGGAGCTCAAAGTTATGGATAAGGCCTAGATACATATGTTTGATCAACAAGAAAACGTTTGCAGGATGTCTACTTTAATTGAGCTCATATATGGTGACAGGCAGGAACCACCAGCGAGTCATATATTTAAGTGTCCTTGTTTGAAGGGGCTGATGACAGTAAGACAATTTCCCCCTCTGGTGTCTCAGTGTGAAGAGAGATCACTGCTTCTTAACAGTTGTGGTATTTGTTGAGCACTTACAATATGGCAGGCTCTTTGCTAATGCTGGAGTAGAGAAAATACAATCAGATCAGAAAGAGTCCCTGTCTCACTTAGGCTCATAGTCTTCAGGAAAGAGAGAAAACAGGTATTTAATCCACATTTTATAGGTAAGAAAACTGAGACATAGAACACTTAAGTGATTTGTCCAAGGTCACACAACAGGATAGCAGAGGAGCCAAGATTAATGACAACTCATGTTTCCTGACTCCAAGCCTTTTGATTTTTTTTCACTAGATCATATTGCTTCCACCCACCCATGCTTCTTGTTTGATCTCTGCGGTGACCCCATGTAAGCATGTTTCAGCTTCTCTGATTCCCATTTAGGGAATGAAATAGATGGCACTGAATCAGGAAATGATTTCAAACATCTTAAAAGTTGACTCTCCAATACTGACAATCAAAAGTTTATAGTTTCTGAATTTGAGCAGCCAACTTAGAGAAAGGTTAAATCTCCCCATCTTTCAATTAATGAAAGAATGAGAAGAGGAATATGATGATGATGGTATTTGGTAAATGCTTACTATGTGCAAAGCACTGTTCTAAGCACTGGGGTAGATACAAGCTGATCAGGTTGTCCCACGTGGGGCTACAGTCTCAATCCCCATTTTACAGATGGGTAACTGAGCCTCAAAGCAGTGAAGTGACTTGTCCAAAGTCACACAGCTGACAGGTGGCAGAGCAGGGATTTGAACCCATGACCTCTGACTCCCAAGTCCAGGCTCTTGCCACTGAGACACGATATCTATAAAGGTGAGTCTGTTATCTACTATTCCTCCCTCACCAACTTCCATGCCTGCAGCCCCCAGATGTTTCACTCCCTCCTGAAGCCCCCAGTGTCAGATTTTACCCCCATTTCTTGTTCTTGATAACCTCACCCACTTTGTTGTTAAAATTGAAGCCATCAATGGTCAGCTCTTCAAAGTTCCCTTTTAACTTCCCCATCTTCCTGTGATTCCAGCATCACTCATTCCACTTTCCCAGATATTTCTGAAGAATTTACTATAGGTTCCCAATTCTAATCACAATTGCTCCCATCCTTCTTTCCTCTCTATCATCATCAACCATTCCTCTCTGCATCAAGAAGAAACTCCAGACCATCAGCACTCAATGAGCTCTTATCTTCGTTTCTCTCCTATGGCACCCCAGCTTGCAGGCTTCGCTCCTCTCAACCTACTGACTGTGCCTCATCTCTTTCACCAATGACAGCCTTATTTTTTGCTTGGAACTCTGTCCTTCACCTCCATTACACTACTTTCCCATCTTCAAGGTCCTTCTGAAATCCCATTTCCTCTAGGAGGTCTTCCCTGATTAATCTCTCATTTCTCCACACTATTTGCACATCTATTCATTCATTCAATCCTATTTATTGAGTGCTTACTGTGTGCAGAGCACTGTACTAAGCACTTGGGAAGTACAAGTTGGAAACATATAGAGACGGTCCCTACTCAACAGTGGGATCACAGTCTATTCCTATGTCAGCCCTTCCAAGTCTCTTAAGCACTTGGCCCTCACCCCATTGTGGTAGCACTTACATGCAGATCTATCAATTAATAATAATAATAATAATGATGATGTTGGTTTTTAAGCGCTTACTATGTGCCAAGCACTGTTCTAAATGCTAGGGGGAATACAAAGTAATGAAGGTTGGCCTACGTGGGGCTTACAGTCTTAATCCCCATTTTACAGATGAAGGAACTGAGGCACAGAGAAGTTAAGTGACTTGCCCAAAGTCACACAGCTGAAAAATGGCAGAGGCAGGATTAGAACCCATGACCTCTGACTCTCAAGCCCATGCTCTTTCCACAGAGCCACACTGCTTCTCTTAATTCTTTGGCTTCCCCCTGTTTGTATCTTGCTTAATATGCTAGATTCTAAGCTCCCTGAGGGAGGACAGGGTTCATGTCTACTAACTCTATGGTATTCTCCAAAGTATTGAATGAAGCCCCCTGCATACAGAAATCTCTGAATCATTCGATTGTTACCATTTGCTGAGCAGCTATTATGTGTAGGTTCTACAACCATTCAATTAATCAATCATCATGGATCATTTGATTTCTAGGGCAATCTGTGTCTATGGCAGGGGAAAGATAAAATAGGTGTTCAGGGGCAGTGGGAGAGTGAGTAATAGAAAAAGAAAGGAGAGAAAAAAGAGAGCAGAAGCCTCTGGCTTTCCCTGGCTGGTGGAGAAATTGTTCTTGAAAATTGGAGTTGGTGACTGTCACTGTGATTGATGTTCAGTCATATTGTGACTATCAGTTTGGAGGATGCTCTTGTGTTTTATCATTTTCTTATTTCTTTAAAGAAATAAGATGATTACTTTATCATCTTTCTTTAAATGACACTTGAAATCATAAATGGAGCCAGCATCTTCCAAGTGTGGCTAGATCTACTTCTAAGACAAATTAATGGGAATTTCTAAGTGCTGGTTCAATTGGATAATTTGTTTTTGTGCCTGGCTATATTTCAAAATAGCCTGTAGCAAGGTACTTCATATTTTTGATCCTAAATCACTTTTTGAAGCACTAAAATCTTCCAACCTAGAATTGCTGTGAGCCATGCATCATCCTTGTAAGCAGTATTCTTTTGCTTATGTTTTGTAATAAAACAACTCAAGGTAACATGTGAAGAAATTAGTGTTCTACCAGACCAGGTGGACTTAGTAAAGGTTTCAAGGGACTACTAAAGCTGAATCCAATTGTCTGGTTTCTGATCCAAGGAACCTGAGTGATGCCTAAACAATGATTCAGATGCCAGTTCTTAATTGAGACTGGATGATTTCCTTTGCCCAGAGGTTTGTTGATCATGATTTGGCGTGACATTTGAAATGTCCAATATGTGCCAACACTGGAAACATATTCCAATCACAGCAATCCATTATGGATGACAGTGGTGAAGGACACACGGAAACAGTACATAATTGGAAATTGTCATACTTTACAGGCTTAAGGGACCCGAAGGCTTGCAAGTTTCAGGAAGGAAATTGATTTTGTAGCACAATGTTCTACTAGAGGAGTGACCACTGGAGACTCTAACTAGGTATAAAATGGGGCTTCAAGTCCACAACTCAGTGATATCAGAGACTTGACATAACAGGTGACGTGAGGTAGAGGATTATAGCAAAGGCATTCACTGACTTCAGAAGTTAGAGAAAAATAGCTTGGGACTGAAGAAAAGCAAAGAAGACTTCCAATCCCTTTCTTCCTATCCCATTATCTTGTACCTAACTCAACACTTAGCACAGTGCTTGATTGCTTGATACATAGTAAGTGCCTAACAAATAACATAATTATTATGATGGTGAATTTCTCCGGGCCAATAGGTCCATTGATCAATCATATTTAATAAGCACTTACTGTGTGCAGAGGTCAGCTATGAACATGGCATATTGGATAGAGCATGGGCCGCAGCTGGGCGGGGCGATTGTCTCAGGATCGTGGGTTCTAATCCTGGCTCTGTCACCTGTCTGCTGTGTGACCTTGGGCAAGTCACTTAATTTCTCTGTGCCTCATTTATCTCATCTCTAAAATGGAGGTTGAGACCGTGAGCCCCACATGGGATAGGGACTGTTTCCAACTCGATTTCCTTGTATCCACCCCAGCATATAGTGCAGGGCCTGGCACATAGCAAACACTTAACAAATACCATCATCATCATCAACAACAATGTTAAGTGGCACAAGCTAGTGGATAGGGCACTGTTCTGGGAATCTGAAGGACCTGGGTTCTAATCCTGACTATGCCACCTCCCTGCTGTGTGACCAAGGACAAACCTCTCAACTTCACTGTGCCTCAGTTACTTCATCTATTAAATGGGGATTAAAATGAGAACCCCCTATGGGACATGGACTGTGTCCAACCTAGTTAGGTTTATCTACCCCAGTGCTTAGTACAGTGCCTGGCACATCGTAATTGCTTAATAAACGCCATAAAAAACAAACATAAAATCATCTGCTTTTATGTCCTTAATGGCAGACAGTGAGAGAAGTTATAGAAAAGACCAATGGCTGGTGGATCATTAAGAAATCAAAATGAAAACCTTGACATCCGATAATCTCTAGTCCCATAACAATTCTCATCTGACATGTTGGGTAGGGACCGTCTTTATATGTTGCCAACTTGTACTTCCCAAGCGCTTAGTACAGTGCTCTGCACACAGTAAGTGCTCAATAAATATGATTGAATGAAAGAGGGGAGCAGCAGCTTAGTGAACCCAAGATCAGTTCTGAAATAGGAACGGTTTTAGTTAGCATACATTTGGCTAAGAACAGGATTTTAGAGACAGAAACCTCAGCTTTTAACAGCGAGAAAAATGTTTGAGTGGTGTGGAGATAGGAAAAAAAATGAGCGCTGGATTCTTTACAGCTGATGTGGCTTCCAACTGCCCTCTGTCGGCAATGTACAGGGGCCCTGTGAGAGAAATAGCAAGAACCACAAACCTCTCCCCAGCTCCTCACCACCTCAGAGAGATACCCAGTGAATGAATACCAGGAGGTCCAAAGCTCTTCAGTTTACCGGGAACAAATGTACGTGCAAACTAACACTGGCCTACTAGTCAGATTTCTCTGACTGAAAGCAAAGATCAATGAGCCCCATTTACCCCCTCCAAGACCCTGCATGGCTTAGTGGAAAGAGCACCGGCTTGGGAGCCCATAGGTTCTAATCCCACCTCCTACACTTGTCTGCTGTGTGACCTTGGGCAAGTCACTTAACTTCTCTGTGCCTCAGTTACCTCATCTGTAAAATGGGGATTAAAAGTGTGAGCCCCACATGAACAACCTGATTACCTTGTATCTACCCCAGAGCTTAGAACAGTGCTTAGCACATAGTAAGCACTTAACAAATACCATAATTATTATAATTAAGTTCCTCCCTGGTCCTGCCACTACATCCCCCTTCTCATGGACTCAGCACTGTCCTCCAGATGTTGTTATGTCTCTCATCCTTTGGTTGTAAATAGACATATGGCCTATGTTCAGTGGCCATTACTTCTTGCAGGAGGAGTACTGGGTGAACTTTACCCCATTTTTTCTATAAAGTTTTGTCTATCTCACCTAACTCTCCTTTAGTTCACGTATGTTAGTTCTGCATCTTGACTTAGATTTCCTCCTAATCTAGTACACTTTCTTATTTTGCCCTAGTTATACCTTCTTTGTCTCATCTGGCCATAGCTGTTCTCATGATTTCTTCACTGCCCATTTCTTACAGACATTGTCCCTCCAGCCTCCCAAGATGCCAAGACTTTGTTGTGGGGTATCCAAACAACTTTGGCAAAGGAAACGACACCCACATAATTCATTGCCTTGTGGTACCTACCTCCCAAGAGTTGGTTGTAAGGGGTTGAAACCACCTTGGCAAAGGAAATGGCAAACACATATTTCATTGCTTTGTGGCACAGCCTTTGTGAGGCTTTTGGAAGCAAACTCTATTGTCAACTTTGATGGGATGCCTGGAAGATAGGGCTGGAAAAAAACCCAACTTAGTTTTAAGAATTACCATTTCTCAATCAGTCGTTTGTATTTACTGGTTTACTGTGTGCAGAGCACTGTACTAAGTGCTTGGTAAAGTATAATTTAATAGAGTTGGTAGACAAGATCCCTTACTATGAGGGGCTTAGTCAATCAAAGGTAATTTTTGAGAGCTTACTGTGTGCAGAGCACCATACTAAGCAATTGGGAGCGTGCATTACAACACTTGGTAGACATGTTCCCTGTCCATAATGAGATTACAATAATCCAGAGAGGTGGACAGACATTAATATAAATAAATTACAGATGTGTACATGAGCACTGTGGAGCTGAAGGAAGGGGTGAATAAAGGGTGCAAATCCAAGTGCAATGTTTTAGATTAATGTCCTGGACAAGAGAATAAGAGAATAATATCCTAGATAAGAGAATATTTGGTATTGATAAGGAATGGAGTATTATCCACATGATTTGTGATGCAGACCTTGGATTGCTTTTGAAATGAGAGCATGACTTCTTTCATGAAATTCCTCAAAATGTTCACTGAAAAAGTTTTTTTTCACTGATGATCATTCATCAGCATAGGATGTACTGATGGCCAGGCATTCAATGCTATGGCCCTAGTGTTTTATGGGTGTTTGAAATGGGCCAAAGAATCCAGCTTTAAGTCATAATGTGTGAAAACTCTTTTAAATTTTTTCTAACAGGAAGAAACATAAATGTAAAAGAAAGAAAAGTATAAAAGAACCAAAAGGACAGGAAAGAAATTCAGAATAACTTCTAAAGAGAGAAACAGAATGAAGTCATTCTCAAGAAATTTGGATTTTTGGCAATATTTATATGGAATCCTATGATTAGTTTTCTTTAGTGGGGAGAGAACAGTAAACTCTTTCAGTTAAAAATGTCTCCAAGCTGATTAGATGCAGAAGTTGGAAAATATTTTTATGTTCTTACTGACATTGCTTGAAATTTTTTAGATTTAATTCTCTCAAACTTTCCAAGGACTAGAAATCTGAAAGGAATCACAGAAGCTACATGGCCTAGTAGAAAGAGAACAAGAAAGGGATTAAGACCTGGACCTGGATTCTAATTCCAGCTCCACCAATTGACTGCTTTGTCACCTTGGGCAAGTCCCTTCACTTCTCTGAGCTTCAGTTTCCTCATCAGTAAAATGCTTTCCCTCCCACCTAGACTGTGAGCCCCATGTGGGATAAAGACTTTGTCTCATCTGATTGCATTGTATCTACCCCAGCACTTGGCAAAATGTTTGGCCCATAGCTAGCCACTAACAAAAAACAGAATTATTATTACTAAAACACAAAGCCAAGTGGTTCAGGAAATTGAAGGAACTGAGGCATCATCTTCCTAGCTCTGTCACTAATGCATTGTTACCTCAACAAGTAACTGGACCTCATTATATACTCACTTTTTTCCAATATTAAAATGCCTTTCACTCTATCAAATCCCCTTCAATGCTGAAAATTGTATTCTGCTCAGAATGAAAGTCTTCTGGTTTGCTTAACATCCTTATGGACTATGGGATGAAGGTATAGAATCAATCAATGAATCAAATTATTGTCAGACTGCCCAAAAAGCCAGACAAATGCTTTTAATATCCCAGGAAAGACTATGCAGAGCATGAGCTACTAGCTATGAGAGTTCATATCTGGAAAGGCAACCATCACATGTTTCTTTCAGGCTTTTATAATACAGTTGGAAACAAGACCCTAGGCTGTTGGAGGCTTCATATGACCCAGTAATGGTGCTGCTGATTTTAATTTTTATTCAATGGCATTTGTTAAATGCTTACTGTGTGCCAGGTACTATATTAAGCACTAGGGTAGATACAAGATAATCAGGGTGGACAAAATCCATGCCCCATGTGGGACTCACAGGCTTAATCCCCATTTAACAGGTGAGGGAACTAAGGCACAGAGAAGTTAAGTGTCTTGCCCAAGGTCACATAGCAGACAACTGGTAGAGCTGGGATTAGATGCTAGGTTCCCTGACTCCCAGGCTCGTGCTTTTTCCATTAGACCACATTGTTTGTGTTTTTATCTTGGCATTTCACCAATTTGTGATATTCTGCCCAATGCCATTGAAGGGTGGGGCTAGGTAAAGGATGGGGCTTAGTCAATGGCTAATGACTTTTCCCTTCAGCTTTCTCTGGAAAAGTGCAGTTTAAATATCAGCAAATGTCAGGTTGTACCAAGTTGGCCGAACTCTTCTGGCACAATATTGGGAAAGGAAGAAGGAGAGGTAATGATTTTTCAGATTTCCCTTTTCACTTTGCAAAATATCAGCATTTCCTTTGCAATGAAGCAAAACTGCAGTATGATATTTGAGTATCTGGTATGATATTTGCGGTATGATATTTGTTGCCAAATTGTACTTCCCAAGCACTTAGTACAGTGCTCTGCACACAGTAAGCGCTCAATAAATATGATTGAATGAATGAATATTTGAGTACAGAACTATTTTTGGCTTTTTTACCACCAAGTAGTTTGTGCAGTGCTCTGCGCATTAAGTAGTTTTTATTGATTTATTGAGTGCCATTTCTGCCATCTATATTTAGAGAGACTAATATTCCACGAATAGAATATTTTTTAATTGATAAACAAAATTTAGAAAATCTTTGTTCTAATAAATAAATGTTCATTTCTTCCACATTTTTCATAATTCTTCATAATTCATTTCTTCCACATTTAACATAAGATGTTAAATCAATTTTTTATTCATTCTAGACCCTGATCTGCATTCCTGAGACCAGAGTTCATCTTGTGAAGTTCACAAGTGGCATTTCTAAATGTTTTTACAAATGTCAGTGTATGGCACATCTTAAAGATTTTGCCATTTAAAAGGAGACTAAAAAGCCTGAAGTTACCTAGAGAAGCAGCATGGGTCAGTGGAAAGAGCACGGGCTTTGGAGTCAGAGGTCATGGGTTCAAATCCCAGCTCTGCCAATTGTCAGCTGTGTGACATTGGGCAGGTCACTTAACTTCTTTGGGCCTCAGTTACCTCATCTGCAAAATGGGGATGAAGATTGTGAGCCCCACGTGGGACAACTTGATCACCCTGTAATCTCCCCAGTGCTTAGAACAGTGCTTTGCACATAGTAAATGCTTAATAAATGTCATTATTATTATTATAGGAAAACTATCTTGTGATTTTTCAATTGCCAGGAAAGAGTCTATGCATTTTTCCAAGGGATTGAAATGCTGCCTCTGCATCAATTTTAATCAAGACTCAGATTTCTTTTGTGTTGGTTTCAAAGAGTTTTGTAGTCATTTTTAAGGATACTGTTCTTGCATTAAACTGCAGTCAGCTCCGATGGGATTAATTTTCCTTTTTCAGTGTGTTTGCAAAATATTTTGGGGGGCAGAATCAAGTTGGTGTGATTTTGATAATTATACTGAGTTAATTTTATATCCACAAATAGAAAAAACCTATATTTATTCAAAATAAAGAATAAGTCCCTTTTTGAGATTGGGATGGGGTTCCAGCAGTTTACACTTTTTGCCAAAACCACGCAAGGAAAGAGCAAAGGAGGCAGGAGTTCTAATCCTGGCTCTACCGTGTGCCTGCTGTGAGACTTTAGACTCTAGATGCTAAACTGTAAACTCACTGTGGGCAGGGAATGTGTGCATTATATTGCTATATTACACTCTCCCTAGCTTAGTACAGTGCTCTGCACACAGTAGGAGCTCAATAAATTTGATTGACTGACCACAGTTTTATCATCAGTAAAATTAGGGTAAAAGACCTCTTCAACCTTCCGCTTATATTGTGAGCCCTGTGTAGGACAAGAACTCTATCCAATCTATTTTGAATCAATCCCAGTGCTTAACATGGGGCTTGGCACACAGTAAGTACTTTAGAAGGGTCATTTAGGCTTTATCACTGATATTTCAGGGTCTGACAGAAGAGGGGTTAATTATGTCTTTAAACTTTAAATTGGAATATGATGTATCCTTCTATCTTTATTTTTCATAGAATTACCAGAAATAAAAAGTGCAGTTTTCAAGATCCTGCCAGTGAACAATTTACTCTTGCCTGTACCAGTTACTTGCATTTTTCTCTGTGGATTTGAAATTTAAAAGAGTCATAATGGATGGTGAAATAATTTGACACTGACAATACCATTACTAATCTTTTTAACCTCCTATTTAACCTATGATCACATCTTATGGGACTCCAGGGTCGTATGGGCCCAACAAGTGGCCAACAAAATATTTAAAGCTAAAAGTCATGTGAGGAACCCAGGGAGTTTCAGAGCAACATGTATTTGAAAATAATCAATACCAGACCAGAATGCAAGTGGAGAGTTCACTTTGGAATTATTCCTTGAAAAAGGGAGGATAAGCGAGTCATTTATTGGAGTTGAACTTCTAATAATTGATTGACATTCACAAATCTGAGATAATGATGAGAATAATCAACTCGTCATAGATGTAAGAAGAATTGACTAGAGATTGATCAAGAATGCCTTTCCTTCACCTGTTTTTTAGGACATTGTGGGGAAATCTTCCTCATCTTTTGCAGTGTAATTCACCTGAAAGAGCTTTAATCAATCAATCACTTGTATCGAACACTTATTGTGTGCAGAGCACTGGACTAAGCGGTTGGAAGAGTGTAGCATAACAATAGAAGAGAGTTGGTAGATACAATGACCTGCAGTCTAGAGACAGAAACAGTCATTAATATAAATAAAAATAAACTACGAGTTTGTACGTAAGTGTTGTGGGGCTGGTGGAGGGATAAGTGAACAAATCTAAGTTCAAGGGCTATGCAGAGCACTTGTATAACTTGCATATTCAAGTTGTATGCATACGAGTATGTATATATATATATATATACTTGTGTGTATATATACATATATATACAATATATGTACTTGTGTATATAGTGTGTATATATATATATATACAATAGATGTACTTGTGTATAAATTTGTACAGATTTATTACTCTATTTTACTTGTACATATTTACTACTCTATTTTGTTAATGATGTGCATATAGCTATAATTCTATTTAATCTGATGGTTTTGACTCCTATATACACGTTTTGTTTTGTTGTCTGTCTCTCCCTTCTAATAATGGCATTTATTAAGCACTTACTATGTGCAAAGCAGTAGACTATGAGCCTGTTGTTGGGTAGGGACCATCTCTCTATGTTGCCAACTTGTACTTCCCAAGCACTTAGTACAGTGCTCTGCACACAGTAAGCGCTCCATAAATATGATTGAATGAATGAATAATAGGGAGTGGGAGAAGAGAAAATGAGAGCTTAGTTGGGGAAGGCCTCTTGTAGGAGTTGTGCCTTCAATAAAGCTTTGAATGGAAAGAGTAATTGTCTGTCAGCTCTGAAGAGGGAGGGTTCAAGGCCAGAGTCAGGATGAGATCAAGAGGTTGGAGGCAAGATAGACCAGATTGAGGTACAGTGAGTAGGTTCACACTAATGGAGTGGAGTGTGAAGGCTGGGATGCAGTAGGTGAGCAGGAAAATAATGTAGGAGGGGGAAAGATGATTGAGTACTTTAAAGCCAATACCATCATTATTTTTGTTGTTATCCCTGAGAGCTTTGAGAGCTCAGAGTCTGATGAAATGACACAAAAAATTAATTCACTCTTTCAATTGTATTTATTGAGCACTTACAGCATGCAAAGCCTTGTACTAAGTGTTTGAGAGAGTACAATATAATAGTAAACAGACACATTCCCTGCCATAATGAGATAAAAGTCTATAAATAAACAAATAAACAAAAAGAAATGTTGGGGCATCTTAAGTGCATTTCAATCTTCGGTGAACAAAGAACCTCTCCATTGAAAAGAATTATTTCGATTTAAGTGTAGAGGTCTACATTGCAGGAAAAAAAGAATTTGTTGTAAATGAACAAGAGACTTGTAACCAGAGAAATAATTCTTCTCATTGACTTTATTGCAGACTAAATCCTTGGTATATAATTTTATTTTCCTTCTCTGAAGTCTCTGCTTTCCTTTATAGGATTGAATAGGAAAAGTCCACACAGTATATAGGTGGCCCCAGGATGACAATAATTGTCCTTTATGGATTTGTTTGGAAACCTGATGTCAAGAAAATTAATTCTTTGTCATTAATCCATCAGTTACATCCTTTTCCGTACATTCAACTCCCTTCTCAGACCGCCCAGTTCCTCCCCCTCCTCCTTTCCCTCACCCCCCAACGATCTGGCCTCCCTACTTCATTAACAAAATTAAATCCATCAGGTCTGACCTTCCCAAAGTCACTTCCCCCCTTCTCCAACCCCCCAGCTCTCAACACTCTCTGCTACTCTCCCATCCTTCCCAGCAGTATCCTCAGAGGAGCTCTCCTCCCTGCTCTCAAGTGCTACTCCGGCCACCTGTGCTTCTAACCCCATTCCCTCTCATTTCATGAAATCTCTTGCTCCATCCCTTCTCCCCTCCGTAACTTCCATCTTCAACCACACTCTCCACTGGTTCCTTCCCCTCTGCCTTCAAACACGCCCATGTCTCCTCCCATCCTAAAAAAAGCCCTCTCTTTGACTCCACCTCACATTTTGGTTTTTGCCTTATCTCCCTCCTACCATTCCTTTCCAAACTCCTTGAACGAGTTGTCTACACGTGCTGCCTCCAATCCTCAGCACCAACTCTCTCCTCGACCCCCTCCAGTCTGGCTTCCGTCCCCTACATTCTACGGAAACTGCCCTCTTAAAACGTCACCAATGACCTCCTGCTTGCCAAATCCAATGGCTCATACACCATCCTAGTCCTCCTCAACCGCTCAGCTGCCTTCGACACTGTGGACCACCCCCTTCTCCTCAACACGCTATCTGACCTTGGCTCCACAGACTCCGTCCTCTCCGGGTTCTCCTCTTACCTCTCTGGTCGTTCATTCTCGGTCTCTTTTGCAGGCTCCTCCTCCCCCTCCCATCCCCTTACTGTGGGGGTTCCCCAAGGTTCAGTGCTTGGTCCCCTTCTGTTCTCGATCTACACGCACTCCCTTGGTGCCCTCATTCGCTCCCACGGCTTCAACTGTCATCTCTACGCTGATGACACCCAGATCTACATCTTTGTCCCTGCTCTCTCCCCCTCTCTCTAGGCTCGCATCTCCTCCTGCCTTCAGGACATCTCCGTCTGGATGTCTGCCCGCCACCTAAAACTCAACATGTCCAAGACTGAACTCCTTGTCTTCCTTCCCAAACCCTGCCCTCTCCCTGACTTTCCCATCTCTGTTGATGGCACTACCATCCTTCCTGTCTCACAAGCCCGCCACCTCGGTGTCATCCTCGACTCCGCTCTCTCATTCACCCCTCGCATCCAAGCCGTCACCAAAACCTGCCGGTCTCAGCTCCGCAACATTGTCAAGATCTGCCCTTTCCTTTCCATCCATACTGCTACCCTGCTCGTTCAAGCTCTCATCCTATCCCGTCTGGACTACTGCATCAGCCTTCTCTCTGATCTCCCATCCTTGTGTCTCTCCCCACTTCAATCCATACTTCACACCGCTGCCTGGATTGTCTTTGTCCAGAAATGCTCTGGGCATGTTACTCTCCTCCACAAAAATCTCCAATGGCTACCAATCAATCTGTGCATCAGACAGAAACTCCTCACCCTGGGCTTCAAGGCTCTCCATCACCTCGCCCCCTCCTATCTCACCTCCCTTCTCTCCTTCTACAGCCCACCCCGCACCATCCGCTCCTCTGCCGCTAATCTCCTCACCTTACCTCGTTCTCGCCTGTCCCGCTGTCGACCCCCAGCCCACGTCATCCCCTGGGCCTGGAATGCCCTCCCTCTGCCCATCCGCCAAGCTAGCTCTCTTCCTCCCTTCAAGGCCCTACTGAGAGCTCACCTCCTCCAGGAGGCCTTCCCAGACTGAGCCCCTTCCTTCCTCTCCTCCTCGTCCCCCTCTCCATCCCCCCATCTTACCTCCTTCCCTTCCCCACAGCACCTGTATATATGTATATATGTTTGTACATATTTATTACCCTATTTATTTATTTATTTTACTTGTACATATCTATTCTATTTATTTTATTTTGTTAGTATGTTTGGTTTTGTTCTCTGTCTCCCCCTTTTAGACTGTGAGCCCACTGTTGAGTAGGGACTGTCTCTATATGTTGCCAACTTGTACTTCCGAAGCGCTTAGTACGGTGCTCTGCACACAGTAAGCGCTCAATAAATACGATTGATGGTGATGATGATGACTGTCTCTATATTTTGCCAACTTGTACTTCCCAAGCGATTAGTACAGTGCTCTGCACACAGTAAGCGCTCAATAAATACGATTGATTGACTGATTGATTTTCCTCTAGATCCTCAGATGGCTTAGAACAAATATGTAAATGAGTTTTTGCCTGGGAACTGAACAAAGGAAATCAGGCCATGCTGAGAGAATTCAGACAATGAAACTGAAAGAAACTTAATATGCTTTGAGTTGAACTCAGTACTCAGAGAAAAAGGTGGAATTTACCTTTGGGTACAGGGGAGGCTAAAAAGGCCAAAGTTAAACCTATAATACTAATCATTGTATTTAATAAATGTTCATTATTTACCAAGTTCTATTTGACCTGTACCAAGGAAACAACTTGCCATTCTTTCCTCTTTGATTTTTGCTGTACCTGACATTTTCACTTTTGCCTTCTTGTCTCAAAATCTTTCCCAGAGTTTTTGCTCGAAAGAACCTGACCTTTTCTGTATTGCAATGTACCATGCTATTCTAACCTCAAAACTTTTCCTCTGTCCTCATCATTTTCGTTTTCCTAATTTCAGCTCACCAATACCACAGCTGTTTGAGTATCCTGCTGTTACTCATTCTCCTTATGTGTCTCACCCAGGGTAGGTATACTGAAGAATATGTGTTTCAGTGCTAAGAGATTGACTTTAATAAGGAATTCACTGTTTGTGAATCTGTCTTGCCCCTCACGCTGACCAAACCTGTAAGTAAAGGTGACAAAACTGCTCAAGGAACCCAGATGTGAAGGGTAAGTTTGGACAGCTCTACATATTTATAGGCCTTTAGTTTGGTCTGGATCTTAATACCACTTTGCTGTTCCACTCTGTTTGACAGTCTGCCAATAGATGTACTGTCTGTTTTAATGCAGTTTTCTGCTTCCTTCATGGCTGTTAATTTGGAAAAGTTTCCAAGGGGTGTAGAAATGCATTCTAATACTTACAAGATGGCTGCGTAAAATAAATTGAACAGGAACAAAAGGAATGTGCACTCCTCCTTTATCCCACTGGCAATACCAGTGCTACCTCTAGTAAGTTCTCTTGCTTCAATTGTCATAATTTCCCTAGTTGGCAAATCCCCAACATTTATTGACCTATGCCCTGCAGAGATAATAAAAGGGTTATGATGGAGGAACATTGCAGAGTCCCTACACTAACTTGCAACCTAGATGTGGAGAGAGGTTAGAAGTAGCATGGCATAGTGGATAAAGTGCAGGCCTGAAGTCAGAAGGTCATGGGTGCTAACCCCAGCTCTTCCGCTTGTCTGCTGTGTGACCTTGAGCAAGTCACTTCACTTCTCTGTGCCTTCTGGATTTGCTAGTATCCATCCCAGTGCTTAGAACAGTGCCTGGCACATAGTAAGTGCTTAACCAATACCATAATTATTATAGATCCAAAAACAATGGGAGCACAAAATCCCATGTAACCAGCCACAGTGGTATAGCTCCACCTGAAGGGGCTGCGGTTATGACAGGAGAGACAGGAAAGAGATGGAATTAGCTGGGAAATCTTCCTGGAGAGAGCTGAGGTTTGACCAATTTTTCTAAGGAGCGGACAGAAGTGGTTGGATTGCTGTTTCTCAAGCTGGAATGGAGAGTGGAAGTCAGGAGATAATTGGGGAATATGTGAGGTTGAGTAAGGGTGAACAGTCTTTTAACTATCATGGTCAGATACTTTTCTTGCATCTCAGAGGTGAATGGGAGGGTTTCCTCAGCCTGATTACAACCTTCCCCTCCACTTCTGCCAGATCACAGGTATCACCGTCTGGAAAGCTCACCTAAAAATTCTAATTCCTCCAAATACCCTTTCCCAACTTGTTTATGTCACCCCACTTTTATAATTCACTCCTATCCTCAGCACTTATGTACATAGGTATATTTATTTGTACTTCAAATTCAATTATTTTTTCAGCTTTCTCATCCTGATATCCACATGTAGTCCAGACTACTATATCTTCATTCTTTCCCTTATTTCCAGTATTTGTAAATCATTTATGCTGGCTGGACCCCCTCCTATTAGATTGTAAGCACTTTTAGAGGGAGAAATTTATGTGTCTTGCTCCTATTATAACTCTTTTAAGTGATAATAGTGATAATAATGGCCTTTGTTACGTGCACTATCCCGGTATCAAGCATATGACGATAGATACAAGGTTTGCGAAATTGAATATATCCCTTGTTCCATACAGGACTAGAAGCAGCGTAATTTAGTGGTTCAAGAAAGAGCCTGGGAGTCAAAAGGACCTGGGTTCTAATCCCTTCTCTGCCACTTGTCTGTGGTGTGACCTTGAACAAATCACTTAACTTCTTAGTGACTCTGTTACCTCATTTGTAAAATGGGGATTGAGACTGTGAGCTCCAGGTAGGACAGGGACTGTGTCCAACCTGATTTGTTTGTAACCACCCCAGTACTTAGTAAAGTGCCTGGCACAGAATAAGTACTTGACAAATACCATTTTTTTTAAAAGGCTCAGAATCTATGTTATCCCCAATTTATAGATATGGAAACTGAGGTCCAGAGAGGTTAAGTGGTTCAGTGGTAGAATTCTCGCCTGCCACGTGGGAGGCCCGGGTTCGGTTCCCAGCCAATGCAAGTTTATCTCCCCCTTCTACACTGTGAGCCAGCTGTTGGGTAGGGACCGTCTCTATGTGTTGCCAACTTGTACTTCCCAAGTGCTTAGTACAGTGCTCTGCACACAGTGAGTGCTCAATAAATATGATTGAATGAGTGAATGAATAAGTGACTTACTCAAGGTCATACAGTATGTACCTTTTAGGGACTTGGTATTCAACCTGTACTCAGACCCACAGTAATGCGCTTACTATGTGCAAAGCAGTGCATATGTGTGTATCTGTAATTTCTTTATATTAATGCCTGTCTCCCCCTCTGGACTATAAACTATTAATGGGCAGAGAACATGTCTACCAACTTTGTTGTATATAATTGTCTTCATATTTGAAGATTCATTGAAGAGGATACCTCTGGTGAATCAATCGAATTAATTTAGTACTTACTGTGTGCAGAGCACTGTACTAAGTGCTTGGGAGAGTACAATGTAACACTAAAACATACATATTCCCTTCCCACAATGAGCTTACAGTTTAGAAGTTCACCTATTGAGTGTGTTCATAGCTGAAAAGGCCATTGCATGATTCATTTATTCATTTATTCAACCGTATTTATTAAGTGCTTACCATGTGCAGAGCACTGTTCACAGTCCCAGCCACAGTTTTCACACAATAAGGTCATTCTTTGTTGTGCTGTTGTGCTTAATGTTTTCAGTACATCATTCAGTTAATCACTCATTTTATTGAGTGATTACTGTGCACAGAGCACTGTACTAAGCATTTGTTAAAGTACAGTTCAGCAGAGATGGTAGACATATTCCCTGCCCACAGTGAGCTTACAGTCTACAGGGGGAGACAGACACCAATATAAATAAAGAAATTATGGAAATATGTGGAACTCTTTTCTCTTTTCCCTCTTGCCTCCCTGTTGGCTAATAATAATAATGATGATGGTATTTGTTAAGCACTTACTATATGCCAAGCACTATTCTAAGCACTGGGGTGGATACAAAGAAATAAAGTTGTCCCACGTAGGGCTCACAGACTTAATCTACATTTTACAGATGAGGGAACTGAGGCACAGGGAAGTGAAGTGACTTTCCCAAAGTCACACAGCTGACAAGTGGCAGAGCCGGGATTAAAAACCATGACCTCTGACTCCCAAGCCCAGACTCTTTTTACTAAGCCATGCTGCTTCCCATGGCTAGGGACATGTCTACTAACTCTGTGGGCAGAGCACTGTACTAGGAATGTGGGAAATTATGATACAATAAAGTTGGTCAGAAATGACAGAGTGTTAAGATACTACTATGGGGCTGAAGCTGGGGTGAATATTAAGTGCTTAAGGGGTTCAAATCATGTTATTCAAATCATGTTACATAAGTATGCAGAACGGAGACTTCTAGACGGTGAGCCCGTTTCTAGACTGAGCTTGTTGTTGGGCAGGGCGTGGCTCAATGGAAAGAGCAGGGGCTTTGGAGTCAGAGGTCATGGGTTCAAATTCCTGCTCTGCCACTTGTCAGCTGTGTAACTTTGGACAAGTCACTTAACTTCTCTGTGCCTCAGTTCCCTTATTTGAAAAATGGAGATTAAGACTGTGAGCCCCATGTGGGACAACCTGATCACCTTGTAACCTCCCCAGCATTTTGAACAGTTCTTTGCACATAGTAAGTGCTTGATAAATGCCATCATCATTATTATCATTATGTTGCTGACTTGTTACTTCCCAAACACTTTAGTACAGTGCTCTGCACACAGGTAAGTGCTCAATAATTACAATTGAATGAACTGAATGATGGGAGGGCAGACTGGGGAAATGAGGGCCTTAGTTAGAGAAGTCCTCCTTGGAGATGTGACTTTGGGAGGCTTTGAAGGTGGGAAGAGTGGTAGCCTAGTAGGAGGAGGGAATTCCTAGGCAAAGTGGGGGGATGTAGCCAAAGAGTCAGTGGTGAAGTAACCTGTAAGTTCATTATGGGCAGGGAACATGTCTGCTAATTCTGTTGTACTGTACTCTCCCAACCGCTTGGTACAGGGCTCTGCACATAGTAATCGCTCAATAAATACCACCGATGTTTGATGAGATAGACAAGATCAAGGTCCAGTGAACAGATTGTTATTAGAGGAGCACAGTGTGCAAGATGGGCTCTAGAAGGAGGGAGAGAGCTGGTTGAGTGCCTTAAAGTCCATGGTAAGGAGTGTCTGTTTGATGTAGAGGTGGATGGGCCACCATTGGAGATTTGTCATTCTTGACTCTGCCCTCTCATTCACCCCACATATCCAATCCGGTCGACAAACTCCTGGTCAGTCTTACCTTATTGGACATTGCCAAGATCCGCCCTTTCCTCTCCATCCCAAGCGGCTAATTCACATTAGTACAAATCACTAATCCTATCCTAACTGGATTATTGCCATCAGCCTCCTTTCTGACCTCCTAGCCTCCTCTCTCACTGCTTCTGGTCTATATTTCACCCTGCCTATCAAACCTCTTTATCAAACCAAATCTCCTCACTATTGCCTTTAAAGCTCTCTAGGCACCTTGAACCCTTCCTACCCCACTTTTCTTCTCTCCTTCATTCTGTCCTAGAATGCCTTCCCTCCTCAAATCTGCCAAATGATTACTCTTTTCCCCCTTTCAAAGCCCTACTGAAGGTGTACCTCCCTCCCAAGAGGCCCGTCCCCAAACTAAGTCCCCTTTTCCCTCAGTTCCCCCTCCCTTCCACAATCAACCTCGATTTACTCCCTAATGCTCTTCCCCCCTCCCTGCTGCACAACACGTATGTATATAATGTATATATCTATAATTCTATTTATTTATAATGATGCCTGGGTTACTTGTTTTGATGTCTCACCCAGTTTAGACAGTAAACCCATTGTGGCAGGGCTTCTCTCTTTATTGCCATACTGTACTTTCCAAGCACTTAGTACAGTGCTTTGCACACATTGTGTTCAATAAATACAACTGAATGAATGAATTAGTGATTAAATGTTCAATGCCCTGAGAATCCTATTTAATAATAATAATAATAAAAATGATGGTATTTTTTCAAATGCTTACTATGTGCCAAGCACTGTTCTAAGTGCTGGGGTAGATACAATGTAATCTGGTTGTCCCACATGGGGCTCACAATCTTAATCCCCATTTTACAGATGGGGTAACTGAGGCACAGAGAAGTTAAGTGATTTGCCCAATAGTCATACAGCTGATAAAGTGGAGGAGCTGGATTAGAATCCACAGCCTCTGACTCCCAATCCCGGGCTCTTTCACTAAGCCTACACTGCCTCTCAAGACATTCATCTAAAAGTAGGGGAAATAGAGGTATCTCACTGTCAGTAGAAAAGATGGTTGACTTGTTTTTTCCAGTAGTCCTTGTGGTTAGTGCAGAACTGTCCACACTCTCCCTGCCCCAGTCCTTCTGTGTCTAGCAGGAGGCATTGTGAGATGGGCATGATTGAGGTCAATTACTCAATTGATTGTATGTATTGAGCACTTATTGTGTGCAGACCAAATGTACAGAATGCTTGAAAGAGTACAATACAATAAGTGTTGGTGACATGAACCCTGCCAACAAGGAGCTGGGATGAAATTTCTGGACATGGTATTTGGTAATTATTGTTTTTTAAGCATTTACTCAGTGCCCCATCACTGGATTAAGTGCTGGGATAGATACAATCTAACTGCGTTGATAGCTGCCCATGTCCCAAATGGGGCTCACAGTCTTGATCTCCCTTTTACAGATGAGGTAACTGAGGCACAGAAAAGTTAGGTGACTTGCCCAGAGTCACACAGCAGGACAAAGTGGTGGAGCTGGGATAGAACCCATGGTCCTTCTGACTCCTAGGCTTGTGCTCTATCCACCTCAGGCCATCGCTGTTCTGGCCAATCTCTCCCCACTTCAATCCATACTTCATGCCGCTGCCTGGATTGTCCTTTGTCCATAAACGCTCTGGGGCATGTTACTCCCCCTCCTCTCAAAAATCTCCAGTGGCTACCAATCAATCTGCGCATCGGGCAGAAACTCCTCACCCTCGGCTTCAAGAGGCTCTCCATCACCTTGCCCCCTCCTCACCTCACCTCCCTTCCTCTACTTCTACAGCCCAGCCTGCACCCTCCGCTCCTCTGCCGCTAATCCTCCTCACTGTGCCTCGTTCTCGCTTGTCCCGCTGCTGACTCCCGGCCCCACATCATCCCCCTGGCCTGGAATGCCCTCCCTCCCAACATCCGCCAAGCTAGCTCTCTTTCCTCCCTTCAAGGCCCTACTGAGAGCTCACCTCCTCCAGGAGGGCCTTCCCAGACTGAGCCCCCTCTCCTCCTCCCCCCTCGTCCCCCTCTCCATCCCCACTGTCTTACCTCCTTCCCCTTCCCCACTGCACCTGTATATATGTATATATGTTTGTAATATTTATTACTCTATTTATTTTACTTGTACACATCATTCTATTTATTTTATTTTGTTAATATGTTTGGTTTTGTTCTCTGTCTCCCCCTTCTAGACTGTGAGACTACGGTTGGGTAGGGACTGTCTCTATATGTTGCCAACTTGTACTTCCCAAGCGCTTAGTACAGTGCTCTGCACACAGTAAGCACTCAATAAATATGATTGATTGATTGATCGGTCAGAATACCTCTGGGTGCCCTGATCTGAAAGATCGTAATAGTATGGGCTGTAAGGGAGGCCACTCAGGTCATAAACAAAAAGGAGTTTAGAGAATACTGTAGGTTATCTAGAAATTCAGTATTTTACCCACGCTGTCATTTGAATGGGGAGCTAATAACTTTTTTGACTGGCTAAACAATTCCTCCAGTCAGAGGGAAGGAGAGAGGGACAAGACATAAGATTATAAACTGGGGGCTAATTGACCCATGAACCAGGTACACCAGGTGCAGCATGTTTCAGCCATGCTGCTGGTTAGGAAACGTGTGTGTGTGTGTGTGTGTGTGTGTGTGTATTTGTGCACGCATGTACACACATGCTTGTGAGATGGGGAGGATAAACGCTCTATCCTCGACTTCCTATTAGAAGGAAATGCTTTGGAGATTCAGAGGATAGAATGGGCTTGCTTATCCAAATGGATATAATAAGAGACAGGTAAATTAGTTTATTGTAGTTAATTGTGGCATTTGTTAAGCACTTACTATATGTTAGGCACTGTACTAAGCACTAGGGTATATACAAGATAATCAGGTCAAACACTGGGCTCACAGTCTGTGGGAGGGAGAACAGGTATTGATATAAGAACTACTGTAGAAAAGGGCAAGATGCCTACTGGGGCTGAAGAATTTTAAACAAATTAGTGGCTTTGCCTTTCTTCCTATTATTAATATGGTATTTCTTAAGTGCTTATTTTGTGTCAGACACTATACCAAGCGCTGGGGTGGATACAAGCAAATCGGGTTGGACACAGTTCCTGTCCCATGTGGGGCTCACAGTCTCAATTCCCATTTTACAGATGAGGTAAACGAGGTATAGAGAAGTGAAGTGACTGGCCCAAGGTCACACAGCAGTCGAGTGGTGGAGCCAGAATCAGAACCCAGGTCCTCCTCCTCCCAGTCCTGTGCTCTTTTCTCTAGACCATGCTTCATTTGGGGTCAGTGTCCATGTTTTGTTTTTTGTCTGTTACTTTTCCACGAGTTTGCCCTGTTTTCCCCCATGCCTCTCCACAGATCTTGATTTTTCCCTTCCCTCCTCCTCCCCCTTCCCTCAGGGTCTCTCTATCTCTTTCTTTCTTACCTCAACTCTCTTCCCCATGCCCTTTCCTCACTTTCTTCTCCAATTTGCTTGGACACATGTTTACAATTCACATTTACCATAGGCATGGGTAGATGTTTAAAAAACTCTACAGTTAAAGAAGCCCATCCCATGGAGGCAGCAAGAGGAATTAATGAAACTTACTTAATTCAAGGCGATACACTGTAAAATGGTCTCAACTTGCCTTCTCATTGTATTATGAAATCATATTGTGTGAGAAAACTCTTTCCCATGTAGAACAATTGAATTTAGTGCTGCGCTTCCTTTTAACAAATCACACTGGATCTCATAAAAATTTAAGGCAAACATCTCCCTGAAGGATGCAGGAAGGTTAGTGTGGGGTACGGAGGACACTTCTGAGATATAAATCCCAGTTACCGAGTCTTGTCCTTATATTTTCACGTAAATATTTTGCAAGTTGAAGAACAGGTGGGAGGAAGATGTTCAATGTAATATTAAAGTAGTCTTGACCAATATGTTAAGGTCTCTACTGTCATATAATATTGAAGCTTGGAAAACTTAGAAACACTTACCTGCCTCACACCTCACCTCGCCTCCCTTTCCTCTCTACCCAATCTTGATGATCAGATTACTGCTCTCAACTCTACCCTTTCTACTCAGCTGGACTCATTCGCTCCCCTTTCTCTTCGCCGCTCTCGTGCCACTAAACCCACAGCCCTGGATCACTGCCACTGTCTGCCTCCTTTGCTCTTATGCTCGAGCTGCTGAACGCTGCTGGCGAAAGTCTAAACACCATGCCAACCTCATTCACTTCAAGTTTACCCTTTCCTGCCTTAACTCAGCCCTCTCCTCCGCCAAACAAAACTATTTCTCCTCCCTTATTGACACCCATGCCCATCATCCCCGTTAGCTCTTCCGTACATTCAACTCCCTTCTCAGGCCCCTGGTTCCTCCCTCTCCTCCTTCCCTCACCCCCAACGATCTGGCCTCCTACTTCATTAATAAAATTAAATCCATCAGGCCTGACCTCCCCAAAGTCACTCCCCCAGCTTCTCCAATGCCCCAACTCTCAACGCTCTCCACTACCCTCCCATCCTTCCCAGCAGTATCCTCAGAGGAGCTCTCCTCCCTCCTCTCTAGTGCTACTCTGGCCACCTGCGCTTCTGACCCCATTCCCTCTCATCTCATGAAATCTCTCGCTCCGTCCCTTCTCCCCTCCTTAACTTCCATCTTCAACTGCTCACTCTCCACTGGTTCCTTCCCCTCTGCCTTCAAACATACCCATGTCTCTCCCATCCTAAAAAAACCCTCTCTTGACCCCACCTCACCTTTTGGTTATCTTCCTATCTCCCTCCTACCATTCCTTTCCAAACTCCTTGAACGAGTCGTCTACATGCGCTGCCTCGAATTCCTCAATGCCAACTCTCTCCTCGACCCCCTCCAACCTGGCTTCCGTCCCCTACATTCCACGGAAACCGCCCTCTCAAAGGTCACCAATGACCTCCTGCTTGCCAAATCCAATGACTCATACTCTATCCTAATCCTCCTCAACCTCTCAGCTGCCTTCGACACTGTGGACCACTCCCTTCTCCTCAACACGCTATCCAACCTTGGCTTCACAGACTCTTTCCTCTCCTGGTTCTCCTCTTATCTCTCCGGCCGTTCATTCTCAATCTCTTTTGCAGGCTCCTCTTTCCCCTACCATCCCCTTACTTTAGGGGTTCCTCAAGGTTCAGTTCTTGGTCCCCTTCTGTTCTCGATCTACACTCACTCCCTTGGTGAACTCATATGCTCCCATGGCTTCAACTATCATCTCTACGCTGATGACACCCAAATCTATATCTCTGCCTGTGCTCTCTCTCCCTCCCTCCAGGCTCACATCTCCTCCTGCCTCCTCCTCCTGTTGATGGCACTACCATCCTTCCCGTCTCACAAGCCCGCAACCTTGGTGTCATCCTCGACTCTGCTCTCTCGTTCACCCATCACATCCAGTCCGTCACCAAAACCTGCCAGTCTCACCCTCCACACATTGCCCAAGATCTGCCCTTTCTTCTCCATCCCAACTGCTACCCTGCTTGTTAAAGCTCTCATCCTATCCTGTCTGGATTACTGTATCAGCCTCCTCTCTAATCTCACATCCTCCTGTCTCTCCCCACTTCAATCCATACTTCACACCGCTGCCTGGATTGTCTTTGTCCAGAAATGCCTCCCTGGGCATGTTTACTCCCCCTCCTCAAAAATCTCCAGTGGCTACCAATCAACCTACGCAGTAGGCAGAAACTCCTCACCTTCGGCTTCAAGGCTTTCCATCACCTCACCCCCTCCTACCTCACCTCCCTTCTCTCCTTCTACAGCCCAGCCCGCACCCTCCGCTCCTCTGCCGCTAATCTCCTCACTGTGCCTCGTTCTCACCTGTCCCGCCGTCGACCCCCGGCCCACGTCATCCCCCTGGCCTGGAATGCCCTCCCTCTGCCCATCCGCCCAGCTAGCTCCCTTCCTCCCTTCAAGGCCCTACTGAGAGCTCACCTCCTCAGGAGGCCTTCCCAGACTGAGCCCCCTCCTTTCTCTCCCCCTCCCCCCTCCATCCCCTCCACCTTATCTCCTTCCCCTCCCCATATCACCTGTATATATGTATATATGTTTGTACATATTTATTACTCTATTTTATTTGTACACATTTATTCTATTTATTTTATTTTGTTAATATGTTTTGTTTTGTTCTCTGTCTCTCCCTTCTAGACTGTGAGCCCACTGTTGGGTAGGGACCGTCTCTGTATGTTGCCAACTTGTACTTCCCAAGCACTTAGTACAGTGCTCTGCACACAGTAAGCGCTCAATAATTACGATTCAATGAATTGAATGAATGAATGAATGTTGATCCGTGGCTTAAGAGATTGCAAAAATAGTGATTCCTGGGATGCAGAATCAGACAATGCCCTCAGAAGGATAAAATTCATTCATTCATTCATTCAATCGTATTTATTGAGCACTTACTGTATGCAGAGCACTGTACTAAATGCTTGGGCAGTACAAGTCGGCAACATATAGAGATGGTCCCTACCCAACAACGGGCTCACGGTCTAGAAGTGGGAGACAGACAACAAAACAAAACGCATAGACAGGTGTCAAAACCGTCAGAACAAATAGAATTATAGCTATATGCACATCATTAACAAAATAGAGTAGTAAATCTGTACTAGTAAAATAAATGGAGTAATAAATCTGTGCAAGTAAAATAAATGGAGTAATAAATCTGTACAAGTAAAATAAATAGAGTAATAAATCTGTACAAATATATACAGGTGCTGTGGGGAGGGGAAGAAGGTAGGGCAGGGCGGGGGGATGGAGAGGAGGAGAGGGAAAAGGGGGTTCAGTCTGGGAAGGTCTCCTGGAGGAGGTGAGCTCTCAGTAGGGCCTTGAAGGGAGGAAGAGAGCTAGTTTGGCAGATGTGTGGAGGGAGGGCATTCCAGTCCAGGGGAAGGATGGGCCAGGGGTCGATGGTGGAACAGCAGAGATGAGGCACAGTGAGGAGGTTAGCGGCAGAGCAGAGGGTGTGGGCTGGGCTGTAGAAGGAGAGAAGGGAGGTGAGGTAGGAGGGGGCAAGGTGATGGAGAGCCTTGAAGCCGAGAGTGAAGAGTCTTTGCTTGATTTGTAGGTTGACAGGAAACTACTGGAGATTTTCAACGTGGGGAGTGACATGACCAGAGCATTTCTGTACAAAGAAAATCTGGGCAGCAGAGTGAAGTATAGACTGAAGCAGAGAGAGACAGGAGGATGGGAGATCAGAGAGAAGGCTGATGCAGTAGTCCTTCAAATTCCTTCATGAGATTGGAGCAAGGCATGTTGTTTGCCCATAATGGTTCCTCTTACAGTTTAAGTTTACATTTCCTTGGTGTCAGTGTAATTAGTAAGAAAGACAATGCCCAAATGTTTCCTTGTTTTTTCTCTCAATTTATTTAGTATGTTTCCTACCTCTTTAGCTGCTTGATCCATCTCAGTTTGAAATCGTGCAGCTGTTTGTTTCATTCACCCTCTGAACCTTATCCTCCCGGTTGGAAACTTTGAATGAACAAAGTGATTTCCTGAGACATGATGCAACCCGTTTTTCTTCTCAAATTGAGCCAAGCTATTTCATATTGATTCATCCCTGTGGACATATATTCTTTGTACGTCTGGTTTAACTTTATCTGCTGTGTCTGGCCCTTCTTGTTTCTTGTTTCTGAGTCTGTATTGCCAGATCCTGCAATGAGGGTCCTTCAGATTAAATGAACAACCTGGGAAGCAGTAGAAATGAGTTTCAAGAACAAATTCTTCTGAAGTGTTTTATGTACCTATAACCATCTCAATTCAAACCCAAGTTAAAAGTAACTACCTCTGACTAGGCCTTTCTCCTCAACCAATCTCCCACTACCTAAAACACCAAATCTCAGAATGGAAAAAAAATGAAACCTTAGCTTCACCATCACTCTGCTGCCTAGATCATTGTTTTTTTTTAAAAAAAAAATTCAGTCCATATCTCCCCACTCATCAAAGACCTCCAAAGGCCCACCTGCCTTTGCTTCAAGCAAAAATGCCTTGCCATTGGCTTTAAAGCACTCATCAGCTATCCCCAGCCTACCTTACCTCTCTGATTTCCTTCTACAACCCAGCCTGCACATTTCTTTTCCATAATGCCAACTCACTCACTGAACCTCAATTTTGACTACCTTGCCACTGACCACTTGCCCACATAGAGCATGGGGCTGGGAGTCAGAAGCACCTGGGTTCTAATCCTGGCTCCCCAATTGTCTGCTGTGTGACCTTTGGCAAGTCACTTAACTTCTTTATGGCTCAGTGATCTCAACTGTAAAATGGGGATGAAGACTGAGAGCCCTGGACAGGGACTGTGTCCAGACCAATTACCTTGTATCTACCCCAGCACTTAAAACAATAAGCACAGTAAGTGCTTTAAAATGCCATTATTATTATTAGCATCATTATTATTGTTCTCCTTTGGGGCTGTACCTTCTTCCCTGTTTTTATCCAACAGACCACCATTCTTCCCACCTTCAAAGCTTTACTGAAATCACATCTCCTTCAAATGACCCTTCCTGAATAATACCACTTGGATCTGAACCCTTGCTTTAGAACAGTGCTTTACACATAGTAAGCGCTTAACAAATGCCATTATTATTATTATTATTTAAGCATTTGATAATCATCACACCTTCAGTCCCACAGCACTTATATACATATCCATAATTTATTTTACTGTCATTCAATCATATTTATTTAGTGCTGACTGTGTGCAGAGCACTGTACTAAGTGCTTGGAAAGTACAATTCAGAAACAAGTAGAGACAATCCCTACCCATCAACGGGCTCACAGTCTAGAAGGACTAGAAGGTCTAGTCTTTCTTAATTATAAGCAAACCTGAGGCAGGGAACATATCTACAAACTATTGTACTCTTCCAAGTGCTTAGAACAATGTTCAATCAATACCATTGATTAATTGATTGATTTTCCTTCTCCCTACCAGGCCTCAAAATGAGATACTTACTGAAAAAATCCTGGAATTGAACCAAGAGTTTGCTTATTTTAGGCCAAAATAGGGCCTTTTTCTCCATCTCATTTTCCTGGTGGATGCCTGTCTCCAACTGTCCTTCTTCAGGTTTTAACTCAAAAGGGCATTTGGACACTACCAGTGTGATAAAGGCTAATAATTTTTTTACAGTATTTGTTAAGTACTTACTCTGTGCCTGGCACTGTCTCTGCTAAGGTAGATACAAGAAATGCAGGCAGGACACAATTCGTGTCTCACTAAGGGCTCACACTCTTAATCCCCATTTTACAGATGAATGGTCACTGAGGCACAGAGAAGTGAAATGACTTGCCTAAGGTCATTCAGCAGGCAAATGGCAGAGCTGGGTTTAGAATCCAGGTCCTCTGGCTCCCAGATCCTTGCTCTTTCCACTAAGTCATGCTACTTCTCTATATCTTTCCATGTCAGTCACCCTTTGGATTTTTCAACCATATTCACACATGTGGACAGAATCTTATTGTCAATTAGGGTCATCTTCAGTTACGACAGACAATACACATACATGTAAATAAATCTTTCACTCCTTTCTTTTTGGCAGAGTACTGGGAGAGAAGTGGAGAAATTCAGATCCTGGCTTCTACATGTGCAAAGCAGACTGATGTTCAGTACAAGAATCACTCTATTTGTGCCAAAATCTGTTAAACTGTCCACTAAACTACTTTTGCTATTCTTTTCAACTATAAACATTCCCCTGGAAATATGTCTGCTTTGGAACAGAATGCTTCACTGAGCTCTGCTGGCAAGCACTCTTTCTTCTTGACCCTGTTTCTATTTGGATCTCTCAACCATTTCACGAATAAACGTACAGTCTGTCCAGCCCAGGATCTTCTCCCTGATAATGGCGGTCACCCATTTGGAGGAACTCATGATGGCTACCTTTGGACATCCATCCTTATTGATAGGGATGGATTATCCGAGGATTAGGTCCAAGTAGTACTCTTCAGATTTAGCCAAAGGAAGTCATTGGATAGATGTTGGAGGTAACTATAGGTGGTGGTCGGGGCTGATGATGTGGGTTACCAGATGGTGTGGAGGTGAGCGAAGGTGAGGACAGGACAGGCCAGAAGCAACATTTGGAGACAAGGAGCAGACCAATGTCTCCACCTGCACTCATAAGACAGGGATATGGCAAAAGCTGAGACCTCACTAAGAGAGTGCAAAAAATGACACAGTGCCATCAGCAGAGAGACAGGTCTCAGTAGTGGTGGAATGATTGAGTGGGTGCCAGAGGAACAAGTCCAAAGTGAAAGGGAATTTATCCAAGATAAAGCTGGAATTCCACAGAACATAATGAACTAATACTGTAGGGTAGGTAAGTAGAGGGACCCCTCTCAGGAGCACACCTGGACAGTTTCCAGTACTGAGAAGCAGCGTGGTTCAGGGGAAAGAGCCCAGGCTTTAGAGACAGAGGTCATGGGTTCTAATCCCGGCCCCACCAATTGTCAGCTGTGTGACTTTGGGCAAGTCACTTAACTTGCCTGGACCTCAGTTACCTCATCTGTAAAATGAGGATTAAGACTGTGAGCCCACCTTGGGACAACCTGATCACCTTGTAACCTCCCCAGTGCTTAGAACAGTGCTTTGCACACAGTAAGTGCTTAATAAATGCTACTATTATCATTATTATTACTCACTCTCAACTGTGGGAGGGAGAGTCAATCTCAGAGGCCTACCCATTCCAGTCCTAGTTTGGGCAGTGGCTAGCAAGTGGAAGACAATCTGCTACTAGTCCAAACTCAGCTATGCTGGACAGCAGTGGTATGAGAGAGACTAAAGGATGGAGACCCAGGTTTACTGCGAGGAAGAAGGTAATGACAAATCGCTTCCGTATTTTTACCATGAAAACCCACGGGATACCCTACTGGAATGACTGCAGATAGAGGTGGGAGAGATGTGTCCAAGAAGTTGCTATGGGTGGAGACAACTCGACAGCATAAGACAAAACAAAGTAGAGGGAAGTGTGGAGGGGTAGATATGTGCTGATTTGGAATAAGGTTATCGCAGGCATTGTTAGGGGTGGTTTGGAGGGACGAATTGAGGAGAGTGTGGCATAGAGTAGAGTGAACTATGGTACGGTGTCATGAGATAAACTGACCACAAGGTGGCAGAGCTGGGGAATCATGTTTTCCAAGTGACCGGGAGGATGGACAGTGATTGATAGCAGAAGTAGCATCTATTAAGTGCCCACTGGTTACAGAGCACTGGACTAGGTTCTTAGAAAACTCAGAAAAATGAGGCAGTAACTTCCTGAACCCACTCAGAGAAAGCTGGGCTTCAGGAACAGTCCATAATAGACTCTTAATCAACCAATAGCATATTTGGAGAAATGATTTGGGCAGAGCACAATATTGGGAGAGTACAATAGAGTTAGTAGACCCAATCCCTTCCCTCCAGGAATGTACAGTCCTAGCATCACTAGAGCTGAATGATCCTAGAAATAGCATTTGGTCAACAGCCTGCCTCCAGGCTTATAAATTTTTAAACTCTCTAGGTCAGAAGGGGATCTAGTCCATTCCAGGAAAAGCTGGAGGGACAAAAACTCTACTCTCTGGTGTTTCATTCCAGTACCTGGTCCCCCTGTTGCTCAAGGAATTCACCTTTCTGCTCAAGTAAAATCTCTTCTGTAGTAATTGTATCTATTTATTCTCACTAAGTCCTCTAGGGACATGAAGAAAATTTGGCACCACTTTCTCTATAAAAACTCTTCAGTTACTTGAAAGTGGTTGCTCAGTGGCCCTCTAGTTTTTCCTCCCTTTTTGCCACTGTTCTATTGGCTAGGTCCAGTTTCTTTCCATCATTTATGAAGTGCATTGACCGAAAAGGAGCATCACATTGCTGACACATTCTGCACAAAGTAAGTGCTCTAGAAGTATGATTGATTGATTGATATGCTGTTTCTGATCTGTTTGATTCCCCCTCTCCAGACCCTTCTCCCTATCCCCTATATCATATTCCATTCTACCTATGCCTGTCCCTGTCATTCCTCAACCTGAATCTGCGTATTTTTTCATTCTTGATTGCACTATCTTGCAATTGACCCTGCAGAAATTTGATTTCTTTCAGTAGGACAATTTCCCATTCATCTATATCACATGAATACCAAATCCAAAAAAAAAAAGGTATTCATTAAGTGCTTACTATATGTCAAAGACTGTTCATACTGTTCTAGGAAGTTAATCAAGTTGGTTACAGTCCCTGTTCCACATGGGATTCACAGACCAAATCAGAGGGAGTAGGTTTTAATCTCCATTTTACTGATGAGGAAACTGAGGCACTAAGAAGTTAACTTAGTAGGCCAAAATCACATGGCAGACAAGTGGCAGAACCTAGATTTGAACTCAGAATTTCTGACTCCCTCTTTCCTCTCCCCCTCCTCCCCCTCCCCATCCCTCCGCCTTCCCTCCTTCCCCTCCCCACAGCACCTGTATATATGTGTATATGTCTGTACATATTTATTATTCTATTTATTTTAGTTGTGCATATTTATTCTATTTATTTTATTTTGTTGATATGTTTTGTTTTGTTGTCTGTCTCCCCCTTCTATACTGTGAGCCCGCTGTTCGGTAGGGACCATCTCTATATGTTGCCAACTTGTACTTCTGCAGTGCTTGGTACAGTGCTCTGCACACAGTAAGCACTCAATAAATGCAATTGAATGAATGAATGAATGACTCCCAGGCCCAGGCTCTTTCCCCTAGGCCAAGCTCCTCTTCACCAGGCACTTTAAATTTATTCCTGCTTTCAAACTCTGCCAACTCCTCTAAGGGGGATCATTTCCAGGGACATCATCACTGTCATTTTAGCTTTATTTGGAACTTGAATGTCATGCAAGAAGGCTTATCATGGGACCATGGTCTTTCATGTACATTCTAAGGAAAGTAAAGAGGATCTGGTGTAAAGGGGAAAGGTTCTGGCAGAGCAGTCTTGATTCACATTTTTCTCTACATATTTTCCATGAGTATAATTTGAATTTATATCTGTTCCTGGACCAGCCAAATTTTGTCCCCTCTTTTCATCTGTCATTCAGTTTCTGCTGAAGTCTATGAAGAAAAGTTGGTTAACACAAAAATGTTGTGGTGGTAATAAATATAAATTGGATCCATGTGCAAATGATGTAATGGAATGGATGAGTGAAGCACATTCAGGAAAAAGATCATCGGTCTATTTATTTTATCCACGTCATTCAAATTGGTTGACCTAAACCTGGTATCTTGTGTAAACTGGATTCACCAATTGGCAAGAAAAATGTAAGCATTCTTGGCTGGTGTTCTGGTATTCTGGTATTTGTTAAGTGCTTACTATGTGACAAGCATTGTTCTAAATGCTGGGGTATATACAAGCTTTTCTGGTTGGGCATAGCCCCTGCCCGACATGAGGCTCACATTCTAAGTAGAAGAGAGAACAGATACTGAATCTCCAATTTACAGCTGAGGAATCTAAGGCACAGAGAAATTACATGAGTTGACAAAGTCACATAGCAGGGATGTGACAGCTTAGCCTAGTGGATAGAGCACAGGCCTGGGAGTCAGAAGGACCTGGGTTCTCATCCCAGCTCTGCCACTTGTCTGCTGGGTGACCTTGGGCAAGTTACTTAACTTCTCTGTGCCTCAGTTGCCTCATCTGTAAAATGGGGATTAGGATTATGAGCCCCATGCGGGACATGGACTGTGCCAAACCTGATTAGCTTGTATCTATCCCAGTGCTTAGAACAGTGTTCGACACATAGTACGTGTTTAACAAATACCCTCAACATCATTATTATCATTATTATTATTATTATTATTAACAGAACACTTTGAGGAACCAATGTTAGTTGCCCATATGGACACCGTTATTATGGCTAAGGATGTGCCATTTAGCATTCCTAACTTTTCCTTTTAAAACCCTAACTTTCCATTTTTAATCTCATGATGGCTGGGAATTTATCCAAAACCCCCCAAACAAGTGGTATTTCAGGCCTGAGTCACCTCTGGTGGAGAAGTGGTCCGTATATTTGTCACTCACTCTGGGAAGAAGGGTTCCTTTCATATGTTTTGGAATGTACTACAGAAATAGACTTTAGAAGAGTGGCAGTGCAAATGACAAGCTCTCCGGTGTGACAGATGACAACTTCTTTGTCCACTCAGTGTAGAATGAAATACTGGTTTGCAGAAAACCCACTGATAATAATCATAGCAATTATAGCATTCGTTAATCTCCATTGCTAAGCATTATGCTAAATGCTGCGGTAAAAGCTCTCTAGTGTGACAGATGACAATCTCTTTGTCCACCAGCATGGAATGAAATATTGTTGTGCAGAAAACCCACTTATAATAATCATAGTAATAATATTCAATTATTGAGTACTAATATTCAAGACAACTTGAACGAGTTGTCTACACGCACTGCCTCGAATTCCTCAACAACGACACTCTCCTCGACCCCCTCCAGTCTGGCTTCCGTCCCCTACATTCCATGGAAACTGCCCTCTCAAAGGTCACCAATGACTTTCTGCTTGCAAAATCCAACAGCTCATACTCTATACTAATCCTCCTCGACCTCTCAGCTGCCTTCAACACTGTGGACCACCCCCTTCTCCTCAACACGCTATCTGACCTTGGCTTCACAGACTCTGTCCTCTCCTGGTTCTCCTCTTATCTCTCCGGTCGTTCATTCTCAGTCTCTTTTGCAGGCTCCTCCTCCCCCTCCCATCCCCTTACTGTGGGGGTTTCCCAAGGTTCAGTGCTTGGTCCCCTTCTGTTCTCGATCTACACGCACTCCCTTGGTGACCTCATTCGCTCCCACGGCTTCAACTATCATCTCTACGCTGATGACACCCAGATCTACATCTCTTCCCCTGCTCTCTCCCCCTCCCTCCAGGCTCGCATCGCCTCCTGCCTTCAGGACCTCTCCATCTGGATGTCTGCCTGCCACCTCAAACTCAACATGTCCAAGACTGAACTCCTTGTCTTCCCTCCCAAACCCTGTCCTCTCCCTGACTTTCCCATCTCTGTTGATGGCACTACCATCCTTCCCGTCTCACAAGCCCGCAACCTTGGTGTCATCCTCGACTCCACTCTCTCATTCACCCCTCACATCCAAGCCATCACCAAAACCTGCCGGTCTCAGCTCCGCAACATTACCAAGATCCGCCCTTTCTTCTCCATCCACACCGCTACCCTTCTCATTCAAGCTCTCATCCTATCCCGTCTGGACTACTGCATCAGCCTTCTCTCTGATCTCCCACCCTCGTGTCTCTCCCCACTTCAATCCATACTTCATGCCGCTGCCCGGATTGTCTTTGTCTAGAAACGCTCTGGGCATGTTACTCCCCTCCTCAAAATCTCCAGTGGCTACCAATCAATCTGCACATCAGGCAGAAACTCCTCACCCTGGGCTTCAAGGCTCTCCATCACCTCACCCACTCCTACCTCACCTCCCTTCTCTCCTTCTACAGCCCACCCCGCACCCTCCACTCCTCTGCCACTAATCTCCTCACTGTGCCTCGTTCTCGCCTGTCCCGCCATCGACCCCCGGCCCACGTCATCCCCCGGGCCTGGAATGCCCTCCCTCTGCCCATCCGCCAAGCTAGCTCTCTTCCTCCCTTCAAGGCCCTACTGAGAGCTCACCTCCTCCAGGAGGCCTTCCCAGACTGAGCCCCTTCCTTCCTCTCCCCCTCGTTCCCCTCTCCACCCCCCATCTTACCTCCTTCCCTTCCCCATAGCACCTGTATATATGTATATATGTCTGTACATATTTGTTACTCTATTTATTTATTTATTTTACTTGTACGTATATGTTCTATTTATTTTATTTTGTTAGTATGTTTGGTTTGGTTCTCTGTCTCCCCCTTTTAGACTGTGAGCCCACTGTTGGGTAGGGACTGTCTCTATATGTTGCCAACTTGTACTTCCCAAGCGCTTAGTACAGTGCTCTGCACACAGTAAGAGCTCAATAAATGTGATTGATGATGATGATGATAATAGCATTATTTAATATCCATTGCTAAGCATTATGCTAAATGCAGCAGTAAATACAAGAGAGTCAGATTAGATACAGTCTCTGTCCCACATGGGGTTCACAACCGAAAATGTAGGGAAAACATGTATAGTAAGTGATGGAGCCAGGATTAGAACCCACATCCTTCTGACTCCCAGGCCCGTGCTCTATCCATTAGGTGATGCTTCTTCTACTCTTCTGAACTCTAGACTCTCTTCGAAGTGTTTCCTGCTAACCTAGCCTTTCTAATCTCCTGTTACACCTAGTTTATACTTTTCACTCAATAATAATCATAGTAATTACAGCATTCATTAATTTCCATTGCTAAGCATTATGCTAAATGCTGCAGTAAAAACTCTCCAGTGTTACAGTGAAACTTTCTATCTTAACTCTTGACTCTCCCATCCCTGACTCACTCTTTTGAGTTTTTCCCTTTGCGTGGGACACCTCCAGTCTTTTCTCTGTCAATCAGTCATTCAGTTAATCTAGAAGCACCATGGCCTAATGGACAGAGCATGGGCCTAGAGTCAGGACTAGGGTTCTAATACTTGCTCAGCCACTTGTCTGCTGTATGACCTTGGGAAACTTGCTTAACTTCTCTGTGCCTCAGTTACCTCATCTTTCAAATGGGGATTAAACTGGAGTCCCATGTGGAACAGGGACTGTGTCCAAATGATGAACTTGTATCTACTCCAGTGCTTAGAGAACAGTGCCTGGCACTTAATGAGCACTTAATGAATACCATAAATAAAAAAAATCCATGGTATCTATTGAGAGATTACTTTGTGCAGAGCTTGGGAGAGAACAATACATTTGGTAGATAAAAATGGAGGAGTTTCCTTCAAAATCCTTCTAAAGTATTACCCCCTTTATATCTGGCAGATGACTATTCTCCCCATTTTCAAAGGCTTGCTGAAACAATGCCTCTTCCAAGAGGTCTTCCGTGATTCACCTTTCATTTCTCTCCCCCACCCCCTGTCCCTGTTTCCTCCTCTACTGCTCCTTCATTAGCTTGTGTAATAATAATAATAATGATGGCATTTGTGAAGCGCTTGCTATGTGCAAAGCACTGTTCTAAGTGCTGGGGAGGATACAAGGTGATCAGGTTGTCCCATGTGGGGCTCACAGTCTTCAGCACCATTTTACAGATGAGGGAACTGAGGCCCAGAGAAGTTAAGGGACTTGCCTAAAGTCACACAGCTGACAATTGGCAGAGCTGGGATTTGAACCCATGACCTCTGAATCCCAAGCCCCTGCTCTTTCCCCTGAGCCACGCCGAGGACTTAGACCAGTACTTGGCAAAGGGGTAAGTGCTAAACAGGTACCATAATTATTATTATTATTACTTCAGCACTTCTGCCTCAACCCTCTTCCCTGAAGCACTTATGTACATATCTTTATACTTTATTACTTACTCCTACCTGTAATTTATTTTATTGGCCCTCTACCTGGCTACATTGTAAGGTCCTTGAGGACAGGGATCATATTGACTAACCCTACTGAATTCTCCTAAGGGTCTGGTACAGTGCTCTACACACATCACTGCTAAATAAAATGGTTGATTGATTGACCTGGAGGAATTCCTGATGAAATCTACTTTTTCAGACATTCCAAACACCTCCTTAGCACTAAAATGTATATCTCTTTATTTGCTATTCAATTAATTCATCCCCCAATTATAATAATAATAATGATGATGATATTTGTTAAGCACTTACTATGTGCCACACATTGTTCTAATCACTGGGGTACATACAAGGTAATCAGGTTGTCCCTCATGGGGCTCACACTCTTAATCCCCATTTTACAGTTGAGGTAACTGAGGCACAGAGAAGTTAAGTGGCTTCCCCAAGATCACAGAGCAGACAAGTGGCAGAGCTGGAATTAGAACCCACATCCTCTGACTCCCAAGCCCATGCACTTTCCACTAAAGCACCCTAATGGTAAGGTCCTCAAGAGTAGGGGCTCCATCAGCCATTTCTGTTGCATAGTCTCAAATTCCTAGTAAAGTCTCTGTACTCACAGTAAGAAACTGTTAATTACTTTAACAAATGAATGCATTTAAGTTGTGGTACATATAATATACATATGATTATTATACTCATATAATCAGTCAATTGATTAATCATATTTATTGAGTGCTTACTGTGTGGAAAGCCCTGAATTAAATGCTCGGGAAAGCCTTATGCCGTTGAGTTCTTTCTGACCCATAGTGACACCATGGACACATCTCTCCCAGAATGCCCACTCTCCATCTGCAATTGTTCTGGTAATGGACCCATAGAGTTTTCTTGTTAAAACTGGTTTACCATTGCCTCCTTCAGCACAGGAAGCTTGAGTCTATGCCCTCAACTCTCTCTCATGCAGCGGCTGCACAGCATGGATGATTTTTTATTTGTAGCAGATTGCCTTCCACTTGCTAGCCACTGGCCAAGCTAGGAATAGAATGGGTAGGCCTCTGCTTGACTTTTTCTCCTGGAGCCAAGACTGGTAGAGTATTGGAAATTCTCCAGGTGTGGCCCTGAGAGGGGGCTTGGGAAAGTACAATAAAACAATAAACAGATGCATTCCCTGCCCAAAATGAGCTCACAGTTTAGAGGGGGAGACAGACATCAATATAAGTAAATAAATTACAGATATATACATAAGTGCTGTGGGGCTGCAAGGTGGGTATGAATAGAGGGAAGACAGGGAGATGCAGAAAAGAATGGAAGAAAAGGAAAAGAGGGCTTACTCAGGGAAATGTACCTTCAATAAGGCTTTGAAAAGGGGGGGAGTCTTCCAGTTATGAAGAGGAAGGGCATTCTAGGCCAGAGGCAGGTCGTGGGCTAGAGGTCAGCAATGAAATAGGTGATATGGAGTTACAGTAAGTTGGTTGGCCTTAGATGAGTGAAGTGTGTGGGCTGGGTTCTAGCGAAGTGAGGTAGATCAAGACAAGGTGATTGAGTGTTTTAAAGCCCATGGTGAGGAATCTCTGCTGGGTGTGGAGGTGCATGGGTAACCAGTGGAGGTTCTTGAGGAGTGGGGAAACATGGCCTGAACTTTTTTATAGAAAAATAATCTTGGCAGCAGAGTGAAGTACAGGCTGGAGTTGGGAGAGACAGAAGTCAGACAAACAAGACATACATTATCAATCAATCATAGGTATGTATTTATTAATATAGTAAAGAAATGGTGATGTTTCATTTTAGTTTTCATTTTTGCATAAAATGAATACTAAAAGCAGAATTGTGAAAACTTCTTGATATTTAATGAATAGGACTAGGAAGCAGCATGTCCTAGTGGAAAGAGCATTGGCCTGGGGGTCAGAGGATCTGGGCTCTATTCCCAGCTCTGCCATTTGCCTTCTGAGTGATCTTGGGCAAGTCACTTAACTCTCCTGTGTCTGTTACCTTATTTGTAAAATAGGGATTAAGACCGTGCAGTCCATGTGGATCGTGGATCATGTCCAACCTAATTAACTTATATCTATCCCAGTCTTAGTATAGTGCCTAGCACATAGTGAGCACTTAAATGCCATAAAAATAAAGGACTGGTTTGGTATTTCTTTGTCTTGTCTTGGTATTTCTTTAGCAACATAAAATTTTAAGAATTAAGAATATGCGAAGAAGAAAGGTTTTACTCCATTTCACGCACTCAAGTTGAATGTAATCCAAAGTGGAGAATGGAAGAGTATATATTTTTTCCTTTTTCCAGCAGAGAAATGAAACAGCTCTAAAGGGCTTACTACTGTTGATTAGACAGGCTGAAATGATTAGGAAACCAGAAAACCAAAATTGCTATGTAAACAGCAGAATTTTGTGGATTCTTATTTCACTTTTACTCCAGTTTTAAAAACTCATAAATAAGAAATAACTAGTTAAGCATGTTTTCCCAAGTTAACAGAGGGGGAGGTTGGAAATCTATGTTTTTAGCTCCAGAAATTTAGATGTCTGTTTTTCATCCTTCAAGCAAATACCACAGCAGTTTAAATATCTGCCAACTTGTTAGCCTTTATTTATTAGCCCAGCATGTACCATACAGAAATTGATGACCAAGTCTAGACAGAAGGTAAAATATTTCATTTTGGGAGAAAGGAATTACTGACATTGCCTCACAATTAACTGGCTGCTTTTAAATTCTTTTGATTGTTCACACTATTGCTAGTGCCGACCTTGTTCTGTGTGGATAGTCTATTGCTTTGGAATTTGTTTTGGTTGCATTTTGACCTTAATTTATAAGAGTAAGCACCTGGGAGTCAGAGAACCTGAGTTCTAATCCTGTTCTGCCACCTTTTTATTTTGATGGCATTTTCTAAGCACTTACTATGTGCCAGGCACTGTACTAAGCACGGGGGTAGATAAAAGATAATCAGGTTATACACAGACCCTGTTCCACTTAGGGCTTGCAGTCTTAATCCTCATTTTACAGATGAGGTACCTGAAACACAGAGAAGTTAAGTTATTTAACCAAGGTCATACAGCAGGCAAGTGGCAGGGCCAATATTAGAACCCAGGTGATCTGACTTCCAGGTCTGTTCTCTTTCCACAAGACAATATTGTTCCTCATTTGCTTGCTATGTAACCTTGGGCAAGTCACATAACTTCTCTGTGCCTGGGTTTCTTTATCTGTAAACTGAGAGATCATATACCTGCTCTTCCTCCTACTTAGTCTGTGAGCCAAATGTGGGAAAAGGACTCCAACCAACCTGATTATCTTGTATCCTCCCAGCACTTACTATGGTGCTTTGCACATAACAAGCACTTAAATACTACAATTATTATTATTATTAACATTTCTAATAGACTGAACTCCTCGACACTAAGGAAGGGATCTTTTGATTTTTCTCAGCACGTCCCTCAAGTTTTCTCATTCTGGTTTCGGCACAGTACAGATTTGACAAATACTATGTAGATGGAGCTGGAAAGAAAGACCCTTTCTTGCTAAATGTTTTCTAAGTGTATTACTCAAGTTTGGTAAAATACATACCAATCAATCAATGGTATTTATTGACCACTTACTATGTGCAGAGCACTGTACTATGCACTATGCACTTACAACAAAATTAACAGGCATATTCCCTACCCATAATGAACTTACATTCTAGAGGACATATATAACATAGTAAGTGCTTAACAAGTACAATTATTATTATTATTATTATTATTTGCATATATACACATGTAAAATACAAATATATACACATATAATAATAATTATTATTATGGTACTTGTTAAGCACTTACTATGTTCCAAGCACTGTTCTAAGCACTACAGTAGATACAAATTAATTTTGTTGGAGACAGTCCCTGTCCCACAGGTGGCTCACCCTCTTAATCCCCATTTAAAGGTGAGGTAACTGAGCCCCAGAGAAGTTAGGTGACTTGCCTAAGGTCACACAGCAGACATATGACAGAGCCAGGATGAGAATCCAGTTCCTTCTGACTCCTAGGCCCATGCTCTATCCACTAAACCATGTTGCTTCCTATATGAACTATTGGGAAATCCATCCCTGTAGGAGGTTGTGGTATGGTCTGGAATCCCTAAGAAAAAGCAGACATCATCTGATTGTTCCACTTTAATTGCCTTGTGTCTGCACTGATGCTTTGCTCAGGAAGAACATATGCTTCCTTTAGTAGGAACACATTTCTGAACATTCTTTATTGTTGGATTTTCTTGAGATAAGGGAAAATATTCAAAGTAGTTCAGGAATGATTGGAATAGGATACAAATGTGAAGAACTGTACAGACATGATGACCTGTTTTACATCTGAACCGCTGTCACTCTGTCAAGAGCCCTTTACTTTGAAGGGGTATTTTAGCGACTCTCTGGTTTCTCTTCTTTCCTGCGGTTTGGTGTAAGAGGCTTCTAAGTTGTCTGCACCATACTTAACCTCAAACCGATTCATTTTGGATCTATTGGAACTCAAGCCCATGAGAAACTTGTCTATATTCAGATTTTTGGCCAGTTGTCAGAGTGAACGGAGACGTGTAAGTTCCAGTCAGCAATAAGAAAGGGGAGTCTAGTGAGCGTCTGAGGTTTTGCAAAGAAATTGGATGCTCCAAAATTCTCCCCCATATGTCATTGTCAATTTCCTAGTTGGCATATGAGTTTGGGAAGTTAGACCTAAAATCCAGGGTGAAACGAAATTTTTTTGGGGGTGGGGAAGGCAGAGGGAGGGAGAATGGATCAGAGCTAGGAGCTTCCTTCAGTTTCTCTTTGTTAGAACTCCGTGCTGCAACTCCATGTTTCCCTTGCCATTGAATTATATTTGGGCAAGATTAATTTTTCATGGGACTGTTTAAATAGAATCCTCTGGAGAGTACTAAGCAGAACTCCATGTTTAAAGCCAAATATTCCTCCTTTTACTTATTCAATTAATAGTGGCCATCTTCAATGTAGCTGATTTAATCTCATAAATTGTAAACTCCTTGTGAGCAGGGATTATGTCTGCTATCTCTCTTGCACTCTCCCAAGTGCTTAGTACAGTGCTCTTCACATAATAAGTGCTTAGGAAGTGCTGGTGATTGATCAATTAAATGAGATGGGTGGTTCTCAAGGAATTCATCCAAGTGGTCCTCTACTCTGCCATTTGGATTAGACCCTTTTCGTACTGATGTTCAGACATTTTCATCCAAAAGACAGCCATGCCAAATGTATTCTCAATAAATGTAAGGCTGCCTGCATATTAAACTCCTTGGAAATCTTGAACACCAACAGAAAAGGTGGAGAGAACAATGTCATGTGGAGAGAGGTTTTCATACCATCCCAATATCTGGGCTTCTCGTGGCTAAAGCAGCACGTCTCAGTGAAAAGAGCATGGGCTTGGGAATCAGAGGTCACAGGTTCCAATAATAATAATAATAATGATGGCATTTGTTAATCACTTATGTGCAAAGCACTGTTCTAAGCTCTGGGGAGGATACAAGGTAATCAGGTTGTCCCATGTGGGGCTCCCAGTCTTAATCCCCATTTTACAGATGAGGCAACTGAAGCACAGAGAAGTTAAGTGACTTGCCCAAAGTCACACAGCAGACAATTGGCGGAGCTGGGATTTGAACCCATGACCTCTGACTCCCAAGCCCGTGCTCTTTCCATTGAGCCACACTACTTCTCATATCTAATCCCAGCTCCACCACTTGTCAGCTCTATGACTCTGGGCAAGTCACTTAACATCTCTGTGCCTCATTTCCCTCATCTGTAAAATGGGGATTAAGACTGTGAGCCCGAAGTGGGACAACCTGATTACCTTGTATTTACCTCAGAATATATAACAGTGCTTGGCACATAATAAGCACTTAGCAAATACCATTATTATTATTATTGTTATTATTAATGAAATCTTTGAATGAGAAGCTGAATTTAAGGGTAGGTGTGATATAGTAGCAAAGACACAGATTAATCATTTAATTACTCAATCTTATTTATTGAGTGTGTACTGTGTGCAGAACATTGTACTAAGCACTTTGGGGAGTACAACAGGATTGGTAGACATATTCCCTGCCCACAATAAGCTTACAGTCTAGAGGGGGAAAAAGACATTAACATGGTGTAGTGGAAAGAGACTGGGTCTACAAGTCAGAGGACCTGGTTTCTCATCCAGGCTTCCTCACCCATCTGTGTGTCACCTTGGGCAAGTAACTTCACTTCTCTGTGCCTCAGTTCCTTCATCTGCAAAATGGGGATTGAAACTGTGAGCCCCATATGGGACATAGACTGTGTCCAACCTGGTTTGCTTGTATCCAACACAGCACTTATTACCGTGCCTGGCACACATTAAGCACTTAACCAACACTGTTAATATAAATTAAAAAATGATGGATATATACTTCATAATAATAATGACAATTATTATCATTATGGTATTTATTAAACACTTACTATGTGCCAGGCACTGTTCTAAGCACTGGGGTAGATATAAAGTAATAGGGCCGGACACAGTCCCTGTCCCACATAAGGCTCACAGTCTTAATCCCCATTTTACAGCTGAAGAAACTGAGGCCCAGAAAAGTGAAGTGACTAGCCCAAAGTCACTCAGCAGTGGCAGAGCCAGAATTAGAACCCATGACCTGATTCCCAGGCCTGTGCTCTATCCCGTATGCCATGCTGCTTCCCAATAGGGACAGCGGGAACCTGAAACAACTGGAAGGGGATTGAGAGGAATGACTGGAATCAATCAATCAATCATATTTATTGAGAACTTACTGTGTGCAGAGCACTGTACTAAGCATTTGGGAAGCACAAGTTGGCAACATATGGAGACAGTCCCTACGCAACAGTGGGCTCACAGTCTAAAAGGGGGAGACAGAGAACAAAACCAAACACACTAACAAAATAAAATAAATAGAATAGATATGTACAAGTAAAATAAATAAATAGAGTAATAAATATGTACAGACATATATACATATATACAGGTGCTGTGGGGAAGGGAAGGAGGTAAGATGGGGGGGATGGAGAAGGGGACAAGGGGGAGAGGAAGGAAGGGGCTCAGTCTGGGAAGGCCTCCTGGAGGAAGTGAGCTCTCAGTAGGGCCTTGAAGGGAGGAAGAGAGCTAGCTTGGTGGATGGGCAGAGGGAGGGCATTCCAGGAAAGGGGGATGACATGGGCCGGGGGTTGATAGCGGGACAGGTGAGAACGAGGCATGGTGATTTTAGGGAGATTAGAGACAGAGGAGCGGAGGGTGCGGGGAGGGCTGTAGAAGGAGAGAAGGTAGGTGAGGTAGGAGGGTGTGAAGTGATGGACAGCCTTGAAGCCGATGGTGAGGAGTTTCTGCCTGATGCACAGATTAATTGGTAGCCACTGGAGATTTTTGAGGAGGGGAGTAACATGCCCAGAGCGTTTCTGGACAAAGACAATCCGGGCAGCAGCATGAAGTATGGATTGAACTGGGGAGAGACATGAGGATGGGAGATCAGAGAGAAGGCTGATACAGTAGTCCAGACTGGAAGACAGGAGGCTAAGTGATTCCTCTGCTCACAGTTTCGGTGGCCCTTCATATGGAGGAGGAATCTTTCCAGTATGTGTTGGGGTGAAGAAAGTGTGAGTAAACTGTGTAAATCCAAGTTCAAAGTTGACACAGAAGGGAATGGGAGACTGAGAATGAGTGGCCAGAGAGGTAGGAGGTAAATCAGGAGAGGACAGTGTCAGTGTAGCCAAGGACAGATAATCCTTCCAGGAGAAGGGGATGGTCGACAGTGTCCAAGGCAGCTGAAAGATTGAGGAGGAATTGGATGGAGTAGAAGCTATTAGATTTGGCAAGGAGGAGATCATTTGTGACCTTTGAGAGTGCAGTTTCTGTGGAGTGAAGAGGGCAGAAGCCAGATTGGAGGGGGTCAAGAAGAGAATTGGGGGAGAGGAACTGGAAGGAGTGGGTGTGGACAACTCACTCAAGGAGTTTGGAGAGGAATGGTAGGGGAGAAATGGGTCAATAACTGAGGGTAGCCATGGGGCTCAAGGGAGTTTTTTTTTTTTTGGATAGGTGATACATGAGCATATTTGAAAGCAGTGGGGAGAAAACAGTTGTAGAGTGAGCAGTTGAAGATGGTGGTCAGGGAAGAAGGCAGGGGGCAAGTGTTTTGATCAGGTTCAAAGGGATGGAGTTGGATGAGCTAGTGGAGGGGTGGATTTTGAGAGAAGGCAGGAGATCTCTATTTGAGATACTCTTGGGAAAACTGGGAGATTTCAAAATGGGGCAGGATGAGGGAGGGACTGGAGAGGTGCAGGGGAGATTTTAGGGAGATTATACCTGATGGTTTCAATTTTCTCAATAAAGTATGTGGCCAGGTCATTAGGGACAAGAGATGGGGATGGTGCGGTGACTGGGGATTTGAGGAGGAATTCAAATGTCTAGAACACTTGTTGTGGACTTGGGAGTCAATAAGGATGGAGAAGTAAATTGCTCAGCAGAGGAGAGGGTAGGTATAAGGTCAGCCTGATACCTTGATTTCAACCAGCAGCGACTCAGATCCTAAACGATAACTGTGGTATTTTTTAAGCACGTACTGTGTGTTCTACATTGCCATAGCACTGGGGTAGATACACTACAAGCAGATTGAACACAATCCTTGTCCCATAAAGGGCTCAGAGCACAAGGGGTAGAGAGAATAGATGTTGAATCCCCATTTTATGGATGAGGAAACTGAGGCACAGAAAAATTAAGTGACTTACCCGAAGTCAAATAACAGGCAAATGCCAAAGATGGGATGATAGCCCAGGTCTCCTGACTCCCAAGCCTATACTCTTTCCATTTTTCTTGGCTGCAGCTCTAAAAGAAGGCATTAGTGCCCATACCCCAAAATAAAACGTTAATAAAGGTAAAATTATGGAAAGTTGCATTGTGAAAAATGACATGTCAAATATAAAACAGAAGTACAAATATTTTGCCAAACTTGCTGCTTCATCCATCTGTCAAATACCCAAGACAGTGGACTATACTGGAAAATCCTGGGTTGAGATATAAAACCAGATATCAAGTATCATGTCCAAGTTGAACTTGGTAGATGGAATCTGGAAAGTAATAAAGTATTCACAGAGGCTGAAAAATTCTAAATTTGCCAACAAACTGAAATCACTTAAAAAATCAGATACCGTGATTACCTAGCTTTGCTCTTCTGTTGTCTCAGTATTAGGAGATCATCATCATCATCAATCGTATTTATTGAGCGCTTACTGTGTGCAGAGCACTGTACTAAGCGCTTGGGAAGTACAAGTTGGCAACATATAGAGACAGTCCCTACCCAATAGTGGGCTCACAGTCTAAAAGATCTATTCTTTATAAAGAACCACTTTATAAAGAACCTCTTTCCATTCATCCCCTCTCAAGGGCACTCGACACTTTTTTGATAACAATAATTTGTATTTCTTTGTTAAGCACTGACTATGTGCCAAGAACTGTGCTAAGTTAGATTGGGGGAAGACACTGGATAATCAGATGCTTGCAGTGGAAAGTTGACTGAACATCTGACTTGATTCTTTTTGACAAGCAGCTGCAAGTTGGAAAACAACAAAAAGGATATAATGTGTCTACATTAAAAAAGAACAAAACCCAAGAGTGGAATGAAAATACATTTATAACACATAGAGAGGAATCCTGGCCATTTTTATTCATTCATTCATTCATTCAATTGTATTTATTGAGCGCTTACTGTGTGCAGAACACTGTACTAAGCGCTTGGGAAATACAAGTTGGCAACATATAGAGACGGTCCCTACCCAACAACGGGCTCACATCTGGAACAACTGAAAATGAGGCCAAAGTATCTATGTGATCAAGAGGGAGTCTTCACTTTATATCTCAGGCAAGAATATAATCATTTATATGATGATATATGAAGAAATTTTAAAATGCAGCCTCTTCATTTGAAGTCTAAATCTGCAGTTGCTGAACAGAATACAATAACCCCTGGGAGTATCTCAGAGCACTTTACACCATTATGGATGGTGAGGAGAACAAATAATGGTAATGGAGAGTTGCAGGAAGACTAGAAGTGACAGAAGAAGCTACTAACAGAATGCCTTTCTATGAACTTAAAGTTTCTGAAGCATTAGGGTGCTTCTCTTATGATCTTCTCTGGCTGCTGCTGTTCTCCAATCCCACAGAAAGGGTTTTGCCCCGCTCAGGGTCACACCTGGTGAGTTTTCAGTACTCTGCCAGTCTTGACTAAGAGATGGAGAGTCAAGCACACTTTCCTCCTTCAAAGCCCTACTGAAGGCTAACCTCCTCCAAGAGGCCTTCCCAGACTAAGACCCCTTTTTCTCAGCTCCCCCCCCGCCACGTTGACCTGACTTGCTCCCTTTACTCTACCTCCCAAGCAGCACAACACGTGTATATGTGTACATATATATAATTCTATTTATTTATATTGTTGCCTGTTCACTTCCTTTGAAATGTGTATATCTATAAATTATATTTATATTGATGTCCATTTACTTGTTTTGTTGTCTGTCTCCCCCCGCTAAACTGTAAACCCGGTGTGGGCAGGGATTGTCTCTATTGCTGAATCATACTTTCCAAGCACTTAGTACAGTGCTTTGCACATAGTAAGTGCTCAATAAATACAATTGAGTGAATGAATTATTAATTAATGAATTAATTAATGAAAGCAGAGGTCTGTCCATTCCATTCCTAGCTTGGGCTTTGGCTGGCGAGTGGAAGGCAATCTGCTACAAATCAAAGCTCACCTGTGCTGGGCAGCAGAGGCATGGGAGCAAGTAGAGGGTGGAGACTCAAGTTTACTGCATGGATGAAGGCAATGGTAAACTGCTTCCACATTTTTACCAAGAAAACTCTGTGGCTACACTACCAGAATGATTGCAGATGGAGGTGGGATGTTTGGGGAGAGATGTGTCTATGGCGTCACTGTGAGATGGAGATGACTCAAAGGCATAAGACAACACAAGAGATACAAGTTAGTCAGGTTGTACAAGTCCTTTCCCACACAGCCTAATTAGGAGGGAGAGCGGGAAGTAAGAATGGTAATTCTATTACCGGATTGTAGCTCTGACTGGCTTCGTGACCTTACCTGTTCTTGAACCTACGGAGTCCTTGTCCATGTCCTAAGTAGCAAATTATAAATCACTTCAATCAATCATTTACTCAACCAAATAATAAATCAGTGGTATTTACTGAGAGCCGAGTGCAAAATACTATACTAAATGCTTGGGAGAGAATAATGAAATTGAAAGCCAGAGTCCCAGCCCTCAAGGAGCTTCCAATCTAATGGATGCTATGAACTGAAATGATTTTCAAATAATGGGAACAGGAAGAGCAAGGATATAACAGGTTATATGGTAGGAACAAATAAGCCAGGATGAATTAGCCCTCACCCTATCCTCAAAATGGCTGTGTCTGTACAGCTTTTCTTGTTTCTCAGATGAATGGCAATTTAGGTGCATAATTTATCGTTACTTAAACAGCAGTAATGTTGGGTCCAGCCCTGTAAAAACCAAATGAGTTACTCTCTGGGACATAATCACATCATTTTATGCTATGAATGAACTCTTTCAGGGCTGGGAAACCAATGTGGGCTAGAAAGGTAATTCACAACAGAGTATCCTGTTGTTTTGGGAAATGAATTCACTGCTTGCCTTCAGAGAGCAATTACACCAGAAGGGCAGACTCATTATTTCGCTCCTCTGTGGGTTACTGTTCTTCTTTTTCCTAGGTTGTGAATCAAAAAGCTGATATCAGTATGCTCAAAGAGATATATGTTTCAGAATGTTGAGAGGTGGAGAATGTAGAGCACTGATGTACCGAGGATAGCTGAAAAACCCAGCAAATATTTCCGGCCTCAAATGATGGTGAAAGCAGTGGTAGGGAGGAGTCATTCTATCTAAATCAGGACAAGAGATGGCAAGTGGCCAGCATGACCAGGCTATCACAAGCCTAGAGAAGCAGCGAGGCACAGTGGACAGACAGATCACCAGCCTGGCAATCAGAGGACATGAGTTCTAAAAAGACTGTGAGCCCATTGTTGCGTAGGGACCGTCTCTTTATGTTGCCGACTTGTACTTTCCAAGCGCTTAGTACAGTGCTCTGCACACAGTAAGTGCTCAATAAATACAATTGAATGAATGGATGAATTCTGGCTTTGCCACTTGACTGCTGCATGACCTTGGGAAGGTCACTTAACTTCTTTAGGCCTTACTTTCCTCATGCATAAAATGCATATTAAATACCTGTCCTCCCTGCCCTCTATGGTGTGGCTGTGTCCAACTTGATTATCATATATCTACCGTCATATTGAAACAAGAAAGAAGCCCAATGGTGTTTCTCGGAGGTTGTTTATTACAGACTCTGGGATGTGAAATAGGTGTCATCACTTTCAGAGAACTACTATTAAACAAGCCAGGTGGTTGGCACATCAGCTCTAGCTTTCAGCATCTATCAAACACTTAAATAAATGGCAGTGAGACTAGCGGTTTCTTTAGCATGAATTTCCCAGCTAAGGGAATGCAATGTTGAACACTCTGTGAGATGCTTTCCGTGCATGAATCAGTGAAAGAGATTGGGTTATTTTTTCCATAACAGTAAGCTTGACATAATACATTCCATGTGGAGAAATGGACAAGTAAGCCCTTTAAGAACAGTAACATGCTTGATTCTACATATAGTTAAGTCCATGTGAGGCCTGGTTTTAGTCTGAGGAATGGCTTTTTCAGCTGGTTCTTCTGATGAGATCCTTTTGTGTTTTCAATGTCTGCTTTGGCTCATAAATCAAAGGTAACTGAGCACTTACCAGACAAACACTGGAACTTTCTAGTGTTGAAATATAATTCACCTGTCTCCCAAAGCAAGCCCATGCCAATGAACAGTTTTATCTAGCTGAAACTCCATTCACTCTAGGTTGACACATATATAGATGGATGTATTTCTATCTGAACTTTGTTTCAAAGATGATGCTTTTGATGGTGAGATACGTTCTACGTGGATAATAATGATAATAATGATGGCATTTGTTAAGTGCTTACTATATGCCAAGCATTGTACTAAGCACTGTGGGAAATACAAGCAAATCTAGTTGGACACAGTCCCTCTCCCATATTCATTCATTCAAACATATTTATTGAGCACTTACTGTGTGCAGAGCAATGTATTAAGCATTTGGAAAGTCTTGTCTTATGCTGTCTAGTCATCTCCAACCTGTAGCATTGCCATGGACACATCTCTTCCACAATGTCCCACCTCCCTCTGAAATCGTTCTAGTATAGCCATAGAGTTCTCTTGGTAAAAATATGGAAGCAGTTTACGATTGCCTTCTTCCACGCAGTAAACTTGAGTCTCCGCCCTCGACTCGTTCCCATGCCACTGCTGCCCAGCTAAACTGACTTTTGACTTGTAGCAGATTGCCTTCCATTTGTTAGCCACTGCCCAAGCTAGGACTGGAATGGCTGTGCCTCTGCTTGACTCTTCCTCCTATAGTTGAGACTGGTTGAGTATTGGAAACTCTCTAGAAGTGACCCTGAGGCAGGTGGGAAAGTACAATTCAGCAATAAAGAGAGACAATCCCTGCCCACACCTGGCTTACAGTCTAGAAAGGGGGAGACAGTGGAGCTCACAGTCTCAATCCCCATTTTACAGTTGAGGTAAGAGAGACACAGAGAAGTTAAGTGATTTGCCCAAGGTCACCCAGTAGACAAGTGGTGGAACTGGGATTAGAATCCATGACTTTTTGACTCCCAGTGTGGCTCAGTGGAATGAGCCCGGGTGTTGGAGTCAGAGGTCATCGGTTCAAATCCCAGCTCTGCCAATTGTCAGCCGTGTGACTTTGGGCAAGTCACTTAACTTCTCTGGGCCTCTGTTCCCTCATCTGTAAAATGGGGATTAAGACTGTGAATCCCCTGTGGGACAACCTGATCACCTTGTAACCTCCCCAGCGCTTAGAACAGTGCTTTGCACATAGTAAGCACTTAATAAATGCCATTATCATCATCATCATCACTAAGCCATACTGCTTCTCTATGGTGAATTGTCTTTATGGATGGAGGAATCCCTCACTATCCAGTCGCACTCACATGCATGCATAGGATCCCACCATCAGGAAGGCTATCTAATGAATTTGTCCCATATGAGGCCTGGGTCTGTTTTCAGGCCTGCCTCTTGGTACCCTGATTTTCACAGTCTTTACTCAAGTATAGCAACCTAGGTCCAGAGACAGTTTCCTCTATCAGGAAAGATCCACTGGAGGAGTGCCTATTCCATCATCATAAATATGGCATCTAAATGTAAACACTCTAAAAGCAGATACTCCCCACTAATGTTTAAAAAGGAAAGTTCAACCGAGGCAAGTGAATGGGGTCTTGGTCACTTAATAGTATTTTTTCAGTGCCTATTGAGAGGGATCCAGTGAGGGTGGGGGAAATTAATGAAGGGATGAGAAGGAAATGGAGTTTGCGAGAGGATTGGGGAGAATGAGCAGTCTGAGAAGGGAATGGGAGGAGTATGGCAAGGGAAATGGGGAAAGTGAGGTGTCTGAGAAGGGAATGGAAAGGGTGTGAAAAAGGAATAAGAGGGGTCTTAGAATGGACTGGGGAAAGGGTGGCTACTGAGAGGGGAATGTGAGGAGTCTGAGAGAGGAGTGAGGAAAGCGGGGAGTCTGGGAGGGGTGAAGCGAGAGTGGGTAGTCCGAGAAGGGAATGGGAAGAGTCTGAGAGGAATAGAAAGCATCTGAGAATGGAGTGGGTCAAGTGAAGAGTCTGAGAGGGGTGTAAGGAGAAGGAGTAGTCTGAGAAGGGAATGGAAGTAGTCTGAGAGTGGAGTGGGGCAAGAGAGGAGTCTGAAAGAAGAATGGGGAGAGTGAGGAAAATGAAACAGAAGTGGGAAGAGTGAGGAGTCTGTGAGGAGAATGAGGAGGGTGGGGAGTCTGAGGGGGGAATGGGAGGAATCTTTACGGGGAGTAGGGCAAATGTATAAGTAGAGTGAGGAATCTGAAATGAGTCTAAGAGAGGAGTCTGCACTGCTGATAAGCTGAGTGGTCTAGTGGAAAGAGCATGGATCTGGGAGAGCACCTGGGTTCTTATCCTGTCTCCACCACTTTTCTGCTGTGTGACCTTGGGCAAGTCACTTAACTTATCTGTGTCTGTTACCTCATCTGTAAAATGGGAATTGAAACTGTGAGCCCCACGTGGGACAGGGACTGTGTTTGACCTGATTATCTTGTATTCACCCCAGTGCTTAGTACAGTGCCTGACACATAGCAAGCACTGAACAAATACCACAAAAATTAAAAGAAAAAGGGAGAGGTAAGAGGGAAGAGCCTGAGAGGGGAGAGAGAGAGGTTCCAGAAAGGAGAGTCAGTAGAGTGAGTGGCTCAAAGGTAAATGGGAGGAGGCTGAGGCCTGCTATAGAGGTGGGTGCTGATACCTAGGGCTTCCAAGGGAGCTCATAGCACCCTTCCCTTCAGTCTGGTGTCAACTGGAATCTGCCCACCCCCATCTGTCAGTATTTCAACTATTCAGCAATTCCCACCTATCCAAAACTGACTTTTTTGATGGTATTTGTTAAGTGCTTACTATTTGTCAGGGACCGTATTAAGCGCTGGGGTAGGGAGTGTGGCTTAGTGGAAAGAGCACGGGCTTGGGAGTCAGAGGTCATGGGGTCTAATCCTGGCTCCGCCACTTGTCTGCTGTGTGACCTTGGGTAAGCCACTTAACTTCTCAGTGCCTCAGTAAATTCATCTTGTAAAATGGGGATTTAGACAGTGAGCCCCACGTTGGACAACCTGATTATCTTGTATCATCATCATCATCAATCGTATTTATTAAGCGCTTACTGTGTGCAGAGTACTGTACTAAACGCTTGGGAAGTACAAATTGGCAACATGTAGAGACAGTCCCTACCCAACAGTGGGCTCACAGTCTAAAAGTCTAAAAGTCTAAAAGTCTTGTATCTACCCCAGTGCTCAGAACAGTGCTTAGAACAGTCCTTGGCATATAGTAAGAGCTTAACAAATACCATAATTATTATTATTATTATTATTATACAAGCTAATTAGGTTGGCCAAAGTCCCGTCAAAATAGGGCTCACAGTCTTAATCCTCATTTTGCAGATGAGGTAATTGAGCACAGAGAAATTAAGCAACTTGTCCAAGTTTGCACAGCAGACAAGTGACAGAGTCAAGATAAGAACCGAGGTCTTTCTGACTCCTGGAACCATGCTCTATTCTCTAGGCTGTTCCGCCGTCAACCCCTGCCCCACATCCTGCTTCTGAACTGGAATGCCCTCCCTCCTCACATCCACCAAAACTAGCACACTTCCCCACTTCAAAGCCCTACTAAAAGCTCACCTCCTCCAGGAGGCCTTCCTAGACTAAGCCCCCCTTTCCCTCTGCTCTTCCTCACCTTCCCATTATCCCGACTCCCTCCCTCTGCTTTACCCTCTCCCCTCCCCACAGCACTTGTATATAATAAGTAGGTGTCTGAGAATATTTGTTATTTTATTTATGTTATTAATGATAATAATAATGATGGTATTTGTTAAGCACTTACTATGTGCAAAGCATTATTCTAAGGGCTGATGTGTATATATCTGTAATTCTACTTATTTATATTTATGCTATTGATGCCTGTTTACTTGTTTTGATGTCTGTTTCTCCCCTTCTAGACTGTGAGCCATTGTTGGGTAGGGATTGTCTCTACTTGCTGCTGAACTGTACTTTCCAACCACTTAGTACAGTGCTCTACCCAGAGTAAGCATTCAGTAAAATAAGACTGAATGAATAAATAGGCCACACTGCCTCTGAGCCTGCTAAACCTTCATGGGGACAGTTTTGCAGAAAGGTATTTTGTTTGGTATTTATTGAGCACTTACTATTTGCTCAGCACTGTCATTAGTGCTTGGTCAAAGATAAGATTATCAAGTCAGAAACAGGTCCTCTCCCACATGAGGCTCACAGTCTAAGATGGATGGGGAACACACAGTGAATCTCCATTTTACAGATGATGCAAATGAAGCATGAATAAGTTAAGTGACATGCTCAAGGTCACACGACAGGAAAGTGGTGAAGCCAGTATTAGGAATCAAGTCCCTTGATTCTCTAATAATAATAATAATAGCAATAATGGTATTTGTTAAGTGCTAAGCACTGGGGTTGGATACAAGCAAATCGGGTTGGACACAATTCCTTTCGTATGTGAGGCTCCCAGTCTCAATTCCCATTTTATAGATGAGGTAACTGAGACACAGAGAAGTTAAGTGACTTGCCCAAGGTCACACAGCAGACAAGTGGAGTCAGAATTAGAACCCATGACCTTCTGACTCCCAGGCCTGTGCTCTCTCCACTAGGCCATGCTGTGGGCAGGAAATGTGTCTGTTATGTTGTACTCTTCCAAGCACTTAGTACAGTGCTTTGCGTATAGCAAGTGCTCAATAAATACGATTGAATGAATGAAAGAATGAAAGAATGAATGAATTCTCAGGCCCAAACTGTTGCTTTCATTACTGTGGTGAGCAAGTGTGACTCCATCTTGTAATGCAGAAGCCATTTCCTCAGACATGGTTCTTTGATCCCATAAGCAACAAGGTGAAAGGAGAAACTGGAGAAGAAACTGAATCGTCTTGCAGAGAAGTCGAAGGAGACCCTGTATTGCTGAGGAGAAATGGAATTGTTTTGCATAGGAGTTTGAGGAGAGGCTAAATTGCCCTGCTGTTGGCAGGAAGTAGACTGCCAGATAAGCCCACGGGGTAGGCAAGGTAGGGTTGAGAGGTATCCATAGACCTGGGGCTTTCCTAGCTCAGGTGGAGGGGCTGGTTTGGAATCTACAAAGCAGGGCCCGGGATTCATGACTTAAAATGGTGACGAGAATTGTCTTCACTTAGGACTTGTGTTGAGTGCCTGAAACGATCTCAGTTGGGGCTCATGACATTCACTATCATGGCATTTGTTAATCGCTTACTATGTGTCAATAACTGTTCTAAGCATTGGGATAGATACAAGTTAATCAGGTTGGACACAGACCAATTTAAGTTGGAGGGAGAACAGGTATTGATTAAGAACTCTCTTTCCACTAGGCAAAACCTCTTCTCAAGAAATTTCACAAATCTGGTTAAGTTTCAAGAATTATCACTAGGTGGCTGGAAACTCCATCAATGCCTTCATTTTTCTCTGATTAGACAGTTTTAAACACTCCAGGTGAAACTCATCATACCAACAGCCCAGTGCCATCCAAAACCATTCACCCCCTTTGTCCACTCTTTCTGCAAGGCCTGGCATCCACAACCAATAATGGTACTTAGTGCAGTGCTCTGCACACAGTAAGCACTTAATACAATTTTTACTACTATCAATATGAATGTCCGACATAATCTGGGGTGCAGCAATTCAGGGGGGATTGTGCTTAATTGGTGCAGGGTATTTTCAAGACCAAGGCCCAGCCACCTCTGAAATGGACGGGTTATAACTCTGGCACCCCTGCAAACCTGTCACTTGGCTATTCACATAATGCATTTGCCATCACTGCCTGGAGTCACTCTGGCCTTGCCACCTCTTCCATTATAAATTAACTGCTATGAAAGGTCAGTGTGTCAGCTGGGGGCTGGGTTTCTTTTATGTAACTTGCTAGCTTCTGAAGCATTTTATAAGCCATCCTTAGATGCTAACCAGAAGTATTTAAAAGGAACTGCCATCTTCTTTTGGAAACTGATTGTGTGACTTTTGAAGAAACTGCTATTGTTTTCAGAGGCCAGTAATTTGTTCTAATGAACAACTCCAACTACAAAGCCCAAAAGCTTTTTATACACTGTTCTAGGAGGAAAAATAAATGAAATATCTAAAGGAAAAGTAAAATAGTTACATTAGGAGTTCTTAGCAATTGTTTAATGCAACCCCATGGGATCCTAGTGTGAGTGCAAAATTACCTTCATTTCCCTGGGCTCCTGTTTGCTTTGACTGCTTTTGAATAGAAAAGGTCAATGCCTTTGAGTTTAGCTAATCCAGATGGAGAGCCTTCTGTGTCCTGGATACAAATCCACTCGTTGAAACTGACCCTGGGAACAGTTCAGGGCACACTGAGTTCTCAGGGGCATGTTTCAAAACTCTCAGCGGATTGTTTGATGAAATCTGCTTTTATTTACCCTTGGCCCAGTCATCAAAGAAGTTGAATGTGGAGAGACACTTTGAGAGGAGACTGTTTGAACAGCACAGAGGATGGTTTTTGTATGGATTCCAAAGAGCACAGAGGCTCCTTGACACAGGATAATTGGAGGACAGGTCCATCAACTTCATATTGTAGATTATTTGGCATGACAGATCGATTCTTTTTAAGAGTGAAAATACCGCATTCCCATCCATCTTTCAGTATTTCTTTCCTGGGATACCGATGACAATGGAATGAATGAATCTATCATTTCCAGACTACAGCTGTGTAGCTCCCTAACTAGAGGGTGTTTCGTGTTACATTTGGAGTGGAATTGTATCTACATGCATTATGGACAAGGACCTACTTTTGAAAGAAAACTCCAGCTCTCTGCTTTTATGGATTACCTAGAAAAAAATGGCTGAAAGCCCTTTTTACAAAGATTGATATATATAAGCATACATTTATAAGTGACAGGAAGATTGTTGAAAGTAGAAATGATAAAATTTCATTAGTGGGCAATGCTCCAGTTGCATCTGAAATATGACTATTTACACTGGGATGTAATAGTTTGGTATTTCATGTAAAAACCTGAAGCAACCAATCTCCCTCTCCTTCACTTCCCAAGTCTACCCCTAATCCCATCTTCCTTAGAGCTCCTGGGTTGTTTGCTTTCATTTCCTGAGATTATTTTAAAATCAGAATCCGCGGAGGAGAGATACCAATATAGAGTTGGAAAAAGACTGCCTTCCCTCCTGTCACTGAGGGTCCCTGTTCCCAGCATGCTTCAGGCATGCTGGATTAGGGACAAAAGTTGCTCCCTTGCATGACTGGACTCCTCCATACCCCACAAGGAAAGCACTGTAGTAAAGGCTACCTACCCTCACACCCGGTAAAATCCTTGCTCCTTACATTCCCTGGACATGCTGAGCTGGAGATAATAGCTGTGTTGTGTTTTAAGGTCTCATCACTCTGAATTTGTTTGTCTCCAAATCCTTCTCCCCACTTAAACATTTAGGTATTGAGCCGCCCCCATGGGACTGGGACTGTCCCATTAATTTGCACTCTTTCCCACTCTTCCAGCATTTAGCACAGTTTTCTGCACACAGTAATCACTTAATAAATACTTTTACTACAAAAGATAGGAGGGGTTTGCAAAGTCTCATTGTACATAAATATAGAGAAGCAGCATAGCATAATGGTTAGAGTACAGGCCTGGGTGTCAGAAGTATCTGGGTTCTAATCCCAGCTCTGCCACTTCTCTGGTTTGTGACCTTGGGCAAATCACCTAACGTCTCTGAGCCTCAGTTACTTCATCTGTAACATGAGGATTAAGACTCTGAGCCCCATGTGAGACAGGGACTGTGTCCAATTTGATTAGCTTTTATCTACCCTAGTGCTTAGTACAACATATAATAAGCACTTAAAAAATATCAATTAAAACATGGGCCACGCAGGAAAATTAGGAATATTTCCAATGGCACCACATTATGAGTACTTTACTGGATCGTTGAATGAAAGTGGTAAAAATATGCGGGAAATATATATTTTGGGATTCATATATTAGCTTAGGACTTCATTTCCCAAACACAATTTTACAAACACATCCCTAGGAAATAAATACCATATGGAGAATGAATGAAATTATACTCAAGAATTATTTCTTGTTGTGTTTCAGGTAAGAAAATTTTCAATTGATTACATTTTACAATTTTAATCATGCACAATGTTTTCAGAAATACAGTGGACAGCTCAGGGTTTCCAAGCTGTGGTTGATCTTCTTGCCAAATCCAGTGACCTCTTCTACATCGTCATCCTCCTCAACCTCTCAGCTGCCTTGGATACTGCTAACTACCCCCTTCTCCCAAAAACACTATCCAACAATGGCTTTACTGACACTGTCCTCCTCTGGTCCTCCTACTATCTTTCTGGCCACTCATTCTCATTCTCTTTGGCAAACTCCTCCTCTGCCTCTCAAGGAGTCCCTCAAAGCTCAGTTCTGGGCCACCTTCTATTTTCCACTGACACCCACTCCCTTAGAGAACTCATTTGCTTTCATAGCTTCAACTACCATCTCTATGTGGATGATTTCCAAACCTACATATCCAGTCCTGTTCTCTCTTCCACTCTGTAGTTTCTCATTTTCTCCTGCCATCAGGACGTCTTTACTTGGATGTCCCTCTAACACCTCAAACTGAACATGACCAAAACAGAACTCCTTTTCTTCCCACCCAAACCCTATCCTTCCTCTGACTTTCCCATCACTACAGACAGCACCACCATCCTCCCTGTCTCACAAACTTATAACCTGGGGATTTATAACTCCACCTGGGCATTATCTCCCAACCTCCTGCCTCTCCCCACTCCAGTCTATATTTCACTCCGCTGCCTAGATCATCTTTCTACAAAACATTCAGGACATGTTACTCCCTTCCTCAAAAATCTCCATTGGTTGCCTATCCACCTCTGTATCAAACAAAAGCTCCTCACCATTGGTTTAAAAGCCCTCCATCACCTTGCCCCCTCCTCCCTCACCTCCATTTTCTCCTTCTACAACCCAGCCCACATACTTCGCTTCTCTGGTGCTAACCTTCTCACTGTGCCTCCATTTCACCTGTCTCGCTGCCAGCCTCTGGCCCACATCTTGCCTCTGGCCTGGAATGCCCTCCCTCCTCAAATCTGCCAGAAAACTACTCTCCACCTCTTCAAAGCCTTACTGAAGGTACATCTCCTCCAAGAGGCCTTCCCAGACTAAGCCCCACTTTTCCTCATCTCCCACTCCCTTTTGCATCGCTCTGACCTGCTCCCTTTGCTCTTCCCCCCTTCCAACTCCACAGCCCTTATGTACATATATGTAATTTTTTGTATTTGTATTGATGTCTTGTTATTTGTATTGATGTCTGTTTCCCCCGGGCTAGACTGTGAGCTCGTTCTGGACAGGGATTGTCCCTCTTTATTGCTGTATTGTACTTTCCCAAGCACTTAGTACAGTGCTCTATGCATAATAAGTATTTTATAAATGTCTGAATGAATGCATCCACAACTCATCTCTTTCATTCAACACACCTATTCAATCAGTCACCAAATCCTGTCAGTTCAACCTTCACAACATTGCTAAAATCCACCCTGTCCTCTCCATCCAAACTGCTACTACATAAATACAATCATTTACATTGTCTGCTAGGATTACTGCATCCTCCTCCTTGCTGATCTCCCTTCCTCCACCCAACTCAAGTCCAGCCTTCACTCTGTTGCCCAGATCATTTTTCTACAAAACAATTCCGTCCATGTTTCCCTACTTCTCAAGAACCTCCAGTGGTTGCCCATCTGGGCTTTAAAGCACCCAATCAACCTTGCCCTCTTTTAACTCACCTCACTACTCTCCTACTACAACCCAGCCCACACACTTCACTCCTCTAAGGCCAAACTACTCACTTTATCTTGATTTCATCTATCTCACCACCAACCTCTCACCCACATCCTGCCTCTGGCCTGGAATCTGGCCCTTTTAATATCCGGCAGACAATTACTTTCCCCCCCCCTCCCCCGCCACCTTCAAAGTCTTATTGAGAGCACATGACTGTCTCCCCCTCTAGACTGTAAGCTCTTTGTGGGCAGGGAATGTGTCTGTTATATCATTTTAATGTACTTTCTGAAGTGCTTAGTACAGGGCTCTGCACACAGTAAGCATTCAATAAATATGATTGATTAATAGTTGAGATCTGGGCACAATGAGTAAATTGGTGCTACAGGACTGAAGCGTGCAGGCTGGGCTGTAGTAGATGATCAGTTAAATGAGATAGAATGAGGAATGATGATTATTCAATTCACATCTCCTCCAATAGTTCTTCCCCAACTAAGTCCTCATTTCCACTTTTTTTTATGGTATTGGTTGAGCACTTACTATTTGCCAGACACTGCTCTAAGCTCTGGAGTTGATACAAGGTAATCAAGTTAGATACAATCCCCATCCCACATGGGGCTCACAGTCTTAATCCCCATTTTACAGATGAGGCAACTGAGGCAAAGAGAAGTTAAGTGACTTGCCCAAGGTCACACAGCGGACAAATGGTAGAGCCAGGATCAGAATGGTCCTTCTGACTCCCAGACCTGTGCTCTAGAAAAGCAGCATGGCTCAATGCAAAAGACCACTGGCTTTGGAGTCAGAGGTCATGGGTTCAAATCTCGGCTCCACCAGTTGTCAGCTGTGTGACTTGGGGCAAGACATTTAACTTCTCTGTGCCTCAGTTACCTAATCTATAAAATGGGGATTAAGACTGTGAGCCCCCCGCGGGACAACCGGATCACCTTGTAACCTCCCCAGTGCTTAGAACAGTGCTTTGCACATAGTAAGGGCTTAATAAATGCCATTATTATTATTCACTAGGCAATGCTGCTTCTTCACTTTTCCCACTCCCTTTTGCATCACCTTTGCACCTGGATTTGTTCTCTTTATTTACCTCTCCCTCAGTCCTACAGCATTTGTGTACACATCTGTAATTTGTTTATTCATATCAATGTCTGTATCCCCCCTAAACTGTAAACTCATTGTGGGCAGGGAACTTGTCTTCCAATGACAATCAATAAATATGATTGATTGATGAAGCCATAGAATTAAAAATAAGAGAAACTTCTGGCTAATCTCAATGGCCATCATGTCACATTTGGACATCATATAATAAGGATGTTTATTAACCTCTTGCTATATAACCTATATATATGTTTATTAACCTCTTGCTGAGACTTGCCGGTCTCAGCTCCACAACATTGCCAAGATCCGCCCTTTTCTCTCCATCCCAACCGCTACCCTGCTCATTCAAGCTCTCATCCTATCACGTCTGGACTACTGCATCAGCTTTCTCTCTGATCTCCCATCCTCGTGTCTCTCTCCACTTCAATCCATACTTCATGCTGCTGCCCAGATTATCTTTGTCCAGAAACGCTCTGGGCATATCACTCCCCTCCTCAAAAATCTCCAGTGGCTACCAATCAATCTGCACATCAGGCAGAAACTCCGCACCCTGGGCTTCAAGGCTCTCCATCACCTCGCCCCCTCCTACCTCACCTTCCTTCTCTCCTTCTACAGCCCAGTCCGCACCCTCCGCTCCTCCACCGCTGATCTCCTCACCGTACCTCGCTCTCTCCTGTCCCGCCATCGACCCCCGGCCCACGTCATCCCCCGGGCCTGGAATGCCCTCCCTCTGCCCATCAGCCAAGCTAGCTCTCTTCCTCCCTTCAAGGCCCTGCTGAGAGCTCACCTCCTCCAGGAGGCCTTCCCAGACTGAGCCCCTTCCTTCCTCTCCCCCTCGTCCCCCTCTCCATCCCCCCATCTTACCTCCCTCCCTTCCCCACAGCACCTGTATATATGTATATATGTTTGTACATATTTTTTTACTCTATTTATTTATTTAATTTAGTTGTACATATCTATTCTATTTATTTTATTTTGTTAGTATGTTTGGTCTCTGTCTCCCCCTTTTAGACTGTGAGCTCACTGTTGGGTAGGGACTGTCTCTATATGTTGCCAATTTGTACTTCCCAAGCACTTAGTACAGTGCTCTGCACATAGTAAGCGCTCAATAAATACGATTGATGATGATGATGATGATAAAAGAAACTTCTGGCTAATTTCAATGGCCATTATATCAGATTTGGGCATCACGTAATCATGATGATGTTCATTAACTTCTTGCTATATACCAAATCCTATGCTAAGTACCGGGGAAAATACAAGATAAACAGCTAGCAAATAGTCTCTGTCCCACAAAGAGATCATAATATCTAAGGGAGAGGGTTATCAGTTATTTCATCCCAATTTTCCAAATGAGAAACTGAGGCATGGAGAAGATGTGCCTGAGGTTATGCAGCTAGAAAGTAGAGGAGAAAGAAATAGAGCCCAGGTCTCCAAACTCCCTCCTACCCAGAGAGTGAGCTCCATGTAGTACTGGGACAGTGTCTAACCTGATAAAACTTGTATCTACCCCAGTGCTTAGAGTAGTGCTTGACACTTAGTAAGTGCTTAACAAATACCATGAAAAACAACAACGAAAAAACCTCCCATTCCTGGGCAATTTCACTAGGCCAAATTGCCTCCTAATGAGGTCCTTCTTTTTAACGTTATCTGTGCTTGCACAGCACAAAATGAAGAGCTGATTTAGCAATTAATCAGTTGATCAATGTAGAGTTTCAAATAAGATAATTCAGGGTCTTTAGATTTGCCTTCATTGATCATTGTCAAATCCTCATTTATTTAAACACATGAATCCTGCCTGAAAATTCAAAGATCCATCTACTTTCACACCTAATTCAGAGCAAGAAATGGCAGAAACCATTTTCCCGAAGGGCTGCACAAGAAGGGTGTCAAGTGTGGTGGTCTAAGGCACTGAAAAAAACAGATGAAAAAATAAGGGAGGTCTTGGACTTACAAAGCGTTCTTTATTGGTTTCCTGTTGAGCTAGTAATGAAAAGAGGGGGAGTCTTGAGTGAGAAAAAACAAATAATGTTGCTTCTATTCTTTTATAACCCAGTCTCAAGAGAATAATCACCTCTGCAAGAGTACTGGAGCAGTAGAATTGATATATGAGCTTTTCTAAAGGGGTATATGTGAAGCAAACCCGTGGGTATGTGCTGGAAAGTTCAAAGTGAATTTTGATGGAAAAAGCCCCTTCAGAGAGCAACTTCCCAGCAGGTCATTTATTGAGTGTGAAATGCAACTGTAAATGGCAGGAAATACAATTACAAGGGCTCTCACCTGAAAGTGGAAGCAGAAAATTGAGCTGGAGTTTATGAAAAACACTGAGTGGAGCACTTAGAGACATTTAAAAATCCAGTTATCCCCTTGAAAAATCTTAAAAATAGACCTAGTCAGAAGGTATCAGATAAAACATTTAAGTGGTGAATTTTCTGAGGAGACATGCTGAAACTATTGTGGATAATTTGTATTAACTGTATAGTCTAGTCAAGAGAGGTAAATCACGCAGGCTGAAAATAGATAATCAGTTATTCTTTGGAACTATTATAACACATATTTTTCTCAACATTTCTTCCCAGTAGAATTCTGTTAGACTGCAACTTCCTTAAAAAATGTCTCACCTAAACTCAATCCCATAGGACTTCAATTGCAAATCCATGATGACTTTTGACAACTTTCCATTGGGTGTATGATATTCTTTTGTTAAATGTGTTGTCTTAGATTGTCAACCTCTTGTGGTGTACTTTCTGCAAAGCACTGTCCTAATCCCTGGGATAGATACAAACTAATTGGACTGGAGACAGTTTCTGTCCCACATGTGTTTCATTATCAAATAGGTATGAAGAGCATGTATTCTATCCCCAATTCAGAGATCAGGAAACTGAGACACAGAAATTGGCCCAAGGTCACAAACAAAACAATTAGCTGGAATTAGAATCCAGATCTCATTCTTCTAGCCCATGCTCTTTCCACCAAGCCATAGTACAGAGTGTGAAAGCTGGTCTGCAGAGCTGATGGTGGGGGAAGCAGCAGAGTTTGTGGCATAATCCAGCAGATTAAACCACCATAAAAGTTGTAGACAAAAGAGCGTTAACTTTGAAACACAGGCATAGAAAAAGGGAAAAGACAGGACAGAATCAAAAACCCAGTATTCCATAGTTTAGAGAAGGACCAGCAGAATGTAGCTAGGACTGAATGAGAGAGGTGAATGACAGAAACAAGTCAGAGGTGCCATCAAGATAAGTGAGCTTCTGCAACTGGAAGATGCTCATCCTGCAGAGTTTGTAAAGTTAGGAAAGGCAGAAAATTTAGGAAGGAAATTGAGGAGTTCAATTTTTGATATATTAAGTTCAAAGTGTCAGGAGGCAGAGAAGTCTGAAATCAGTACATCAGGTGAAAAAGCAGACTAGAAATGTAGATTGGGGAGTCACCTGTGAAAACCTGGTAGTCAGCCAAGGGACTAAGCATTTTGGAGAATAAAATTAAGTTGGTAAACATGATCCCTGCCCTCATGGAGCTCCCAATTTAGTGGCAGGGGCTTACAATCCTTCAACCTTGATTTTCACGTATATTTCTGAACATTTGATTAAAATGTTATTAAAAACAAATTTAGCCTTATTAAAAACACTTCTCCTCCAAAAGACCTTCCCCAAAGAAGCCCTTATTTCTTTGGCTCCCAGTCCTTTCTGCACTGACCCTGCACTAGGATTGGTGCATAACACCCATAGCACTAATGTTTTATACATGGTTTTATTTGTTCATATTAATTCATATCTCCCCCTATAGACTGTAAGCTCATTGAAAGCTGGGAACTTGTCTACTGACTTCTATAGTGTACTCTCCCAAGAGCTTAGTACACTTATTATTATTACTATCAAGTGCCGTTGAGGCATTTCCAATTCATAGTGATTCTGTGGATATACTTTCTCCAGAACATCCTGTCCTCTGCCATAATCCACAACATTTCTAGTAATAATGTTGGTATTTGTTAAGCATTTACTATGTGCCAAGCACTGTTCTAAGCACTGGACTTGGTTCTTCCATTATCATTGTTATGGTCTCTATCCATCAAGCTGCTTGTCTGTCTCTTCCACATTTTCCCTGGACTTTTCTTAGCATTGGTGTTTACTCCAGATACTGAAGTGGATAGACAACCACTGCAGTTTTTTTGAGGAGCAGGGTGACATGTCCTGAACATTTTTGTAGACTGGAATGGGGAGAGATAGGTGGCTGGGAGGTCAGTAAGGAGACTGATGCAGTAATTGAGGTGGGATAGGATGAGTGTTTTTATTTAATGTGGTCAATCAATCAATCAATCAATCAATCGTATTTATTGAGCGCTTACTATGTGCAGAGCACTGTACTAAGCGCTTGGGAAGTACAAATTGGCATCACATAGAGACAGTCCCTACCCAACAGTGGGCTCACAGTCTAAAAGGGGGAGACAGAGAACAGAACCAAACATACCAACAAAATAAAATAAGTAGGATAGAAATGTACAAGTAAAATAAATAAATAAATAAATAAATAGAGTAATAAATATGTACAACCATATATACATATATACAGGTGCTGTGGGGAAGGGAAGGAGGTAAGACGGGGGGATGGAGAGGGGGACGAGGGGGAGAGGAAAGAAGGGGCTCAGTCTGGGAAGGCCTCCTGGAGGAGGTGAGCTCTCAGCAGGGCCTTGAAGGGAGGAAGAGAGCTAGCTTGGCGGATGGGCAGAGGGAGGGCATTCCAGGCCCGGGGGATGACGTGGGCCGGGGGTCGATGGCAGGACAGGCGAGAGCGAGGTACAGTGAGGAGATTAGTGGTGGAGGAGCGGAGGGTGCGGGCTGGGCAGTAGAAGGAGAGAAGGGAGGTGAGGTAGGAGGGGGCGAGGTGATGGACAGCCTTGAAGCCCAGGGTGAGGAGTTTCTGCCTGATGCGCAGATTGATCAGTATCCATTGGAGGTTTTTGAGGAGGGGAGTAATATGTCCAGAGCGTTTCTGGACAAAGATAATCCGGGCAGCAGCATGAAGTATGGATTGAAGTGGAGAGAGACACGAGGATGGGAGTTTGGATGGACCACGAGGATGGTCACAGTTTGGATGGAGAAGAAAGGGCAGATTTTAGCAATATTGTGAAGTTGGGACCAACAGGATTTCATGGTGGATTGAATATGTAGGTTTAATGAGAGAGAGGAGTCAAGGACAATGCCAAGGTTATGGGCTTGTGGGACAGGAAGGATGGTGGTGCCATTTATGAAGATGGGAAAATAATGGGGAAAACAGGGTTTGGGTAAGAAGATAAGGAGTTCTGTTTTGGACATGTTAAGCTTGATTTGATGGGAGGACATCCAAGTAGGGATGTCTTGAAGGCAGAAGAAAATGCGAGACTGTAGAGAGTGAGAGAGATTGGGGCTGGAAATATAGATTTGACTATCATCTGCTTAGAAGTGGTAGTTCTAAGCAGGACAACTTCTGGCTCTCAAGAATGATAAGGCAACTCCATGACAAGCCAAATATTCTTTATTCATTCATTCAATGAAATTTATTCATTCATTCAATCATATTTATTGAGTGCTTACTGTGTGCAGAGCACTGTACTAAGTGCTTGAGAAGTACAGTTCAGCAACGGATACAGTCCCTGCCCAAAAATGGGCTCACAGTTTAAAGGGGGAGACAGACAACAAAACAAAACAAGTAGACAAGTGTCAATACTATCAAATAGATAAATAGAATTATAGATATATACACATCATTAATAAAATGAATAGAGTAATAAATATGTACAAAGATACACAAGTGCTGTGGGAGAGGGAAGGGGGTAGGGCAGAGAGAGGGAGTGGAGGCGATGAGGAGGGAAGGAGGAGCAGAGGAAGAGGGGGAGGCTCAGTCTGGGAAGGCCTCCTGGAGGAGGTGAGCTCTCAGTAGGTCTTTGAAGGGAGGAAGAGAGCTAGTTTGGTGGATACGTGGAGGGAGGGCATTCCAGGCCAGAGGTAGGGCGTGGGCCAGGGGTTGACTACGAGATAGGTGACAATGAGGCTCACTGAGGAGGTTAGCACCAGAGGAGCGCAGTGTGTGATCTGGGCTGTAGAAGGAGGTAAGGGAGGTGAGACAGGAGGGGGCAAGGTGATGGAGAGCCTTGAAACCGAGAGTGAGGAGTTTTTGCTTGATTTGTTGGTTGACAGGCAACCACTGGAAATATTTGAGGAGGGGAGTGACATGCCCAGAGCACACAGATTCGATCCTCAGAGAAATGAATTTTTCCTTTCTGTTGTTCCTGGTGATCAAGACATGGGAAGACTTTAGAAGATGAAATGAGACGTGTTAGGGGTTGATATTCAGGCTTAGCACTAGTTAAAGGCAAAAATGGGACAAGATGGGTTTGGAAGACATCAGTTAAACTATTGTTTGGAATGTTCAGAAAATCACATAAGCTATTACTCTCAACACGAAGATTGAATAGAACATCTGTTCCATTGTGGACAGTAAGAAAACATGAGCTAGCTCTATGTATTACTGTTCGACTAATTTTCCTTTAGAAAAAAGCCAGATGTTTGAAACTTGCGTGTCAGAAATATGATGGGCTCTGTATTCCTTTCACAGGATTTTGCTTTGAGCTTGCAGAAATTCACCAAGTACTTAATCATGTTATACTTGGGCCTGAGACTTTCCTGATATTAGTATTAATACTATTACTGCTACCTGTAATGATAATAATATTTTTGTTAAACACTTACTATGTGGCAAATACTGTATAAGAGCTGGGATAGTTACAAGATAATCAGGTCTCTCATATAGGGCTCACAGTCTAAGTGGAAAGGAGAAAAGAGTTTCTTAATGGTGATTTGAGGTTTGCCCAAAGAGGGTAAAGGGGCGGGGGGCGGGGGGGGGGGGAGAGAGAGAGAGAGAGAGAATGAATATGAGTAGGAAATAATAATAATAATAATAATGATGGTATTTGTTAAGCGCTTACTATGTGCAAAGCACTGTTCTAAGCCCTGGGGGGTACAAGGTGATGGGGTTGTCCCACAGGGGGCTCACAATTTTAATCCCCATTTGACAGATGAGGTAACTGAGGCACAGAGAAGTGAAGTGACTTGCCCAAAGTCCCACAGCTGACAGTTGGCAGAGCCAGAATTTGAACCCATGACCTCTGACTCCAAAGCCCACGCTCTTTCGGGCAGAAGAATAAGGGAAAGTGTTCAGTATGAAGAAGAGGCTTTCTCTGACAAACTTTCCTCCCAAATTGATGAACCTGATTCTCTAGTTTGCTCTCAGAAGCAGGAGTATGCTTAGCTTAACCCAGATTGCAGAGATAGGGCCAAGTTGGGCTAGTTGGCCAGCCAGAGGCTGTAGTGGACCTTGAATTGGTGTCTGGGGTAGGAAGGGTCACCCCCTTCCAGGGCTTCAAGGAAATTCATTCATTCATTCATTCAGTTGTATTTATTGAGTGCTTACTGTGTGCAGAGCACTGCACTAAGCGATTGGAAAGTACAATTTGGCAACAGATAGAGACAATCGCTACCCAACAATGGGCTCACAGTCTAGAAATTGCTGGTGGCTTCTTTGGAGTAACAGCCTCCTAAACTTGATCCCAATCCTAACCTGAAACCTGACTTTAACTCTTTTCCTTGGTCCTTACCTTCCCTAATCCTAACACTAATGAAAGCTATAAACAATCAGACTGTCCTTGTTCGGAAGTGCTTTTGCCAGTGCATTGGCTGACAAGAGGACTTTAGGTTTTGCTTTAGACAATCATGTCTTTCATGAACCCTAGCCAACTATCTAACATTAAGGAACATTTGGGAAGCAGCATGGCCCAGTGGAAAGAGCACGGGCTTTGGAGTCAGAGGTCATGGGCTCAAATCCCAGCTCAGCCAACTGTCAGCTGTGTGACTTTAGGCAAGTCATTTAACTTCCCTGTGCTTCAGTTACCTCATCTGGAAAATGGGGATTAAAACTATGAGCCCCCCATGGGACAACCTGATCACCTTGTACCCTCCCCAGTGCTTAGAACAGTGCTTTGCACATAGTAAGTGCTTAACAAATACCATTATTATTATTATTATTATTTGGGGGCTTGTGTGGTACTGCTTATAGAGAGAGGCAGCATGGCTTAGTGGATACTGCACAGGCCTGGGAGTCAAAAGGTCATGTTTTCTAATCCCACCTCTGCCACTTGTCTGCTGTGTGACCTTTGGCAAGTAACTTCACTTCTCTGGGCCTCAGTTACCTCCTCTGTAAAATGAGAATCAAAAGTGTGAGCTCTGTATGGAACAGGGACTGTGTCCAACCTGACTAACTTGTATCCACCCCAGTATTTGGAACAGGGCTTGTCACCTACTAAGCACTTAACAACTTCCATAATAATAATAATAATTATTATTATTATTAATAAAGATACTTCTGCCATCTCAGAAACTTATTCCATCCTTAAGGGATGTAACTGGGCAAGGCCAGTTTCCTGATTGGGGATGATTGGGAAAAGCCGTTCTGGACAGGATCTCCCCAGGCTCTCAGGAGGCAAATCTGATGGGGCTATGGTAGTTCAGGTCCTGTGCACTAGGCAAGAGTAGTTTGCTTAAAGATGAGGCTAGTTCCAGCCTGCCCTTAGTTGCCATGCCCCCACTAGACTGTCAGCTCTTTGTGGGCAGGGAATGTGTCTGTTTACTGCTGTAATAATAATAATAAAATTGGTATTTGTTAAGCTCTTATTATGTGCCAAGCACTGTTCTAAGCACTGGGATAGATACAAGATAATCAGGTTGTCCCACGTCGGGCTCGCAGTCTTCATCCCCATTTTACAGATGAGGTAACTGAGGCACAGAGAAATTAAGTGGCTTTCCCAAGGTCATATAGCTGACAAGTGGCAGAAGTGGGATTAGAACCCATGACCTCTGACTCCCAAGCCTGGGCTCTTTCCACTAAGCCATGCTGCTTTTTAATAATAATAATGATAATAATGGTTTTTGTTAAGTGCTTACTATGTGCCAAGCACTGTTCTAAATGCTAGGGGGGATACAAGGTAATCAGGTCATCCCATGTGGGGCTCACTGTCTTAATCCCCATTTTATAGATGAGGTAACTGAGGCCCAGAGAAGTTAAGTGACTTGCCCAAAGTCACACAGCTGACAAGTGGCGGAGTCGGGATTAGAACCCATGACCTCTGACTCCCAAACCCGGGCTCTTTCCACTGAGCCATGCTGCTTCTCATGCTGCTTTTTATTGTATTCTCCCAAGCACTTAGTGCAGTGTTCTGCACACAGCAAGTGCTCAATACTTACGATTAAATGAAAGAACGAATGCCACCACACGCCCATTTGCTTAATACACTGGTCTACACACTGACTGATTGATTACATTTGGTGGGGGCTTTCAGGGCAGAGCAGGGTATCAGTACATTCAGTCCTGTGGCAGACCCTACTCTGTTCCCACCCCAACCTGAAAAGCAGTGTGTCTTTGTGGGTAGACAATGGGCCTGGGAGTCAGTAGGATTTGGGTTCTAATTCCGGCTCTGTCACATGTCTGCTGTGTGATCTTGGGCAATTCACTTCACTTCTCTGGGCCTCAGTTACTTCATTTGTAAAATGGGGATTAAGAGTGTGAGCCCATGTGGGACAGGGACTGTGTCCAACCTGTTTAACCTTGTATCTGCCCCAGCGCTTGGAACAGTGCTTGGCACATAGTAAGTGCTGAACAAATACCCTCATTATTATTATTAAGTGGAGGAGCCGGGATTGGAACCCATGACCATCTGACTCCCAGGCCCGTGCTAGGCCATGAAAGAAAAAGCAATGTTCCCTGAGCACAGTATTAACACTCCATCCCAGTGGACCAGGAGGAATTCTGAGGACTTGTCAATGCCTGAATAATGTTACAAGACCTGACAACCAGTTTGCACCCTTAAACCTCTTATAAAACCCACATGAAGCTCTACAAAAATCCTGTATGGAGGGACGTTCAACTAATCCACATTAGCAATATAGGAGGCTCTTACGCTGTGGGACGATGCTGTGTCCAGCCTGATTAACCTGTATCTGCCCCAGCACCTAGAACAGTGCTTCGCATGGCCTAGTTGAAAGAGTATGATCTTGGGAATTAGAGGACCTGCACTCTTTCAAATGTTTGCTGTGTGACCTTCGGCAAATCACTTCATTTCTGAGCCTCCGCTCTCCTGTTCTCCCTCCTAATTACACTGTGAGCCCCATGTGGGAAAGGGACTGTGTCCAACCTAATTCACTAGTATCTACCCCAGAGCTTAGAACAGTGTTTGACATATAGTAGGCACTTAACAGATACCATTAAAAACAAAAGAAAAACAAATATCACTATTGTTAGCATTTGTTACTAACCTTCAACCCTCTCTCTGTCTTGCATGGAGAGGGAGAGCAGTCAATCAGTTAATTATATGTATTGAGAGCTTACTGTGTGCAGAGTAATACCATGTACTTGAAAGAGTACGATATAGCAATATAACAGATATATTCTCTACCCACAATGAGTTTACTGTCTAGAGGGGAAGACAGACATTAATAGAAATTATAAGTAAAGACAGGGCAAAATCCCCAGAGAGGTCTTTAACAGCCTTGCCACATTTCTGTGGCATTTCTTTCACATTTCTGCCACACTCCTCACTCTCGGCTTCAAGGCTTTCCATCACCTCGCCCCCTCCTACCTCACCTCCCTTCTTTCCTTCAATAGCCCAGCCCGCACCCTCTGCTCCTCTGCTGCTAACTTCCTCAATGTGCCTCGTTCTCACCTGTCCCACCGTTGACCCCCCCGGCCCATGTCCTCCCCCTGGCCTGGAATGTCCTCCCTCCGCCCATCCGCCAAGCTAGCTCTCTTCCTCCCTTCAAAGTCCTACTGAGAGCTCACCTCCTCCAGAAGGCCTTCCCAGACTGAGCCCCCTCCTTCCTCTCCCCCCTCCATCCCCCCCACCCTACCTCCTTCCCCTCCCCACAGCACCTGTATATATGTTTGTACAGATTTATTACTCTATTTATTTTTCTTGTACATATTTATTATTCTATTTATTTTATTTTGTTAATATGTTTTTTTTTTTGTCTGTCTACCCCTCCTAGACTGTGAGCCTGTTTTTGGGTAGGGATCATCTCTAGATGTTGCCAACTTGTACTTGCCAAGCGCTTAGTACAGTGCTCTGCACACAGTAAGCACTCAATAAATACGATTGAATGAATGAATGAATGCTCTATAGAAGCAGCGAGGCTCACTGGAAAGAGCACGGGCTTGGGAGTCAGAGGTCATGGGTTCTAATTCAGATCCGCCACTTGTCAGCTGTGTGACTTTGGGCAAGTCACTTAACTTCTCTGTGTCTCAGTTCCCTTATCTGTAAAATGGGGATTAAGACTGTGAACTCCATGTGGGACAACCTGCTTATCTTGCATCCTCCCTGTGTCTAGAACAGTGCTTGGCACATAGTAAGCACTTAACAAATGCCATCATCATTATTATTATTATTAAGATAATCAGGTCAGACACAGCCCCTGTCCCACATGGGACTCACAGTCTAAATAGGAGGGAGCAGGATTTAAAATTCATTTTTTGATTGAGAAAACTGAGGCAAAGAGAAGTGAAGTGACTTGCCCAAAGCCACAGAGCAGACAAGTGATGGAACCAGGATTAAAAACCAGGCCCTCTGACTACCAAGCCCATTGTCTTTCCATTAGATTCTCATAACTGGTAGAATTAATTGCCCTGGATTGGTCATGCAAACCTGGCTTCCTTCAAGCCAAGGATTTCCTCTTGAACATTCAGGGAAACCATTTTTCCAGATAGGATTAAGACACAGAAATGAATAAATCATAGGAGAATCTCTTGCATTTAAAGCCATTTGCAGAATGAAATTTTTAATTTTTCCCCAGACAGGGTTTTCTGTAAGAGGGTTTCAGTGAATTGTCTAACCCCTAGCAATTCTGCATAGCCATCTACATAAAACTATGAAATAATCACTGTATGGCCTTGAACGAAGAGTGCATGGTTATAACTGAATTGAAAATAATCACAAAAGGATTTTGGAGGAGGGTGTAATATCCTAGACTAAAAGTGTTTCCTAAGTCCTTAGGTCTGTGATGGTAGACAAGTTCATTGGGGACATTTTATGGAGGTCTTTGTGATTACGTGCCTAGATGCTTCTGATTATTAGTGAGAGTACTCAGAGATTGGAAGGATAAATAAAAAAATAAAAGGTTATTTGTGAGAAGTTAGAGTCTGCAGTAATAGGCTGGGTTGACGATATGCTGGAGAGATTATTTCGTTTATTAAATAAAGAACAGGGGAAAGTCCCAAAGTATGTGGCTGCTGATTGTTATAGAAACATAAAGAGAAAATAAATGTCAATTGATGGAATGTCCTTCCCATGCACATTCCTGGAAAGGAAATCTTCCAGGGTTTAGTGGTAATAAGCATGGAAAACTAAAACATGTTATATGGTCTGCCACATTAAAGAGTATGGGCGAATATTCCCATTCATGACCACAAGCAGTCCAGTTGATTTCTGGAGATCAATCCTGCAGGCATTCCAGGGACTCCCGGTTCACTGGACCCTCTCTGCCTCAGGCCTGGGAGACTGTTGTCCTTTAACGACTGATGGTGTGGATTCAATTTATTTGGTTTATTAGAATGAATTAAGATATTGAGAAGGGGATCTTAATAAAGCAGGGTTTCTTCTTCCCTGCCTCTGAATAGAATGCCAAAGAGCTGATCTTAAGAGGAAATGCCTTAGGCCTTTTATACTCTGTATGTTCTTTCTGTTTTATTACAGTAATCTTTCACTAAGGAATTAAGTAGCCATCTTTTTGCTTGACTTCCTCCTTATCAATCAATCAGTGGTATTTATTGAGCACATACTTTGTGCAGAGCACTGTACTAAGAGCTTGGGAGAGTGGGGTGAGTTAGTAGACATGCTACCTGCCCACGTGGAGCTTGCAGTCTAGAGTCCTTTTGCCAGAGTCCTACCCTGCTTAGTATTCCTAAGTGGTTCCTTTAGAGTAGTAGTAAGTGAAACCCGGTTAAAGAAAGTATTATTTTCCCAAAGGAATTCCAAAGGAAATGGTGCAAATTTTTTTTGTATCTATATTGCCATCATGGTACTTATTAAGAGTTTACTTGGTGCCCAGTGCTGTGTAAAGCCCAGGAATAGATGTCTTGAAGACAGAGGAAATGCGAGATTGCAGAGTGGGAGAGAGATCAGGGCTGGAGATGTATATTTGAGTATCAACCACAAAGAGGTGGAAGTTGAAGCCATGAGAGTGAATGAGTTCTCCAAGGGAGTGGTTATAGATGAATAGAAGGGGACCCAGAACTGAACCTTGAGCTACACCACACAATTAATGGGTGGAGGGCAGTAGGAGGCAAAGGAGAAGCCCATGAAAGAGACTGAGAATGAGCGGCCATAGAGATAGGAGGAGAACTGGGAAAGGACATTTTCAATTAAGCCAAGGTTGGATAATGTTTACAGGAGAAGAGGGTGGTCGGCAGTGTCGAAGGCAGCTGAGAGGTCGAGGAGAATTAGGATGGAATAGAGGCTAATTGGCAAGGAAATCGGTTGTAACCTTTGAGAGGGTAGTATCTATGGAGTGAAGTGGTCAGAAGTCAGATAGAAAGGGGACAAGGAGAGAACTGAGGGGAGGAGTTTGGAGAGGATTGGAAGGAAGGGGGATGAAGCGAAAATTGGCGGAAGCCATGGAGTGAAGGGATTTTTTTAAAAAAAATAGGAGAGGCATGAGCACGTTTGAAAGCAGTGGGGAAGAAGCCATTAGGGAGTGAATAGTTGCATCTAGTGGTACTAATGGCTAAAATTAAAATTAAAAACTGAACTCTGCTGAGTTCTGCTGTCCTCACTACCCAGAACACCATGCAGAGTTGACTTACCTTTGAAGTGTGCTTACAGACTTGTTCAATTTAACCGAAGTTCAATGAACGCTTTTTTCAAGATTGAATAAAAAAGTTCAAGATTTCTTTTTTAAAAATGATTTTGATATAAATTACTGTTGAATCTTTCTTATCCATTTTGGCAAGGGAAAGTAAATTTATGAATCTATCATAACTCTGCCAAAATCCACTTGTCATGTAGAAGCATTTGGAAGTAAATTGCCAATATCCTCAATAGAATCAGCCTAAATTTTGAAATGCAATAACTGTAAAGTTTGGTCACTTTAAAAATCCATCATTGCGAGGTTTTGGTCGATACTATAAAACAAGGATCTATCATCTACATAGCACATATCAGCATAGAGGTGGTTCCATGATGGATTGGTGCATTTTGCACTATGACACATTAATCAGGTGGAATCCTTTAAGATAAATTCCTGGCTTTTACCACTTCCATATTTTGACCAAGAAAACTCTATGGATACAGTACCAGAACGATTGCAGATGGAAGTGGGGCGTTCTGTGAGAGATGTGTCCATGATGTCACCATGGGTCAGAAATGACTTGACAGCAAAAGACAAGTGGCTCCTGATAGATTGTCTTCATGGTTTAAATTACGAGGTCATCCAATATTCTGACCCAGGCATGGTGCCAGATGAAAGGGAGGTGGGACTTGCTGTGAAGCTCTGGAATAAACCCAGGCCAACTGCAGGTAAGCAGATTGGGCCACGCTCCTTTTCTGTCCAGCACACCTCACTCCTCTAATGCTAACTTTCTCACTGTACCTCTATTTCATCTATCTCGCCACCGACCCTTCACCCACATCCTCCCTCTGGCCTCGTTCCTCAAATCCCCTTTAAAGCCTTACTCTCCTTCAAGAGACGTTCCTGACTAAGCCCACCCTTCTTCTTCTCCCACTTCCTTCTGCCTCACCTGACTTGCTCATTTTGTTTTCTCCCCCTCACACAGCACTTATGTACATATCTATAATTCGTATTGGTGACTGTCTGCCCCCCTCCCAGACTGTAAACTCATTCTGGGCAGGAAATGTGTCTGTTAATTGTTCTATTGTACTCTCCCATGTGTTTAGTACAGTGTTTTGCACACAGTTAGGGTTCAATAAATATGTTTGAATGAATGGAATGTATGAAGCTCAGGATATTGAGACTGGAGGAACTTGAAACTAGATCTAGGAATGACCACTTTTCTTTTATATGGATCTTGTTTCTACCTAACACCCAGGGGTGACCCTTTCCCCAGCAACTCTGTGGACAAGCCCCTCTCAGCTCCTTCCAAGACAGTTTGACCTGACCTCTTCTTCAGGCTTCCTCACCAAAACTAGTTTCATGTTGGGCCTCTCCTCCCATCTCTGGCATTTTTCTTCACATTCCTTGTGATCTGTCCACATCCTTGCCCAATTCTTCCTCTGTAACTGACTAGGCTTCGACTGATAAAACTGAGATTCACAGCTTTAATCCCCATTTTAGAGAGGCAGCGTGGAGTAGTGAATAAATCACCGCCCTGGGAGTCAGAAAGTCATGGGTTCTAATCCCCGCTCCACCACTTGTCTGCTGTGTGACTTTGGGAAATTCACTTAACTGCTCTGTGCCTCTGTTACCTCATCTGTTTAAAATGGGAATTAAAAATGTGAGCCCAATCTGGGACAGGAACTGTGTCCAAACTGATTAACTTGTATCTACCTCAGCGCTTAGAACGGTGCTTGGCACATAGTAAGTGGATTAACAAGTACTATTATTATTATTATTATTATTACAGATGAAGTAACTGAGGCACAGAGAAGTTAAGGGACTTGCCCAAGGTCACAGAGCAGACAAGTGGCTCCCAGGCCTGTGCTCTATCCACGAGGCCATGCTGCTTCTACTTCACATAGATAAGTGAGAGAGGTCCTGTTTTTGTCTGTTTGTTTGTTTGTTTTAATATGGAGGATTTCCACCTTTCCACACTGGAAAAGAGTCTGGAGTGTATTTGGGTAATCAATATTGGGGTCAGGATTTGCTTATTTTAGCATGCTTGTCAGTATTCTTCTCTCTCCAAGCTTTGGGTAGTACTCTGTTTTGGATTGATGCCTGAGGTCAATATCTTGAATTAAGTAATATTGCTTTAATCTTGTTCCATAAGCAAATGGCTAACTGTGATGGTTAGTGTTTGTTGAGTCAATTGCGTTATGTGTACATTCTAGACCTGTGTGGAAAGAGCACAAACCTGAGAATCAAAGGACCTGATTCCTAATCCCAGCTCTGACACTGGCCTGATATGAGACACTGGGCAAGTCATTTAACTTTTTGGTGTCTCAATTTCCTCATTTGTAAAATTAGGATTCAATGTCAGTTCTCTATCCCTATTAGACTGAGCCCCAAGAGAGACAGGTACTGTGTATAATCTGAGTACCTTGAATCTCTGTGCTTAGTACAGTGCTTGGCTCATAGAAAGCACTTAACAAATACCATAATAATCATTTCTATCCAGAAAGAGCAATATTTTCCAAGAAACACTTTCCAAACACATTAGCCTTAAAAGATAAAATAAAACCCAGTTTAAAAAAACTGTTTTAATTTCAGCCTCATTTTTAAGCTAAATTAAAAAAAAAACAAAAATTAATCTGTGGATCATATGCTATAAGCCTCAGACCTACCTCCTATTTGTTACCACAGTCATATGCATGATAAAATCTCCTTCACAGTTTAAGAACAGCTACCTATCTATCCATATAAACAAAATTGTATATATAGTCATGTAATAATCATAAGGATAATAATAATTGTGGCATTTGTTATGTACTTTTTAAGCACTTACTATGTTTCAGGCCCTGTTCTAAGTGCTGGGATAGATACAAGTTAATCAGGTTGGACACAGTCCCTGTCCTACCCCCATGGAGCTTACACTCTTAACCCCCATTTCACAGATGAGGTAACTGAGGTCCAGAGAAGTTAAGTGACTTGCCCGAGGAGTGCTTACTATGTGCCAAACAGCTGGCACACAGCTCCAACATGGGCTCAAGCTCGCTGCGGACAAGGAATATGTCTGTGTATAGTCATGTTGTACTTTCCCATGCACTTATCACAGGGCTCTGCACACAGTAAGCACTGAATAAAAATGATTGAATTAATGAATGAAAGGCTCACAGTCTACACAGGAAGAAGAGCAGGTATTGAATCCCCATTTTGTAGAAGAGGCACAGAGAAGTTAATCGACTTACCCAAGGTTACACAGCAGGTAAGTGGCAGAGGCAGGATTAGAAGAACCCAAGTCCTTTGACTCATTCGTTCATTTATTCATTCAATAATATTTATCGAGCACTTAATGTATGTAGAACACTTTACTAAGCACTTGTGAAAGTACAATATAGTAATAAACAGTGACATTCCCTGCCCACAACGAGCTCACAGTCTGGAGTGCTGCTCATGGAAATCAGGCCAACTTTGTCCACTTAAAGTTTATTCTTGCGTGCTTTAAATTTGCTCTTGCTTCTGCCCGGAAAAACTATTTCTCTATCCTTATTGACACCCGTGCACATCTCCCTCACCAGTTGTTCCAGACATTTAATTCCCTCCACATGCTCTCTGTCCTACCGCTTCCCCTTCCCTTGCCCTCAATGATCTGACCATTTATTTTACTAAGAAAATTGACACCATCAGGTGTGAGCTTTCTAAAATCATCCCCTCTCTAACTTTCCCATCCTTACCAGCAGATCTCTAGAGGTGATCTACTGCCTCCTCTCAAAAGCCACCCACTTCCACATGCACATCCTTCGCACCATATAAAAACTCTCGTCCCCTCCCTTCTTCCCTCCATAACAGCCATCTTCAACCTTTCACTCTCCAATGGCCTCTTTCCCATTGCTTTCAAGCATGCTCATGCCTCACCTTTCTTAAAAAATCCCTCCCTTTACCCCAGGATTCCCTCTAATTATTGCCCCAACTCCCTCCTACCATTCCTCTCCAAAATCCTTGAGCGAGTTGTCTACACTCACTGTCTCTAATTCCTCTCCTCCAATTCTTTCCTTGACTTCCTCCAATCTTGCTTCCATCCCCTTCATTCCACAGAACCCACACTTTCAAAAGTCACCAATGATTTCCTTGCCAAATCCAATGGCCTCTACTCCATTCTAATCATCCTCAGCTCCTGACCTCTCAGCTGCCTTTGACACTGTGGACCACCCCCTTGTCCTGGAAATGTTATCTAACATCGGCTTCACTGATTCTGACCTCTCCTGGTTCTCCTCTTATCTCTCTGGCCATTCATTCTCAGTCTTCTTCGTGGGCTCTTCCTCTTCCCTCCCTCTACCAAACTGGGGGCCCTCAAGGTTCAATTCTGTGTCCCCTTCTATTCTCCATCTACACCCACTCCCTTGGACAGCTCATTCACTCCCATGGCTTTAACTACCATTTCTACGCAGATGACACCCAAATGCCCATCTCCAGCCCTGATCTCTCTCCCTCTCTCCAGTCCTGTATCTCCTCCTGCCTTCAAGACATCTCTACTTGAATATCTTTCCATCAACTCAAACTTATCATGTCCAGAACAGAGTTCCTTATATTCCCACCAAAACCTTGTCCTCCCCCTGACTTTTCATCACTGTAAAAGGCACCACTATCCTTCCTATCTCAGAAGCCCATAACCTTGGTGTTATCCTTGACTCCTCTCTCTGATTCAACCCACATAGTTAACCATCACCAAGTCCAGGCGGTCCCACCTTCATGACATTGCTAAAATTCACCTTTTCCTCTCCATCTATACTGCTACCACATCAGTACAATCATTCACCTTTTCCTACCTGGATTACTGCATCATCCTCTTTGCTGACCTCCCAGCCTTTGGAGGAGACAAACATTAATATAAATAAATAGAAAAATGATACTCATATCACAGTGAAGTATGTACTACAGTAGGGAGAGACGGATAGCATGGAGATCAGGTGCCAGATGCTTTAGTCAAGACAGGATAGGATAAGTGCTTGGATCTGTATCGTAGCAGTTTGGTTGGAGAGAATAGGGTGGGTTTTTAGCAATGTTGTAAAGATAGACCTGATTGGATTTGATAGATAGAATATGTGCACTGAATGAGAGAGATAGTTAAGGGCAATGCCAAGGTTACAGGCTTGTGAGATAGGAAGGAGAGTGATACTGTCTAATGTGATGGGAAAAACAGAGAGAGGACAGGGTTTGGGTGGGTAGAAAAGGAATTATATTTTGAACATATTAAGTCTGAGGTGTCAGTGAAACATCCAGGTAGCGATATCATAAAAACAGCAAGAAATGTGAGACTGCAGAGGGGAGATTTCAGGATTAGATTTGTATATTTGGGTATCATCTTCATAAAGATTGTAGTTTAAGCCACGGTAGCAGAGGAAGGAGTGGAAGGGTTCTCCAAGGGAGTAGGTGTAGCAAATAGATCAGTTAATTGCATTTATTGAGTCTTATTGTGTGTAGAGCACTGCATTAAGTTTTTGAGAGAGCATAATTCCACAGAGCTGGTAGACATATTCCCTGCCCACAATGAGCTGATGTTTTCTAGAGCACTAAATGGCCTGTAGTTAATGTCAGAAACTTCTGAGAATTATCTGGCTTCCATCATTAGTCTTAGGCTAGAGATTTATCTGTTTAGCCTCTTTGCAGGACACAGCAAATCAGACTCAGACTCCAGCAGGCAGAAAAAGAAATTATCTTGAGCCCCCTTGTTAGGAGGATAATTCATCACTTCTACCAGTGGGGTTAGATTAAGTGTTACCTAAAATCAGGCTGACCTCCTGAAACTCAGGCTGTACTCTCTGTAACTCTCTCTTCTAACTGTCCCCAACAAAACTAATTTGCTATCTATAACCTTGAATATGAGATTCTTGAACTCCATAACCTGGAGTTCTAGGTTCTCACTTCGTAATTGTTGCTGATGATTTTCTTTGCATTAGTACTAATAGTATTTACTATGTCCTTATGGAGTGCAGAGTACTTTACTAAGCACTGGGCAAGAGAATACAGGTGAGAATTAGATATGTCCCTGTCTTTTGAGGGGCTCACAGTCTAAGATTATAGATGGAGCAGAGGACAGAAAACAGACACATAAAGAGCAAAGAAACATAAAACATTAAAATAGCATACTGGGGAACAAAAGTTCACAATATAAAAAATGAAAACAAAAGTCAGTAAGAAGCTGTGGCTAGGGCTAGAGGATAAGAATTTCTCCCCATGATTCAGAGTCTACAGCACTGGCTCAGAAGCCACTAGCCTTCCCGAGGTTATATGAGGCCTCATGATGTAGGTGCTGTGCTCACTCTCCCTGGGGTAATCAATCAATCAATCAATCGTATTTATTGAGCACTTACTGTGTGCAGAGCACTGTACTAAGCACTTGGGAAGTACAAGTTGGCAACACATAGAGACAGTCCCTACCCAACAGTGGGCTCACAGTCTAGAACGGGGAGACAGAGAACAAAACCAAACATACTAACAAAATAAAATAAATAGAACAGATATGTACAAGTAAGATAAATAAATAAATAAAATAAATAGAGTAATAAATATGTACAAACATATATACATATATATAGGTGCTGTGCGGAAGGGAAGGAGGTAAGATGGGGGAATGGAGAGGGGGACGAGGGGGAGAGGAAGGAAGGGGCTCAGTCTGGGAAGGCCTCCTGGAGGAGGTGAGCTCTCAGTAGGGCCTTGAAGGGAGGAAGAGAGCTAGCTTGGAGGATGGACAGAGGGAGGGCATTCCAGGCCCGGGGGATTACGTGGGCCGGGGGTCGATGGCGGGACAGGCGAGAACGAGGTACGGTGAGGAGATTAGCAGCAGAGGAGCGGAGGGTATGGGCTGGACTGTAGAAGGAGAGAAGGGAGGTGAGTTAGGAGAGGGCGAGGTGATGGAATGCCTTGAAGCTGAGGGTGAGGAGTTTCTGCCTGATGCACAGATTGATTGGTAGCCACTGGAGATTTTTGAGGAGGGGAGTAACATGCCCAGAGCATTTCTGGACAAAGACAATCCGGGCAGCGGCATGAAGTATGGATTGAAGTGGGGAGAGAAACGAGGATGGGAGATCAGAGAGGAGGCTGATGCAGTAGTCCAGACGGGATAGGATGAGAGCTTGAATGAGCAGGGTAGCAGTTTGGATGGAGAGGAAAGGGCGGATCTTGGCAATGTTGCGGAGCTGAGACCGGCAGGTTTTGGTGATGGCTTGGATGTGAGGGGTGAATGAGAGAACGGAGTCAAGGATGACACCAAGGTTGCGGGCTTGTTATACGGGAAGGATGGTAGTGCCGTCAACAGAGATGGGAAAGTCAGGGAGAGGACAGGGTTTGGGAGGGAAGACAAGGAGTTCAGTCTTGGACATGTTGAGTTTTAGGTAGCGGGCAGACATCCAGATGGAGATGTCCTGAAGGCAGGAGGAGATGCGAGCCTGGAGAGAGGGGGAGAGGGCAGGGGCAGAGATGTAGATCTGGGTGTCATCAGCGTAGAGATGATAGTTGAAGCCGTGGGAGCGAATGAGGTCACCAAGGGAGTGAGTGTAGATCGAGAACAGAAGGGGACCAAGCACTGAACCTTGGGGAACCCCCACAGTAAGAGGATGGGAGAGGAAGGAGGAGCCTGCAAAAGAGACTGAGAATGAATGACCGGAGAGATACGAGGGTAGTAGTAAGCAGTAGGAGATAGGGTCTCCTGATGCTGCAGAGGGTAATGGATGCCATCCCTGGATGATGGGGAGGGAAGACAGTTTATCTGGCCACGTTTGGGGGTGGGCCAAAAGCAGGAAAATTAGGCTGCAATAGCCAGATGTTTCACTCTGCTGGAGACGAGAAAGGTTGAGGTGGCAGAGCTGTGATTTTTATATGCGGCCTAGGATGTGCAAAGCATGCTGGGGGCTGGCAGAGAGTTCCTTGGCAGAGATGAGAGAACCCAGGGTATGCAGGGCACACATTTCAATCAATTGTGTTGGAAGAGAAGATTGTCAGAAAAGATTCCAACTGGTGCCAGGGCATTAGTTCTGTGCTTCAGCTTGGCCTTCTGGATGAAGGATCAATACCTGGGGAGAGTTTGGCAGAGGTGGGCAGAGAGCCAACCCTGGCCATCTCCAAAAGTGGTCTCCAGCAACTGCCAGTGGATGAGGTGGTGGAAAACAGGACTTATCATAATAATAATAATAATGACTGTGGAATTAGTTAAGCATGTATTATGTGCCAAGCCCCTTTCATCCATTCATTCAATCGTATGTATTGAGCACTTACTGTGTGCAGAGCACTGTACTAAGAGCTTGGGAAGTATATGTCAGCATCATATAGAGACAGTCCCTACCCAACAACGGGCTCGCAGTCTAGAAGGGGGAGACAGACAACAAAACAAATCATGTAGACAGATGTCAAAATCGTTAGAATAAATAGAATTATAGCTATATGCACATCATTAACAAAATAAATACAATAGTAAATATGTACAAGTAAAATAAATAGAGTAATAAATCTGTACAAATATATACAAGTGCTGTGGGGAGGGGATGGAGGAGAGGATAAAGGGGGCTCAGTCTGGGAAGGCCTATATATGGAATAATCAGACTGGACAGAGTTCCTGCCTCACATGGGGTTCACAGGCTAAGGGAGAAAGAGAATAGGAATGCATTTACAGATGAGGACCTGGAGACACAGAGAAGTTAAGTGACTTGCTAGGGTCACACAGCAAATACCGGCTAGAACCTAGGTCTTCTGACTCACAATCTTGTGCTCTTTCTATTAGGCCATGCTGTTTTCTCATGAGTCTGAGCCTCATGAGGTGCAGTAGTTCAGTTTTCATGGAAGCCTCTGCCCTTAGCTTGATCTGACTGTTTTCATGAGGAGTAGCATGGCTTAGTGCAAACAGTATGGGGCTGGAAGTGAGAGGACCTAGGTTTTAATTCCAGATCTGCCAGTTGTAAGCCTGTTGTGGGTAGGGATTGTCTCTTTATTGCTATATTGTACTTTCCAAGTGCTTAGTACAGTGCTCTGCACACAATAAGTGCTCAGTTAATACAATTAAATGAATGAGACCAGATATTCAAGTAACTTCTCTGGGATTCAGTTTCTTCATCTGTAAAATGGGGATTTGATTAGACTGTGAGCCTCATATGGGTCAGGAACTGTATCTGACCTGATTAACTTGTGTCTCCACCAGCACGTAGAGTAATGCCTGACAGATAGTAAGTGCTTAACAACAACAATATAATAATAATAATAACAGGAACAATAAACCAGGACAATGAAAATCAGAACTTACTAATAAAACACAACCCTGGGGTCAGGTTGAACTCAAGGCCACAGTTTGTTCCTTTCTGAAATCCTTGGAAAGCTTATTTTTCTCATAAATTATTAGGTCCAGTAATTCCCCGGGGCTTGAAAGTATGCCCATAATGAGACTCATCTGACACATTTTGGAATTTGACCCTTCTCACTGGCCAGCAGTGTATTGGGAAAATTATTTGAAGCAAGCAAAAGAAAAGAGGAGGTTCACTAATTGCTATCAGTGAGAAGATATTCAGGATTAACAATGAGCCAATGTGGCAAGCATATGATCATAACATAACTTTACGTGCTAGCACATAGAAAAACAACAGATTCCTTTGAAATAATGTAAGAAGAAGTATTTACAGTATTTAAAATAGAAATGCATACGTACTACTGTTTCTAGAAGTTGCATTTAAATACTTTAGATACTTTGAAGTCATCCAGAGATTATCTAATTGACTCTGAGGCAAAGCACATTTAAAGACTTTCATTTGGAAAGTCCTAGGTAAATGTTGGCAATGTTCTGTTTTGGCTGAATTTTTAGTTTATCTGGAACATTCCCCTGTGTTATAGGGATTCAACATTTTTTGTAGAATTGTTCCTTGAGAAATACAGTCAGCTGTCAAAGGAGAAATGTTAAGTTCATGTTTCCCCAGTCTTCAAGAACTTCCAGTAGTTGCCCATCCACCTCCTCATCAAACAGAAACTTCTTACCAACAGCTTTAAAGCTCTCAGTCACCTTGCCCCTGCTTAGAACAGTGCTTTGCACATAATAAGTGCTTAATAAATGCCATTATTATTATTATTATTACCTCACCCCACCACCTACTACAACTCAGTCCTCACACTTCACTCTAATGCCAACCTATTCACTGTATCTCAATCTCACCCATGTCCTGACTCTGGCCTGGAATGTCCAACCATTTTGTAGCCAACAGTCACTCTCCCCACCTTCAAAGCCTTTCATTAATTCATTCAATCATGTTTATTGAGCACTTACTGTATGCAGAGCACTGTACTAAGCACTTGGAAAGCGCAATTTTTTCTTACTGAAGGCACATCTCCTCCAAGAATCCTTCTCTCACTAAGCCCTCATTTTCTCTTTTCCCAGTCCCTTCTGTGTCACCCTGAATTGCTCCCTTTATTAACCCCCCCCCACCCTCACAGCACTTATGTACTTCTCTGTAATTGTTTTAATTTATATTAATACCTGCCTCACTTCTAGACTGTAAGCTTGTTGTGGGGAGTGAATGTGTCTGTTATATTCTTGTCTTGTACTTTCCCAAGTGTCTGGTACAGTCCCCTGTGCACAGTAGGTGCTCAGTAAATATGATGATTGATTGATTGAGAAGGAGAGCCAAGGACAGAAGGAGATTGGGGTATTCAGTTTCCTCAGTGACAGGTACCTCCTCCTTCACTTTCAATCGTATTTATTTAATCATATTCACTTGAGGGTTTAAAGGATAGAACTCTGCTATTGGTCCAGGGGAAAGAATACTGCTCTGGAAATCAGGAGAATGGAGCAAATTCTGTTCAAGGACAATCAGAATAGCCACACTGTCTTCAGTGCTTATAAATTAAATCAGTCATATCAATAATAATAATAATAATTGTGGTATTTGTTAAGTTCTTACTATTCATTCAGTTGTATTTATTGAGCACTTACTGTGAGCAGAGTACGGTAACAGGAGCTTGGCAAAGGATACAACAATAAAGTGCCAGCCAGGCACTTTCCTAAATACTGGGGGGAATACAAGAAAATCGGGTTGGACATAGTCTTAATCCCACCCAGAGCTCACAATCTTAATCCCCATTTTACAGATAAGGTAACCTAGGCCCAGAGAAGTGAAGTGACTTGCCCAAAATCACACAGCAGATAAATGACAAATGGCAGAGCTGGGATTAGAACTCATGTCCTTCTAATTTTTAGGGCCATGCTCTGTCCACTAGGCCATGCAATTTATTAAGAACTTACTTTGTTTGAACCACTGTGCTAAGAACTTGTGAGAACGCAGTAGAGTAAAAAATTGTGGTATTTGTTAAGCACTTACTGTATACCAAGCACTGTATTAGGATAGATATAAAATCATCAGGTCCCACATGGGTTTCACGGTTTAAATAGAGGGAGAACAGGTATGTAGACATGATCCCAGCCCTTGATAACCTTACAATCTAGCAGGGGAGATGGAAATTAAAATAAATTGCAGGTAAGGGAGGCAACCAAGTACAAGGCTATTTATCGAACTACCGTAAACACCAAGGTGCTTACTGGGGATGGACTCAAGTGCATAGGTGATACAGAAAGGAGGGTAAATGGTGTGTGGGGGCAGGGGGTGGTATGAGAGATTAGACAGGGAAGACTTCCTAGAGGAGATGTGATTTCAGATGAGAAGCAGCATGGCTTAGTGGATACAGCACGGGCCTTGGAGTCAGAAGGTCATGAGTTCTAATCCTGCCTCCACCACATCTGCTGTGTGACCTTGGGCAAGTCACTTCATTTCTCTGGGCCTCAGTTACCTCTTCTGTAAAATGGAGATTAAGAGTGTGAGTCCTGTGTTGGACAGGGACTGTGTCCAAACTGACTAATTTATATCTATCCCAATGCTTAGAATAGTGCTTGGCATATAGTAAGCGCTTAACATGTATGATAATTATAATTATTATTTTGGTAGGTCTTTGAAAATAGGGAGAGCAGTGCTCTGTCAGATGTGAAGTAAAAGGGAGTTCCAGGCAGGAGGAAGGGTATTAACAGAGGTCAATGGCCAGAGAAATGAGAACTAGGCACCGTGAATAGGCTGATATAAGAGGAGTGAAGTGTGCAAGCTGGGTGTTTTGCTACTAAATTTCTTTTTACACAAATTTGACATTAATCAAAGTACTGGCTTTCATTCAATAGTGCTGGGTTATAAAACTACTGTGCCTAATGTCTACCTGTATATTCTTTACCAGCACTTAGTACAATAAACTGAACACAGTATATGCTTAATGTTATTAATAGAACTACTATTAAAAAGAGACTATGACGCTTTGGTTTAAGTGGCAACCCATTTTTGCATGCATTTGTGACTCTATGTCTTCATATTTTTAATATCAGGATCACCCTTTGCCAATCAACTAATCTGTCAAAGGTATTGAGCACTTACTGTTTGCAGAACACAGTGTTAAGCACTTGGTTCGACTCTCACTGAAGCCACACCTCCTCTGAGAGGCCTTCCTAAACTAAACCTCCTTTTCCTCAGCTCCCCCTCTCTTCTGCATCACCTCGCCTCACTCCCTTTGTTCTTCTTCCCCTCTCCCCACCCCACTGTACTTATGTACATATTTATATGTCTATTCATTCAAACATATTTATTGAGCTCTTATTGTGTGCAGAGCACTGTACTAAGTGCTTGGAAACTACACTTCAGCAAAAGATAGCGACAATCCCTACCCAAAAAGGGACTCACAGTCTAGGAGGTAATTCTATTTACTAATATTGGTGCCAGTTTACTTGTTTTGATGTCTGTCTCCCCGCATCTAGACTGTAAGCCCATTGTTGGTTGGGATTGTCTCTCTTTATTGCTGTAGTGTAGTTTCCAAGCATTATTCACTGTTTCTACATGAATAGCAACAGGTGTCAATTCAATATTCTTGTCAGCTTCAATCTGCCTTTTAAATCTCATTTCCAAGATGTGTTTCTTGCCATTTCAAGTTCTGCTTAGACATTTATTTATTTTTTCACCTCTACCTTTCAAATGTTCATTATCATCAGATGACATTTTTGTGACTGTACCACTAATTCATGATTTTATGCAGGCTTTCCTCAGTGTTTCACTGTTAACAGAATTCCGGGCCCACAGGGAACATTAGAGGTTGCATCTTTTTTATGTTCTTCTCTTATTAAAAGTATTGTACAGTCAAAATAATAACTATGGTATTTGATAAGCACTGAGTGTATGCCAAGTACTGTACTAAACACCGGGATAAATAAAATAAAATCATATCAGACTCATAATTTCTTTCCACATGGGGCTCACAGTTTATGTAGAAACAAAAAGAGGAAATTTAATCTCCATTTTACCAGTGAGGAACCTGAGACAGAGAAAAGTTAAGCCACTTGACCAAGGTCTCACAACAGAAAAGTGGCAGAGCCAGAATTAGAACCCAGGTCCTCTGAGTCCCAGGCCAATGCTCTTTCCACTAGGTATGAGTATTTTTACGCAGTGTCTTTATGATCATCTTTCTCAGAAAAGCTCTTCTTTAGTAACATTTCCACTTTGAATTACAATGTGATTCAAAGACTGTTTCAGTGAGATAATACAATTGTAGGCAGGAGGATAGTTAAAATATTATCAAGCCCTATCTCTATTATGTCAGAATAAGCTCTACAATTGTCTAGCAATAGAATACCTTGTCCATCATCATGCAAAACTAATTTTCTAAAATCTTCTGTTACTAGAAGAACAGAAAGTAAATGAAACACCTTTCTCCATTTGAGACTTGCATTTTGTAAATATGGGTAAATGATTAGCATCTTTGAAGACTGTAGAATAACTATATTTTCCTATCACCAAAAGTTTAATTGTATGAAAAGCTGTAGTATTAGCACAACTACAAATAGTCTGTCTTTAATCTGTTTAGTATTAGCAGTACCAATCACACCTTCACCTTTTAAAGAAGAATTTGTCCTGCCCAGCCTGTCTTTCTAATGCCAAGATAGAATTTAAAACAAGTATCAGATTTGTGCTTTTCAGGGTTTGCTCAACAGCACTGAGCCATATTTTGGCATACTGCATTCCTAAAAACATCACTATGGTATCAATCAGGTGTGCACAAATCAAGGGATGTTTGAGGATTAAAGGAGTTCTGGAGGTAGGGGTTGAGAAGGATGCACATTTCAACTGCTACCAATACATTTTCCCATAGTAGCAAGACTTTGCAAATGTCAATTTCACTAACTATAAGCTCTTTTGGAGTGCATCAGTGGGAATTAGAGAGGGACTACTAAAGATTGATCCAAAGAGCTCAAAATGCTAACGAAATAATCCTTACAACTTTGACATAAGACACAGAGAGGGGTGCTGTCAAACCACCGCCTTCACCACTGGAAAATTGGCTACGCTGTTGAGATGATTCTATCACTTTAGAAAACGAGAGCGTGAAAATGGCTCTGTAGATATCATCCCAATGAGATTGCTCGGTCATGAAGTGGGTCAGGGTGCTGGTTACTGGTATTTTATTATGAGACTCTGGACTTTGGTAGCCAGATTCCCTTCTCATTGTCTCTACTGCTAATTGAACCTCATTAGCCTAGTGAGCTGAAATCACTATGGGATAAAGGGAAGGGATTTGATTAGACCATCAAATTTACTTGAAATGAGGCTCATGGAACTTTAGATATTTTCACTGTCCATGCCAGTTCTTCTTTTTGTCCTTTTATTTCTTGTCCCCTTCTTTCCAGTCTATTTTCCTTTGAAGGGATCATTTTGTTCTTCCAGATTCTGGATTAATCTTGGACTCCGTAGCTGATCTTAAGCCAAAATACTTTGGAAAGAGCAAAGTGGTGGTTTGTTCTCAACTTCCCCCCGGCCTGAAGTTGTCAAGACTGAGCCCTCAATATTCCATCCTGCTGTTGCCAACGTTTCAGCCTGGAAAGTCTCACACAGGGCTGTAACACTGGAATTTAACATGTATTTTTGTCATCACCTCAGGTAAAAGTGAACTCTTTCCTTTCCCCAAAGAAAACACCTCGTGGAAAACTAGTAAAGGTTTCTGCATTTGGGCAAGAAAATATAAGGGGTGAGATTTCGTGAACTCAGAGTTTCCATTAAACTGGGTTTGATCATTTTATATTTGTTTCCCGGTGGTTTCAAAAATAAGCTCTCTTTAAGTAAAATATGTTCCTTTCTGTGTAGTTCCACATAAACGTTTTGACATGAATTAAGCTCTTATAATTTAAAATCTACTTTTATTCCCTTCATAACATTGGACTTCACGGTGACCGTTTGAAACCAGAGTTTTCAGAAGATGAAGATTCCAAGGTAAGTCCTTCAGATTTTAATAAGGTAGTTTCACTCCGTTTTGTATACAGAATGTTGGCAGGATGCCTGGGCCTGGATCAAATGGAGCAAGTGACTAAGTTTGCTTTGTTCTAAAAGCAGTGCAACCTGGGAATATGGGGAGAGAGCCCTGTGTGGGCTGGAGCAGCCCACCAGGTCTAGGTTAGGTCTAAAAATCCATCCAAGTCCCAGCATGGCCTAGACTTAGCCAAGACTCCTAGGACTCTCTTGCTCTTTGGGACTGGGGTGGGAGGGCCCTATGCAATACAACCACATCTGGGCAGCTAGACCCCAAATCCCAGTAGCCAGTAGGAACTGACTCCCTTGAACACACTGCACATGAATGGCCTTCAGGAAGGGGAATCTCTTGCATTCTCCCAAGCGCTTAGTACAGTGATCAGCACACAGTAATACCTCAATAAGTACCACTGACTGATTGATTAGAGTGGATAATCTTGGCATTATCCTCAACGCATCTCTCCCACTCAACCCATATATTCAATCCGTCACCAAATCCTGTTAGTTCAAGATTGTGGTTTTTGGTAAGCACTTACTATGTGCCAAGCACTATTCTAAGCACTGACGTGGATGCAAGATCATCAGGTCCCACATGGGGTTTACCGTCTAAGTTGGAGGGAGAATAGGTATTGAATCTCCATTTTGAAGATGTGGGCATTGAGGTACAGAGAACTCAAGTGACTTGCCCAAAATCACACAGCAGACAAGTGGCAGAGTTTTGTTTAGAACCCAGGTCCTCTGCCTCCCAGGCCTAGGCTCTTTCCACTAGGCCAGGCTACTTCACATCATGGCCAAAATCCACCCTTTCCTCTCCATGCAAATAATAATGATTATTATTATTACTATTATTATTACAGTACTTAATAAGTGCTCACTATGTGCCAAGCACTGTTCTAAGCTCTGGGGTAGATACAAGGTAATCAGGTTGTCCCACGTGGGGCTCACAGTCTTAATCTCCATTTTACAGATGAAGTAACTGAGGCACAGAGACGTTAAGTGGCTTCTGCAAGGTTACACAGCAGACAGGTGGCAGAGCCGGGATTAGAGCCCAAGTCCTCTGCCTCCCAAGCCCAGGCTCTTTCCATTAAGCATTGCTGCAAACTGCTAACACTTTAATGCAAGCATTTCTCCTATCCTGCATTGAGGCATCAGCCTCCCTGCCTCCTGCCTCTCTCCACTCCAGTCCACATTTCACCTAGATCATTTTTCTACAAAAATGTTCAGTCCATGTTTCCCACTCAAGAACATCCAGTGGTTGCCAATCCACCTCCGTATCAAACAGAAACTCCTTACCACCAACTTTAAAGCATTCACTGACCTTGCCCAATCCTACCTTACTTCACTGCTCTCCCCCTACAACCCAGCCCCCACACTTCACTTCCATAATGCCAACCTACTCACTGTACCGCAAACATATCAATCTTGCTACTGACCTCTCTCCCATGTCTTTCCTCTGGCCTAGAAAACTCTCCATCTTCATATTTCACAGACTCTCACTCTCCTCACTTTCAAAGGCTTATTGAAGGCACATCTCCTTCAAGTGGCCTTCCCTTATTAATCTCTCATTTCTTCTTCTCACCACTCCCTTCTGTGTTGTCCTTGTACTTGGATTTTCACCCTTTATTGACCCCTCCCTCAGCACCACAGCAGTTGGTCTCCTCTAGACCATAAGCTCTTTACAAGCAGGGAACATGTCTACCAGCTTTGTTACATTTTACTCTCCCAAGATCTTAGTACAGTGCTTTACACATTGTAAGTACTCAAAGACTGATTGATTAAGTGCCTTTTGGACAGGACCAAGGATTGAAAATCCATCAATCAACGATATTTATTGAGTTCTTATTTTGTGCAAAACAATGCTCTAAGCACTTGGGAGCATACGATACAACAGTGTTAGTAGACATTTTCCTTGTCCACAAGGACTTTGCAGTCATTAGGGGCAGACATACATTAATATAATTAAAAACATCACAGATCTGTACAACAGTACTGGAGGCTGAGGGTGGGGTGAAAATCAAGTGCTGAAAGGGTACAGATTCTAGTGCATAGATGACACAGAGAGGTTGAAGGGTCAAGAGGGACTAAAACTGGGGAAGTGATGTGATTTTACTAATGCCTTGAAGATGCAGAGAGTGGTGGACTGTATATTCATTTATTATGGTATTTGTTAAATGCTTATTATGTGCCAAGCACTGTATTAAGTGCTGGAGTGGATGCTAGCAAAAATGGTTAGACACAGTTCCGATCCCATGGGGGGCTCACAGTCTCAATCCCTGTTTTACATATGAGGTACCTTGAAGCACAGATAAGTGAAGTGACTTGCCCAAGGTCACACAGCACACAAGTGGTGGGGTCAGACTTAGAACCCATGACCTTCTGACTCCCAGGCCCATGCTCTATCCACTTCTACTGTATACTGCAGGGGAAAGAGTTCCAGATTGAAGGAGTCTGTGGGCAAGGGAACTATGATGAGATAGACATGGTTGAGATACAGAGAGTAAATTGGAGAGGCTGGAGGCCCACAGTTCCGGTTCTTTTTTATTTTTATAACATTTATGAAGTGCTCACTGTGTTTTGGGCACTGTACTAAGCACTGGGGTAGATACAAGCTCATCACGTTAGAAACAGTCCATGTCCCATGTGGGGCTCACAGTCTCAATCCTCATTTTACAGATGAGGAAACAGCTGCATGGACAAAAATAATAATAATAATGGAATTTGTTAAGCATTTACTCTGTGCAAAGCGCTGTTCTAAGCACTGGGGGGGATACAAGGTGATCAGGTTGTCCCATGTGGGGCTCACAGTCTTAATCGCCATTTTACAGATGAGGGAACTGAGGTCCAGAGAAGTTAAGTGACTTGCCCAAAGTCACACAGCTGACAAGTGGTGGAGCTGGGATTAGAACCCACGACCTCTGACTCCCAAGCCCGTGCTCATTCCACTGAGCCATGCTGCTATGTTACTGGACAAGTAAAGTGACAACCAAGGTTACACAGCAAAGTGGCCAACTGGGATTAGAACCCAGATCCTTAGTTCCCAATTGACCTGGAGCAAGAAATTGGAGGGGAAATGATAATTCTATCACTGACCTGAGCAGACTGAGACTGAAATACTGGATCCTGTACTGCCTCCCTGTTTTTCATGGTGGTGCCTGAGGACTTGGTTCACAGCTTCTTCAGGGCAAGACTGATGGAGGCAGGCTTGGTCCACAGCCAGCTGCTTTTTCTTTCTCTTTATTGATTTTAAATGGTATTTGTTATGTGCTGACTATGTGACTGGCATTATGCTAAGCTCTGGGATAGTTACAAGCTAATCAGGTTGGACCCAATCCATATCCTACAAGTCTTAATCCCCATTTTACAGATGAGATATTTGAGGCATATTGAAGTTAAATGACTGGTCCATTGTCACACAGTAGGCAAGTGACAAAGCTGGGATTAGAGCCAGGTTCTCTGACTCTCAGCCCCATGCTCTTTCCACTAGGCAATGCTGTTTCTCAAATAATAATAATAATGATGGCATTTGTTAAGCACTTACTATGTGCAAAGCACTGTTCTAAGCACTGGGGGGATTCAAGGTGATCAAGTTGTCTCATGTGGGACTCACAGTCTTAATCCCCATTTTACAGATGGGGTAACTGAGGCTCAGAGAAGTTAAGTGACTTGCCCAAGGTCACACAGCAGACATGTGGTGGAGCCGGGATTCAAACCCATGACCTCTGACTCCAAAGCCCGTGCTCTTTCCACTGAGCCATGCTGCTTCTCTGTAGCCATGTCATATAGGAGTTAAATATACCATCTAAAAGCTAAATTTGTTCTGTTCAGGGTTTTGATAGATGTTGGGTGTGCTATTCACATTGTGTCCCACGTAATCAACACTGCCCTAGACTCTGCTGATTGATACGGATGCCATTGTAGGTAGAAGTTACTCCTATTTTTCCATCTATAGTACTAGAGAAGAAAAGCAAGGGTAATATTATAAATTTGTCTGTGTCAAATTTAAGCTAACTCAGGTAATGGAAAAATTAAATGCACCCATGCCAGCAGTTAAGAAGATCACTAGATTGTTTCACGGTCTAAAATCACTTTGTGCCTTTGGGGACAAATGCCCAGTGTCACTAAAACTTTGTTAGTGAGTTCCAACTTTGGAACCATGGCCAATTCTGCTCCTGATCACGGAGGAACAATGCTACCATTTTAAAAACTGAGGTTGTAAACATTTCAGCTGTGAAAGCTTATAAAGGGACCCAAGGATTATACAAGGATTTGGTTTACAATCTGAAAAATTTGTTTATACCGCCTACGGTGTATCCAGTATTTCAGTAAACTGAAGAAGCATGGATTTGATGGTGAGGCCACTGTCGTTAGCTCTATTCAAACTTTTTATGAAATAGCTTTGGTCAACTTGGATCATTCCTCTGGATACTTCACAAATCTTGATGTTCCATGGTGGGCTTTGAGAAGGGAGTTCAGTGTGGCCAAATGTGAGGAAAGGTGTTGGATTTGAGGCTGGAAAAGATTTTCTCAAGTAATCCCTGTGTGGAACAGAGACTGATTTGATTGCTGAGCCCGTCCTTCTAGACTGTAAGCCCGTTGTTGGGTAGGGACTGTCTCCATATGTTGCAAATTTGTACTTCCCAAGCACTTAGTACAGTGCTCTGCACACAGTAAGTGCTCAATAAATACAATTGAATGAATGAATGAATTATGTCTACCTTAATTCTTGGCAAACATTAATAAATATTATTGTCATTATTATTATTACCCATGAGATGAGTTCATATGCAGTGCTATAAGTACTGGTGGGGAAAAATGTCCAAATTGGATGAGAACAGAGTGCCAACAGTTTGGCATTAAGTACAGTTCTTTAGCCGTTTCCAAGAACATCACTTTAGCCATGTTCAAACCTCCTCAGTAGTTTGATTCATGCCATGCCTCCCTGGAAACCATGGATTTTCTGAAATGAGCAAAGTCAGACATCAGAAAACCCCAAAGTCCAAGGGACCCACTTAAGGTAATTTTAGCAATTATAATTTTCAAGAGAAGTTGCATAGCTTAGTGCAAGGAGCATGAATCTGAGAGTCAGAGGACCTGGGTTTTAATCTCAGCTGTGTGACCTTGGACAAATCACTTCACTTCTCTGGACCTCGGGTACCTCATCTGCATAAAGGGAATTCATTGCCAGTTCTCTCTCCTGCTTGGACTGGGTGCTCCACGTGGGACTGGATTATCTCGTATCTACCTCAGCACTTACAGTACGGTGTTTGACACATAATGAGTGATTAAAGAATATTGCAAATTTTTTTCATGAACCCTTGTCTAAAATCTGCAATGCCTTTAAACTCACTCCTGGTAGGATGAGAACAATTATTTCTAGTGGAAAATGGGCCATGCAGAATGAGCCAAAATGAACTTGTGGTGACTTCATTTTCTCGGTGTGTGATATCAACTATCAATCAATCAGTTGTATTTATTGAGCACTTACTGTGTGCAGAGCCTTCAACTGCCCAGTCAGCTCCCAACCCATTAATGCCTCCTTCCCTTGATGGGGTCATGTGTTCTGTTGCAATCTTTCATACTGACTGAGACTGCCTTAACTGAAAAACTAAACACCAGGGGATCCTGCACTAGAAATGCTGGCTCTGATTATGCTGGAAAAAAGTGCAGTGATGTTAATGGAAAGTAATATTAATAGAAGATTTCCATTTCAGTATGAATGGATATCCTTGAAAATACACTTCAAGAATAAGACAATAGGTCAGCGTCAATCCAGTGACCAGAAACCAATCTTTTTGGTGTTTGGGGAATATTTCTAAGGTCAGTGAAAACCCCATCTGCTAAGCCTGTTACCACCTCCCGTATCCCAAGCCTGGAGAAGGAACTGATTATAAATAGATTAGCAGTGGCAATTTCGTATCCTGAGCTCTCTACAGAGTGCAGTGTTGGCCTTTTGAAGAAAAAGAATTTTCAGATTACCACTGGCATTTGCTTTAAATGCTCCTGGAGCCTTTATACTATATACAGATCATGTGGGATGTGGGAAATGCACAGGAATCCAAAGCAAAGGGATAGCATTCTGATTTTGTTTGTTTATTTTATAATAGAGAGTGAATGGTTTATTAAGTCTAAATGAAAATATTTGAAAATTAATTCTGTTTATTCATGTAATTCATTTAAGCTACCTTCCCAATGCCTTGGGTATAGAAGGGAAAGATGTAAGCTCTTGACACGGTTGCTGTTGTGGGGCTGCCTGTTACATTCAGTGGGGTGTTCCATTGTTTGTATTTATGGCTTCAGGCATCATTTCAGAGTTGAGATGATGTCATTCGTGCTCTCCGTTGGCCTTGGTCTGATAGCCACAATCTTCATCATTTATGTCAATGTTAATATGAGACTCTCTGAATGCTTCCAGTCATCCCAGGAAGAAGTTACTTCTAGTTTTGGACTTGTTTTCCGTGGGGAATTTTGAGGGAGCTGATTTTTTAATGATAACAATGGAACAATCTAAGCATTTTCAAAAATGAAGCATTATTTGAATATCGGTCCAGTGACCCTTCCTTCCCTAAGTAATTGGACAAAAAGGAACATAGAGAGAAAGAGAGTCTGAGTGACCCAACAAGAAAGACCGAGTAAGACAAGCACAATTAAAAGCAGATGCTGAAGATACTGAAGCACAGTTAAGATGAAGAGTGAGTCACGGCAGAAAGAGATGAAAGCATTATTTAAGTTTGCATCTCCTCCAAGAGGCTTTCTCTGAATAAGCCTTTTTTTTTTTCTCAGCTCTCTCTCCCTTCTGCATCATCTATGAACTCAGATCTGTGATCTTTGGACATTTGATTTTCACCCCACCCCAAACCCCACAGTACTTATGTACGTATTTTTAAATTATATATTATGAATTATTTAGTTATTCATATTAATGCCTGTCTACCCCTCTAGACTGTAAGATCATTATGAGTAGGGACTGGGTCTGCTAATCTTGTGATATTGTACTCTCTCAAGAGCTCAGTACAGTGTTCTGCACATAGTAAACACTGAATAAATACCATTGGTTGATTGATTGACAGGGGTGTAGGGGTGCATCAGTATGGGTGATTGAAAGGAAAATTAAAGAGAATCCATTTCTGGATCTTTCACTAAGGGTACTCACAGAAAAAGTATGATCACCCTAAAATTAAAATGATGCCAATTTCTGCTGATCTCTTATTATTGCATCATTTTGAAGTATGATAAAAGGAAGATAGGCTAGCTCTTGGTAAAGGCTACATCTGGTTTTTGATTTTTTGTGAGGACCATGATACAAGGTTACATTATAAGAAGTTATAGTTTACTTAAAAATCTCCAACACACTATTGCAGTAATAGTGGTAGTAATGGTAATAGACTGAGGCAATGTCTGTGTGAACTCAGATTGAGCTGGCTACTGCTTAGGCTTTCCTACCTCTTTCCCAATTTCCTTTGCCCTTTTGCATTAATAATATTAACAATAATTTAATGATAGTAATAATTGTGGTATTTATTAAGTGTTTAATATAAGGCCATGCACTGTACTATGCTCTGGGGTAGATACTATGTTATCTGTTTGGACACAGTCCCTATCCGCATGGGGCACTCAGTCTCAATCCCCATTTTATTGATGAGTTAACTGAGGCCCAAGGAGTGAAGTGACTTGACTAAGGTCACACAGCAGACAAGTGGCAGAGCTGGGATTAGAAGTCAGGTCCTTCCAACTCCCAGGCCCTCTATCTACTAGGCTACGCACAGTTGTGCTGAGCAAGATCCGTGAGGAGAATGGGACAGCAGGCTACCCCCACAGCCGCTCTGTGATGAGCTGAAAGGGGTTTCACAAGGAGAAGCAAATGAACAATACTAAAGATGAGGTGAAGCAGGGTCTTAACTGATAAGACACAGGGGAATGCTGGAGATGACAGCAGCAGCAGCTTGATGAGCCCCAAATCTGGGGTTGTGGGGGGAAGGGGGAAGGGAGGGTAATGTTGTTCTCCTTGAGTAAATATTTGGCAAAGAATGAAATACCAAGGGGCAGTTTTGTAAATAGAGACAGGCCCTAAATTAGACAAACCTGTCAGCGCAGCCAGAATGTGCCTCTAGGTGCACATCATGTGAGAGGGAGTGTCAGTCACTCATGAATCAATTAATCGATGATTTTCATTCCGTGCCTACTCTTAGTCTTTTAGCCCCAAATATTCCTGTAGAGAACTTCATTATCAAGTAGCTTCACTTCTGAAAAGGAAAGACACCTATCTCTTTATCTCTTTCTATATCCAAACAAAAATTTCTGGCTATGCATAAATCATTAGGATAGAGGTCAAGGAGGGTGACCATTGTGTGATTCTTCCAAGAATTCATTCTTTTACTTCTCTCGGTTCGGACTGGATGAACCACTTGTCTGATTCAGCGAGTGAACGCCTTGAGTTCTTTTGTACATGCCAAATCTTGTAATAGTAATCATATTTATTTTTAAAAAAGCACTCAGACACAATTGGATAATGGCAACAATACAAGAATAACAGTATTTTCTCATATTGATAAAAGTACTGTAGTATCATCCTTGCTTAAAAACCTCTAGATAGTAAAATCATGATTTGGGTAGCTTGACCATTAGATGTTATTCAGTCAATCAAAAAAATGGCATTTATTGAGCAGTTACTGTATGCAGAGCATACAGTATTAAGCATTTGGGAGAGTGCAACAGAGTTGGTAAGCCAGTTCCCTGCCTATAACTAGTTTACAGTCTGGAGGGGAAGAAAGACATTGGTATAATTGAATAAATTATGGAAAGGTACAGAAGTGCTGTGGGGCTGAATGTGGGTTGAATGTCAAGTGTCCAGAGGGTACAGATCCAAGTGCAGTATCACCTAGTGGATAGAGCACAGGCCTGGGAATCAGGACCTGAGTTCTAAACCCAACTCCACTGCTTGTCTGTCCCTTCACTTCTCTTGGCCTCAGTTGCCTCACCTGTAAAATGGGGAATAAGACTGTGAACCCAGGAACTATATTCAACCCAGTTTTCTTGTATCTACCCTAGCGCTTAGTACAGTGCTTATCATATAGGAAGCACTTAACAAATACTGCAATTGTTATCTAGACCATGAGTTTGTTGTGGGTAGGGATTGTCTCTCTTTATTGCTGCATTGTACTTTCCCAAGCACTTAGTACAGTGCTCTGCACACAGCACTCAATAAATATGATTGAATTGAATTGAATTACTATTAATGATGCCAAAGGGAGAGGGAGATGGGGAGAGAGGTTTTGGGAGCTTAAAGAACCTTTTACCAACAATCCATTAAATTTATTTTAATGTAATCCCTGCCTAAAATCTATTCTTTCTTGAAATCTAGCTTGGAATGTATATTCCTTCTGATATCTTTTGGGAAAGTTACATTTTCATATGTTCAGAAAATTAGTATTATCATAGAACTTCTGACTTTATAATGTTGCTATTATGAATCTATTCTTTCTTGAAATCTAGCTTGGAATGTATATTCCTTCTGATATCTTTTGGGAAAGTTACATTTTCATATGTTCAGAAAATTAGTATTATCATATAACTTCTGACTTTATAATGTTGCTGTTATGAATATCAGTGGCAAAGCTTTGTTAACAACAGGGCTAAAATTTCCCTTGCATAAGCAAATATCTCCAAGTCATTTGTGGTAGTGGTTTTTAACAGCTGTTGGATATAAACCTTAAATTTTTTTTGCTTTTCCTCATCAGATGGTAATCTAGTTGAAATAGGCAAGCTTTACTAGCTCTGAAAACAAGAAAGGAAACATTTTAGAAATGAAAAAAATATATATATGTACATATATTTTCACGTCTAAAATATGATATATATATATATCATATATATGCGTGTGTATATGTATATACATGTACATGTATACATACATATGCATTTGTATAAGTAAGCATATATATATATATATATATATATCCTTAGTATATACACTTAGTGAACTTATTTTTCTTTAAAAAGAGGGTTAAAAGAAAATACATTTTTACAACAAACCTGATCATGTTCATTAAAGAAGCAGTTAATAGTTGCTGGACAAATCAATAGTGGTTTTCGATTTTTTTCATGGTATTTGTTAAGCGCTTACTATGTGCCAGGCACTATCCTAAGCACTGGGGTAGATACAAGCAAATATAATAATGTTGCATACAGTCCATGTACCACAAGTGGCTCAGAGTCCTAATCCCACTTTACAGATAACTGAGACACACAGAAATTGTGACTTCTCCAAGGTCACACAACAGACAAGTGGCAGAGCTGGGGTTAGACAAAAAGCAGCACGGTTTAGTGGAAAGAGCACGGGCTTGGGAGTCAGAGGACATGGGTTCTAATCCCAGCTCCGCCACTTGTCTGTTGTGTGACCTTGAGCAAGTCATTTAACATTTCTGTGTCTCAGTTACCTCATCTGTAAAATGGGGATTAAAATTATGAGCCCAATGTGGGACAACCTGATTTCCCTGTATCTATCCCAGCACTTAGAACAGTGCTTGATGCATAGTAAGTACTTAACAAATACCATAATAATAATAATAATAATAATAATAATAATAATAATAATGGCAATAATAATAATAATAACCCTGGCCCTTCTGACTCACAGTCTTGTGCTCTATCTACTAGGCCCAGCTGCTTCTCGGAAAATATATCTATATTTGACAATGAATTTCTTAGTAAATTCTAGTTATTGTAACTCAGCATAAGACTATGTGGTTTGAAACTAGGGAAAATACAGAACTAGGGAAATTATTTTTCTTGTATAGAGATTGGACAGAGCTTATCCATTAATGATATCTGTTGAATTCTTACCTTGTGCAAAGCACTGTTCTAAATACTTGGGAAAGTACAATATAACATAGCTGGTACACATCTTCCCTGCCGACAAGGAGCTCGCACATACGTTGTGTAAGGAACATGCTTTTCATTCCTCTGGATTCTACTTTTTTGAAGGACAAATAAAGTAAGCAGGATCCTGATGACCCTTAGTCAAATTTAAGAAATTCAGCATAAAATGAAGAGACGGAGCAAGCTTAAGGATTGCTTTTCTAATTGCGCAGCTCTATCCTGCTAAAGATAAACACTGGAATATTTGCAGAAACATTTCTAGGTTGAGGTGCTCAGGTGGGCTTTTTGTGTTGTGTATCACATTGAATCAAACATTGTCAATTGTCAATTTTATGGTATTTCCAATGACAATGTATGGCACAGAAAGCTGGGCAGTGAAAAAACATGATAAAAAGAGCATCAGTACATTTGAAATGTTGTGTTGAAGAAGGCTTTTGCAAATACCATGGACTGCCCAGAAAACAAACAAGTGGGATTTGGAGCAAATTAAGCCAATGTGGTCATTGGAAGGCCACATGACAGGATATAGATTAGCATATTTTGAACACATCATTAGGAGGACTAATTCTCTGGAGAAGACACTAATCCTAGTAGAAGTCCAGGGAAAATGTGGAAGAGGCAGACCAGCAGCTAGATGGATAGAAAAATAACAATGACAACTGAAAAACTGTTAGCAAGGTAGCAGATTATGGCAGAAGATAGGACAATCAGAAGAAAATATATCCATAGAGTCATTATGAATTGGAAACAACTCAATGGGATTGGATAATGATAATCACATTTCCACTGTACTCAAAGCTTCCTCAGAAATGGGCAGACCCAATTCTTTGGAAGGAAAAGGGCATTAAATGTACATGATTTTTCCATTTTTTGCTGTATTTGTATCATAGGCCCTGCTGCTTTGAAATGTTTTCTCCTGTCTTGAAAGTCAACAAAGGTCCAAATTTGGTTAAAGTGAATCTAAGGAGAGCTAGATGTTCCACGTTGCTCAGAAGGATGGTTTTGGGTAATTTGTCAGGTCCTTCCTTAGGATTCATGTCTTCCCTGGCTTTTGCCTCAAGAAACGACCATATCTGGCAACAAGCTTTCTATCTGTACTTCGCAGAGCCTGTGAGGTCTGCAGTCCGAGGGAAAGATAAAACTTCCAGAGTGGAATAGAGGTTTTGGAAAAACAAGTGTGCCTGGGGGTGGCATTCAGATGCTTTTTAGATTATGCGTTCACTTCATCCAACATCTGTGAAATATAGCCCATGGCCGTCTTCCAACCTGTGACCTTTAGTGCTATTTGGCAAAAAAGGGAATCTGGCATTAATGGGTCGCTTTCTTATCCCTTATTTATGCTGAAGCACTCTAAGTAATACCGATTTGAAGCCCTCATGTAACCTGATTAGATGCACTCTAGATAATCATGAGTTGAGACACTCTAAGGTAATCCTGATTTGATGACAGGAGGAATTTTTTTTTTAGTTCACTTCCATTGCCTGCCTACTAGACTGGCAGTTGGCTTTTATGCCACATAGCCCAAGTTTCAGTTGATATCTTCAAAGTCTTCTTCAAAGTCTGGTGTCTAGTACTTTTACTTTTAAGTATCTAAACTCCTTCTACTTGAGCTCCAACTATAAGTTTTTTGACTTGCAAGCAGCCCCATTTCTGTGGCCTTCTGGGAGGAAAATACAATTGCTCTGAAGGTACTCACTTTATCTCCATCTTATTTATCTCGCTTCTGACCCCTTTTCCATGTTCTGCTTCTGTCCTGGAACTCTTTCTCCCTTCATATCCAACAGACCCGCACTCTCTCCACCATAATAAAAATAGGAATAATAATATTAATGATTGTAGTATTTGTTAAGTACTTACTGTGTGCCAGCACTGTACTAAGCGCAGAGGTGGATACAAGCAAATAAGATTGAACACAGTCCCTGTCACACGTGGAGCTCACAGCCTCAAACCCATTTTACAGATGAGGTAACTGAAGCACAGAGAAGTGAAGTGACTTGTCCAAAGTCACACAGCAGACAAGTGACAGAGCCAACATTAGAATCCATGACCTGCTGACTCCTGGGCTCTTGCTCTATCCACTGTGCCATGCTGCTTCTCAACACCTTATTAAAAGTACATCTCCTCTAAGAGGCCTTCCCTAAGTCCTCATTTTCCCTACTCCCTCTATCTCCTGCATCACCCTTACACTTGGATTTATACCCTTTATTCACCCCACCCTCAGTCCACAGCACTTACGTATATAATCATAATTTATTTCAATATCTACCTCCTCTAATCTGTATGCTCCCTGTGGGCAGGAAACCTGTGTACCAGTTCTTTTATAATGTACTCTCCCAAGCACTTAGTGCAGTGCTCTGCATACAGCAAATACTCAATAATACAATTGATCGATTCTATTTTTCCTCCTTGTCTTATGTTGTTGAGTCGTCTCCAATCCGAAGTGATTCCATGGACACTTCTCTCCCAGAATGCCCCACCTCCATCTGCAATGATTCTGGTAGTGTATCCATAGAGTTTTCTTGGTAAAAATGTGGAAGTGGTTTAGGATTGCCTTGTTCCATGCAGTAAACTTGAGTCTCTGCCCTCGATGCTCTTCCATGCTGCTGCTGCCCAGCACAGGTGAGTTTTGGCTTGTAGAGGATTGCCTTCCACTCACTAGCCACTGCCCAAGCTAGGAATGGAATGGGTAGGCCTCTCCTTGACTTTCCGTCCCATAGCCAAGATTGGTAGGGTACTGGAAACTCTCCAGGTGCCATTCTGCAAGGGGAATTTTTCCTCCTACCTGTAATTCATTTTAATGGCTTCCACAGCACCCTCCAACACTACACTTCATTTTAGTATCTTTCTCCACAGCTCTTGGAGGGTAGGAATCACATTTACCAGCTACAAAAGCACTTAGTACAGTGCTCTGCAGAATAAGGGCTCAACAAATACTATTGATTGATTGTCCAAATAGTGACATTTTGGATTCCTATGTTATAACAATTAAAAAAATCACATTCAGTTGAATGACCAAATCTGTCCTACATGTAGCATAACTGTTACTGTTTTGATAGGAAGGAATGAAATGAAGAACCAGAGAGAGAATAGGGATCAATCAGTCAATTAATTAATCATATTAATTGAGTGCTTATTGTACACAGAGCATTGTACTAAGTGTTTGGTTTGTTATACTGTACTATAACAGACATAAAAGAGTTATAACAGAGTTGGTAGACATGCTCTCTGCCCAGAATGAGCTTACAGTCTAGAGGGGGAGACAGACCTTAATATGAATTTATACATTAAATTATGGATATGCACATAAGTGCTATGGGGCCGAGGGAGGGGTGAATAAAAGGGGCAAGGGTGATGCAGAATGGTGTGGGAGAAGAGGAAATGATGGCTTAATCAGGGTAAGCCTCTTGGAGGAGATATTTTTAATAAGGCTTTAAAGGTGGAGAGGGTGAACGTTTGTCAGATGTGAAAAGGGACAGAGTTCCAGGCCAGGGGCAGGATGAGGGCAAGAGATTGTCAGTGGGATAGATGAGCTTGAGGAACCATGAATAGGTTGGCATTAGAGAAGTGAAGTGTGCGGACTGGGGTGTAGTGGAAGTCATCAAAGTAAGGTAGGAGGGTAAAGACCATAATAAAGAGAATGAGGAGAGAGAGTGAAGGAGAAAAGGACAGAGGGAAATGAACCTGGTTGCAGGAAGCCACCTAAGTATTAAATCAATCAATTAATTGATCAGAGAAATTTATTGAGTAGTGACTGTGTGAAGAGCACTGTACTAAGTGCTTGGCTGAGAGTAATAGCGTTGGAAGACATAATTTCTATCTTCAAGGAGCTTGCAGTCTACTTGAAGTTTCATCCTCATTCCCCTCATCATCATCCACAGAATAGTGAGAGCTATGTATTAGATGTACGGGGAAATACAATAAAAGTAAAAGATGTGGTTTTTGCTTTGGGCCATACCCAAAATTTATTTTAATGTCTCTCACCCCCTTTAGACTGTATGCTCCTTGTGGTTAGGGAACATGTTCACCAATTCTCCTGTATTGTACTTTCCCAAGCACTTAATACAATGCTCTGCACACAATAAGAATTCAGTAAATATCATTGATTGACTGTCCATTTATAATCTAACCTTTAGGTTATAGGAAGGGTTTACTCCAGCATAAACATGCATGACCCAGGGGCATCAGCTTCCCAGATCTTCCAAGCCACCTATCTTATTCCCCAAAAAATCATCTTTGAAGGAGGAATTTCAAACACATTAGGTTTGCATCTTGTTTTCAGCTTGTCCCTTGAACAAGGAGATGCGTGCCTTGTTTCACTCGACTGAGTTTTCCACACCTGGCATTGGTGGATTTGCTGGAAATTCTCAGTCTACTATAGGTCTAGTCCTCTTAAAGCCAAATTCAACATAGAACACAGGTGGCACTTTTCATTTCCATTTAGTGGATGAGGAAATCTCTTTAATGATAAGGAAACATGGCTAAAATGTTTACCTTACAGCAGTCTTTAATTATATGAACTGTTCATAGACTCTGAGGGTGAACATCTGACTCCATTCATAGGAAATTAAGGCTCACCCAAATCATTTATTTAAGGTTTTGGGACACCAGTCAATCCTATGATTTGAGGACTGGAAATCAGGGGATCTGGTTTCTAATACAGTCCAATTCCCAGAGTGCTCTAATCATTTGGAGAACGTTGCTTCCAGGCCTTGTCTCAGACTGCATGTCCTTGGATGTTCACTACAGTTAAATGTCCTTCATTAGGATTAGCTAGACTGTTCCAGCCAAAATTCAATTCAGTCATTGTTATTTATTGAGAACTTACTGAATGCAGTACACTTTACAAAGCGCTTGGGTGGGTACAATGCAACATAGTTGGTACACATGTTCCCTGCCCAATCAGTCAAGAAGGGGAGATAGAAATTGATATGAATAAATACCTTACAAATAGTAGTGAGAATTGGGTGAATATAGAGTCCAGAACCAAATACACAGATGACACAGAAGGGAGAGGGAGTCAGGGAAAAACACTTAATCGGGGAAGACATGCTGGAGGAGATGTGACTTGAATAAGATTTTTTTAAGGTGGGAAGAGTGTATGTGGAGTGGGAGGGAGTTCTGGGATGTGGGAAGGGGATCAGCAGTGTGATAGATGAGACTGAGGCCCAGTGAGCATTGAAATGAATGTTTTTTAGAAGAATGATCTGTGCAGCGGAATGAAGTATGGACCGCAGTGGAGACAGACAGGAGGCAGAGAGATCATTGAGACAGATTCAGAAGTCAGATGAATTAGATAAATGCTTAGATCAAAATAGTATAAAATTGGATGGAATGGAAAGAGTGGAGTTCAGAGATGTTATGAAAGTAGAACTGACAGGATTTTGTAATAGCAATGATAATTGTGGTATTTGTAAAATGCTTATTATGTGCCAGGCACTGTACTAAGTACAGCATGGTGTAGTAGATGGAGCACGGGCCAGGGAGTCAGAAGGTCATCAGATTTAATCCCAGCTCTGCAACTTGTTTGCTGTGTGACCTTAGGCAAGTCACTTTACTTCTCTGCATGGCTTAGTGGAAAGAGCTTGGGCTTGAGAGTCAGAGGATGTGGGTTCTAATTATGGCTCTGCCACTCATGTGCTGTGTGATTTTGGGCTAGCCGCTTAACTTCTCTGTGCCTCAGTTACCTCATCTGTAAAATGAGGATTAAATCTGTGAGTCCCAAATGGGATAACCTGATTACCTCGTATCTACCTCAGTGCTTAGAATATTGCTTGACACATAGTAAGCGCTTAACAAATACTATTATTATTCCCTCCTTCTAGACTGTAAGCCCAGAGTGGGCAGGAATTCTCTCTCTCTATTGCTGAATTGTACTTTCCAAGCACTTAGTACAGTGCTCTGCACACTTTAAATGCTCAGTGAATACAATTCAATGAATGAATTCATTCTAACACAATTGAATGAATGAACGAATTCAAATACAAATGAATGAATTCATTCAATTGTATGAATGAATGAATACAAGGTTATCAGTTCTGATATAATCCCTGCCCTACATGGGGCTCACAGTTTTAATCCCCATTTTACAGATCAATCAATCAATCAATCGTATTTATTGAGCGCTTACTGTGTGCAGAGCACTGTACTAAGAGCTTGGGAAGTACAAGTTGGCAACATATAGAGACAATTCTTACCCAACAGTGGGCTCACAGTCTAGAAGGGGGAGACAGAGAACAAAACCAAACATACAACAAAGGCCCAGAGAATTGGGGTGACTTGCCTGAGGTCACACAACAGACAAGTGGTAGATCAGAGATTAGAACCCAGGTCCTTCATTCATTGATTGATTCAATCATATTTACTAAGTGCTAACTGCGTACAGAGCACTGTACTATGCACCTGGAAAGTACAATACAGAAACAAAGAGAGATAATCCCTGCCCCAACAGGTTTACAGTGTAGAGAGGGGAGACAGACTTTAAAACAAGTAAATAGGCATCAATATGAATTAGTAGAATTATAGATATAGACATGTATACATAAGTGCTGCCACAAAGGGAGAAGGAGCTGAGGAAAAGAGGGCTTGGTCTGGGAAGGCCTCTTATAGGAGGTGCACCTTCAGTAGTGCTTTGAAAGGGGGAATAGTGATTGACTCTGATTCTGGCTCCCAGGAATATGCTCTGTCCACTAAGTACTTTGCTTCTCTCATAACCGGTTGAATGTGAGGAGTGTATGAGAGAGGTGAGTTGAGGGAACCTGTGGTTGGGTAGGGACTATCTCTATATGTTGCATATTTGTACTTCCCAAGCTCTTAGTACAGTGCTCTGCACACAGTAAATGCTCAATAAATATGCTTAGTACAGTGCTCTGCACACAGTAAGCGCTCAATAAATATGATTGATGATGATGATGATGATTGAATGAATGAATGAATGAATGAATGAATGAAGGACTTGGGTTCTAATCTCTGATCTACCACTTGTCTAGTGGGAAAGATATGGGGAGGACAGGATTTGGGTGAAATGATAACTGGTGCTGTTTTGATCATATTCTGTTTGAACTGTTGGCAGGAGATCCAGGTAGAGATACCCTGAAGGCAGGAGGAAATGTGAGACCGCAGAGGAGAGGTTAGGGCTGCAAAGATAAATTTAAGAATTGTCTGTTTAAACATGGTAATTGAATCCATGGGAGTGAATGAGTTCTCCAATTGGTGTAGACGGAGAATAGGAAGACACCCAGAACTGAGCCTTGACTGACCTCCACTGTCAGATGGTGGTAGGAAGAGCGCTTAGTACAGTGCTCTGCACATAGTAAGTGTTCAATAAATATGATTGATGATTGATGAAATAAAGACTGAGAAGGAGTGATCAGAGAGAGATAGGAGGAGAACTGTCAGAAGACAGTGTCATTTAAGCCAAGGTTGAAAAATGTTTCTAGGAGAAGGAGGTGGTCCCCAGTCGATCGTCTAGGAGGATTAGGACAGGGTAGAAACCATTGAATTTGTCAAGAAAGCCATTGGTTACCTTATAGAGGCCTGTTTCCTTTGAGTGTGGTGAGCAGAAACCAGTTTGGAGGGGGATCAGAGAGAGAATGGAGGAGAGGAAATGGTGATAGTGGATGTAGACAGCTCTCTCAAGGAGTTTGGACAGGAAAGGTAGGAAGTAAATGAACCAGCAAATGGAGGGAGTCATGGGGTCAAGGGAGGATTTTTTTTTAAGATAGGGGATACATGGGCACATTTGAAAGCAGTGGGGATAAAGCCATTGTTAAGGGAAAGGCTGAAGGTGGTGGCCAGGGAGTGAAGAAAGGAGGGGGCAAGTGATTTAATAAGGTATGAAGGTATGAAGGGAAGGGGTTCGAAGCACAGGTGAGGGGTAGATTTTTAGAGGAGGTGAGCAATTTCATCTTGGGGTACTACTGTGTATATTGGGAGTTGAAGAGGATGCAGGGGGAGGGGGAGATTATAAAGGAGCACAGAGGATTTTAGGAAGATCACGCCTGATGGTTTCAATTCTGTTAATAATGTATGAGGCCAAGTCATTAGGGCAAAGAGACTTGAAATGAGACAGTTCATCATGATATCAAGTTGTTATTTGAGGTGCATATTCAGGAAAAGTACCTTTTTAAGACCCCCAGATTATGAAAAGACATGCACCAAGCAGAATTATTTGTCTTTCATTCTCCTTCCTGCGTCCTCTATGCAGCCCCTCAGAATGTATGTACATATTTCTATACTTTCCCATTCCCCCTATCTGTAATTTATTTTAATGTCTGTCTCCCCCTCTAGACTGCAAGCTCCTTGTGGGCAGGGACTGTATCTTCCATCTCTAATGTCTTGTCATCTCCCAACCACTTAGTAAAATGTTCTGCATGCAGTAAGTGGTCATTAAATACCACGGGTTGATTGGTTGAGGGGCTCACTTGCCTCATCATACCCAATGTTTGTAACATGCTTGCACCTGATAAGCGTGCACAGTAGACAGAGTATGCAGGCATCAGCCTCATGCAAGAACACTGCACTCAAAGAGGAAAATCTAGGGTTAACAAGAGGAATATGAGGTGTTATGCCTGAGTGCTGACCATACATCCCGGGGCCCAAAACACAGTTTACCTAACACTTTGATTGGTGTCCCTACACAAAGGCACTGAGCAGTCCTGCAGATAGTTGAATGGACTCAGGATAGGGAGAAATGTTTATCCACTAATAAGATGTGCAGGAAGGTAATAGGCTGATAAGCCTTGGAGGTCCAGCAACACAAGTACAGTTGGAAGCCTAATGTTATATGAGACCTAAGGAAGCTCTAGGGAGTTAAGCCTCAGACGTGAGTCCAGCAATGCAGTAGGTGACTTGGCAACCCAAAATAGTGTGAGAGCAGGAGGTCCGCTTGAGAACCCAGTGCTCCCTCATGCCAGAATGAAACTGCTATGGTATTATTCCTCCTTTATACCTATCTCTATGAACTGTTCTACTAACTATACGTGTACAGATTGACTGCAATTATCCGAACAGATCCCTCTTGCATCCCTGTATTATTATGGCCTCTGTTCTCTGCTCCTCTTGGTAGGGCAAAGGCAAAAGTTGGCAGAGTCTTCTTTGTCATGTGAAGGGGAGCAGGTACCAATTCCTGGGGAGGTTGTATGGCTGGCCCTCCAGTAGGAAGACACTGAGAGTTTGTGGCAGCAGTTAGTGTCCCCAGCCTGGTGCTCATGGAACATGTGTGGAGAAGGAGTCCTTGGTAGTGGAGGGAAGGTGGCCATTCCCATGGTCATGTCACCACAGTTGCCATGTTTGCCCATGGTGAAGGTGGCAGCTGTGACCCTTGAAGCAGCATGATCTAGCGGCAAGAGAGCAGGCCTGGTAGTCGGAGGATATGAATTTTTTCCTGGATCTGCCACATGTCTGCTGTGTGACCTTGGGCAAGTCATTTAACTTCTCTGAACCTCAGTTACCTGGTCCATAAAATAGAGATTACAACTGTGAGCCCTATGTGGAACAGGGACTGTGTCCCACCTGATTACCTTATGTCAACTCCAGCACTTCGAACAGTGCTTGCCACATAATAAGTGCCTAATGAATGCCACAATTATCATTATTATCATTAAAGCAGCATGGCTCAGTGGAAATCTCATGAAATCTCCTTCTCATGAAATCTCTCGCTCCATCCCTTCTCCTCTCCTTAACTTCCATCTTCAACCACTCACTCTCCACTGGTTCCTTCCCCTCTGCCTTCAAACATGCCCATGCCTCTCCCATCTGAAAAAAAACTCTCTTGACCCCACCTCACCTTCTAGTTATTGCCCCATATCCCTCCTACCATTCCTTTCCAAACTCCTTGAACGAGTTGTCTACATGCGCTGCCTCGAATTCCTCAACACCAACTCTCTCGTCGACCCCCTCCAGTCTGGCTTCCGTCCCCTAAATTCCACGGAAACTGCCCTCTCAAAGGTCACCTATGACCTCCTGCTTGCCAAATCCAATGGCGCCTACTCTATCCTAATCCTCCTCGACCTCTCAGCTGCCTTCAACACTGTGGACCACCCCCTTCTCCTCAACATGCTATCCAAGAGATTGTGGGGTGGGCTGTAGACAGAGAGAAGGGAGGTGAGGTAGGAGGGGGCAAGGTGATGGAGAGCCTTGAAGCCCAGGGTGAGGAGTTTCTGCCTGATGCGCAAGCTTTCATCCCATCCCATCTGGACTACTGCATCAGCCTTCTCTCTGATCTCCCATCCTCGTGTCTCTCCCCACTTCAATCTATACTTCATGCTGCTGCCTGGATTGTCTTTGTCCAAACTCTCTGGGCGTGTTACTCCCCTCCTCAAAAATCTCCAGTGTCTACCAATCAATCATGCTATCCAAGAGAGACTCTGTCCTCTCCTGGTTCTCCTCTTATCTCTCTGGTCGTTCATTCTCAGTCTCTTTTGCAGGCTCCTCCTCCCCCTCCCATCCCTTTACTGTGGGGGTTCCCCAAGGTTCAGTTCTTGGTCCCCTTCTGTTCATGATCTACACTCACTCCCTTGGTGACCTCATTCGCTCCCACGACTTCAACTATCATCTCTACGCTGATGACACCCAAATCTACATCTCTGCCCCTGCTCTCTCCCCCTCCCTCCAGGCTCGCATCTCCTCCTGCCTTCAGGACATCTCCATCTGGTTGTCTGCCCGCCACCTAAAACTCAGCATGTCCAAGACTGAACTCTTTGTCTTCCCTCCCAAACCCTGCCCTCTCCCTGACTTTCCCATCAGTGTTGACGGCACAACCATCCTTCCCGTCTCACAAGCCTGCAACCTTGGTGTCATCCTCGACTCCGCTCTCTCATTCACCCCTCACATCCAAGCCATCACCAAAACCTGCCGGTCTCAGCTCCGCAACATCAGTGCCAAGATCCGCCCTTTCCTCTCCATCCAAACCGCTATCTGCTCGTTCAAGCTCTCATCCCATCCTGTCTGGACTACTGCATCTGCCTTCTCTCTGATCTCCCATCCTCGTGTCTCTCCCCACTTCAATCCATACTTCATGCTGCTGCCTGGATTGTCTTTGTCCAGAAATGCTCTGGGCATGTTACTCCCCTCCTCAAAAATCTCCAGTGGCTACCAATCAATCTGCGCATCAGACAGAAACTCCTCACCCTGGGCTTCAAGGCTCTCCATCACCTTGCCCCCTCCTACCTCACCTCCCTTCTCTCCGTCTACAGCCCACCCCGCACCCTCCGCTCCTCTGCCACTAATCTCCTCACCATGCCTCATTCTCGCCTGTCCCGCCATCAACCCCCGGCCCACGTCATCTCCCGGGCCTGGAATGCCCTCCCTCTGCCCATCCACCAAGCTAGCTCTCTTCCTCCCTTCAAGGCCCTACTGAGAGCTCACCTCCTCCAGGAGGCCTTCCCAGACTGAGCCCCCTCCTTCCTCTCCCCCTCACCCCCCTCTCCATCCCCCATCTTACCGCCTTCCCTTCCCCAGAGCACCTGTATATATGTATATATGTTTGTACATATTTCTTACTCTATTTATTTATTTATTTATTTTACTTGTACATATCTATTCTATTTATTTTATTTTGTTTATATGTTTGGTTTTGTTCTCTGTCTCCCCCTTCTAGACTGTGAGCCCACCATTGGGTAGGGACTGTCTCTATATGTTGCCAACTTGTACTTCCCAAGTGCTTAGTACAGTGCTCTGCACACAGTAAGTGCTCAATAAATACGATTGATTGATTGATTGACAGAGCATGGCTTTGGAGTCAGAGGTCATAGGTTCAAATCCCGGCTCCACCAACTGTCAGCTGTATGACTTTGGGCAAGTCACTTCACTTCTCTGGGCCTCAGTTCCCTCATCTGGAAAATGGGGATTGAAACTGTGAGTCCCCCCAGGACAGCCTGATCACCTTGTAACCTTCCCAGTGCTTAGAACAGTGCTTTGCACATAGTAATCGCTTAACAACCACCATTATTATTATTATCATCATCATCATCATCATCATCATCATCATCATCAACATCATTGTGCCCAGGCCCAGACCCCAGGTAGTTTCATGCTATCTGGGTCATAAAGACTTGCTCAATCCCTCCATCCCAGTCCCACAGCACTTACGCATATATCTGTAATTTATTTATTTAGATTGGTATCTGCCTCCCCCTCTTGCCTGGAAGCTCATTGTGGTCAGGGAATAATCACTTGGTACAGTGCTCTGCAAACAGTAAATGCTCAGTTAACACAACTGACTGAATGAATGAAAGAATGAATGATCAGGGTGGGGCTGGGGTCAAACCGTGGGAGAACATAGAGAGCACATGGTGAGGCTTGGGTGTGAGGCTGTGCGGGAGCCGCTGCAATGATTCATTTCCATCTGTGTTCTTTCTCTCTCTCCTGACAGGACCTGGGGCCATGGGGGTCCCATGTCTGTCGAGTCACAGCCCCAGCAACCTGTCCCTGGAGACCACCCCAAGGGCAGATGTGGCTCAATGCAGCCTGTGCCTCTCTCTTACCTACTAGATGCAGGATCAGCTGGTCCTGAGGGGTGTTGGTTGTTGCCACCAGGACCACTGGCCCAGGAATTGGTCATAAGGCACGTTGCTATGACATCCCTGCAACACAACTGAATCCTTTAAAGCAGTCAATCACCTTGCCCCCTCCTATTGCATCTCACTACTCTTCTGCTACAACTCAGCCCGCATGTTTGGCTCTTCTAATGCCAACACTCTCACTTTACCTCAATCTCATCTGTCTCGCTGCCGACCTCTCACCCAACATCCTGCCTCTGGCTTGGAACACCCTCCCTCTGTCAGGGAACACCCGACAGACAATTACTCTCCCAACCTGCAAAAGGCTTATTGAAGGCACATCTCCTCCAAGAGGCCTTTCCTGACTTAGCCCTCCTCTCCTAGTCCCTTCTGCATCACCCTGATCATCCCCCTTCCCAGCCCCTCATTAATTAGGTAAATATCTGTAATTTCATTTACCTAAATTAATGCCTATTTCCCCCTCTACACAATAAACTTGTTGTGGGCAGGGAATGTGGCCGTTATATTTTTATATTGTATTCTCCCAAGCGTTTAGGTCAGTACTCTGCACACAGTAAGTACTCAGTAGAAAGGCACTGTGGCTCAGTGGAAAGAGCATGGGCTTAGGAGTAAGAGGACATGGGTTCTAATTCCAGTTCTGTCATGTGTCAGCTATGTGACTTTGGGCATGTCCTTTCTCTGTGCCTCAGTTACCTCATCTGTAAAACGGGGATTAAGACTGTGAGCCCCATGTGGGACAACGTGATTACCTTGTATCTCCTCCAGTGCTTAATACAGTGCTCTGCACACAGTTAGTGCTCAATAAATATGATTGAATGAATGTTTGGCAAATAGTAAGTGCTTAACAAATGTCATCATCATTACTATTATTATGATTCACTGACTGATTGGCTGACAGATTTGAAATTTTTTCTGTAGAAAACAACAGGGAGTCTAACATGGCATGGACGGTATTCCCAAGCATGGATGGTGGTGCAGACTCTTTCCCTGCTGCACCTGAACACCAGGTAGGAGCTGGGTTGCCTGTACCGGTCCTGCAGCTCCTGGCCCTTGGTACTGGGGACATTATCATATAGTTATAATTCTATTTATTCTGACAGTTTTGACACCTGTCTACATGTTCTGTTTTGTTGTATGTCTCCCCCTTCTAGTCTGTGAGCCCATTGTTGGGTAGGGACCGCCTCTATATGTTGCTGACTTGTACTTCCCAAGTGCTTAGTACAGTGCTCTGCACACAGTAAGCACTCAATAAATATGATTGAATGAATGAATGAATCACCCAGAAGCTCCAGGAGGTCAGCTTCTGTTTCTCCAACTTCAGCTCCCGGAGTTGGGCAGACACATTGGTGAGCAGCCTCAGGAGGAAGGCTCTGACGTCCCCCTTGGGCGATATGAAGGGCATATGAACTGCATGCATAATTGGCACTGGAGTGCTGAGGTGGTAGTTGGCAGAGAGGGCATGGGAAGAAGAAAAATTAATAGTACAGATTTGGATCCAAAATATTTGTTCCATCCATACCTCAGAAAACTCAATTATCTTTCTTGAAAGTTTTGTTATTAAGCTCCTCAGTGCCCTGAAAACTCAGCTCAATCAATAGGTAATTTTTTTTTTTCTGGTATTTGTTAAGCACTTACTTTATACCAGGCACTGTTCTAAGCTTTGTAGTAGATACAAGGTAAGCAGGTGGACACAGTTCATGTCCCACATGGGACTCACAGTCTTAATCCCCATTTTACAGATGAAGTAACTGTGGCACAAGAGAAGTGAAGTGACTTGCTTAAGATCACACAGAAGACAAGTGGTGGAGTTGGGATTAGAACCCAGATCTTTCTCACTCCAAGACCTCTGCGCTATCCACTAAGCCATGCTATTTGTTTAGTACCAGGTCTGAGCAGAGAACTTTACTCAGCACTTGGGAGAGTACAATAGGCATGATCTCCATCCTTAATGAGCTTCCAATAAAGTAGGGGAGAGAAATACTAAAATAAATTTCAAGTAGGAGAAATAAATAGAATAGAAAAATATGTTCTTAAATGGTACTGGTTGGAGGGAAGTTAATTAGACACAGGGAATTCTGAGGGACTTTTTTTAGCCTTCTGTATGATTAATTAATGAATTTGTTTATTTTTTCAGCCACTATTCATCAGTATTTATTGTATGCCTACTGTGTGTCTGAAAGTAGCATCTAATAAATGTTACGGACACTTTTGCTGTCCTCCAGCAGTTTACAATCCAGTGGGAGAGACAAGCAGAAACAGTTTGAATGCCCATCACCCAGCTGACAAGCGGCGGAGCTGGGATTGGAACCCATGACCTCTGACTCCCAAGCCCGGGCTCTTTCCACTGAGCCACGCTGTAATGTCTGTCTCCTTCTAGGCTGTAAACTCATTGTGTTCAGGGAATGTGTCTGTTTATTGTTGTATTCTCCCAAAAGCTTAGTAGTGTGCTCTGCACACGGTAAGTGCTCAATAAATACAATCGAATGTGTGAATGAACTTGTGAGCTCCATGTGAGACAGGGACTAGGTCCAACCTGAAAAACCTGTACCTACCCCAGCATTTAGAACAGTGCGTGGCCTGGTGGAAAGAACATGGGCCTGGGAGGCAGAAGGACCTGGGTTCTAATTCCGGCTCTCCCACTTGTCTGCTGTGTGACCTGAGGGAATTCACTTCTCTGTGCCTCAGTTATCTCATCTGTTGAATGGGGATTAAAACTGTGAACCCCACGTGGGACATGGACTGTGTCCAACCTGATTAGCTTGTATTTGTATCTGCCCCAGTGCTTTGAACAGTGCTCGGTGCCTAGTAAGCCCTTAACAAACACCATCATGCCCCCCACCCCAAGACAAAAATGTGTGACAAATAAGAAGCATTTAACAGATACTGTAAAACAAACAAACTAACCTCCAAGAGGCCTTCCTTAAGTCCTTAATTTATCCTCCCCACCCTCCCCTCTAGGTCAACTATGTTCTTGGCTACTACCCCTTAAGCACTTTGTTACTCCACACCAACCCCACAACACTTACGTAAATATCCTTCTACTCAACTATTCTACTCAACTACTCCCCCTTCCCCTCTCCCCCTTCCTCCTCCCCCTCCTCCCGCCTTACCTCCTTCCCCTCCTCACAGCACCTGTATAATATATGTATATATGTTTGTACGTATTTATTACTCTATTTTATTTGTACAAATTTACTCTATTTTATTTTGTTAATATGTTTTGTTTTGTTGTCTGTCTCCCCCTTCTAGACTGTGAGCCCGCTGTTGGGTAGGGACTGTCTCTATATGTTGCCAACTTGTACTTCCCAAGTGCTTAGTACAGTGCTCTGCACACAGTAAGCGCTCAATAAATACGATTGAATGAATGAATGAATAAACCTTCAACAGTTATTTATTTCTTCTGCATTCTTTTCTGACTATTAGCTTTAAGGCCCTTCCTGGGCATTGCCCTCTTACTTATACATGCTCCTCTCCAACTACAATCCAGGTAATAATAATAATAATAATAATAATAATAATAATAATAGTTATGATGATGATAATTGTGGTATTTTTTAAGTGCTTACTATATGTCAAGCACTGTACTAAGTTCTGGGGTAGAAACAAGATAATCAGGTTCCTTATGGAGTTCATAGTTTAAGTAGGAAGGAGAACAGATATTCAATCCTCATTTTGCAGATGAGGAAACTGAAGCACAAAGAAGTTAAGTGACTTGCCCAAGGTCACACAGCAGACATGTGGTGGAGATGAGATTAGAACCCAAGTGCTCTGACTCCCAGGTCTATGCTCTTTCCACAAGTCCACACCGATTTTCCAGCTTTCACTCTTCATTCATCTGAAGCTAACCTATTTACTGTGCCTTATACTCTACTCCATAACTCATGTCTGTCTTCCTCCCTGGTACCCCCTACTCCTTCAAACCCATTAGACCACATCTCTCTCCAGCTTCCAAACACCCCTTGAAATCCCACCTTCTCCAGCAGACTTTGCCCAGTTAATTTTTCTTCTCGTCAAACATATCCTCCCAACAATACCTGAGCCATTTTGGACCACTAAAGCTCTTGAGCACTTGTGACCACTCAGTGCACTTTCTGTATACATCAATTTACATTCTCTACTATTTCAGTTCCCTTTTCAGGATCGCATCTGGAGAGTTTCCAGTACTCTGTGAATCTCAGCTATGGGAGGGAGAGTCAAGCAGAGTCATACCCATTCCATTCCTAGCTTGGACAGTGGCTAGCGAGTGGAAGACTATCTGCTACAAATCAAAACTCCCCGTGCTGGGTAGCAGCAGCATGAGAGAGAGAGTCAGGGGTGGAGACTCAGGTTTATTGCACAGAAGAAGGCAATGATAAACGATTTCTATATCTCTATCAAGAAAACTCTATGGACACACTACCAGAACGATTGCAGGTACAGGTGGGGTGTTCTGGGAGAGATGTGTCATGGAGCTCCTTTGCTGTCGGAGACAACTCGACAGCATAAGACAAGACAGGACTATTTCAGTACTTAATTATCCACGTATCCAGCTTTTCATTCTCTTCTTCCTCTTCTACTACGCAGCATGGCCTATTATGGAAAGAGCACAGGACTGGTAGTCAGAAGACCTGTGTTTTAGTCCTAGCTCCACCACTTGCATGTTTTGTGCTCTTGAGTAAATTCCTTAACATCTCTCTGCCTCAGTTTTCTCATCTGTAAAATGGAGATAAAATACTTGTCCTCCTTCCCCTGTAGACTACAAACTCAGGGACTCTGTTACTTTTATCTTGCCTTATTTTTGACAATCCCCTGGTCACACCAACACTTTATACATTGCTAGCCACATAATAAGCACTCAAAAAGTACAGTGATTATCTGAAATCAATCGTATTTATTGAGCACTTACTGTGTGCAAAGCACTGTACTAAGCACTTGGGAGAGTACAATATAACAGAGTTTGTAGACCCATTCCCTGCCTATAATGAGCTTTCAGTCTACATGATTTTGAAAATGATTTTGTTGGTCTCCCTTGTTTTGATTGTAAACTCCTTGAGGACAAGGCTCATGAGATTGCATCCATGGATGTGTGTCAAACCAAGAACCTCATGCATACCAGCGCACTGTGCCTATGGAAATAGAGCAAAGGACCTCTTTGAGCCCCTTGGCCATTTTGGAAGAGCCCCATTCTGGGAAACAGTAAGGCCTAGTGAAGAGAGCCCGGGCCTGGAATTTAGAGGACCAGCATTCAAATCCTGGCTCTGCCACTTGTCTGCTTTGTGATCTTGGGCAAGTCACATCCTTTTTCTGTGCCCCCATCCCATCATCTGTAGACTGGTGATTCAGTACTTGTTCTCCCTCCTATTTAGACTGTGAACCCCATGTGGGACCCGATTTTCTTGTATCTATCCCAGTGCTTAGCCCAATGCTTGGCACATAGCAAGTGCTTAAAAATACCACTTACTACTACTACTATTATTATTATTATTATGAGCACCACTCAGACATTAACGGTTAACAGGGGAAAGGGATATCCCACTGCCAGCAGTAGAGAGACATGAGTTGTTTTTACCGTAGCAGGGTTTGCACCGACCCATCCACACTGTCTCACCCTTTCAGTCAATCAGTGGTATTTACCACTACTGTACATTACCAAATGCTTAGTACAGAGCTCTGAGAACAGTAGGTGTTCAGTAAAATACCATTGATTGATTGATATAGTGGGAGTAGGGGGCATTATTGAAAGCCCCCTGCTGGGAGACTCTGACTCTTAGCTAAGCCACACATCTGACTCACAAGTTAGCTCCCAATTCTCAAGTACATCATATAAGAAAACTTATACATGTTAGGATTGCAAATGACCTTAAGAAATATCACAATTATTCTATAGTTCAGTTCAGAGAATATGACTCTTAAAACATTAAGTACACATTTTAGGCACAATTCCCTTTTAAAGATGGCATGGGTTCTAAAGGAAATTTAATCCATATGGTTCTGATTCGTTTACACATGTCATGAAATCACTAAATTGGCTTTCAAAAGCTGTTTGGTATCCTTGGAACCTTGGGGTTGGCTTTATAACATTTCAAACATTTTTTTTTTTCTTTTGGTCCTGAAAACAGCAATCGTGTCATCCCAAGAGAAAACCAACTCTAACAGTACCAGGCCTGACCTCATTGTGAAATTCCAAAGAACATGCTCTTTGCTTGGGCTCTAGGGGAAAATCACAAAAGGCAACCTCTGTTCAAGACGTGTACGTAAGCTGGGGTTAGCCACCGTCTGCTGGTGTTGAAGAATTTAATTTCACGGAGTCTTTCTCCTTAAAACTTCTTTGGAAGAAAAAAAGATCTCAAGTGTTGAGTGTGTACTCTGTTCAGAAAAAATTAAAAATAGTTGCACCCTGGGAGAGCTGTATCTACTGTAGCACACTTTCTCCAAGGGGTGAGCTAAGACTTTTCCTCAGTTCTACTAATCCTTTTGCCAAGGCTGGGAGGCCACAGGAGAAGATTGAAAAGACTCATTGGTTTGACTTGTTCCCAGTGAGGTCTTGCATTTTTTGCCAAAGCTATTGCCATTCTTGCCTCCTTTGGGATACTGTGGTTATAACAGATTGGAATGCTTTGGGGAGTTCAACTGTAAGCTAGTTGTGGGCAGGGAATGTGTGTTATATTGTTGTGTTGTAATATAAATGACACTAATAATAATGGTATTTGTTAAGTGCTTACTGTGTGTCAGGCACTGTACTAAGTGCTGGGGTGGATAAAAGCAAATTGTGTTAGACATAGTCCCTGTCTCACATGGGGATCACAGTCTCAATCCCCATTCTGCAGATGAAGTAACTGAGGCACAGAAAAGTTAAATGATTTGCCCAAGGTCACACAGCAGATAAGTGGAGGAGCAGGGATTAGAACCCATGACCTTCTGACTCTCAGGCCTTAATAAAGTGCCCTGTATAAAGTGAGCACTCAATAAATACGATTGATTGATTGATTGACAACCAATCAGCAGAATTTATCAAGCACTTACTGTTTGCAGGGTACTGTACTAAGTATTTGGAAGAGTACAGTGGAGTTAGACTCCCTACTTCCAAAGAGCTTGCAGTCTGGAGGGGAGACAGATATTTAAATATCATAGTTACTCAGATCACTATCTACCCTGTATAATTGCCCCACCCTGATTTTTGAGGTGATTCTATTTGGTAGCATTCATTCACAAAATTGTAAGCAGTAATAACGGCTCCAGCTAGTGGAGGAAGACGAAAAGAGTCAGTGTGCAATAATGTAGGAGAGATGGCTTTATGCCTGGGGAAGGGGATTTCTTCTGTGAGAAAGGTGAGCTCTGGGGAAAGAAGAGAAAAAGGGAGTAAGTTAATTCACTGAATGCATATAGTATGCAGCACTTGGGACAGTGATATCGATGAAAGAGATGCAGTCTCTAGTACCTCAGTCAATGATATTTATTGAATGTTTACTATGTGCAGAGCGCTATACTAAGCATTAAATCATATTTATTAAGCACTTACTGTGTGCAAGCACTGTGCTAAGCGGTTGGGAGAGTACAATATAACAACAGACTCACATAGGAGTGTACAATACAAAAGAATTAGCAGATGCATTCCGTGCCCATAACAAGCTTACTTCCTTAGCATACTCTTCTCCCACTCTTACCCCCACTTTTTTTCCTTCTCTCTTTTTCCTGCTCCTCTTATGTCAGGAAAGGGTTTACAAACAATATTGTACTCTTCCAAGCACTTAGTTAAGTGCAGAACATAAAGAAGGTGCTCAATAAATAGCTTTGATTGCTAGACATCTAATTCATATGTGACTCATGACTGTATATGACTCTATTTACTCTCCTTAGCTGCAATTGACCATATTTACTCACTTAAATGCTTGTTATGACCATATTTACTCACTTAAATGCCTCCACCTTTTGGCATAGTTTTTGTAATGTTAAACAGGCATTTAAGTGAGTAAATATGGTCAATTGCAGCTAAGGAGAGTAAATAGAGTTTATGAGATATGAAAATAATGGCTACAGGCTGATTTGTGGGAATCAGTAGGGTATAGTGGATAGAACATGGGCCTGGGAGTCAGAAGGACCTGGGTTCTAATGCCACCTCTGCCACTTTTCTGCTGTACAGCCTTCAACAAGTCAGTTCACTTCTCTGTGCCTTAACTACCCCATCTGTAAAATGGGCGTGAAGATTGTGAGTCCCATGGACTGGATATGGACTGTGTCTAACCTGATTACCTAGTATCTACTCCAGTGTTCAATATAGTGGCACAGAATAAGCACTTAATGAATTCCATAAAGAAAAACAAAACCTATATGCTTAATTGGTCTGGTGGGGCTGATGGGAGATATAATAATCAATTAATCAAGCACATTTATTGAATGCTTATTGAGTGCAGAGCCCTGAATATAAGCTGGAGAAGTTACTACTACTAAGCTCATTGTGGGCAGGGAATGTGTCTGTTTATTGTTGTATTGTATTCTCCAAAGTGCTTAATACAGTGTTCTACACTTAGAACAGTGCTCTGCACACAGTAAGTGCTCAATAAATTTGATTAAATACTACAACTTCTACTACTACTAATAATAACTGTGGTATTGGTCAGGCACTATGGACCAAATACTGTACTAAGCACTATATTAGATACAGGATAATCAGATCGAACACAGACCCTAGCCCACAAGGGGCTCACGGTCTAAGTAGGAGGGAGAACAGGTATTGAATCCCCATTTTACATATGAAGAAACTGAGGAACAGAGAAGTTTAATGATTTGTCCCAGGTCACTCTGAAAGCATGTGGCTGAGCTAGAACTAGAACCCAGGTCCCCTGATTCTCAAGCCTGTGATCTTTCCACAAGGACACACTCAGCGAAGGATCTGTCCACATGTTTTGTCTTGTTGTCTGTCTCCCCCTTCTAGACTGTGAGCCCATTGTTGGGTAGGGACCGTCTCTATAGGTTGCCAACTTGTACTTCCCAAGCACTTAGTACAGTGCTCTGCACACAGTAAGTGCTCAACAAATACGATTGAATGAATGAATGACCCTGGAGACCATGTGTTCTCAGAAGGGCTTTGAAGACTGTGTATGGTCCTGAGTGGCCAACTCAGTATCCAAGATTATATTAGAGGGTTCATGTGTTGGGGCCACCAGGGGAATGATCACCACAACTTAGAAACTAGATACTTTAATATACAACATGCAATTAACAGGAAATCAGAGATTCAGCTATAGCGATAACACAACTGTACCTCACCCAATCCAGGCATAGAGTTTCCTACTGTGAGGTGCTCAATCTCGTCCGGTGTTCAAGTCCTTAATGAGCTGGACCAGTCTGGGAGTCCCCGGCCTAAGAGATCCCTGGGCCAGGGATCATTCTCCGCCCTCCCTTCGGAAGACAGTGAGTGGCAACATGGGTCTCATTTCCCCCTCCTCTTATACTATTCTTATTGCCTGTAAGATCGAGCTTATTCCAGGTATGCCCTAATTTATTGCTACCAAATAGTTCGCTCTGTTTTTGGCAATTTGGGATGACAGTGCAGTTTTCTTTTTCAGTTTTTCTTTCTTCTCCCGTTGCTAAGCTGGGGATCCCTTCACTTTGGCAGGATGCGATAAGCAGAAGGTTGGGGCTTGTGTTTGTTGAGAGAGTTAGTTTAGGAAGTAGATTAGGGGTTGAGTTAATGTTAAAAAGAGTTAGTCTCAAGAAGTGTATCCAGGGGTCGAGTTAATGCCGGGGTCTCTCTTGTCTTGTCTTACACTGTTGAGTTTTTAGCTTAGCCTATTTTCCTTCAACATCCCACCACGGCCACAGTAAGAGCATGGACCGGCTCACTTTTAGTGTCTGGGCAGTGAGTAGCCTGGTGGGGGCTGCTAGCCTGACATCCCTTACACATAGGCCAACAACAGAGTATTGGGGGATTCAGTTGCCATAAAAATACCGGGAGTAAAACAATATGCATTATCATTTGGTCTTTGTTTGGAACCTATCTGCCCATCTGGCTGTGGTTACAGAAAGAGATATGCCAAAGGGCATTAAGTTTAACAGTTGTTTACAGAAGGTGCAAACTACACTGACTGGATCAGATGGGTAGAGCAGCAATCTGCTGGTTGTGAAGGAAGAAGAAGTTACTTGCATAGGGGATGATGTGAGCAAAACCTCAGAGGCAGGAGAGATAAGAATGAGGCAGAGTGAATAGGTTAGCAGAATTTGAGTTTTAATGTAGGCATAAATGGTGTTTTGTTAAATTTGTATTTTTGTCAGGCTAGTATCCATAAACAGAGAAGGAAGATAGTAAACTAATCACTCCATCTGCAGTCTACTTAAAATCAGACCTTTGGCTTTCATGCAGAGGGCAAGAAATTTGTTTCTGTTTACTTTCACAAGACATAGCCAAGCTTCTATTTAGTGACATGAATCAGTTTTGTTGGTGTTTCCATTTATACCATTTTAAATTCCTTTTTAAGCCAGAACCTTTTAAAGTTAGAGTTTTCTCAGACAACATCTCTCCCATCAGAACTGCTGGACCTTAGTGAAATGAATAGCTTGTAAGAGTCGCAGACATTTGCATCACCATGTTTTATCTGAACTATATTACTATTATGGTATTTGTTAAGTGCTTACTACATGTTCAGCAGTGTGTGAGATGTAGTATGACCTAGTGGAAACAGCATGGCTTAATGGAAAAAGCATGGGCCTGGGAGTCAGAGAACCTGGGTTTTAATTTCGGCTCTGCTATCTGTCGCCTGCAATGGCATATTACCCGAGATGGAGCGTCACCAAGACATTATTTCCCTGGTCTGGCCTCCCTGCTTGTGGTTGTCCTTTTTCAAATCTGTGCACACCAATGGGGAATGGTGTGTCAGTTGTGAATCGCATACATGCACACACAAACACATACACCCAACCCTATCCATCCTCACTGTAAGAAGCAATTGTTGAAATTGCTTGACTTCTTAACTATGCCTTGACTGTTGCATCTGCCTCCTTGCTGGCATCCTGCCTCCGATCTCTCCCCACTCCAAACCTTATTTCACTCTGTTGCCTGGATCATTTTTCTAAAAATAAAAGAAAACGGTCTATGTTTTCTTACTCTTTAAGGACTTTCATTGGTTGCTCAGCCACCTCCGCATTAAACAGCCTTTGGCCTTGAAGCACTCAATCAGTTCTCCACCTCCTACTTTACCTCATTGCTTTCCTATTACAACCCAGCCTACACACTCCACTTCAATGCCAACCCACTTTACCTAGACCTTGTCTATATCAGTGCTGCCCGCTTGCCCATATCCTCCCACTGTCCCGGAACTCTTTCCCCTTTCATATCCAACAGGCCATCACTCCCTGGCAACCTACAAAGCCTTATTAAAATCACAGCTTCTCCAAGAGGCCTTTCCCGACTAAGCCCTCATTTCCTCTACTCCTACTCCCTTCTACCTTTCCTATGCCCTTGGATCTGTACCCTTTAGGCACTTGATATTCATCTCACTCTCAGTGCCACAGAGTTTCTTTACATATCCACAATTTATTTTAATGTCTCTCTCCTCCTCTAGGCTGAAAGCTCTCTGTCTGCAGGGAACATGTCTACCAACTCTGTTATACACTCTGACTCAGTACAGAGCTCTGTCCACAGGAAGTGTTCAATAAATATTGATTGATTGATTGATTAAAGTGCTCTGAATACAATAAGCACTTAAAAAATGCCATTCATCGATTGATTGACACTTATGCCCACATCCTAATTTTGACCCTGAAGTCTGGCTGCATTGAAAATTCCCTACCCGAATTGGTGCTAATAATGACAGTAATGATAATCGTATTTATTAGGTGCTTACTATGTGCCAAGCACTGGGCTAAGAGCTGGGGTAGATAGAAGATAATAAAATTGGACACAGTCCTTAATAATAGTAAAAATTGCATTATTTCTTATGTGCTTACTATATGCCAAGCACTGTACTAAGTGCTGAGGTAGGTATAATATAATATGGGATTGGGATTGGACACAGTCCCTGCCCTAAATAGGGCTCACAGCCTAAAGTGGGGTAGAACTGGTATTCTATCCTCATTTCACAGATGAGGAAATTAACGCATTGGGAAGTAAATTATTTTGCCCAAGGTCTCTCAGCTGGCAACTGGCCAAACCAGGATGACAAACCTGGGCTATTTCCACAAGACCAAACTGCCTACCTGCCTCCTCAATTATGTCTCTAAATTAATCAGCAAACTATGTGCAGGCCTCTTCATTAGAGACAGTTGGTGAAAAGTAGTTTCTTTATTAATGTTCCATTTGGATTTGAGGCATTGTGTTTGCACAGTCCAGCCTTAAAGTAACTTTTGTGTTGAGGAACAACAGGGCCAGGGAGAAGAAAAATTCTCACTTAGGTCTTTCTTGAAATAAAAGCCTCAGCACAGTTTGTGGTCTGTAAAGGAAAACAAAGTGGGGTTTGAGGGAGGGAAGGGTTTGTTTGGTGTTCTGCTGCCCCTCAGTGGCTTGTGCAGCCATTTCACAACTCGACTGATGTGTCCCAGACTGAGCACATTTATTCATTCATTCAATTCAATCGTATTTATTGAGCACTTACTGTGTGCAGAACACTGTACTAAACGCTTGGGAAGTACAAGTTGGCAACATATAGAGACGGTCCCTACCCAACAGTGGGCTCACAGTCTAGAAGAGCACAGTGAAATGTGTTGCTAATGTGGACACTGCCTCATGATTTCCATGCTCTCGACCATGACGGGGACTTCGAGTCTCTTGCCTGCCCAAAGAAATCTAACATTCCCCTGAGAGGTGACACTGCTCTGAGTCCAAGTCCTCCGAGTGTCCCCGGGGGACTGCTGGTGGGGTGCCCATCCAACCCAAGACGGCCACTTCCCTGGAAAGAAAGCTGCTGGGGAGGAGGAGAACGTTTTTCTCAGTCTGAGGTCAGGCCACCCATCCAGCGTGTACTGGACCCTGGATCTCCCTCATCCGGGCCTGGCTTTCCTCACTGCGGTGACCTCAGAATGGGGCTGGCAACACAGCCGAGGAGGAGCAGCTGCAGACGCAGACATCTCTGACAGCCAAGATGGAATGGAAGAAGGGAGGGAGGCCAGCCAGGGCAGGAAACATGCCTTCTTCAGCTTCAGAGTTTGGGCAGAAAACATCGGGCTCCCCCAATCTGAAGATATGGAGCAACATTTCCCATCTCTGTCTCTGTGGAGGGCAGGAACTCTCCCAGGATCACTGTCCATCTTTCCTAACTGACACTACCATATTGGCTGTACATATGTCCTCCAGACTGCAAGCTCGTTGTGTGCAGGGAATGTGTCTGTTAATTGTTATATCAAACTCTCCCAAGCACTTAGTGCAGCGCTCTGCACACAGTAAGTGCTCATAAATATAATTGACTGACTAACTGACTGTCCCAAGGGCTAGTGGAGCGGTTCTTCCGTCTTGAGTGAGCACAGTTCTTGTCCCTTTCCTCCACAATGGGACAGGGGAGGATTCAGCCAATATGGCCATGCCATGGGCCAGTGGAGAGAGATCTGCACATGCGTGGAGTTTAGCGAACGAGGTGTTTCAATGAATCCATCAGTGGTTTTTTTAATTGAGCTCTTACTCTGGGCAGAGCAGTGCATTATGCCCTTGAGAGAGATTACAATATTTAATAGACAAGATCCCACTAGTGGGGGAGACAGAAGTTAGGATAAATTACAGGTAGGGAAATCAATAGTGTTAAAAGACTAAGACCTCTTGACTCTAAACTCCTTGTCAGCAGTGATGTGGTCTGTAAACTCAGTTATGCTGCATCCTGCTAAGTGTTTAGTACAATGCTCTGCACACAGTAAGAGCTCAATAAATATAATTGATATTGTGCAATGAGAGGCAAAAGGGATGAGTGCCTAAGTGCTTAGGTTTGGAATACAATTCATAGGAAAAGGAAAGGATAATATGGTAGGGAAGTGACAGGTTAGTCAGGGAAGGCTTCCTGGGGGAGATAGGTTTTAACAGGGATTTGTAGAGGGTGGAGGAGGTCCAGGCAGGAGGGAGGATATGAACAATAGGTTGAACATGATAAATTGAGGCAGAGTAAGAGGTGTGGGCTAATGAACATAATTTTAGTATTTGTTAAGCACTTACTATGTGCCAAACATTTTCTTAGGTGCTGGTAGGCTGGATCCTGTCCCTGCCCCTCATGGGGCTACAGTCTAAGTCTTAGAGGAATGAAATGTGCTGGCTGGGTTCAGCAGAAAAGGATCAATAATAGGTAGGAGGTGGAAAGCTCAGCATGGCACAGTGGATAGAGCATGGGCATGGGAGTCAGAAGGACCTGGGTTCTAATCCTAGCTCTGTCACTTGTCTGCTGTGTGACTTTGGGCAAGTCACTTCACTTCTCTGTGCCTCAGTTACCTCATCTGTTAAATGGGGATTGATACTGTGAGCTCCATATGGGACAGGGACTGTGTTCAACCTGATTTGCATGTGTTCAGCCCAGAACTTAGTACAGTGCCTGGCACACAGTGAGTGCTTACAAACGCCACAATTACTACTAATTTTAAAGCAAATTGTGAAGACTTTCTGTTTGATGTAGAAATAGATGGGCAACCATTGGAGATTTGTGAGAAGTGGGAGGAGATGTGCAGGAGCATTTTTTAGAATAATGATCTGGACAGTAAAGTAGGGACTGGAGAGGGGAGAAGTAGAGGCAGAGAAGTCAGTGAGGAGTCTGATGCAGTAGTTGAGGTGGAATAAGTTACGTGCTTGATATGTCAGTGTGGTAGCAGTTGGGATAAAGAGGAAAGGATGGATTCTAGGGATTTCTTAAAGATAGGACCAACAGGATTTGGTGACAGACTGAATACCTGGGGGCTATAGCATGGGACTAAGAAAGGGGTGGTGGGAAGAAGGAGCAGGGCATTCACACCAATAGGAGGGCACCGGGATGGGGGGTGAGGAAGAATCAGCTTGTAGAAAGGATTCCCGGTTCTTCCTTCACCTCTCCAGGGAAGCAGCCCTGCTGCAGCCTTCCCAACACTGGAAAAACCCAGTGGGGAGGGAGCTTCTGCTCCCTACCCCGCACACTGCTGGGCCTCCACTCCTGCAGGATTGAGCAGAGGCTGTTCCAGGCAACAGGCATCCCCTCAAAGCCCCAGATCCACCCATCCTCCACCTCCCCAAATTCCTCTAGTAATAATAATAATAATGGTATTTTTTAAGTGCTTACTGTGTGCCAAGCACTGTTCTAAGCACTGGGGTAAATACAAGGTAATCAGGTTGTCCCATGTGGGGCTCACAGTCTTAAGCCCCAATTTACAGATGAGGTAACTGAAGCACGGAAAAATTAAGTGATCTGCTCAAAGTCACACAGCTGACAGGTGGTGTAGCTGGGATTAGAACCCATGATCTCTGACTCCCAGGTCCGTGCTCTTTCCACTAAGCCATGAAGCTTCCAATAATAATAAGGATGATGGTATTTGTTCAACTCTTACTATGTGCCAGGCATTAGACTAAGCACTGGAGTGGCTACAAGCAAATTGGGCTGGACACTGTCCCTGTCCCAAATGGGGCTCACAGTCTCAATCCCTATTTTACAGATGAGGGAACCGAGGCCCAGAGAAGTGAAGTGACTTGCTCAAGGTCACACGGCAGACAAGTGGCAGAGCTAGTATTAGAACCTATGACCTTCTAACTCCCAGGCTGGGCTCTATCCACTAAACCATGCTCTGACCTGTCCCCTCTCTTGTCATTCATTCATTCAATCATATTTATTGAGCGCTTACTGTGTGCAGATCACTTACTAAGATCTTGGAAAGCACAATTCAGCAATAAATAGAGACAATTCCTACCCAACAACGGGCTCACACCTTGCCCCCCAACCCTGATGTAAGATGAGAGAGGAATGCAGTTGTGTCATGTTGAGAGCAGGAGTGAAACCGGACCAGGGCTGGAATGGGGACAGAGGCAGGGGTTGGGGACTAGTTGAACCTGAGACCAGCCAGGACTGAGGAAAGACTGCAGAGCAGGAGAGGCCTGAGTCAGGCCATTCAGGTCAGAGGCCTGGACCTGAGGGGAGACAGATCAGGACTCAAGGGAACAGCTGGAACTTGGAGTCAGGGGCACTAGTTCTGGTGCCCCTGAATCAGGGGGTCATAGGAACGGGAACCCTGGGCCCACAGTTTTGGTGGGGCATCCAGAGTTTCCCTGCTATGGCCCTACACCCTTCCCCATCCATAATGGCTGCTTTGTCATGGACAGCACTGACATAGCAGAAAGCAGAGCCTCCGTCTGAGGCAGGGCAAGTGAGGAATCAGGGAAGGTGGGGGGAGCATCAATCTGGGGCATCTACCAGGCTTCCACTGATTTCTGTGTTCACTGAGAAGCAGCGTGGCTTAGTGGAAAAAGCACAGGCTTGGGAGCAGAGGTCATGGGTTCTAATCCCCGCTCCACCACTTATCAGCTATGTGACTTTGGGCAAGTCACTTAACTTCTCTGTGCCTCAGTTACCTCATCTGTAAAAATGAGGATTAAGACTATGAGCCCCTTGTGGGACAACCTGATTATCTTGTATCTACCCCAGCACTTAGAGCAGTGCTTGGTACATAGTAAGCGCTTAACAAATACCATCATTATTTTTCCACTATCCCAGACAACCAAAGTCTTCATTCTAAGCAATCATCTCTGATTGCAGTTCTGGAAATGATCCCACTGACTTGTTTATTTAACATTCATTTCCTTGGAGGGCTTAGACTACTAAGGAGTCCCCCATGAGCAGATAAAATGTCTTGATCCAAGGGAGCCATAGAGTCCAAAACTCAGGTTTTAAGGGGGCCAAACACAATGCAAATTTGATTGGGAGCTACAGGTTTAGTCATTCCCCTGTTGGGGGAAGGTGGCCTTCAGGTACCAGATAACCTTCAGATGATTCAGATGACTTGTGAGTCTGATTTTTGTGTTCATGTTTGGGAGGTTAGCACAGCCAAAGAACCTGTGGTGGGTCCAGTTGGAGACCTTTGAAGCCAGTGATAATGAATTTCCCCATGATGCGGAGGAAGTTGGGCAACGATGGGAAGATTTTGAGGAGTAGAGAAATGTGGCAGACAGATGCTGCAAGGATATGAGCCAGTTGGCAGTGGGGAGAATATGTTGAAGTGGGGAAAAACTGGAGTCAACCAGGCAGACTGTCAAAGAGACCAATGCAATAGTTAAACCTTAATAGGATGAACAAGGGTCATAGGTGTTTGAGGGGAGAGGAGAGGGAGGATCTGGAAAATGTCTTGGAGGAAAATTGTCAAGGTTTAGCTGTTGACTGGATGTAATCAGTGAATGACAGAGAGGAGTTGAGGATGACCCCAGTTTTGGGCTTTGGGGTCGAATGTGGGTGTTAGTGGCACAGAGAAGAACTGGTTTTAAGGGAAAGGGTTGGAGGGGCTGGGGAATGGTGAATTGTGTAAGTCGTAACTGATTGATGGGGTGTTAGGAAAAGGATGCTGAAAGTGGAGAAAGAGCCTGTTAAAAGAGTTACAAAACTCATGGAAGATGAACAAGATACAGGTTCTTTCTCTCCCTTCCCCAAACCCCCTCCCTCAGAAAATTCCATGAGTTCCAAAACTTGAGGGAAAAAATAGATCTTTCTCTAAACTAGCTCCCTGAGTTTTTTCGGGGTTTTTTGCAAGACAGTGGTGAAGACTGAAACATTCATAGGGATGAAAGTGTTTTTTTGTTTACCCTTGCAAATCACTGGCAACATGGAATAGGGAAAAATATATGTAAAGGGATTATGTGGTTATGAAAGTCAGCTGCTATCTACCTGCAAATGGGGAGTGTGCCACAACTCCTAGAAAAGGCAGTGTATACCAAAAAATTGCCTTTCTTACTGAATTAGATTAAAGTGATCAGAGGGCTCTATCTGGTGGGTTTTGCTCTCCCATAGCTATAATCAATTAGAAAGTAACAAATTTCAAAGGAGTGGTAAGGTCCCATTCGGAAGCAGTGTGGCTCCATGGAACGAGCCAGGGTTTTGGAGTCAGGGGTCATGGGTTAAAATTCTGGCTCCACCAATTGTCAGCTGTGTGACTTTGGGCAGCTCACTTCACTTCTCTGTGCCTCAGTTACCTCATCTGTAAAATGGGGATTAAGATTGTGAGCCCCACGTGGGACAACCTGATTACCTTGTATTCCCCCAGTGCTTAGAACAGTGTTTGGCACAAAGTAAGTGCTTAACAAATACCATAATTATTATTCATACGGCCTCAGCACTGATGATCAATTGCCAGTGTTTTCTCCCTCAGTCAATAAGAGAATCCTGTCAAGGGGTCAGAAATTTATGGTTATCCTCTAAATATTCCTTTACCACTGAGGACAAGGCTGATACCACCTTAGAGATTGTGAGAAAGGGAGAAGAACTGACTGGCTTTTTAGGAATTATTTGCCAAACCTAAGCCATGAGAAATGATAAATCAGTGATGCTCTAACTCTGATGGGGTCCCTTCTAGATTCTTCCAATATTCAGTCCATCAGTCAGTGCTATTTATTGAGGGCTTACTGTAAGCAGGACTGTACTAAGAACTTGAGAGAGTACAATACAATGGAGTTGGTAGATACATTCCCTGCCCATTGTGGACAGGGAATGTGTCTATTATATTGTTATGATGCACTCTTCCAAGTGCTTAGTACAGTGCTCTGCACACAGTCAGGCCTCAGTAAATATGATTGACTGACTTCCCACAAGGAGCTAACAGCTGGAATGTGCTTGTATCCACCCCAGGGCCCACATAGTAAACTCTTAACAAATACTATTATTATTATTATTATTATTATTACATAATACTTAGACATCAGCAAGGGCTATTCTTCAATCAATGAAACACTGAGGCAATGCCAGAAGACATCAAGGGCCAAACTATAATCACCACTTTCAAGGAGAAAGATAAGATAACTGACTGGAATCTACCGTAATCTCTATCCTCTCTAATGAAAGTCTGTCTGGACCATCTACTGAAAAATGCCTACTGATGCCATTTCTGACACAATGTGTCTTTATAAAGGGCACAGCTCAACTGATATGATCTTTGCAGCACGCCGCATTTGGAAATGCAGCTGGCATCATCAAGGCCTGTACACAGTTGAATGTTGCAGTTGTGGGTTTTTGTTCATGACCTTGTCTCTGGCTGCCCCAGTACTCCCAGCTGGAAAAGTGGTGGATTTTTTCATTTGTTTAATGGTACTGGATAAGCATTTATTCTGTGACAAAAACTGTTCAAGCGCATAGGTAAATACAAGTCAGGACGAAGCCGAAGGGAGTGGGAGAAGAGGAAATGAGAACTTAGTAGGGGAAGGCCTCTTGGAAGGGATGTGATTTTAATAAGGCTTTGAAGTTGAGGAGAGTGATTGTCAGATATGAAGGGGGAGGGTGTTTTAGGCCAAAAACAGGATGTGGGCGAGGGGTCAGCGATGAGATGTACAAGACCAAGAGACAGTGACTAGGTTGACATTAGCGGATTGAACTGTGTGTGTTGGTATGTAGGTGGAAATCAGACAGGTAAGGCAGGAGAGGGAAAGGTAATTTAGTGCATTAAAGGAGTAAAACGTTTCTGTTGATGCGCAGTTGGATGGGCAAACATTGGAGATTCTTGAGGAGTTGGGGAAACATGGACCAAACAGTTCTGTAGAAAAATGATCCAGGCAGCAGAGTGAAGCATGGAATGACGTGGGGAGAGACAGAAGGAAGGGAGGTTAGCAAGGAATATGATCCAGAAATCAAGGGGGGATAGGTTTAGTGGTCCGATCAACGTGGTAGCAGTTTGGTTAGAAAGGAAAGGGTGGGTTTTAATGTTATTATTATTGTTATTATATCATTAGAATATGTAATAATTGTGGCATTTGTTAGGCACTTACTATGTGCTAGACATTGTTCTAAGCACCAAGGTGGATACAAGCAAATTGGGTTGGACACAGTTCCTGTCCCATATGGGGTTCACAATCTTAATCCCCATTTTACAGTTGAGGTACCAGGCATAGGGGAGTGAAGTGACTTGCCCAGGGTTTCTCAGCAGACAAGTGGCAGTGTTGGGATTAGAACCCAGGTCCTCCTGACTCCCACCCCACACTTGTGAAGGTAGCTCGTTGTGGACAGGGTATGTATTTGTTAATTGTTAATTGTTATTTTGTACTTTCCAAAGCACTTAGTACAGTCTCTGCACACTGTAAGTGCTCAATAATTTCGATTGAATGAATAGAACTGACTAGATTTGGTGACAGACTCAATATGTGGGTTGCATGAGAGATGAGTCGAGGATAATATCAAAGCTTATGAGCAGCGAGGATGGTGGTATTTTCTACAGTGATGGGAAATTCAGGAGGAGGGCAGGGTTTGGGAGGGAAGATGAGAACTTCTGTTTTGGATGTGGTGAACTTGAAGTGTCTGCAGGACATCCAAGGAGAGATGTCATGAAGGCAGGAGGAAATGTGAGACTAAAGAGAAGGAGAAAGATCTGAGTTTGGGATGTAGATTTGAGAATCATCAGCATAGCGATGGTAGTTAATGTCATGGGAGTGAATGAGTTCTCCAAGGGAATGGGTGTAGATGGAGAATGGAAGGTGACCAGAAATGTGCCTTGAGGGACTCCCAAAGTTAGAGGGTGGCAGATGGGGGAGGGGACATTGAGAGAAAAATAGAGAAAGAGTGGACAGAGAGATAGGAAGAGAGCCAGGAGAGGACAGTGTCAGTGAAGCAGAAATTGGATAATGTTTCTAGGAGAAGGGAATGGTCTACAGTGTCAAACACAGCTGAGAGGTCAAGGAGGAATAGGATGGAGTAGATGGTATTGGATTTGGCAAAAAGGAGATCATTGGTAACCTTTGAGAAGGCAGTTTTTGTGGCAAGAAGGGAGTGGAAGCCAGATTGGAAGAGGTCAGGTAGATAATTGGAGGAGAGGAAGTGGAGGCAGTGGATGTACTAATGAAATCTAATCCAGAAAAGTGAAAAAGGCACTTGCTGTACAGTTGTCTGAGAGGAGTGGATGAGTACCTTGGAGGATATCTTTTATGTTTTCAATTGCATGTTATTAGATTGAATGACTCAGTTTTCATTCCCTTATTTCCTGGGAGCAAATGATTGGAACAATTTAGTGGCTCTGATAGCAGAATGTTGAATAAAGTTCCGATGGTCAATATCTAAGAATGAGATTTTCATTTAGCTTCATTCTATCACCATTTTGCTTAATTTAAATTAATCATACTGTTGATCTTTATTTTATTAATCTGACAAAATCGCATTATAGACAGGATGAAAAAGAAGTCCCAAAAACAGCCTTAAAGAGGAGAAGCTAGAAAGGATAGAAATGGACGTACAGATTGGTGACTTTGTCAGCCTAAAACCAAAGCAAATAGAGAACTTGCAGGTGGAGATAACTGTCACTGAGACCAAATTATAGTTCCTGGTGCACAATTAGCAAATTCCTTTGCTCAGTACCTGAACGTTTCATGTCCAAGACTCTTTCATCGTTCTTGGAGGGAGACTCAGGAGGGGAGTGATGTCACCCCACCGGGTTTTCAGAAGGTGACTGAATGTGTTGCTGAATCCCAGCTCTGCCATGTGTGTACTGTGTGACCTTGGGCAAGTCACTTCACTGTATGTCAGTTAACTCACTTGTAAAATGGGGATTGGAGATTGTGAGCCTCATGTGGGACAGGTACTATATCCAAACCAATTACCTTTTAAATACCACAGTGTCTGGGACACAGTGCAGTGTACATAGTACAGTGCCTGGGACATAGTGAGTGCTTCATAAATACTTTTATCATTATTACTGATGATGTACTGAAAAGGGCTGGAGCTGGAAGCAGAAAGGCTAGTGAGGAAGTTGTGGTAATAGGGAGAAATGAGTGATTAGGGCTTGCATATGGGGAGAGCAGAGAGCATGAAGAGGAGGGAGAAGAAGGGACACAGCTTGACAAAGCACTATAGGATGGAGTTGGCATGATTTGATGAGAAAAGCGTTATGAGGGGAGAGCCAGAGGAAGAGTCAAAGGGTCTGAGGTTGTAAGCTTGATTGTCATGGAAATAGGTGGTGACAGAAGAAGCATTGCCTAGTGGACAGAGCATAGGCCTGGGAGTCTGACACTTCCTTGCTTTGTGACCTTGGACAAGGTCACGTAACTTTTCTGTGCTTCAGTTTCCTCAACTGCAAAATCAAGATTTTACCTCGTATTCATTCATTCATTCTATCGTATTTATTGAGCGCTTACTGTGTGCAGAGCACTGTACTAAGCGCTTGTGAAGTACAAGCTGGGAACATATAGAGACGGTCCCTACCCAACAGGGGGCTCACAGTCTAGAAGGGGGAGACAGGCAACAAAACAAAACATATTAACAAAATAAAATAAATAGAATAAATATGTACAAGTAAAATAAATAAATAAATAGAGTAATAAGTATGTACAAACATATATACATATATACAGGTGCTGTGGGGAGAGGAAGGAGGTAAGGTGGGGGGGATGGGCAGGAGGGGGAGAGGAAGGAGGGGCTCAGTCTGGGAAGGTCTCATGGAGGAGGTGAGCTCTCAGTAGAGCTTTGAAGGGAGGAAGAGAGCTAGCTTGGCGGATGTGCAGAGGGAGGGCATTCCAGGCCAGGGGGAGGACGTGGGTCGGAGGTTGACGGCGGGACAGGCGAGAATGAAGCACAGTGAGGAGGTTAGCGACATAGGAGTGGAGGGTGTGGGCTGGGCTGTAGAAGGAAAGAAGGGAGGTGACGTAGGAAGGGGCGAGGTGATGGAGAGCCTTGAAGCCGAGAGCAAGGAGTTTTTGCTTGATGCATAGTTTGACTGGTAGCCACTGGAGATTTTTGAGGAGGGGAGTAACATGCCCAGAGTGTTTCTGCACAAAGACGATCCAGGCAGCAGCGTGAAGTATAGATTGAAGTGGGGAGAGACAGGAGGATGGGAGATCAGAGAGGAGGCTGATGCAGTAGTCCATTCGGGATAGGATGAAAGATTGAAGGAGCAGGGTAGCGGTTTGGATGGAGAGGAAAGGGCGGATCTTGGCAATATTGCAGAGCTGAGACCGGCAGGTTTTGGTGACAGATTGGATGTAAGGGGTGAACGAGAGAGTGGAGTCAAGGATGACATCAAGGTTGTGGGCTTGTGAGAGGGGAAGGATGGTAGTGCCATCAACAGTGACAGGAAAGTCAGGGAGAGGGCAGGGTTTGGGAGGGAAGATACGAAGTTCAGTCTTGGACATATTGAGTTTTAGATGGTGGGTACACATCCAGATGGAGATCTTCTGAGGGCAGGAGGAGATACGAGCCTGGACGGGGGGAGAGAGAGCAGGGGCAGAGATGTAGATTTGGGTGTCATCAGCGTAGAGATGATAGTTGAAGCCGTGGGAGAGAATGAATTCACCAAGGGAGTGAGTGTAGATAGAGAACAGAAGGGGACCAAGAACTGATCCTTGAGGAACCCCAACAGTAAGAGAATGGGAGGGGAAGGAGGAGCTCGCAAAAGAGACTGAGAATGAAGAGACTGCAGAGCCTGTGCACTTGGATCTGTTCCCCTTAAGCATTTGATAATAATAATAATAATAATAATAATAATAATAATAATAATGGCATTTGTTAAGCACTTACTATGTGCCAAGTACTGTTCTAGCTCTGGGGTAGATACAAGGTAATCAGGTTGTCCTACATGGGGCTAACAGTCTTAATACCCATTTTTCTGATGAGGTAACTAAGGCACAGAGAAGTGAAGCGACTTGCTCAAGGTCACACAACAGACAAGTGACAGAGTTAGGATTAGAACCCACAACCTCTGACTCCCAAGCCTGTGTTGTTTCTACTAAGCCATGCTGCTTCAGGCCACCCTCAGCCCATAGCACTCATGAATATATCCATTCTATTGCACTTTCCCTTGTGCTTAGTACAGTGCTCTGAACAAAGTAAATGCTCAATAAATACCACTAATTGATTAATATATTTATACTCTCCCATTTCCCCTATCTGTAATTTATTTTATTGTCTGTCCCCGAATCGAGTCAGTAAGCTGCTTGTGGGCAAGGATCATGTCTACCAACTCTGTTATCATGTACTCTCTCAAGTGCTTATTACAGTGCTTTGACATAGTAAGTACTCAATGAATGCCAATGATTGAATGATTGATAAATGTGTGGTCCTTGGCCCCCAAGCATCATTAACCACCTAAATAAATCAAACAAAGCAATGAAAACAGTTAGTTTCAGAGTTAACAGATGCAAGATTAGAGAAGCAGTGTGGCCTACTGGATACTGAACAAGACTGCGAGTTAGAAGGACCTGGCTTCTAATCCCAGCTCTGCCACTTGTCTGCTGTGTAACCTTGGACAAGTCATTTAACTGCTCTGTGCTTCAGTTACCTCAACTGTAAAATGGGGATTAAAACTGTGAGCCCTTATGTTCATTCATTCATTCATTCTTTCAATCATATTTATTGAGCGCTTACTGTGTGCAGAGCACTGTAATAAGCGCTTGGGAAGTACAAGTTGGTGACATATATGGGGATATGGGACAGGTACTGTGTCTAACCAGATTTGCTTGTATCTACCCCATCGTTTAGTACACTGCCTGGCACATACTAAGTGCTTAACAAATACCACAGTTTTTTCATTATTATCATTATCAATAATAATAACAATTTAGTAATAAGAAAAAATCCTCATTGATCTACTGTGAATCAATCATTCATATTTATTGAGTACTTATTGTGTGCAGAGCACTGTATTAGGTACTTGGGAGACTACAACACAACAGAGTTGGAAGACATGTTCCCTGCCCAAAAGGAGCTTACAATGTAGAGGGAAAGGCAATACAGCCAGTTGGTTACAGGCAGCTGAAATGAGCCAGGAGTGGCTCTTAAGGCAGTCACCAATAGACCTCAAGAATTCCAGACAAAGAGCAAAACATGCTGTTACTTGTGTTTCCTGGACCATGCACCACGATGTGATCCCCTAGATCTGTAAGCTAGCTCTAGATTCATTCAGTCATATTTATTGAGTGCTTACTGTGTGCGAGCAATGTACTAAGTGCTTGGGAAGTACAAGTTGGCAACATATAGAGAGGGTCCCTACCCAGCAACGGGCCCACAGTCTAGAAGGGGGAGACAGAGAACAAAACAAAACATGTGAACAGGTGTCGTCACCATAATAAATAAAAATAAAGCTAGATGCACATCATTAACAAAATAAATAGAATAGTAAATATGTACCAGTAAAATAAGTAGAGTAATAAATCTGTACAAACATATACAGGTACTGTTGGGAGGGGAAGGAGGTAGGGCGGGGGGATGGGGAGGAGGAGAGGAAAAAGGGGTCTCAGCCTGGGAAAGCCTCCTGGAGGAGGTGAGCTCTCAGTAGGGCTTTGAAGGGAGAAAGAGAGCTAGCTTGGCAGATGGTGGGAAGGAGGACATTCCAGGCAAGGGGGAGGATATGGGCCGGGGGTCGACGGTGGGACAGGTGAGAATGAGGTACAGTGAGGAGGTTAGTGGCAGAGGAGTGGAGGGTGCAGGCTGGGCTGTAGAAGGAAAGAAGGGAGGTGAGGTAGGAGGGGGTGAGGTGATGGAGAGCCTTGAAGCCGAGAGTGAGGAGTTTTTGCTTGATGTGTAAGTTGACAGGCAGCCACTGGAGATTTTTGAGGATGGAAGTAACATGCCCAGAGTGTTTCTGCACAGAGATGATCCAGGCAGCAGTGTGAAGTGGGAGAGACAGGAGGATGGGAGATCAGAGGGGAAGCTGATGCAGTAATCCAGTCGGGATGGGATGAGAGATTGAACTAGTAAGGTAGCAGTTTGGATGGAGAGGAAAGGGCAGATATTGGCGATTTTGTGGAGGTGAGACTGGCAGGTTTTGGTGACAGATTGGATGTGAGGGGTGAATGAGAGAGTTGAGTCGAAGATGACACCAAGTTGCGAGCTTGAGAGATGGGAAGGATGGTAGTGCCGTCTACAGTGATGGGAAAGTCAGAGAGAGGGCAGGGTTTGGGAGGGAAGATAAGGATCCAGATCTAGATCCTCTAGACTATAAGCTCTCTGACGGCAAGGAGCTTGCCTATAGATTCTGTTATATTGTACTCTCAAAAGCGATAATGATAATTATGGTATTTATAAAGTGCTTACTGTGTGCCAGGCACTGTACTAAGCACTGGGTGGATACAAGCAAATCGGGTTGGACACAGTCCCTGTCCCAGGTAGGGCTCACAGTCTCAATCCTCATTTTACAGATGAAGTAAGTGAGGCCCAGAGAAGTGAAGTGACTTGCCCAAGGTCACATAGGAGACAAGTGGTGGATCTGGGATTAGACCCCATGGCCTCCCGACTCCCAGGCCCATGCTCTATCCACTATGCCTCACTGTGCTCTGCACACAGTAAGTGCTCAATAAATACCACTGATTGATAGTTGTGATGACAAGCGCCATTTTATGGAAGTCAGCCTGAGGTCAGTTAATCTTAGAATGCTTCTCTGTGGGGACCCTGTGACCATCCTCCGACCAGCTTCTGACAGCCTAGAAGCCTGACTGCTTCTACTGTAGCCTAGTGGAAAGAGTGTGGGCCTGGAAGTCAGAGGACCTGAGTTCTTATCCCTGTTTTACCATTTTTCCACTGGGTGACTTTGGTCGAATCACTTAACTTTTCCCTGCCTCAATTAACTCCTCTATAAAATGTAGATTAAATCGTATTCCCTCCTACCTAAGTTCACTGTGAGCCTCCTATGGGACAAAGACTGTGTCTAACCTGATTATCTTGGTATCTACCTCGTGCAGAGTGTAATGATTCTTTTTTAAATGGTTTCTGTTAAGTGCTTACTATTTTCCAGGCACTGAACTAAGCACTGAGATAGATATAAACTACTCAGGTTGGACACAATCCATATCCTACGTGAGGCTCACAGTTTCATCCCCAATTTACAGATGAGGTAACAGGAACAGAGAAGTGAGGCAACTTACCCAAGATCACAAAGCAGACAAGTGGCAAAGCAACTGGTAAGCACTTAACCAATACATTTTAATTATTTCCTACTTCCCTGAGGTCTGAGTGAACTCTTAGCAGGTCTGTGGAGGGAGGCTTAGGGTTTAAAATGAAAAAAAATCTAGACAGAAATGTCTGGTTCCTTATTGGTAGTGGCTGGGGGACAGGCCATCTAAATGGTGGACTGCCTGGAAGAAATCCAAATGGCCAATTAGTGACTCACAAATGGAACGGCTCTCCACGTGGCCAAGACCAAGTTCCACATAAACCCTCAATCCCCGTGTGTTATGATGGTACCTTGACAACCAGAGGAGTGCTGAGGCTAGCAGAGCTATGTTTCCTAAAGTGTAAACTTGAATACTGCAGAAAGTGAAACTAACCTGTGAAATGGTTTCAACGTTATTGTTTAAGGAACTAAGAAAGAACACATTCTCCAACCTAGAAAAGGAAGACTTCTCCCCCTTTTAGACTGTGAGCCCACTGTTGGGTAGGGACTGTCTCTATATGTTGCCAATTTGTACTTCCCAAGCGCTTAGTACAGTGCTCTGCACATAGTAAGCGCTCAATAAATACGATTGATGATGATGATGATGATGATCTTAAAAAAAGTAATGATTAGCTATGAATGAAACTCATCCCATGGCGATTCACTCTGTAGCATGGCTTAATAGAAAGAGCACAGGCTTGGGAGTCAGAGGGCGTGGGTTCTAATCCCTGCTCTGACACTTGTCTGCTGTGTGACAGTGGCAAGCCACTTAAGTCCTCTGTGTCTCAGTTACTTTATCAGTAAATAATAATAATAATGATGGCATTTGTTAAGCGCTTACTATGTGTGAAGCACTGTTCTAAGCACTGAGGGGGGATACAAGGTGATCAGGTTGTCCCACTTGGGGCTCACAGTCTTAATCCCCATTATACAGATGAGGTAACTGAGGCCCAGAGAAGTTAAGTGACTTGCCCAAAGTCACACAGCTGACAGGTGGAGGAGCTGGGTTTGGAACCCATGACCTCTGTCTCCCAAACCTGTGCTGTTTACACTGAGCCACGCTGTAAAGTGGGGATTAAGACTGTGAGCCCCACGTGAGACAATCCGAATACCTTTTAACTACCCCAGTGCTTAAACCAGTGCTAGGCACATAGGAAACGCTTAACAAATACAATAATTATTTTTTATTAGTAGTATTTATTATTTGGCAGTTAGAGCATGGGCCTGGGAGTCAGAAGATCATGGGTTCTAATCCCACTCTCCCACTTGTCTGCTGCATGACCTTGCACAAGTCACGTTACTTTTCTGGGCCTCCGTTATCTCATATGTAAAATGGGCATTATTAAGATGGTGAGCTCCATGTGGAATAGGGACTGTGTCCAACCTGATAAGCTTGAATACGCCCATTTGTTAGAATGGTGCCTGGCACAAATTAAGTGCTTAACAAATACCACAAAAAAGAAATGATCAATGAGCTATTTGGCTTTCAGGAAGGTATGGGATGAGGGACACGTCAACTTCAAAACCCTATAATAATGATAATTTCCATATTTGTTAAATGATAATAATTGCGGTATTTGATAAGTGCTTGATAAGGCACTGTACTAAGTATTGGGGTAAATATATGGTAATTGGGTTGGACACAGCCCCTATCCACATGGGACTCACAATCTTACTCCTCATTTCACAGATGAGGTAACTGAGGCACAGAATAGGGAAATGATTTGCCCAAGGACAATCAGGAGACGTGATAGAGCCAGGATTAGAACCCAGGTCCTTCTGACTCCCAGGACCATGCTCTATTATGTGCCAAGCATTGGACTGAATACTGAAGTAGATACAAGAAAATTATGTTGGATACAGTCTCTGTCACACATAGAGCTCACAGTCTTAGGTGAACTGGTATTGAGTCCCCATTTTCCCAAAGAGGGAACTGAGGCACAGAGGACCTTGGTGACTTGTCCATGGTCACACAGCAGACAAGTGGCAGAGCTGGGATTAGATCCTAGAACCCCAATTCCCCGGCCCATGCTCTTTCCACAGGCCATGCTGTCTTGAGGGACACAGGAACGATCTGAAACAATCTAGGAGAAGCAGTGTGGTATAGTGGATAGAGCTCGGGTCTGGGAGTCAGCAGGTCATGGGTTCTAATCCTGGCTCTGCCACTTGTCTGCTGTGTGACCTTGGGCAAGTCACTCCCTTCTCTGTGACTTAATCCCTTCTCTGTGAATTAATACTGTGAGCCCCACGTGGGACAACCTGACTACCTTGAGTCTACTTCAGTGCTTAGAACAGTGCTTGGCACATAGTGCTCAACAAATACCATAATTATTATCAATTATTAAACACTTCTGTCCAGTTGAGTTTGCCAAACCTCATCTCTCCCCATAGTCAAATTATTAGAGGACACTTGAATCATTGGCTCAAAAAGACATGAGATTTATTAATCCAAGATATTGTGCAGGCAAAATCAATCAATCCATATATCAATCAGTCAGTGGTATTTACTTGAGTGATTACTGTGTGTGGAGCACTATACTAAGTGCTTGGGAGAGTACAATACACCGGAGTTGGAAGATGCCTTTTCTGCCTAAAAGGAGATGACAGTCTGGAAAATGTAAAATGTCACTAATGGAAACTAAGTGAAAATATCAATATGCTCAAAAAAAGATTCGGTTGAATTTTTGGCCCATAATGTCCATAACGAGTCATTGGAGGGAGGGTTAAAGATGATAGAGAAAATGTTAGAGATGCTGGAATGCTTGAAAAGAGGTAAATAATGATAGATAATGCTTCATGGGTAATAGGATGGTATCCAAATTTTAAGAATGAATATCATAAGCTTCCTCCAAGTGTTCTGTTGCCACAGCCAGACGCAGAATCCTGAGATGGCTGGATCATTAGCCTGACCCAATCAGGACTTCTCCTATAAATTCTCCTTCAGCCAAGAGATGTATTCATTTCCTACACGCAGGCCTACATTTAAAGCAGTTGGGAAACTGAGGAAAGACAGAATTCCATGGAATCCATCTTCAACGTGCTCATGAACTACTTGGACCCCTGCTTGTCTGAGTCGTGAGACATACATGAGGCCGTCGTCCCTTAAGACATCATGCTGACAAGTCATGATGTAAGTGAGGGGTAGGCGGCGTAACCTTGTGTCAGCTGTCAACAGCGGGGCTGCTCTCACATCTAGATATCCTGGGTATTTCTTTGCTAAATCAGAAGTTCCTGGAATCGGGTTGGCATAAACATGACCTTTCTTAAACTTCTCTGGAAGCAAAGCACTCCAATTCACAAACTTGAACAAATGACTTGATTCCACGGGTACGTGTCGACTGGATATCATCGCTTCTTCTAGGGCTCTGTCTGTGGTAAAGTATTCACTCCAGAATCTGACCATGAGTGATTTTTGCAAAATAAGCATATGCTTATTTTCCCGGTAGGATGGTAAATCCATATCAAGGGACTGAAGCGCGGGGTAAAGTAAAGACTGTATCTTGATTTTAATCTTGACATCTGGGTCATCTAGCAGCTGTGAAAAAAATGGGCAATTAAATGTTTTGTTCCAATAATCTGAAGAACAGGAACAAATTCAGCTTCTCTGAAGTTCATAAGAATGAGATGATAATAATACTGATAATGATTATTATTTTTATGGTATTCGTTAAGCACTTACTGTGTGCTCAGGTTGTCCCATGTGGGGCTCACGGTCTTAATCCCCATTTTACAGATGAGATCACTGAGGCACAGAGAAGTTATGTGGCTTGCCCAAGGTCACAAAGCAGACAAGTGGCAGAGCTGGGATTAGAACCCATGTCCTCTGACTCCCAAGCTTGTGCTGCAGCGTACAGTATAGTGTATTACTTATAGGTGTCCACACTGCTGAGGTTTTGGCACTGTGAGCATGACATCACTCTCTCCCCCCAAACACAGAATACCTAGCCTGACCCTTCTTTCTCTTTAGAAAAGAATCGAGGAGTCAGGATGGCAATCTCCACCCCTTGGCCCCTCCTAGTTGGGATAGTGTTCTCATGGATGCCATGAAGGCTGGGGTCTTCACGGTCTGGATGGGGCCGGGGTCTTAGGAGGGGAGGCTGGACCAGTCTGAGCTGGGATCCTCGTGACATGAGTTGGAGCTTGAGCTTCCGGCCCACATCATCCCCCTGGCCTGGAATGCCCTCCCTCCCCATATCCGCCAAGCTAGCTCTCTTCCACCCTTCAAGGCCCTACTGAGAGCTCACCTCCTCCAGGAGGCCTTCCCAAACTGAGTCCCCTCCTTCCTCTCCCCCTCCTCCCCCTCTCCATCTGCCCTGCCTTACCTCCTTCCCTTCCCCACAGCACCTGTATATATGTATATATGTTTGTATGTATTTATTACTCTATTTATTTATTTATTTTACTTGTACATATCTATTCTATTTATTTTATTTTGTTAATATGTTTTGTTTTGTTCTCTGTCTCCCCCTTCTAGACTGTGAGCCCACGTTGGGTAGGGGCTGTCTCTATATGTTGCCAACTTGTACTTCTCAAGCACTTAGTACAGTGCTCTGCACACAGTAAGCGCTCAATAAATATGATTGATTGATTGATTGATTGAGTTGGAACACTGGAGCTGCTCTAGTAATAGGAATTAGGTGGTCCTACCTGTGCTGGGCAGCAGCAGCATGGGAGAGAGTTGAGGGTGGAGACTCAAGTTGACTGTGTGGAAGGAGACAGTGGTAAACCGCTTCCATATTTTTACCAAGAAAACTCTATGGATACACTACTAGAGCGATTGCAGATGGAGGTGGGGCGTTCTGGGTGAGCTATGTCCATGACATCACTATGGGTTGGAGACTACTGGGTAGCGTTGACAAGAATCAGGTGAGATCGGGCAGGGGTTGGGCAAGAAGGCAGACAACTTCCTGTTGATGTGATGGGCCCTTAGCCACTGTTTGCAGGTTATATGTCCTCTTCCCCTCATTCTCTCACTTTCCCTTGTCTTCCTCCCTCTTCCATTCCTTCCCTCCTTTCTCCCTTTCCCCTTCAAATCTTCCTCCCCTTAACCCTTCTAAACCCTGCCTCCAATGTATCCCTATCCTCATAATGGAAAGTTGGCACACCTGGTCTTTAATGTCTTCAAAACATTTGGAATTTGTTTCCTGGGCAACATGTTTCTGGAAAATGCAGTTTAGGACTCCCTTTTATGAAAGAAGATAGCAAATCTGAGCCATTCTTGCAGAAGTATGTATCCCTTCCAAACTCTACAAGTTGTTTAAAATTTGGTAATCTGGTGACATTACAAAAAATTTTGGAGTCTCCCATTCTGGCCAAAGTGTATACTGAGTCTCATCTTATGCTGTGAAATCATCTCCAACCCATAGTGATGCCAAGGGCACATCTCTTCCAGAATGACCCCTCTCATTCTACCATCATTCAGGTAGTGTATCCGTAGAGTTTTCTTTGCTAAAATACAGAAGTGGTTTAGCATTGCCTCCTTCTGTGCAGAAAACATGAGTCTCCACTCTTGAATCTCTCCTATACCACTGCTGCTCAGCACAGGTGAGTTTGTAATAGATTACCTTCCACTCCCTAGCCACTGCCCAAGCTAGGAATGGAATGGATGTGCCTCTGCTTTACTCTTACTTCCACAGTCGAGAATGGAAACTCTCCAGGTGCTACCCTGAGAGGGTAAGCTGAGTCCAGATAGTCATTTAATCAATCCAAACCTCTGGTCTGTTAGCCTGACCAACAAAGATTCCTGCGAGTTAAGAGGATAGCTACCTAAAGAACTGATTGATGGTGTTGTTTCATTCACAGGTAGGCCCCAGTGGATCCTAAGCAATAAAAATTATGTTACTCTAAACCTGACATAAGGACAGAAGAGATTTCTTTCTTAAAATACTGGACATGTCAAGAACTCTGATAGGTTCTTAGAGAAGCAGTGTGCTCAGTGGAAAGAGCATGGGCTATGGAGTCAATGGTCATGGGTTCAAATCCCAGCTCTGCCAATTGTCAGCTGTGTGACTTTGGGCAAGTCACTTAACTTCTCTGTGCCGCAGTTACTTCATCCATAAAATGGGGATTGACTGTGAGCCTCTGTGGGACAACCTGATTGCCTTGTAACCTCCCCAGTGCTTAGAACAGTGCTTTGCACATAGTAAGTGCTTAATAAATGCCATTATTATTATTATTATGTTATATGATATTCCTTATGATGCTACTGAAGTCTTCATGTTTTTCTTTTCCAGATACATGAAATGCATTGATATAGAACAGGCTAGAACAAAAAAAAAACAAACCAAAAAACATGTAAACAAGAAGTATCTTACTTGCTGGTTCACAGCAGCAGCTAAATTCCCTCCAGCACTGTCTCCGGAAATGCAAATCCGGCTCGGATCCACTCCGTACTTTTCAAGAATTTGACGTTGTAAAAACCACCTCACAGCCGTATAAACATCTTCAAACTGAACTGGAAAATGGTATTTAGGTGCTAACCTATAACTATGGGGACAAAAACAAATTTCATATTTAGTGTTCATTCATTTACTGGCATTTTTTTCTCAATAATAGTAATAATATTTATTATTAACTATGTTTACTGCATGTCAAGAACTATTGTAACTGGTAATCAATCTCCACTTTACAGATTAGGAATCTGAGACACAAAGAAGTTAATTCACTTGCCCAAGATCACACAGAAAGTAACTGACAGAGCCAAAATTAGAACCCAGGTCCTCTCACTCCCAGGCCTGTGTTCTTTCTATGCTGTTCTCACATTAAGATAGTTTTGAGATACTATTAAGATACCATTGAAGATACAATAAATGCAGGTGCTCTGTGTTGAAGTGCTGAAATGTACCATTCGAAAAGGTTGGTGAAATATTGTAAAACCTATTTTTTGACCCTCTTGATTTGTTTATATTTCAACTGACCAGGAAAGGAATAAGAAGAAAGCAGACTAATTTTCATTCATTCTTTAACTTCTTCATCCCTTCATTCTTTCATTCATTCATCACTACATAGTAATAGGTTTTTGTAATTGAAGTTCATCAAATTTTTGCTGATTGGTGCATCATTTTGCTCAAGACATGATTCCACATTTTTGTTACTGTATTTTATCTGGGGAGAGCTGAACACCAGGAAGTGATGATTTTTTCCTATTTCCCCTTTAACGTTGTTGACATAAAATTCAAGCCCTACTGGGAGGTGTCTCAAGGTAACCTGCTTAAGGCTGAATCCCCAATATTGATCAATTAAGTTCCCTGGACCCAGCCACTAACCAGGAGGAGAAAATTAGAACACAGTCAACCCCTCCTTAACCCACATTTTCATTTCATTTCATACCAAGATCAGGCTCAATCATGGCCAGAATTCTCCTCTGGCCCCTGGTACAGCATGGCCCAGTATTCATTTATTTATTCACTCAATTGTATTTATTAAGCATCTCCAGAGCACCATACTAAGTGCTTGGGAAAGAACAATACAACAATAAACAGTGACAATCCCTAAACACAATAAGCTTATATTCTAAAGAGGGGGAGACAGGTATCAATTACAAATAAATATAATGACAGGTAAGTACATAGGTGCTGTGGGGCTGGAAGGGTGGGGGAGAGCAAAGGAAGACAAGGTGACAAGGAGTGGGAGATGAGGAAAATTGGGAATTAGTCTGGCAAAGCCTCTTGGAGGAGATGCATCTTCAATAAGGTTTCGAAGCGGGGAGAATAATTGTCTGTCGGATTTTAGGAGGGAGGGTGTTCTAGGCCAGAGGCAAGACATTAGCCAAAGGTTGGTGGTGAGACAGGTAAGATAGAAGCACAGTGAGAAGGTTAGCACCTGAGAAGTGAAGTATGTGGCCTGGGCTGTAGAAGGAGAGAAGTGAGGTGACGTAGGAAGGGGCGAGGTGATAGAATGCTTTAAAGCCAATGGTGAGGAGTCTTTGTTTGATATGGACATGGATAGGCAACCACTGGATATTTTTGAGGAGGGGGGTGACATGTCCTGAACATTTTTGTAGAAAGATGATCCGGGCAACCTAGTGAAATGTGGACTGGAGTGGGGAGAGGTGAGAGATTAGGCAGTCAGAAAGGAGCCTGATGCAGTAATCTAGGTGGGATAGGATGAGTGAGTGAAGGAGCATGGGCCTAAGGATCAGAAGAACTGGGTTCTAGTCCTCACTCGGCCACTTGCCTGTTACAGGGACTGTATCCAATCTTTTTGGCTTGTAGTAGTTAAAGGGCTTACATATAGTAAATGCTTAATAAATAGCATCATTGTTTAGATTTCTCCATCAGTATTTTACTCTCCCTAACCTTTCAGATGCTTTATTTCTTTGAGATGGGTTAGAAGAAGTATTCATTAGCAAATCCATTGGTACACCTACACTAACCAAAGTGGAGCCACAAAGTTACCTGTTAGCGGCAATTCTCTGTTGGCCTCCAGCTGCTCAGGAAAACCTGAACTTGTGCTAGAGAATACAGAGAAATTGTCATCTCTTAAAATTCCCACCTGAAATTTTGTCTGACCCTTGTGGATGCCTTTTCCCAAACAACTTGGCTTAGTGAGAAGAACACAAACTGTGGAGTCAGAGGACATGGTTTCTAATCCAGATTCTGCTACTCACCTGCTATGTGACCTTAGGCAAGTCACTTAACTTCTCTACGTCTCAGTTTCCTCATCTGTGAAATGGAGATTAAATATTGGTTCTACCTATACTGGGAGCCCCATGTGGGACAGGGTCTGTATCTTGTACAATGATAGTAATAATAATGATGGTATTTGTTAAGTGCTAAGTGCTGAGATAGATACAAGTTCATCAGGTTGTCCCATGGGGGGCTCACAGTTTTCATCCCCATTTTACAGATGAGGTAACTGAGGCACAGAGAAGTTAGGTGACTTGCCCAGGGTCAAGTCACACAGCTGACAAATGGCAGAGTCAGGATTAGAACCCGTGGCTCTAATTTCCATTGGTCAGTCAATCAATGATAGTGACTGTGTGCATAGCAATGTATTAGGTGCTTGGGAGAGTACAATATTACAGAGTTAGTAGACACATTCCCTGCCCACCAGGAGCTTACAGTCTAGAGGGAGAGACAGACATTAAATTAAATTTTAGCTATGAACATAAATTCTGTGGGGCTGAGGGTGGGGTGGATAAGGAAGGCTTAAAGGGTATTCAAGGGCATAGAGAAATGTGTTTTTAATAAGGCTTTGAAGGTGGAGAGAGTGATGGTCTGTTGGATATGAAGGGGGAGGGATTTCTAGGTTAGAGGGAGGATGTGGGCTAGAGGTTGGTGGTGAGATTGATCAGATTGAGGTACACTGAGTTGGTTGGCATTAGTAAAGCAAAGTGTTCAGGCTGAGTTGTAGTAGGAAATCAGTGAGGTAAGGTAGGAGGAGGTGAACCAATGGAGTGATTTCAAGTCCAGGGAAAGGAGTTTTTGCATGAGGCGGAGTTGGCTTGGCCACAACTGGAGGATCTTGAGGAGAGGGGAGACATGGACTGTGCACTTGTTCAGATAAACTATCAAGGCAACAGAGTTAAGTATGGACTGGAGTATGGAGAGAAAGCAGTCAGGGATGTCAGCGAGGACACTGATGCAGTAGTCAAGGTGGGCTTAGCTAAGTGTTTGAATCAGCATAGTAGCAGTTTTGATGGAGAGGAAAAGGTGAATTTTAGGGACTCATTCAATCGTATTTATTGAGAGCTTACTGTGTGCAAAGCACTGTACTGACACATTCCTGCCCATTTTGTGAAGGATGCAGTGTGTAAGTGTGTTGGGGATTCTTTCTCAACAATAATCACACTGTCAACAGTGTCATCTTCAAATCAAAGGACAACTCCATATGTATCGACTGAGACTATCCATAGAATTAAGAAGGTTTGGAATACATTCATGGATGAGTTGTCCAGAGTGGGTCACTTGAGGGAACGTTGGAGATGTTCGATGATCCATCCCTAGGCATGAAGATGCATGTCATAGTAGACCCTTGTCTCACCGATTTTCTAAACCAACTTTGGTGCCACTGCTAGAGATCTAAGGCACTCAAACAATCTTATTAGTAATAATACTAATGTTGGTATTTGTGAAGCACTTACTATGTGCCAAGCACTGTTCTAAGCTCTGTGGGGGATACAAGTCACCTAGTCAGCTCTCTTCGTTCTACCTTACCTGTCATTTCCTATTATAACCCAATCCTCCCAAATCACTCCTTTCATTCATTCAATAGTATTTATGGAGTGCAGAGCACTGTACTAAGCACTTGGAAAGTACAACACAGCAATAGAGACAATCCCTGCCCTCAACTCCTCTAATTCCAATTTACTCTCAGTACCTCAATCTCATCTAACTCCCTGTTTACACCTGGTGCGTATCCCACCACTGGCCTGGAACTCCCTCCCCCTTCATATCTGACAGACCCCACACTCTCCCCGTTTTTAGAGACCTACTAAAATCACATCTTCTCCAAAAGGCCTTCCCTGACAAAGCTCTCATTTCCTCTATCTGTTCTCTCCTCTGTATCACCTATTCATTTGGCATGTACCCTTTTTTTTTGTCTTATGCTGTTGAGCCATGTCCAACCCATAGCGACACCAATGGACATATCAATCAATCAATCAATCAATCAATCAATTGTATCTATTGAGCACTTACTGTGTGCAGAGCACTGTACTAAGCACTTGGGAAGTACAAGTTGGCAACATACAGAGACAGTCCCTACCCAACAGTGGGCTCACAGTCTAGAAGGGGGAGACAGAGAACAAAACAAAACATATTAACAAAATAAAATAAATAGAATAGATATGTACAAATAAAATAAATAAATAAATAAATAAATAGAGTAATAAATACGTACAAACATATATACATATATACAGGTGCTGTGGGGAAGGGAGGGAGGTAGGGCGGGGGGGAATGGAGAAGGGGAGGACGGGGAGAGGAAGGAGAGGGCTCAGTCTGGAAAGGCCTCCTGGAGGAGGTGAGCTCTCAGTAGGGCCTTGAAGGGAGGAAGAGAGCTAGCTTGGCGGATATGGGGAGGGAGGGCATTCCAGGCCTGGGGGATGACGTGGGCCGGGGGTCGACGGCAGGACAGGCGAGAACAAGGCACGGTGAGGAGATTAGCGGCAGAGGAGCGGACGGTGCAGGCTGGGCTGTAGAAGGAGAGAAGGGAGGTGAGGTAGGAGGGGGCGAGGTGATGGAGACCCTTGAAGCCGAGGGGAGGAGTTTCTGCCTGATGCGTAGGTTGATTGGTAGCCACTGGAGATTTTTGAGGAGGGGAGTAACATGCCCAGAGCATTTCTGGACAAAGACAATCCGGGCAGCAGCATGAAGTATGGATTGGAGTGGGGAGAGACAAGAGGATGGGAGATCGGAGAGGAGGCTGATGCAGTAGTCCAGACGGGATAGAATGAGAGCTTGAACGAGCAGGGTAGCGGTTTGGATGGAGAGGAAAGGGCAGATCTTGGCAATGTTGCGGAGCTGAGACCAGCAGGTTTTGGTGACGGATTGGATGTGAGGGGTGAACGAGAGAGCGGAGTCGAGGATGACACCAGGTTTGCAGGCTTGTGAGACGGGAAGGATGGTAGTGCCATCAACAGTGATGGGACAGTCAGGGAGAGGGCAGGGTTTGGGAGGGAAGACAGGGAGTTCAGTCTTGGACATGTTGAGTTTTAGGTGGCGGGCAGACATCCAGATGGAGATGTCCTGAAGGCAGGAGGAGATGTGAGCCTGGAGGGAGGGGGAGAGAGCAGGGGCAGAGATGTAGATTTGGGTGTCATCAGCGTAGAGATGATAGTTGAAGCCGTGGGAGCGAATGAGGTCACCAAGGGAGTGAGTGTACATCGAGAACAGAAGGGGACCAAGAACTGAACCTCGAGGAGCCCCTACAGTAAGGATATGGGAGGGGGAGGAGGAGCCTGCAAAAGAGACTGAGAATGAATGACTGGAGAGATAAGAGGAGAACCAGGAGAGGACGGAGTCTGTGAAGCCAAGGTTGGATAGCATATTGAGGAGAAGGGGGTGGTCCACGGTGTCGAAGGCAGCCGACAGGTCGAGGAGGTTTAGGATAGAGTATGAGCCATTGGATTTGGCAAGCAGGAGGTCATTGGTGCCCTTTGAGAGGGCAGTTTCCGTGGAATGAAGGGGACAGAAGCCAGACTGGAGGGGGTCGAGGAGTATAAGAGAGCTGGTGGACACATTCCTTTCCCACATTGGGTTTACAGTCTAGAGGAGATGCCAGTGTTCTCTCTCTGTCTCTCTGTCTCTTTGTCTCCCTCTCTCCCTCTTTCTCCCCACTTGGGGGCAGGGAGCAGTTTGTGTTTGTGTTGCTCCCTTCCAGGTGCTCTCTTCAGTGACCAGTGAGTCCATTCAGTCATGACCCCTGCCGCTGGCTGAGGGCCTGCCTTGGTGTCCCATTCTCAGTAGCCCTACACACCCAGTCTCATCTCTAAACCAAACATTCCTTACTTGGTTGAAACAACGACAGCATCGAGTCGGTTCGCTGTCCACCTTGAGAACAAATCATAGTCGTTCATGGCTGAAATGAGAGAAGGAAAATTAGAACTATTTGTGCAGTTGAAAACACCGGGGGCGGGGCGGCGGGGGGTCTCATCAGAAACCCCACCTGTGACTATCTTCTTATAACCCTCCTCTCCTTGTGAGGATTCAGCTGCTGCCTGCCCAGCTAATGTGTATTTGGATCCATTCCTAAGTGGCCATATTTGAATAGAAAATGAGCCTTCACAAAGGAAGCTAATTCCCAGAGGCTTCTGGCCTCTCCCTGGGCAGAAAAAAACTAACATTTCAGTGGGGCCAGCTTGTCTCTTTTTTTTTAATGGCATTTGTTAAGCATTTACAATGTGCCAAGCATTGTGCTAAGCTCTGGTGTAATACAAGCTGATGAGGATATACACAATCCATACCCCACATGGGTTTCTTAGTCTCTATCCCCATTTGATAGATGAGGTAACTGAGGCTCAGAGAAATGAAATGACTAGCCCAAGATCACATAGGAGAAAAATGGTGGAGTCGAGATTAGAAACCAGGTCTTTCTGACTCCCAGGTTCATGCTCTATCCACTAGGTCACACTGCTTCTCATTATTGCCACCAGGATAATAAGTGGTACTGAGCTAACAGAGAAGCACCATGTTGTAGTGGGTAGAGCATGGGTTCTAAGCTTCTCATTCATTTATTCAGTTGTATTTATTGAGTGCTTTCTGAGTGCAGAGCACTGTACTAATCTCTTGAAAAGTACAATTTGGCACAATATAGAGACAATCCCTACCCAACGGGCTCCCGACCACTTGTCTGCTGTGTGACCTTGGGCAAATCACTTCATTCATTCATTCATTCAATCATATTTATTGAGAGTTTACTGTGTACAAAACACTGTACTAAGCACTTGGGAGAGTACAATAATAACAACAAACAGACACATCCCTGCCCACAATAATTCAGTCTACAATTCCTCACTCCTCAAACACCTCTTGGGGATGCCCATCCGCCTCCACATCAAACAGAAACTTTTTACCATAGCTTTTAGTGCACTCAATCAGCTCTCCCCCTCCTACTTAACCTCACTGATCTCCTAACTCAGATGCTCCTTTATCAACTAGTCACTAAACCTAGATTGCTCTATCTTGTCACTGACCCCTTGCCCATGACTGCCCACTGACTTGGAACTCCCTCCCATTTCATATCTGACACACCATCCCTCTCCCCATTTTTAGAGCCCTACAAAAATCATGTCTCCTCCAAGAGGCCTTCCCTGACTAAGCCCTCAATTAGCTGTCCCTCTGGGTCACCTCTGCCCTTAGGTATGTCTGCCATGAGAACTTTGATAGTCACTTCTCCATTCAATAAATCAGCCAATCAGTGGTATTTATTGAGCATTTGTTATATACAGAGTACTGTACTTAGAACCTGGGAAACTATAATACAATAGAAGGCACTATCCCTGCCCACAAGGAGCTTACAGCCTAGAGAGGGAGATAGACATTAATCAATAAATCATATTGATTAAGTTTTTACTGTGCACAGAGCACTGTGCCCTAGAATTTTGTATATCTGTAAATTATTCATTTATATTAATGTCTGTCTCTCCCTCTAGACTATAAGCTCATTGGGAGCAGAGAACATGTTCACAAACTCTGTTATAGTGTACTCTCCCAAGCACTTAGTACAGTGCTCTGCACATAGTCACCCCGACTATGATGCTCTGCCAGAGAAATAGCATGGCTTAGTGGAAAGAGCATGGGTTTGGGAGTCAGAGGTCATGGGTTCCAATTCCGGCTCTGCCACTTGTCAGCTGTGTGACTTTGGGCGAGTCACAACTTCTCTGGGCCTCAGTTACCTCATCTGTAAAATGGGAATTAAGACTGTGAGCCCCACGTGGAACAACCTGATTACCTTGTCTCTACCCCAGTGCTTAGAACAGTGCTCAGCACATAGTAAGTGCTTAACGAATACTATCATTATGGTATTTTATTCAGAGCTCAATAAATACCATTGATTGATTGACAGTTTGTAATCAGACAGACCCTAGATTAATAAGACTGAAAGAGTTTTGTCACTTATCTTGTACTATTCTTCCTTTTGCCCTCGCCATTTTGTTCAAATTAGAAGTGGGAGGGAGTAAATGTTGGAGATCTGAAACCCATTCAAACTCACTCTAGCCTGACTTGATCACGGCTGACTGCCAAACCGCCTTTCATTGGGCTGAACCTTGTGCAATATCAAATGCCAGGCAACTTTTCTCTAATCACTAATAGGGAAAAAAAAAAAGTATTTGCAACCAGGTGTGCGATGTGACAATATCTAGAGATAGGAACACGTAGGTAAAACTGACATGGATAAAAACCACTCAGGCATACAAACTACATTTATCTTTACATTAGCACTTAAATTTCCCATAGGAACTGTTGCAATGTAATCAGCCGGAACTTCAGGTGTGGAAATACAGCAACCATCTTTTTGGTTGAAGGCTTAGCTCCCATACATGGCCCCCAGCAGTTATGGACATCCCACCCCTTAGAAGAGATAGTGGAACATGGGTATGTTGCAATGCTTGACCTCGAAGCTGCTGTGGGTTTTTCTTTGATCTCTTTCAGTTAGTTTATTGTCCTTGTTTATTCATGCTTTAAAACATCTCAGTCAGGCAAGAAGGAGCTTGTGACTCATGATAAAGTTAAGAGCCTGCATTATCAGGGCTTATCACAAAAGGACAGTTGGAGGCTTTTGTTTGGGCTCAACTCCATTGCCATGTTTCCAATACTGTTGTGTTCTGGGGCTCTGGGGTAGAATCACTCAATCGTTCGAAAAGCTCCAGAACTCAATGAGTCCTTCCCTCTATAAACATCCCCCAAGTCGAAGTACGACCCCTTCCCCTAACTATTAGCAAGTTATCCTTGTCTTATGCCATAGAGTCGTCTCCAACCCATGGACGTACCTCTCCCAGAACACCCCACCTCCATTTGCAATCATTCTGGTAGTGGATCTATAGAGTTATCTTGGTAAAAATACATAAGCGTTATACCATTGCCTCCTTCCATGCAGTAAACTTGAGTCTCTGCCCTAGACTCTTTCCCGTGCTGCTGCTGCTCAGAACAGATGAGTTAGTAGCAGATTGCCTTCCACTCACTCGCCACTGGCCAAGCTAGAGATGGAACGGGTACGCCTCTGCTTCACTCTTCTTCCCACAGTTGAGACTGGTAGAGTACTGGAAACCCTCCAGTTGTATATATCCTATTTGCACTAAATTTAGGGCCAGTGTTGTGTGAAACTCCACCTCCCTTAAGTCAAACAATGCTATTTATTGAGCGCTTACTATGTGCAGAGCACTGTACTAAGGACTTGGGAGAGTACAATGCTTCATAGTTGGTAGGCACATTCCCTGCCCAAAATAAGCTCTTGCAGCTTACAAAGTTCAGAGTGGCCTAGGGGATAAAATATGGGTCTGGGAGTCACAAGGACCTGTGTTCTAATTCTGGCTCCACCACTTGTTTTCTCTGTGACCTTGAACAATCACTTCACTTCTCTGTGCCTCAGTTACCTCATCTGTAAAATGGGGATTAAGACTGTGCGCCCCATGTGGGACAGGGACTCTGTCCTACCCAATTTGCTTGTACAGTGCCTGGCACATAGTAAGCACTTAACAAATACCACAGTTGTTATTATCACTATCATTATTATCATTATCATTTAGATGGTACCAATGCAGAGGGCGCAGATTTTGGATGGAATTTAGAGGGACAAGTCACACTTAAGTCTGGGGAGAATCGACTTGTAATTGTCTTGCTCTAGCCTGCAACTTGCTCATCTGCATTTCAAATATGAAAAGGTTTCTGGGATAATAATTATCCTTGTTCGACTCCATCTAGCAGGACCAAAGGATACCTATACATGTTCCTCTCTGTGTTGTAAACCAGTAGTAAATGCCACAAGACTCTTACACACTAGCAAAGCAGCATGGCCTAGTGGAAAGCACATGCTCCTGGTGGGTAAGAGAACCTGGGTTCTAATGCCAGCTCCACCATTTGTCTGCTGTGTGACCCTGGGCAAGTCACTTAAATTCTCTCTGTATTAAAATTAAATTAAATTCTCAAATTAAGTTCTTAATTTAAGTATTTAAATTCTTAAATTCTCACCTCATCTGTGACATGGGGATTAAGACTGTGAGTTTCATGTGGAACAGAGACTGTGTCCAACCTGGTTATCATTTATCTATCCTGCTCTTAGAACAGTGCCTGGCACTTAGTAAGGACTTAACAAATAAGGAAAAAGGAAATTGGGCAACTGCTTGCAAGCTTATTATCACCAACTCAGATAGCACATTTCTTAAATTCACCTTATGATAACTAATCACCTTTCTGACTGTAGCCATCAAAACCCTTAGTATGCCCTGATGCCTAGCACCTGGTGCTTATCTGAGCTTCCCAAGTACCTAATACAGTGCACTGCATCAAGTTGGTGCTCAATAATAATAATGTTGGTATTTGTTAAGCGGTTACTATGTGCCAAGAACTCTTCTAAGCACTGGGTGGGCGGGGGGAATACAAGGTAATCAAGGTTGTCCCATGTGCGGCTCACAGTTTTAATCCCCATTTTACAGATGAGGGAACTCAGGCCCAGAGAAGTTAAGTGACTTGCCCAAAATCACACAGCTGACAAGTAATGGAGATGGAATTAGAACCCATGACGTCTGACTGTCAAGCCTGAGCTCTTTCCACTGAGCCACGCTGCTTCTCTGCTAGAAGCAGCTAAATATTATTAGTATTTATACTATTTATAAACTAAATATCTACTATTTATACTAATACTACTTGTATTAGCTCCTAGAAGTAGCTAAATACTATTACAACTACCACTACTAACTAGAAACTTAAGACAATTTGATGTTCAGCCCATATGAAAATATTGTCTACTTCAGTGCTATTCATTCATTCATTCATTCAATCATATTTATTGAGTGCTTACTGTGTGCAGAGCACTGTATTAAGCGCTTGGGAAGTATAAGTTGGCAACATATAGAGACAGTCCCTACCCAACAGCGGGCTCACAGTCTAGAAGTCCAGTGCTAATCGGGAAACCTCTACTTCTCTTGTCCACCTCAGCAATTTTTGGGTGTGCTCCTGGCTTCCTTCTGAGTCCCTTTAAGTAGTCACTGCACGAGAGGCGCAACGTCAAAACAGTGATATCTTTGAATCATTTTCCATGTAGATAAGCCTCCCTTCACTAACAGCTCGTGGGTTACAAATGATGATGCAGAATGTCGGGATGTTAGTTCTGCCCTCATTAAATAAGAAATTTCAAACTACTCTAGCAAGTTATGGCTCCTTTGCAGCATTTAATTAACTATCACAAATGACTTACTATGAAACTCCAATTTGTTTTGACTCTTTCTATGAGGTGAAGAGTGAGGCAGAATGGAAGCATCATGGATTGGTGGATAGAGCATGGGCCTGGGAGCCAGAAGGACCAAATAATAATATCAGTGGTATTTGTTAAGTGCTCTGTCAGGCACTAAACTAAGCACTGGGATCAATACAAGCAAGTCAGGTTAGACACAGTCCCTGGCCCATACAGGGCTCACAGTCTCAATCCCCATTTTACAGATGAGGGAATTGAGGCATGAAAAAGAGAAGTGACTTGCCCAAGGGTGCACAGCAGTCAAGTGGCAGAGCTGGGATTAGAACACAGGTCCTTCTGACTTCCAGGCCCATGCTCTAATTCACTAAGCCATGCTGCTTCTCAAACCCCAGCTCTGCCACTTGTCTGCCACTTACATGCTGTGTGACCCTGGGCAAGTCATTAAACTTCTCTGTGCCTCAGTTACCTCATCTGTAAAGTGGGGATTATGACTGTGAGCCCCATGTGGGACATAGACTGTGTCCAACCTGATTAACTTGTATCTACCCCAAGGTTAATTTAGCGCTTTCCATTTAGGAAAAAGAAACAGTAGCACCATGGAAACTTTCTTCCTGGGTGTGAGCCCGTTGTTGGTTAGGGACCGTCTCTATATGTTGCCAACCTGTACTTCTCAAGTGTACAGTGCTCTGCACACAGTAAGCGCTCAATAAATACGATTGAATGAATGAATGAATCCACTGAGCTAGCACTTCCTCCCCAAAATGAGCCACATGGACCCACACTCTTTTTTATGGTATTTGTTAAGCACTTACTATGTGCCAAACACAGTTCTAAGTTAGGATAGATATAAGTTAATTAGGTTGAACACAGTCCCTGACCCACATGGGGCTCATGGTCTAAGTAAGAGGGAGAAGAGGTATTGAATCCCTAGTTTATAGTTGAGAAAATTGAGACACTCAACAAGCAATTGGCAGAACTGGGATTAGAACCCAGATCCTCTGACCCCGAGGCCTGTGCTCTTTCCACTAGACCATGCTTCTATCCCTGAGATGCACTGCATAATATCATCATCATCATCATCAATCGTATTTATTGAGCGCTTACTATGTGCAGAGCACTGTACTAAGCGCTTGGGAAGTACAAACTGGCAACACATAGAGACAGTCCCTACCCAACAGTAGACTCACAGTCTAAAAGGGGGAGACGGAGAACAAAACCAAACATACTAACAAAATCAAATAAATAGAATAGATATGTACAAATAAAATAAATAAATAAATAAATAGAGTAAAAAAATCTGTACAAACATATATACATATATACAGGGGCTGTGGGGAAGGGAAGGAGGTAAGATGGGGGGGATAGGATTCAGTCATTCATCCTCTCAATCGTATTGTGTACTAAGCGCTGGGGAAGTCCAAGGTGGCAACACCTAGAGACGGTCGGTCCCTACCGACCAGGGGCGTCTCCCCCAGCCCCGGCCCGCGGCGTGGAGGCCACCCCCGGCCCGCGGCAATGATAATGATAATAATAATAGCGCTTGTTAAGCACTTACTATGTATCAAGTACTGTGCTAAGCACTGGGGTGGTAACAAGTAAATTGGGTTGGACACAGTCCCTGTCCCATGTGGGGCTCACAGTCTCAATCCCCATTTTACCGATGAGGTAACTGAGGATCAGAGAAGTGAAGTGACTTGACCAAGGACACACAGCAGACAAGGACAAAGCCGGCATTAGAACCCACGACCTTCTGACTCCCAGGCCTATGCTTTTATCCACTAGGCCATGTGCCTGGACACACACTGCCCCCCACTCTGAGTCACACTGCATGGACAATTGATCAATCGATCAATCAATCAATCAGTGGCATTTAAGGAGACTTTGCCATATTCAGGGGAAAGTGCAATTCAAAAAAGTCGGTAGACACAGTCCCTGCCCACAAGGACATTAGCATATTCCTTGTGACTCACATTGTTTTGATTTTAATGTATTCTGCCTTTCCTCATAAGTCCATTATCTACTGTTTTAATCAGTCAATCAATTTGCTGTGTGCAAAGCACTGTACTAAGCGTTTGGGAAGTACAAGTTGGCAACATATAGAGACAGTCCCTACCCAACAGTGGGCTCACAGTCTAGAAGGGGGAGACAGAGAACAAAACCAAACATACTAACAAAATAAAATAAATAGAATAGATATGTACAAGTAAAATAAATAGAGTAATAAATATGTACAAACATATATACATATATAAAGGTTCTGTGGGGAAGGGAAGGAGGTAAGATGGGGATGGAGGGGGGGCGAGGGGGAGAGGAATAATAATATAATAATAATAATAATAATAATAGCATTTATTAAGTGCTTACTATGTGCAAAGCACATAAGTGCTGGGGAGGTTACAAGGTGATCAGGTTGTCCCACGGGGGGCTCACGGTCTTAATGCCCATTTAACAGATGAGGTCACTGAGGCACAGAGAAGGTAAGTGACTTGCCCAAAGTCACACAGCTGACAATTAGCAGAGCCTGGATTTGAACCCATGACCTCTGACTCCAAAGGTTTTAGATTCCAGTGCTTAGAACAGTGCTTTGCACATAGTAAGTGCTTAATAAATGCCATTATTATTATTATTATTATTATTATTATTATTATTATTATTATTATTATTATTATTATCATTAGATTGTGAGGTCCTTGATGTCCAGGAATCAAGTCTTGTTGTATCCATTATCCATTAGGATGGTGCTTTGCATTCACTTAGTTTTCAAAAAACATCACTGAGTGGTTGACTGAATAAGAAGCCAAGCCACTAAGACCATCCTATACATAAGTATATATATTGTCTAACACATTGACACACACTTTAGCAGATTCAGTAATTACTTTGCTACTGAAGAAATGTTTCATTTTTGCACTTACCTTTATCTCCTACACACCAACCACCACCATGAATGTGGAACACTCCCCTTTTCAGCTTATCAGATTTCCTCTTTGGCACATATAAACGAACTGGGATGCCATTAAATGTCGTATCTGTCACAGTGACATTTTCATCTGATATTGGTCCCACGTTTCCTTGATTTGTGATTGTATAAATAACATCCATATAGTGGGCAAGCCCCAGCATTTCAGTTGATGTAGCCTAAGATCAAAGAAACGATAAACAGATATTTACAAATCTGAAATAAAAACAAAAAACTCATACAAACATCGCACATATGGTATTTTACATATTACAGATTGGAATTATCCATGTACTCAGTGGAGTATCACAAACTATTTCAATATAAAATCATATCTCAATAGAAAGTCCCAAGCCACTTCTTTCCTAAGAATCCAGGAGTTATTCAGTGATTAATCCCCACCTTCCTGGTGATGTCATCCCAAAAGTCACAGTAACATGTGGATGTTTATTTACTTATTGAATTGATTTCCTATTCTATTATTATTTTACTTATTGAATGATTGGTAGGTCTTATCCTCTTGTCTCCCCATTAGATTGTCAGCTTCTTCAGGGTAGGGACTGTGTCTTTGCTTCTGTTTGTTTGTGTGTACTGTGGTACTTATTACATGCTTACTATGTGTCAAACACTTTTCTAAACCCTGTGTTAGGTACAAATTAATTAGGTCAGACAGAATCCCTGTCCCTTTTGGGGGCTCAAGGTCTTAAGTAGGAGGGAGAACGGGTATTGAATCCCCATTTTAGAATTGAGGAAACTGAGGCACAGAGGAGTTAGGTGACTTGCCCAAGGTCACATAGCAAGCAATGGGCAAGCAATTGGCAGAGCTGGGATTAGAACCCAGGTCCTCTGACTCCCAGGCCCATGCTCTTTCCTCTCAGTGCTCTGCAAAACATGTTCCAAAATGAATATTATTAATGAATTGACCGAAGAAGCTGCACTTTTTCTGCTGGGGGAACATTTTATTTATTTATTATATTTGCTTTCTGAATTTAAGGTATCCAGAATCACTAAGTGTTCCTTATAAAAATATACTTATTACTGGCATTCAAAGTTTCTACCAAAGACATTCCTGATGTTTCTTATGCTTTAGGTTACGCCAACTGATACACCCAGTTCTTCTAAAAAATGAAGGTCTATGTTCTTGCAAATGCTCATCTGAAGCTCCTGGATGGGGATAAAAGTTACTTCCATCACACCCACAGCATGAGGCTGCCACAAAATTCTGGGAAGACTGGGCGCTATGGGTGTGCCCTTAACTCTGAGCCCTGAGGAGCCTGAAATTCTGGTCCTTTATTATTATTATTATCATCAAGTGCCATTGAGTCATTTCCAATTCATACGACCCTATGAATATACTTTCTCCAGAACGTCCTGTCTTCTGCCATAATCCCTAACCATGCTAATGGTTCTTCCGTTACCGTTGTTATGGTCTCTATCCATCTAGCTACTGGTCTGCCTTTTCCACGTTTTCCCTGGAATTTTCATAGCATTAATGTCTTCTCCAGAGAATTAGTTCCCTTGATAATGTGTCCAAAATAAGCTAAGCTAAGTTGAGCCACTTGGCCTTTAAAAACACCATTTATGCTTAATTTACTCCCAATCACATTTGAATGTGTGTTGGGCAGTCCACATATTTGCAAAAGCCTTCTCCAACACCATGTTTCAAAGGACTCGATGCTATATCCTGTTTTTTCGCCGTCCAGCTTTCAGATCCATGCATTGTCACTGGAAACACCATAGAATTGACAATTTGTATTTTTGTGGTAATTGTTACATAGCACATTTCATGACTTTTTCCAGGCTCTTCATAGCAAGTCTTCCTAAGATTAATCTTCAGTGTATTTCTTGACTACTAGTTCCTTTATTATTATCGATCCCAGGAGAGAAAAATTCTGCCTTGTGTTTTAATGTCTCAAGAAGCAGCGTTGCTTAGTGGTTTGAGCATCGGCCTGGGATTTAGAAGGACCTGGGGTCTAGTCTAGTTCCTCTATTTGTCTGCTGTGGGACCAGGAACAAGTCAGTTAACTTCTTTAAATACGATTGAATTGAATGGAATTGAATTGAATCTGTTTTCACCCCACAATTTGTCTGTAAGGGAAATAGGGACTGTTCTTTCAAAATGGAAATCTGTTTGGCCTCAAAATGGCATGGTATTAGAAAAAACTGATTGTATACATGTGAGTTGCAGGAGAAGTGTTGAAATGGCAGTTGGAGGTTATGAGAGATTATAAATTTAACAGGGAAGGTCCCTTGTAGGTGATTGACTTCAGAAGGGCTTTGAAGACAGGGAGACCATGGTTTCTCAGATGTGAAGGAGGAGGAAGTTCTAGGGAAGAGGGAGAGCATGAGGAAGAAATGAGGTATGAAGAGTAGATTGGCATGAAGGGAAGAAAGAGAATGACCAGGGGTGTAGTGGGAGTGTAGGAGGGGGAAAAGTGCTGAGGCCTTTAAAACTGATGGTCAGGAGTTTCTGTTTGATGTAAAGAGGAATGGGCAACTGCATTTTACAGAACATCAGTTCTGTCTTGTCCTAAAATGGAGGAGATTGTTCCACCTCCAACAGAAAATTTGGATTAGAAGAAATGGAATTTGATTTCCAGCTTCAAAGCCTCATTCACAGCTTTCTTTCTTCAGGTTAAAAGCCCTCATAAAATTCCACCTCCTGCTAGAAGCCTTCCTTGATTAATTTTTTCCCACTAGACGTCCTCAACGCTTATGTATACATAATCATCCCAACAATAACCTGTCCAGCAAATTCTGTCGGAACATGTATATTCACTTCATTTAGGGGCTAGTACAATTTCAGGGAATTATGAAACATCCAAATGGCAATGTCAGCCAATTTGGATATTCAACACTGCAAATTTGGAAGAAATGTCTTGTATGCATGCACTTAGTGTGGAACCCATGAGTTTTCCTTGATGTAACTCTTTTGCAAGAATGTAACTTCTGCATGTTAGAAACTGATATAGAGTTTGATTACTCATTACTTTGTCTTTTCATTTCTGGCAGCTGTTTCTTCTGTTCCCACTCTTTATAAATAATTTAGTGCTTGCCCATCTCCCCATGAGATTGTTTGCTCCTTCAGAGCAGGGATTGTGTATGTGTTAGGTATTTTTAATGGTATGATGATGATAATGGCATTTCCTAAGCGCATACTATGTGCCAAGCACTGTTCTAAGCACTGGGGAGGTTACAAGGTAATCAGGTTGTCCCATGGGGGCTCACAGTCTTAATCCCCATTTTACAGATGAGGGAACTGAGGTACAGAGAAGTTAAGTGACTTGCCCAAAATCACACAGCTGACAATTGGTGGAGCTGGAATTTGAACCCATGACCTCTGACTCCAAGGCCCATGCTCTTTCCACTGAGCCATACTACATCTCTTAATGATGGCATTTGTTAAGCATTTACTATGTGACAAGCACTGTTTTAAGTGCTGGGGTAATTGGTTGTCCCACGTGGGTCTCACAGTCTTCATCCCCTTTAACAGATGAGGTAACTGAGGCTGGGAGAAGTGAAGTGCCTTGCCCAAAGTCACACAGTTGATCAATGGCAGAGCTGGGATTAGAACCCACAACCTCTGATTCCCACCCGGGCTCTTTCCATTGAGCCACGCTTAAGCATTTAAATATGTGCCAGGCACTGTAACTACGCACTGTGGTAGCTACAAGCTAATCAGGTTGTACACTACCCATGTCCTACATGGGGATCACAGCCTTAATCCCTATTTGACAGATGAGGTAACTCAGGCACAGAGAAGTGACATGACTTGCCCAAGGTCAGACAGCAGACAGGTGGCAAAGTCAGGACTGAAAAACAGAACTCTGATTCCCAGGCCTGGGTTCTTGCCACTAGGGTCATGCTTTTTCTCAATTATACCTCAATTTCAGATCAGTTATATTCACTCATTCATTCATTCAATTGTATTTATCACTCATTCATTCACTCAGTCGTATTGTATTAGAGAGGCAGTGTGGATCAGTGGAAAGAGCATGGGCTTTGGAGTCAGAGGTCATGGGTTCAAATCCCGACTCCACCAAGTGTCAGCTGTGTGACTTTGGGCAAGTCACTTAACTTCTCTGTGCCTCAGTTCCCTCATCTGTAAAATGGGGATTAAGACTGTGAGCCTCTGTGGGACTACCTGATTATCTTGTATCCCCCCAGAGCTTAGAACAGTGCTTTGCACATAGTAAGTGCTTAACAAATACTATCATTATTTATTATTATTAGTATTTATTGAGCACTTACTGTGTGCAGAGCACTGTACTAAGTGCTTGGGAAGTACATGTCGGCAACATATAGAGATGGTCCCTACCCAACAACGGGCTCACAGTCTAGAAGGGGGAGACAGGCAACAAAACAAAACATGTAGACAGGTGTCAAAGCCATCAGAACAAATATAACTAAAGCTATATGCACATCATCAACAAAATAAATAGAATAGTAAATATGTACAAGTAAAATAAATAGTGTAATAAATCTTTACAAATATATATACAAGTGTTGTGGGGAGCGGAAGGAGGTAGGGTGGGGGGATGGGGAGGAGGCGAGGAAAAAGGGGGCTCAGTCTGCCAACTGCTTAGTATAGTGTCCTGCATGTGATAGGCACTCAAGAAATACTACTAATGATGCTCACACACTCACAAAAACCTCTGTGTGCTGCACTTTTGCCTGCCTACTCCCTCGTTGCCTAGCCATGGGCCTGAAAGCCAGAAATCCCAAGTTCAAGTCCCAGCTCTGACCCCCATTTGCTCTGTGGCTTTGGGCAAGTCACTTAACCTTACCGTGCATCAGTTTCCCCTGCTGTTAACGTAGGGGTAATAATACCTCACAAGGGTGTTGTGAGGAATAGGGTGCTTTGGTAATAGAAGGACCACTTAGAAACACAGGTGTTATTGCCTGGATTAGCGGAGAAAGCACGGGCCTGGGAGTCAGAAGGACATGGGTTCTAATCCTGACTCAGCCACTTGTCTGCTGTGTGACCTTGGGCAAGTCACTTCACTTCTCTTACCGCATCTGGAAAATGGGGATTAAGGCTGTGAGCCCTTTGTGAGAGAGGGACTGAATCCAACTCAATTACCTTGTATATACTCCAGCACTTAGTACAGTGTCTGGCACTGTATTCTTAAAGTGCTTAACAAATACTGTAATTATTATTGTTATTATTACTTCAAGCCAACTTGGGATCCCAACTGGCAAAGTTGAGAGCGTATGCCTGGACCTACACACCATCATTTTAATCGATTCCTCTGAGCAGGTTCTCCCTAAGAACTGAGGCTCATTCATCTTTCAGACACTGGCAGACAGACATCAGAGAGGTAAGTAGCATCACATCTTCCATTTTCCAGAAGTCCATCAGAGGTCTCCTAGAGCATTTTTCCAAAGTAATCTCTGATCCGAGCTTACCCAGCTCCACAGCACGTACGTACACATCTGTAATTTATTTATTTATCTATATTAATGTCTGTCTCCTTCTGTAGACTGTTAGCTCATTGGGCAAAGGGAATGGGTATGTTTATTGTTGTACTGTACTCTTCCAGGAGCTTAGTACTGTGCTCTGCACATGGTAGGAGGTCAATAAGTAAAACTGAATGAATGAATGAACTATGCCTCACTGCTTCTTCAGGTAGCAGGTGTGTTTAGGGTTCTTTGAGGATCATAGAGATCAGTCAGCCAATCAATAATCACATTTATTGAGCGCTTACTATGTGGAGAGCACTGTACCAGCTGCTTGGGAAATTCCAGTATAACAATATAACAGCGTTGGTAGACATGTTCCCTGTCCACAATGAGTTCACAGTCTAGAGGGGAGTCAGACAACAACATAAACAAATAAATATGAACAGTCACTCATTCAATCATTTATTGAGTGCTTACTGTGTGCACAGCACTGTACTAAGCACTTAGAAAACTACAATACAGCAATAGAGAGAACCCCTGCCCACAATGAGCTTACAGTCTAGATCTCAAATAAACTACAGATATGTAATACCACACACATGTTGTGGAGACCCCTGATGGTGTAATGGATAGAGCACTGGCATGGGAATCAGAAGGTCATGGGTTTTAATACTGGCTCTGCCGCTTCTGTGCTATGTGACCTTGGGCAAGTAACTTTATTTCTCTGTGCCTCAATTACCTCATCTGTAAAATGGGGTTGAGACTGTGAGCCCCGTGTGTAACAGGGACTATGTCCAGCACACAGTAAGCGCTCAATAAATACGATTGAATGAATGAATGAATGAACCCAATTCGATTGTACCTAACCCAGCACTAAGTACAGTGCCTGGCACATAGTAAGTGCTTCACGAATACCATAATCATCATTATCATTACAATCAGTCAGTAGGGATCTTACATTGTGAAATGGTCTTCCCCAAGTTTCTGGGGTCAAGGAACAGTTCATTCATTCAATCGTATTTATTGAGCACTTACTGTGGGCAGAGCACTATACTAAGTGCTTGGGAAGTACAAGTTGGCAACATATAGAGACGGTCCCTACCCAACAACAGGCTCACAGTCTAGGAATAGTTGTCCAGCGTGTCCATAACCGCTCTAATGCTGATCCCAGCTGGAAGCAACAGCACCAAATGTAAGCTGTACAATTCAGTCTGCTTAAGCTGGTGTCCTTTCCTAAGTGGCTATAGCCCTCATTCATCTACGGAGGCATTGACCATCATCCTTATGCTATTCCAGGACTGGGAGTTAGGAGACCATGTTAAGATTCCTAGATCAGCCATTTCTGTGACCTTGGGCAAGTCACTAAGCTTCTCTACTCCTCAGTCTCCTCATCTTTAAAATGAAGGTTCAATACCTGTTCTCTCTCTTACTAAGACTGTGATCTCATGATTGACAAGGACTATGTCAAGTCTGCTTATCCTGTGTGTGTACAATATGTGTTTAGAACATTGCTTTGCACATAGTAAGTGCTTAGCAAATACCACAATTATGATTATTATTGCTATTATTAGTCCTATTATTAGCATTATATTATTCTTAAGATGCCTTATTTTGAACAAATCTTTTCCTCCCCAATATCATCCATAGAATTATACAATCCTGCTGAAAACCCAAATAAATCATACTTGGGAAGAGTTTTAATAATGAGCTTCAGAATTTTTGACCAACATGGAAGGTAGGGGATATTATTTGGCCTTAATCCTACTTAAACTCTACTTAAAATACAGCACAGGCCTGGGAGTCAGAAGGTCATGGGTTCTAATATTGGCTCTGCCACTTGTCTGCTGTGTGACCTTGGGCAAGCAACTTTACTTCTCTGTGCCTCAATTACCTCATCTGTAAAATGGGGGTTGAGACTTTGAGCCCCACATGGGACAGGGACTGTGTCCAATTCAATTTGGTTGTACCTAACCCAGTACTTAGTACAGTGCCTGGAACATAGTAAGTTCATGAGAGGTAAGTTCATAGTTACTTACTTCACATAGTAAGTAACTGCATTTGGCCTTGGCCTTTGGCCTTGACCAATTATCTTTGGAGAAAAGTCAGTGCTTTTTCAGCAAACCAATCAACTTTATTGAGTGCTTACTGTGTGCAGAGAGCCATACTAAGTGCTTAGGAAAACCTCCCACTGTCTATCAGTCCAAGAAAGTCATTTTAGCTGACCCCACCATAACCCTTTTGCAATAACTGCACATACTCCCAACCAGGGTACAGCCCAAAATATGCGAACACACCTGTTGTATTCTAGTCCAGACAGACTGATGTCAGAGTCAAGGATGCCCACCTCCAGGGTGAAACTGGGGAGGAGCTAGGAGTGTTGAAGTGTACAAAATGGTCCCAGGAGACACTGGTCTTGGCTCTGCGATTCAGAGGCAAGACCAGAGGTCCCTAAAGCAGTATATGGGTGAGCCAGTAAACTGCACTGATGTGGACCAATTATGTGGTATTCATTCATTCATTTATTCAATCATATTTATTGAGCGCTTACTGTGTGAAGAGCACTTTACTAAGCATTTGGATCTTGTTTTTGGATTAGTAATTATATTGGGGTGAAGGGTGGGTTCCTTCCCTTCTTTGTGGGAGTTCTCATATAGGAACCCCTGAACATTGCTGATGGGAGGTAGTTGTTGGCAAGAGGCCTTCCGCCAGTTAATTGAGGCACCATGGCATAGTGGATAGAGCCCAGGCCTGGGAGTCAGAAATTGTGGGTTCTAATCCCAGCTCCACCACTTGTCTGCTGTGTGACCTTGAGCAAGTCACTTTACTTCTCTGTACCTCAATTACCTCATCTGTAAAATGAGGATAGAGACTGTGAGCCCCATGTGGGACAGGGACTGTGTCCAACCCAATTTGCTTGTATCCACCCCACCACTTAGTACAGTGCCTGGTACAGAGTAAGTGATTAGCAAATACCAAAATTATTATTACTATTATTATTATTATTAATAATAATAATAATAAACCCTCTTTGCCTCTTTTCATTCTCCCTTCCTTGTCACCTATGCACTAGGATCTGTACCTTCTAAGTACTTCATTCATTTATTTAATCAATCATATTTACTGAGTGCCTACTGTGTGCAGAGTACTGTACTACCATCAGCCCCCAGCACGTATGTCCATAGCCATTATACATTAACATCTGTCTCCCCCTGTAGACTGTAAGCTTCTTAGGGTAGGGAACATGTCTACCAATTCTTGTGTTCTCTCCCAAACCCTTAGTACAGTGCACACAGTAAGTGCTTGACAAATACCACTGACCGATTGATTGATTGACAGACTTTAAACATGAACTGCATTGTTACCAAAGTCTCCGCTGATTGCCAAATTCAGGCTAAAGCCTAGCATTTCCCAATCATTGCTCAAGCATTCCTCAGTGCAAAAGTAGGAAACAATATCCATTTTCCCAAAGTGAGCTTTTAAAAGTTTGAGTAACCAGCCTACTGCTTTGAACCAGCTGAATGAGGAATGCAGGAAACTCAGGGAATTAAGAGATTATTAGAACACAAGGGAGGGAAGGGAGTCAAGTTTCACACAGTTTTACCAAAGACACAAACCCTGGGTGCAGTTGAAAAGCAAGCTCTTCTGGCTAGGCATGTAAAGATTCACCGTTTGAAGAAGAAATTGGAAGGTGATTTGGCAGATCCCAAATGCAGAGATTCCAAGATTTGCTGAACCTTGATGAATCTGCCCAGGCACTGAGTGCAGATTGCCTATATTACTGGAGTTGTTTCTATAATTCAAACTTCCCAAATTTGGCAAACTCTCCAAGAATACTAATTTAGAGAGGCTTGGCTGAATTTTCAGTTTGTTGAAATCTGATAGCCAAAGTTGAAATAGATCTCTGTGAAACTAGATAAAGAGAAAATAGTTGACTGAACTTCTAGTGAGCCAAAATTCCTTAGCTTCACACTCCTCCAAATCCGGTAAAATCTAAAACGTTTTTGTTTAATTTGATGATTATTTAGGTATTATTTGTAAATCAAGTTATTTGGGTTCCTGTTTTATGCCCAACCTCATAAATAACACATATTTCTGGAGATATAAAAGTACTTCGGATTCACAATTAAATGTGAAGACCAGTTTAGGAAATTCAAAATGGTACCCCACTTTTAAGGTAAAAGTGACGTATCTTTATATATCTGACTGATGACTCAGTGTCTCACCCTCAGAGAATGAGAACATCTGCCAGGAACACTAAGACCATATCCCAGAAAACCTTCCAGAACCAGGAGTTCCAGCCCCAAGTACCAACACGAACTGCGATTCTCTGAGATATCATCTCTCACGAACACTTGGCCAATGCTGGAGATAGCAAAGTTCCACCACGAGGAATGATTTGATAAAAAGTACTCTGAAATTCAAGAAGAGCTTGCAGCAAAGCAAGAAATGACTCATTTATCTCTTGCAATGCTTTATGACTTTCTAAACCAACAAGAGGCTTAGAGAAGCCAGGTCAAGCTAAGGGATGTGAATGACCAGTGGTGGGCTCTTAAGACTACGAGACTCATCACCAACTAAACAAGTCCAAAATAAATAGAGCTCCTCATTTTCCACCTAAAGCCTATCTTCCCTGTAACTTCCTCATCACTGTAGACACCACTACTATCTTCCCCGCCTCACAAGCCCACAATTCTAGCATTAGCATTTCTCTCCTTCAACCTGCATATTCAGTCACCAAATTTTATCAGTTTTATCTTCACAGCATCTTTAGTATCTGCCTCTTCCTCTCCATCCAAACAGTTACCTAACCAGTACAAGCACTTTCGTACAGTCTTGACTACCGTGTACAGTCTCGACTACCGCGTGGGCCTCCTTGCTGACCTTCCTGCCTCTGACCTCTTCCCTCTCCAGTTCATACTTCACTCTCTTTCCTGGATCATTTTTTCTTAAAGATTGTTCTGTGCTTGTCTCCTCACTCCTCAAAACCCTCCAGTGGTTTCCCCATTTCCGCATCAAGCAGAAGCTCTTCACTATTGGCTTTAAAGCACCCCTTTTAGTCAGCATTCCTTTCTACCTACATGATTTCCTCTCCTCTCTCACTATGACCCAGCCCGCCCTTTACTTTTCTAACCCTATTCTATTTACCCCACCTCAAACTCTTCTCTCCTGCTGTAAACCCCTTACTCATACCCTCCCTCCTGCCTGAAACTTCACCTCACTTCTCTGTGCCTCAGTTACCTCATCTGCAAAGTGGGGCTTAAGACTATGAGTCCCTTTTGGGACATGGACTGTGTCCCCTGATTATCTTGATTATCAGAGCCTGGCACATAGTAAATGGTTAATGATTACCATAAAAACCGAAAATTATAGATGATTATTGTAGATGATGAAATTATTATTATAGATGATGAAATCCCTGATTTCCTTTTACAACCCAGCATGCACACTTCACTCCTCTAATGCCAACCTACTCACTGTACCTTGATCTCATCTATCTCGCTGCTGAACTCTCGCCCATGATCTGTGTCTGGCCAGGAATGGCCTCCCTCTTCATATTCGACAGAGGATCCTCTCCCCAACTTCAAAGGCTTCCTGAAGGCAAGTCTCCTCCAAGAAGCCTTCCCTGACCTAGCCCTCATTTTCTCTTTTCTCACTACCTTCTGCATTACCCCTATTTGCTCCCTTTATTCACCCTTCCCTCAGCCACATGGCACTTCAGCATAAATCAATAGTTCATTTATTCAAATTAATGTCTTTCTCCCCCTCTAGACTGTAAGATCATTGTGAGCAGGGAATGTGTACATTGGTATATTGTGCAACAGGCACTGTACTAAGCTTTAGGTTAGACTCAAGATCATCAGGTTGGACACAATCCATGTCCCATATGGGAGTTGCAGCTTTAATCCCCATTTTACAGATGAGGCAACTAAGGCACAGAAAAGTTAAGTGACTTGCCCAAGGTCACTCAGCGGACATGTGGTAGGATTAGAACCGAGGTCCTCTGAGTCCCAGTCTATTCTAACATTAATAGAATTAAGCAGCTAGGAAAATCAATAGTGCTTCATACACCCAGAGTCATAGGGAAGCCCATATAATGTCGAAAAGAATTGAACACATTCAATAACCCTTCCATTGCTTCTCTTGACATCTCCATCTGGCTGTCTGCCTGCCATCTAAAACTCAATATGTCCAAGACTGAACTCCTTATCTTCCCTCCCAAACTCTGCCCTCTCCCTGACTTTCCTTTCACTGTAGACGGCACTACCATCCTTCCTGTCTCACAAGCCCGCAACCTTGGTGTCATCCTTGACTCCGCTCTCTTGTTCACTCCACACATCCAATCCATCACCAAAACCTGCCAGTCTCACCTCCACAACATCGCCAATATCTGTCCCTTCCTCTAAATCCAAACCGCTACCTTGCTAGTTCAATCTCTCATCCTATCCCGACTGAATTACTGCATCAGCCTCCTCTCTGATCTCCCATCCTCCTGTCTCTCCCCACTTCAGTCAATACTTCACTCTGCTGCCTGGATCATCTTTGTGCAGAAATGCTCTGGGCATGTAACTCCCCTCCTCAAAAACCTCCAGTGGCTGCCTGTCAGCCTACACATCGAGCAAAAACTACTCACTCTCGGCTTCAAGGCTCTCCATCACCTCACCCCCTCCTACCTCACCTCCCTTCTCTCCTCTACAGCCCAGCCCACACCCTCCACTTTTCTGCCACTAACTTCCTCACTGTACCTCGTTCTCGCCTGTTCCATCGTCGACCCCTGGCCCACATCCTTCCCCTGGCCTGGAATGCCCTCCTTCCACACATCCGCCAAGCTAGCTCTCTCCCTCCCTTCAAAGCCCTATTGAGAGCTCACCTCCTCCAAGAGGCCTTCCCAGACTGAGCCCCCTTTTTCCTCTCCTCCTCGCCATCCCCCCACTCTACCTCCTTCCCCTCCCCACAGCACTTGTACATATATTTGTACAGATTTATTACTCTATTTATTTTACTTGTCCATATTTACAAGATATGGATAGAGCATTGGCTTGTACATATTTAGTATTCTATTTATTTTGTTAATGATTTGCATATAGCTTTAATTCTATTTGTTCTGATGACTTTGACATCTGTCTACATGTTTTGTTTTGTTGTCTGTCTCCCCCTTCTAGACTGTGAGCCCGTTGTTGGGTAGGGACCATCTCTATATGTTGCCAGCTTGTATTTCCCAAGCGCTTAGTACAGTGCTGTGCACACAGTAAGCGCTCAATAAATATGATTGAATGAATGAATGTATTTGACTTTCAGGATGATCTTTAAGAAGACTGGAGGGAAATTTCTGAGCAATTGCTTAGTCAGTCAGTCATATTTATTGAGCGCTTACTGTGTGCAGGGCACTGTACTAATAACAATAATGATGGTATTTCTTAAACGCTTACTATGTGCCAAACACTGTTCTAAGCACTGGGGTAGGTACAATAACAATAATAATAATAGTATTTGTTAAGTGCTTACTATGTGCCAAGCACTGATGATATCTGTTAAGCGCTTACTACGTGCCGGGCACTGTACTAAGCGCTGGGGTGGATCCAAGCAAATCGGGTCGGGCGCAGTCTCTGTCCCATGTAGGGCTCCCAGTCTCAATCCCCGTTTCCCAGATGAGGTAACTGAGACTCAGAGAACTTAAGTGACTTGCCCAAGGTTACACAGCAGACAAGTGGTGGAGCTGGGATTAGAATCCACCTCCTCTGACTCCCAAGCTTGTGCTCTTTCCACTGAGCCATGCTGCTTCCACTAAGTGCTAGGGGGAGTACGATACAGCAATATGCAAACATATTCCCTGCCCACATATTTTCTTTGACCTGTGATCCAGGGGTTTGTAGGGGTGGGAGGCGGAGTTGGTTGGAAGAGGAGAATAGGCATGAATCCTAGAAAATGTCATTCCCCCTGGCCTGGAATGGCCTCCCTCTGCCCATCCACCAAGCTAGCTCTCTTCCTCCCTTCAAGGCCCTACTGAGAGCTCACCTCCTCCAGGAGGCCTTCCCAGACTGAGCCCCCTCCTTCCTCTCCCCCTCTCCATCCCCCCTCCTTACCTCCTTCCCTTCCCCACAGCACCTGTATATATGTATATATGTTTGTACATATTTATTACTCTATTTATTTATTTATTTTACTTGTACATATCTATTCTATTTATTTTATTTTGTTAATATGTTTGGTTTTGTTCTCTGTCTCCCCCTTCTAGACTGTGAACCCACTGTTGGGTAGGGACTGTCTCTATATGTTGCCAACTTGTACTTCCCAAGCGCTTAGTACAGTGCTCTGCACACAGTAAGCACTCAATGAATATGATTGATTGATTGATTGTGAGACCATTGTGAGTCCAGTTGCAAGAGAGGCTCTCTTACTTCTACAGAATCCCAACTTCCATGGGGCTTCAGGTGCAGGGTGCCTTTTTAAAAATTTTTTCATGGTATTTGTTAAGCTCTTATCATGTGTCACACACTGTACTAAGCACTGGGGTAGATTCAAGCTAATCAAGTTGGACATAGTTCATGTTCCACATGGGGCTCACAGGCTTTATCCCTGTTTCACAGATGAGGTCACTGAGGACCAAAGAAGTGAAGTGACTTGCCCAGGGTCACATAGCAAACACTTGCCAGAGCTGGGATTAGAACCCAGGTCCTTCTGACTCCCAGGCTTGTGCTCTATTGCATAGGTCAAGTTGCTCCTCTCAGTGCAATCTCTTTGCAAGACAATGAGAAGCTATGAGCTCTGTTGACAAAGCCTAATCTTATGAGGTGGTCCTGGGCATTTGGATCTACCCCAGCTGGTAAAATGTACCAGCACTCGGGGGTGTCCAGTCATCATCCAGCAGAATTATTCGAAATGATTATACTGATTATTATGATGATTATAATGACTTCAGCCCAGGCCCTGTGTGTGTGGGGGCTTACATGTGCACAATTGTAAGGGGTGTATCTACCTGGGTATGCGTTTGTGAGCATGCCGTGCGTCTGAGGTACTGTGTAAATTCTATCTGTGAGAGTGAGTGTGTGTGTGTGGTGCATGTCTGTGTGGGGGGGGGGGGGGCAGGGAATGTGTTTATTTCTCTATTGTACTCACCAAATCCTCAGTACAGTGCTCTGCACACAGTAAGCACTCAATAAATTACAACTGAATGACTGAATGAATGTATGCAATGTGAGACAAAAGGGTAAGCTTAATCACCTTGACCTTGCCTATATGTATGTCCATTGTCTCTTCTTAAGCATCTACATGTCAATCAGTGGTATTAATTGAGTCCTTACTGTGGGCAGGGCACTGTACAGCATGGTCTAGTGGCTAGAGCAGTGGCTTAGGAGTCAAGGACCTGGGTTCCAATCCTGACTCCACCACGTGGGCAAGTCATTTCACTTCTCTGGGCCTCAATTTCCTCATCTGTGAAATGGAGATTAAGACTGTGAGCCCCATGCAGCAGGACACAGACTGTGTGCAACCTGATTAGTTTATATATACTCCAACACTTAGTACTGGGCCTGGCACATAGTAAAGGCTTAACAAATGCCATTAAAGAAAAATCAACAGAGTTGGTAGACAGGTTTCCTGCCCATCAGGAGTTTATAATCTAGGGCAGGAGACAGACATTAATAAAAATAAATTATATCTATACCTCCACTCTCCTACTTTTCCATGTACTGCTCTTTCAATCAATCAATTATAATTAATGAGTACTCACTGTGCACACAGCACTGTACTACGTGTTTAGGAGAGTATAATACAACAGAGTTGATAGATACATTCTCAGACCACAAAGACCTCTCAGCATCTTTTCAGTGTCTTTCACCCTCCTTCTCTCAGAACATCCTATCCCCATCCTGCTTTCCTGCTCCCCTCTCTGAGATAATAATAATGATGATTTTGGTATCTGTTAAGCGCTTACTATGTGCCAGGTACTCTACTAAGCCCCGGGGTAGGTACAAGCTAATCAGCTTGGACACACTCCCTGTCCCACATGGGACTCACATTCTCAATCCCTCCCCATTCTACAGATGTGGCAACTGAGGCACAAATAAGTGAAGTCATTTGCCCAAGGTCACCCAGCAGACAAGTGGCAGAACTGGGATTAGAACCCATGACTTCTGACACCCAGGCCTGTGCTCTATCCACTATGTCAAACAGTCCACTCTTCCTCTGAATACTAGAGAATTGCGGTGACTCTAAAAGCCTGATGATTTGTCAGTAATCTACAGTTAATTGGAAACTGCATACATGTGAGAAAAATGGATGAAAAAATTTAGAAGAATTTCAGCACCTGCTATTCATTCATGGACAATTCCTAAAATGAATGAACACTGTCAAGTTGAAGTACTTCCTTTCATTCATTACCTCCTTCCCTTCCCCACAGTACCTGTATATATGTATATATGTTTGTACATATTTATTACTCTATTTATTTATTTATTATTTTACTTGTACATATCTATTCTATTTATTTTATTTTGTTAGTATGTTTGGTTTTGTTCTCTGTCTCCCCCTTTTAGACTGTGAGCCCACTCTTGGGTGGGGACAATCTCTATATGTTGCCAACTTGTACTTCCCAAGCGCTTAGTACAGTGCTCTGCACACAGTAAGCGCTCAATAAATACGATTGATTGATTGATTGATTGATTACTGTCTTCAGGGTCCAAACTAAATCTCAATTATCTGTGGACTACATTTACAACTTCCTAAAACATGATTAGACTTTAAAGATGACAATCATTACATTAACATAATTAACTGAAAGAACATTACTGTAAACCTCCTCCACCCTAGAAAGATTACCTGCACCTCCCTTCACATCCAGTTTTTTCCACTCAATTTCCAGAAGAAATACAATTCTGAACTTACCAGATAATGCATAATCTTAAAACTATTACAAATGACTGTTAGTTTCCAGGTTTCTTCAATATTGTCAGGAAGGGGCGTGTAGATGTAGTAAGCTAGCAGGGCAAATGAAATCAGAAAACAGAGGGTTGAGTTTCCCATGTTGTAGCTCTTCCCTTTGCCCACGATTTGGAACTGAATCGCAGTCTAAAGTTCGTTTTAATGGTTGCAAAGCAGTCCACACTGATTGGCTGCCAGACTGGATTGGCTGGAATGTTTGGGTCTTGTTCCATCGCCGGAGGCCCTGTCAGGAAGGTTGTGCAATTACGGCAATGCCGTTTCGCCATCAACAAACTGGCTTAGTGAGCAAGGTGGGGGGGTCTCTCAACTAGATTCATGGCTGGGCTGGGACGGCCCACTGCACCCTCTCCCGAGGACATTTGGAATGGTTTTCACTGTGTCTGGCTATCTTCTCAGCAATAATTGTGGCAAATAGTAGCTCACCTCCTCCAGGAGGCCTTCCCAGACTGAGCCCCCCCTTTTCTTGTGGTTGTAGTAGGAGGAGGAGGACAAGCAGCGTGGCTCAGAGGAAGGAGCACTGGCTTTGGAGTCAGAGGTCAGGGGTTCAAATCCCAGCTCCATCAGTTGTCAGCTGTGTGACTTTGGGCAAGTCACTTCACTTCTCTGGGCCTCAATGACCTCATCAGTAAAACGGGGATGAAGACTGTGTGCCCCCCGTGGGACAACCTGATCACCTTGTCCAGTGCTTAGAACAGTGCTTTGCATATAGTAAGAGCTTAATAAATGCCATTATTATTATTATTATTATTCTGCTGCTCCTCCCCTCTCCATTGCCTTACTCCCTCTGCTCTACCCCCTTCCCAGCCCCACAGCACTTGCATATATAACAATAATAATAATAATAATGATGGCATTTATTAAGCACTTACTATGTGCAAAGCACTGTTCTAAACACTGGGGAGGATACAAGGTAATCAGGTTGTCCCACGGGGGGCTCACAGTCTTAATCCCCATTTTACAGATGAGGTAACTGAGGCACAGAGAAGTTAAGTGACTTGCCCAAAGTCACAAAGCTGACAATTGGCAGAGCTGGGATTTGAACCCGTGACCCCTGACTCCAAAGCCCGTGCTCTTTCCACTGAGCCACGCTGCTTCAAACATACGTATATTTGTACTTATGTATTATTCTATTTATTTTATTAACGATGTGTATATATCTATAATTCTATCAATCTATTTTGATGCTATTGATGTCTGTTTTCTTGTTTTGTTTTGTTGTCTGTCTCCCACTTCTAGACTGTGAGCCAGAAATCGTCTCTATCGCTTGCCGAATTGTACTTTCCAAGGGCTTAGTACAGTGCTCCGCACACAGTAAGTGCTCAATAAATATGGTTGAATGAATGAATTAAGAGCTTTCTATGCATCAAGCACTGTTCTAAGCACGGGGGAAGATACAAGATAATCAGGTCAGACGCAGGCCTTGTCCACACAGGGCTCATAGTCTAAGTAGGAAGGAGAACCAGTATTGAATCCTCATTTTACAGAGGAAAACTGAGGCACAGAGAAGTTAAGTGACTTGCCCAAGGTCAAACAGCAGTTACAAGGTGAAGCCAGGTCCTCAGGCTTCCAGTCCCATATTCCTTCCACTAGCTGCTCCTGTACAGGAATTACTAGTACAGTGCTTAGCACAAGGCTTATTCATTCATTCATTCAACAGTATTTATTGAGTACTCACTGTGTGCAAGAGCACTGTACTAAGCGCTTGGGAAGTACAAGTCGGCAACATATAGAGACGGTTCCCTACCCAACAATGGGCTCACATACCACGATTATTATTATTCTATGAGTTTCAATTTCATTTCAATTGATGAGCCCAAGCTAACGCTTTGCCTCATGCAGGATTTTCCAGAATGTCTAAAACCAGTCTAGAAATGAGCATGGCCTAGTGGAAAGAGCAAGGACTTGGAAGTCAGTGGATCTGGGTTCTAATTCGGGCTCTGCCACTTTGTCTGCTATGTGACCTTGATCAAGTCACTTAACTTCCCTGTGCCTCAGCTATCTCATCTGTAAAATGGGGATTTAGACAGTGAACTCCGTGTGTGACAGGGACTGTGTCCAACCTGACTATCTTGAATCTACCCCAGGGCTTAATACAGTCCCTCTAGACTATAAGCTCAATGTGCGCAGGTAACGTATCTGTCAACTTTGTTGTATTGCACTCTTCCAAGCACTTAGTACAATGCTCTGCACACAGTAAGTGCTCAATAAATACTATTGATGATGATGATGATGTTGATGATACAGTTCTGGCACATAGTAAGTGTTTAACGAATACCATAAGAAAGAAACAAAAAACAATGACTCTCAGACAATCTAAGCTGTCACTTAGTTTAGGATTTGAATGACGCTGTTTAATGGTAACAAGGGAGTGAGCTTTTTTCCCAAGTATTGATCAGGTTTTAGAAGACTTCATTCATTCATTCAATCATATTTATTGAGCATTTACTGTGTGCAGAGTACTGTAGTAAGCACTTGGGAGAGTAATGATAATAATAATAATGAAAATGATGATATTTGTCAAGCATTTACTTTGTGTCAAGCACTGTTCTAAGTACTGGGGTAGATACAAGCTAATGAGGTTGGATATAGTCCCTACCCTATAAGGGGCTCGCCCTCTTACTCCCCCATTTTATAGACGAGGTAACTGAGACATAGAGAAGTGAAGTGAAGTGATTTGCCCAAGGTCACACAGCAGACAAATGCTGAAGCTGGGATTAGAACTCAGGTGCTTCTGACTCCCAGGCCTGTGCTCTGTTTTTCTGTGCCTCCATTTCCTCATCTGTAAAATGGGGATTAAATATCTTTTCTCCTTTTCCTTTGACTGTGAGTCACAAGAGGGACTGTATTTGACTTGAATGTCTTGTATGTACCTGAATATCTGTATCTGCATGAAGCAGCATGGCCTAATGAATAGAATGAGGTCTGAGGAGTCAGAAGGACCTGAGTTCTAATACCTGCTCGGCTATGTGTCTGCTGTGTGACCTTGGGCAAATCACTTCACTTCTCTGTGTCTCAGTTAACTCATCTGTAAAATAGGGATTCATTCATTCATTCAATCAATCATATTTATTGAGCCCTTATTGTGTGCAGAGCACTTTACTAAGCACTTGAAAAGTACAATTTGGCAATAAATAGAGACAATCCCTACCCAACAATGGGCTCACAGTCTAGAAGGGGGAGACAGACAATGGAACAAAACAAGTAGACAGGTATCAATAGCATTAAAATAGATAAATAGAATTATAGATAATAATAATAATAATGATGGCATTTATTAAGCGCTTACTATGTGCAAAGCACTGTTCTAAGCGCTGGGGAGGTTACAAGGTGATCAGGTTGTCCCTCGTGGGGCTCACAGATTTAATCCCCATTTTACAGATGAGGGAACTGAGGCCCGGAGAAGTTAAGTGACTTGCCCAAAGTCACACAGCTGACAATTGGTGGAGCATAGGTGGTGTATAGATATATACACATCATTAATAAAATAAGTAGAATAATATGTACAAGTATATACAAGTACTGTGGGGTGGGGAAAGGGATAGAGCAGAGGGAGGGAGTAGGGGTGATGGGGAGGGAAGGAGGTGCAGAGGAAAAGGAAGGCTCAGTCTGGGAAGGCCTCCTGGACAAGGTGAGCTCTCAGTAGGGCTTTGACGGGGTGGGGGGAAGACTAGACTGTGAGCCCGCTGTTGGGTAGGACCCATCTCTGTATGTTGCCAACTTGTACTTCCCAAGTGCTTAGTACTGTGCTCTGCACACAGTAAGTGCCCAATAAATACAATTGAATGAATGAGAGAGCTAGTTTGGTGGATGTGAGAAGGGAGGGCATTCCAGGCCAGAGATAGGATGTGGGCCAGGGCTTGATGGTGGGACAGGCGAGAAGGAGGCACAGTGAGGAGGTTAGCAGCAGAGGAGTGGAGTGTGCAGGGTGGGCGTGTGCGGGCTGGGCTGTAGAAGGAGAGAAGGGAGGTGAGGTAGGAGGGGGCAAGGTGATGGAGAGCTTTCAAGCCAATAGTGAGGAGTTTTTGCTTGATTCAAAGGTTGATAGGTAACCACTGGACATTTTTGAGGAGGGGAGTGACATGCCCAGAGCGTTTCTCTAGAAAGATAAACTGGGCAGCAGAGTGAAGTATAGGCTGAAGCGGGGAGAGAAAGGAGGATGGGAGATCAGAAAGGAGGCTGATGCAGTAATCCAATTGGGATATTATGAGAGATTGTATCAACAAATTTGAATGGAGAGGAAAAGGTGGATCTTGGCAATGTTATGAAGGTGATACCGGCATGTTTTGGTGATGGATTGGATGTGTGAAGCAGCATGGTTTAGTGGAAAGAGCATGGGCTTGGGAGTCGGAGGTCATGAGTTCTAATCCCGGCTCTACCACTTGTCATCTATGTGACATTGGGCAAGTCACTTCACTTCTCTGTGCCTCAGTTACCTCATCTGTAAAAAGAGGATGAAGACTGTGAGCCCCATGTGAGACAACCTGATTGCCTTGTATCTACCCCAGCGCTTAGAACAGTGCTAGGCACATAGTAAGCACTTATCAAATGCCATAATCATGTATGGGGTAAATGAGAGAGCGGAATCAAGGATGACATCAAGGCTGCGGGCTTGTGAGACGGGAAGGTTGGTAGTGTCATCCACAGTGACAGGAAATTCAGGCAGAGGACAGAGTTTTGGAGGGAAGATAAGGAGCTGAGTCTTGGAATTGTCTAGTTTTAGGTGGTAGGCGGACATCCAGGTGGAGATGTCCTGAAGGCAGGTTTGTACTTCCCAAGTGCTTAGTACAGTGCTCTGCACACAGTAAACACTCAATAAATATGATTGAATGAATGAATGAATGAATGAATGAATGAGGAGATACAATCCTGGAGGGAGAGAGAACGGGGGAGGAGATGTAGGTTTGGGTTTCATCTCCGTAGAGATGATAGTTGAAGCAGTGGAAGCTAATGAGTTCACCAAGGGAGTGAGTATAGATGGAAAGAAAAGGGGACCAAGAACTGACCGTTGAGGAGTCCCGAGCGTTAGGGGATAGGATGGGGAGGAGGAGCCCACAAAGGAGACTGAGAATATGGCCAGAGAGATAAGAGGAGAACAAGGAGGTTAACAGAGTCTGTGAAGCCAAAGGATAAGGTGTTGAGGAGAAGGGGATGGTTAACAGTGTCAAAGTGAATCTACTTCTCCAATCCGGACCTTACTCCTTCACAGTCTTGCATTTCCTCATTCATTCAATCATATTTACTGAGCGCTTACTGTGTGCAGAGCACTCCTGCTGATACCTCAAACTAAACACGTCCAAACTGAACTGTATATCTTCCCACCCAAACCCTGTCCTCCCCATGTCTTTGCCAAAACTGTAGAGAACACCACTATTCTCCCTATCTAACAGGCCTAAAGTCTTGGCATTGTCCTCAATTTATCTCTCTTTCAGCCCACGTATTCAATCTGACATCAAATCCTGTGAGTTCTACCTTCAAAACAGCGTTGCTTAGTAGAAAGAGCACGGGCTTCGGAGTCAGAGGTCGTGGGTTCTCTGCCACTTGTCACCTCTGCCACTTGTCAGCTGTGTGACCTTGGTTAAGACACTTAACTTCTCTGTGCCTCAATTGCCGCATCTGTAAAATGGAGATGAAGACTGTAAAATGGGGATGAAGCCCACATGAGACAACCTGTTTACCTTGTATCTACCCCAGTGTTTAGAACAGTGCTTGGCACATAGTAAGCACTTAACAAATACCAACATTATTATTATTATCACTAAAATTCAAATTTTCTTCTCCATCCAAATTGAGGCTACACTGATCTAAGCACATATCATACCTCACCTTGACTATTGCATCTGCCTCCTCACTAACTTCCCCACCTCCTGCCTCTCCTCACTCTAGTCCACACTTCACTCTGTTGCCCAGTTCATTAGTCTCAAAAAAGTTCAGTCACTGTCTCTCATCTCCCAAGAACCTCCAGGGGTTGCCCATCCACCTCTGCAACACAGAAACTCCCTAGCATAGGCTTTAAAGTAGTATCAGCTTGTCCCCTCGTATCTTACCTCACTGATCTCCTACTATGGTCCAGCCCACACACCTCACTCCTCTATCACCAGCTTGTTCACTGTGTCTTGATCTCATCTATATTGTCACCAACCCCTTTACCAAGTGCTCCCCATAGCCTGGACCCCACATATATGCCAGACTACCACTGTCCCCAAATTCAAAACCTTATTTAGATTTAAGTTCCTCCCAGAGGTCTTCCCCTATTGAGCCCTCTTTTTCCCTAATAATGATGGCATTTATTACGTGTTTACTATGTACAAAGCGCTGTTCTAAGCGCTGTGGAGGTTACAAGGTGATCAGGTTGTCCTACGGGGGGCTCACAGTCTTAATCCCCATTTTACAGATGAGGTAACTGAGGCCCAGAGAAGTTAAGTGACTTGCCCAAAGTCACCCAGCTGACAAGTGGCGGAGCTGGGATTTGAACCCATGACCTCGGATGCCAAAGCCCGGGCTCTTTACACTGAATCACGCTGCTTCTCTAGTCCCTAGTCCCTCTCCCTTCTGCATCATCCATGCATTTGGATCTGTGACCTTTGGGCTTTTGATATTCATCCCACACTCAGTCCCACAACACTTAAGTACATAT